>NC_088217.1:52602284-53240647 GCF_036934945.1 Oncorhynchus masou masou
TTTTGGGCAGCTTTTAGCTAAGTGCAGAGATAAGAAATAAGATATGGTGGTGTAGCTGCACTATAGCAAGACATTTTGGAGAGGTAGAATCACCGAAACTCACATGAATACCTTTGTCAGTTAATACCACTGTTAAATTAAGAATGTATGCTAGCAATCAAGAGAAAACTCTGAAACTCTTATGTAGGTTTCATAACCATCCTTAAAATAACGCAATATATGTAACAGGTCTAAATATGTGTCATGACAGTGTTATGGCCGTATTATGACAGGTTATGCCAAGATATGTCAGCTCTTATGACAGTTCAAAAGACAGTTCAAATCCCATTTAGTCACAATTGTGGTCATAGTACAAAATTAAAGGTTATTTTACGGTAATTGAAATCAGCATTTGTTGCTTAGCAACAAAACCAACGCGTGCACAAATATGGGGCAAAACAGATGAGGCTTAGACTGTTGATGACCGCATCTATGCAAAAAGTGAAAAAATATATTCTTGTCAATAAATACATAGCAAATCTCCATTATGTCCACAAACCTGGTAGCTCAGCAAGAACTTCAGGTACTGTGGCTAGCAACCAAGAGGTGAGTTCAAATCCCTAGTGAGTTTGAGTCCCAAGTAATCAGCATATAACAGCATACTGTCCTTTAACATTAACATCTTAATTAAGTTCAAATACAGAACTTGTTTTAGATTTACTGTATTTACACTGCAACTAGACCAAAACCTCCTTTGGACCATGACACAACATTCAGACAATATCCTAAAAACCTCTTTGGGGCTGTCTCTGGAAAAACCGTGACCTAGACAAAACCTGCCGTGGACCATGACTGTTTAATATCATTTAAGTAAAATATTCAAAATGACATTTGACATCTGGGCTTTCACATGTGCTCAAATGCTGTGGTGACACTTTACTTGACACACAGCGTCATAACACATTATGACACGGTCATGACCATGTCATAATGTGTCATAAGAGCTGAAATAACTTGTCATAACCTGTCATAATCAAATCAAATCACATTTTATTAGTCACAAGTGGCGAATACAACAGGTGTAGTAGACCTTTCAGTGAAATGCTTACTTAAGAGCCCCTAACCAACAATGCAGTTAAAAAAAATATGAGTAAGAATAAGAAATAAAAGAAACAAGTAATTAAAGAGCAGCAGTAAAATAACAATAGCGAGACTATACACAGGGGGATACCGGTACAGAGTCAATATGTGGGGGCACCGGTTAGTAGAGGTAATATGTACATGTAGGTAGCGTTATGGTCATATAATATGGTCATAACACCGTCATGACACATATTTAGAACTGGTATTTATATTGCGTTATTTTAAGGATGGTTATAACACCTACATAAGAGTGTCAGAGTTTTCTCTTGATTGTTAGCAATAGCATAAATTGTTTGTTTAACAGTTTTATCTGACAAAGGTATTCATGTGAGTTTCGGTGTCTCTACCTCCCTACACAATGTTTTCACCGTATCAGTTGCGGCTGGTAATATCAAAGTCTCTGCAATAGTGTGGTTTCATGGCCTACCCAACTCACGGCTGGGAATGTTTCAAGAGCAACGTTCAAGTGTGGCCTTTTCCCATGATCTAAGGGCGTGCTCTGGTTGAATTTTATCTTTTAGATTTGAATAATTTTCATTTAGATTTTTTTGTAAAGTGACACAGGATGGTCATAATGCTTATTGACAGTGTCACAAAGCGTATTTGTTAGTTCAAGTAAAGTGACACAGAAGTGTCATAATGCTTCTTGACAGTGTGAAAAATAAAATGTTCTTAGTCCAAGTGAAGTGACAGGATGGTCATAATGCGCCATGACAAGTTATTTAAAATATTATGGGAAAAAAACATGACTGTAAAAAATGAATTACAACAACAACAAAGAATTTAACAAACTTTCAAACGAAAGGAAACTTAGTGGCAGGGGGAAAAAAATAATTTGAATAAATGTGTGTTTTAACAATTTTAAGTAAGGGTCATAACAAGCCATAAAAATAATGCAATATATGTCACAACAGGTGTGAATATATGGGTCATGACAATGTTATGGCCATATTACGACATGTTATATGACAAGTTATGTCAGCAGTTCTGACATATTATAACATGGCGTTATGACGCTGGATGTCAAGTAAGGAGTTACCAATGCATCCCCATGTTATCTCATTTATTTCACATGAAATCATGTTTTCACATGCTCAAATGTTATCAAGTATAGTTTAATTTTGTCATGTGGAAATTTTGCATCCCTATGTTGTCCCATTTTCCCCCATTAATTTAACATGAGATCATGCTCTCACATGTTGTCATGTGTAGTTTTATGTTATCACATTACTTCACGTTATCACATTAAATCACGTGATCATATGAGAGCTCATGTGTTCGCATGTGAAATTTTTTTCTCAAACCTTTTTGGCCCCCAACCCCATTTTGAAAACTGAAAATTCTTGCGACCCCAAACATGCCAAATCAATTATGTAATTAACAGCCAGTGTTTACTTTCTTATCTTGGGCTATGGCAAGTCATTTGAAAAATATTCTAACAGTATTTCTGTCTTCTCAACTCACTATTACATATTTTTTTATGTGGGGCTATGACAGTCAATTGCAAATTGGTCTGACATAATGTATCTTATCTCACCACCACTAATGAGACGCCTGTGCTTGAAGCATGTTGCGTCGGAGTTGCTCAAACTCAAGTGGCGTGGTCGACAGTGTGCACCTCATCTCTTCTGTCACATCCAGCCTGCGATCGATCTTTGGTTTTCATGCAGAAGAGAGCACCGATGGTGCTTTCAAGACAACTGGGAACTCTGAAAAATACAAGGTCAAATCATAACGACAGTGATCTTCAGGTCGGAATGTCGGGGCTCTAGAAAGAGGCCAGAGTTCCCGAGTTGTAATTCCGAGTTGGATGACCATTCACTGTCGGAGCTTATTTTTTTACTAGTTCCCAGTTGTTTAGAACGCGGCATTAATGCTCAGAGGGAGATAGCAGGGTATTCCCTTTGAGTCATGAACCAAAACAACAGTTCCTCTCTCAACGTGAAAAATCTTTCCTAGACTCCCCCACGATAACCACCAAGCCTCGGTGTGAAATAGAACATTGTCATGCTCTGATCCCATATCTCCACATTGTTTTGCAAACAGGCATGCTCGCTGTGGATGTGGTTTGATGTAGTTACCTGCTGCAGTATATCTCTGAGTTGTTTTGAAAGCGGCATTAAGGCTCAGAGGGAGATGGCAGGGTCATGAACCCTTTGAGTCATGAACCAAAACTCCTCCGTAGTGACCTGTGAATGCATTTGGTCACATGACAGCATGATCAACTGTTCGATTACACTTACTGGCATGTCAACTGAGCCAGTCAAACAAGAGTGCATAGTCCTTGCCGCCATTCCGGAATAGATGGAGACCCATTTGTGCAAAAATGCACCATTCGATCCCATTGAATCTGTTTTTCAGCAAAATAACCAAGCAGCAGACTGAACATCCCCTGTGCCGTTTCATGCTCGAGAATCAGGGGACAGAGCAATATGTCCTCGTGAATAGCGTCCCTCGACACGTATAGTGAACAAAAGTCAATGCATGGGCATCTAGGCCCTCACAGCTAACACCCATTTGGAGAGCATGAGCTAGGGAGTTTTTGAGTCGTTCGGTCCAAATTTTCTCTTGATTGCTAGCAATAGCATACATTCTTCATTCAACAGTGTTATCTGACAAAGGTATTCATGTGAGTTTCGGTGCCTCTTTCTCCCTACACATTGTTTTCACCGTATCAGTTGTGGCTGGTAATATCAAAGTCTCTGCAATAGTGTATGGTTTCATAGCCTAGCCATTCATGGTTGAGAATGTTTCAAGTGTGGCCTTTTCCCATGATCTAAGAGCGCGCTCTGGTTGAATTTCATCTTTTAAATTTTGAGATACAAAGACGATATTGGGATTCTTTTTTTTCAGGACTTTGGAAATTCTCCCACAACCCCATTTTCATATCAGGCAACCCCTCATGGGGTCACAGCCACTAGTCTGGGAACCGCTGCCGTAAAGGGAAGCTGTCACTTCACATTAGAATAATGAGCTAATTTCACTGGGAGTAAATAACAGATACAACTAATGACAGCCGACTGGAGAAACTTATCTGCATTAAAAACAAAACAATATCAACGCTGGAGCACAAACACTGTGTTCTGATCTGAGATTAAATGAAACCCCAGGCTACTAGAGACAGGGAAAACAGAGGTTAGACTCCATAAGAACCTAATGTTACACATGTTCTCATAATAAACAGACTTGAGCATATTATTAGTATTCTAAAAATCTAAAAAGAATGAAGTCTACTAGTATCCAAGCACCTGTAGTATGGCCATAGAAGTTGGTGCACCGCTATGTGGATTGTGATTGATTTTGAAGAGACGGCCAGGCCATACAGCCACTCGACAGCCCTGGGAAGTGGACTAGTTGCCAGCCACTGGTCTCATCGGGCAGGGCCAACACTGAGGTAATCACATGGTGGGTCCCGCAGCTCCAGAGGTCAAACCAAGGTGTGCCAAATAAACAAACCTCTTTAGCCCCACTGTTTACTGAGGTGGGGGCCTCGACCAGAGCAATTGAACCTGCCGAAATAGCACAGCTGAGCACAGTAATAAGACTGCATTCTCCCAGAGCAGCATCCACATTCATTAGTTAGTCATGAGAGAGAGGGGGAGGGGGGGGGGATTGAGAGAGAAACCAGTTACTTTTATGCTGGTGTGATCTATACAATTTAGATCGCTACGTCACAAGTGTGCCTGAATCACTCAGAACACATCAATCATGTGGATGTCTTTCAATAGCTGTGTTTCATTAAAAAAAAATATATATTTTGTAACCATGAGCATTTTAATATTTTTTTCTCATTTTGAAAACAGCAATCAGGCTCTCTCTGATTTGTTAGTCAGTCAGTAGCCCGAGGGCCAGATGCTGAAATGCAGTGGAATGAAAAATGGGTGTGAGAAACACATTGGCCAAGCTGATTGTGTGATGCGGTGTGACGGCTCTGCTTTTCTGGAGATGAAGGGATCTATAAACAGAACCATTTACAGGTCATACACTCTCTTACATTTCACAGTGAAAGGGATTAAACACAACTCATACTGCTCATAGATACTCTATAACTCTGACTACTCAAAATTAATTAGACATTTTTGGTGGGTTTATGTTGGGTTTAATGCTAAGGTTTCACTAACGTCTCATGGGACTATCAAGACGTGCCTATGAGTTGAAATTGTGCAGTCAGTCCTCTTAATTTGCATTCTAGTGCCATATTTGCATATTTGCTTTCTAATGCATTCTAATGGATCATTCTCACACTGATTGTTATGCTCCAAGGGATACAAATATGTATTAGGATTTTAGTCAAATTCATTTACTGTTTACTGAGACAGTTTCTTTACAAATCCAAATGGTCATTTAGTGATCTTGATGTCCAATGAGTAATTAACGTTAATCTAACATCCATATTACAGTCACCATGAATGTTTCACTGAGAAATGTCACATCGACAGAAACATTGACCAAACACAGAGAGGTTGAGTTAATTGTGTGTGCTGAACTATTCTTACATGACGAGCGTTATGTGAACCAGCCATGACTCCGCTCTTGACCTATTCTCTGTCTCAGCGCTCATCTGTTTAGAATAGAAACCAAATATTTAAGTCGGCCAAGCCTATACTGATATTTACAATTGAATTCGGTGTTGGAACGAATCATAACCTTTTCCTGCCTACAGCTTTTCCATTTTAATCCCCAAATCAAACAGTCACTTTAATGCATTCCTGCTTCCATATCTCCTTTTGAACGATATAATATACTGTCAACTAAACAACTAAATTTTGAAATTGACTGCGTGATGTCTGGACTCTGTACTCTGTATTCTGTGCTCTATACACACACAACAAATGCTGGGTAAAAAATAAGCCAAATTGGGTGGGGATTGGGCAGAACACACATTGGGATATTTGGACCCAGCAAGTTGGGCCACTTAGTTGGGTTGTTGGGTTATTGATGCTGGGTTATTGAGCTATGACCCACCTGGTCAGATCAGTTGACTGGAGGCTTGGTTTAGTAGGGCGTAGTTTCAAATAAGCTGTTTTTGGCCACCTTGAGAGTAAATGTCAATCCGGTTCATGTTCTGTTGTATTGTCATCACATGTTAAGGTTGGGGACTGATTCTTTTGCAGCTTTTATGAGCCTTACACAAGAGTATGAGTTCCTCAAGTACCTATGCACATCCAAATGTTGAGAGAGTTACCACTTTGCGTTAATATTTAAGTAATAATGCTATTACTTTTATATTTAAATATGTCACGTGTAACAATATTGAAGGTACATTTTAATTTGCAGTGTACAAACGTAATATGATGAACTGGAAAGACATTTACTCAAACGGGTGGCCAAATGCTGGGTTACTGAGGTATGAATCACCAGGTCATATCAGAAGACTGGAGGCATGGTTTAGTAGGAATGGAGTTTTCCAATAGTTATTTTTGGCCACCCGTGACATTGAATGTCATTCCAGTTCATGTTCTGTTGTATTGTCATCATATGCTAAGGTTGAGCATTGACACTTTTGTAGCTATTATGAGGCTGTATATTGTATATAATATAATGTATATTTTTTAAGGTATGACCTCATTACTTCTGTCTGTTTTTATTGACATAGAATAGTTAAATGGAAACACACTGTAGCAGGCAAATGTCACATTTATTTTCTATACACACTTTGTAAATGTAAAAAAAAATCACTGGACAAGTTAACTTCATGCGACGAGCAATCCCGTATCCGGGATCCTATTTATAGCCTCAAGCTCATTAGCATAACGCAACGTTAACTATTCATGAAAATCGCAAATGAAATTAAATAAATATATTTGCTCTCAAGCTTAGACTTTTGTTAACAACACTGTCATCTCAGATTTTCAAAATATGCTATTGAACTATAGCTAAACAAGCATTTGTGTAAGAGTATTGATAGCTATCATAGCTATAAGCCTAGAATTGAGCCGGCAACATTTTCACAAAAACAAGAAAAGCATTCAAATAAAATCATTAACCTTTGAAGAACTTCAGATGTTTTCAATGAGGAGACTCTCAGTTAGATAGCGAATGTTCAGTTTTTCAAAAAATATTATTTGTGTAGGACAAATCGCTCCGTTTTGTTCACGTTTGGCTACGAAAAAAACCTGTATCCAGTTATAGCCTCAAGCTCATTAGCATAACGCAACGTTAACTATTCATAAAAATCGCAAATTAAATGAAATAAATATGCTAGCTCTCAAGCTTAGCCTTTTATTAACAACACTGTCATCTCAGATTTTCAAAATATGCTTTTCAACCATAGCAAAACAAGCATTTGTGTAAGAGTATTGATAGCTAGCGTAGCATTTAACGTAGCATTTAGCGGGCAACATTTTCACAAAAACCAGAAAAGCATTCAAATAAAATCATTTACCTTTGAAGAACTGGATGTTTTCAATGAGGAAACTCTCAGTTAGATAGCAAATGTTCCGTTTTTCCTGAAAGATTCTTTGTGTAGGAGAAATCGCTCCGTTTTGTACATCACGTTTGGCTACCAAAAAAAAAACGAAAATTCAGTCACCAAAACGCAGAACTTTTTTCCAAATTAACTCCATAATATTGACAGAAACATGGCAAACGTTGTTCAGAATCAATTCTCAAGGTGTTTTTCACATATCTCTTCATTGATATATCGTTCGTGGAAGTCTGCTTTCTCCTCTGAATCACATGGAAAAATACTTGCAGCTGAAGTTTACGCACCAATTCCGACGCAGGACACCGGGCGGACACCTGGTAAATGTGGTCTCTTATGGTCAATCTTCCAATGATATGCCTACAAATACGTCACAATGCTGCAGACACCTTGGGGAAACGGCAGAAATTGTAGGCTCGTTCAGGGCGCATTCACAGCCATATAAGGAGACATCGGAAAACAGAGCTTCAAAAATTTTGCTCATTTCCTGTTTGAAGTTTCATCTTGGTTTCTCCTGTAGCATCAGTTCTGTGGCACTCACAGATAATATCTTTGCAGTTTTGGAAACGTCAGAGTGTTTTCTTTCCAAAGCTGTCAATTATATGCATAGTCGAGCATCTTTTCGTGACAAAATATCTTGTTTAAAACGGGAATGTTTTTTTATCCAAAAATGAAATACTGCCCCTAGAGTTCCAAGAGGTTAATGGAAACATGGCTCGCCGAACGCCGCACGAACAAGGAGAGGGGCTGACTTCGGCAGAAGTCGGGACAGTACCCCCCCTTGACGCGCGGCTCCAGCTGGGCTCCGACGACGGTGAAACTCACGCAGCAGTTCAGGATCCAAAACATCTACAACTGGAACCCAGCACCTCTCCTCCGGCCCGTACCCCTCCCACTCCACGAGGTACTGAAGGCCCCCCCACCCGGCGCCTCGAATCCAGGATGGAACGAACGATGTACGCCAGGGCCCACTTGAAGTCCAAAGGGGGCGGAGCGGACCAGCCACCACCGGCCTGAGTAGGGACACATGGAACGAGGGGTTAATACGATAATCAGAGGGAAGCTGTAATCTATAACATACACATACATTCACCCTCCTCAGGACATTAAATGGCCCCACCAAACCGCGGACCCAGCTTCCGGCAGGGCAAGCGGAGGGGCAGGTTACGGGTCGAGAGCCAGATCCGGTCCCCCGGTGCGAACACTGGGGTCTCACTGCGGTGACGGTCCGCGCTGGCTTTCTGGCGACGCGAGGCTTGCTGGAGATTTACATTTACATTTACATTTAAGTCATTTAGCAGACGCTCTTATCCAGAGCAACTTACAAATTGGTGAATTCACCTTCTGACATCCAGAGATGGACATGGATGGTCTCCTCCGCGCGCCTAAACCAGTCGTCCACCGCAGGAGTTTCGGTCTGACCCTGATTCCATGGTGCCAGAACCGGCTGATACCCCAATACGCACTGAAAGGGGGATAGGTTAGTGGAGGAGTGGCGAAGCGAGTTCTGTGCCATCACGGCCCAGGGCACAAACGCTGCCCACTCCCCCGTCCAGTCCTGGCAATAGGACCACAGAAACCTGCCCACATCCTGGTTGACTCTCTCAAGGTAAAGCAAATCGAGACCCCCAGACGTTCCATGAACACCTTCCAAATTCTCGACGTGAACTGGGGACCCCGATCAGACACTATATCCTCAGACACCCCGTAGTGCCGGAATATGTGTGTAAACAGGGCCTCCGCAGTCTGTAGGGCTGTAGGGAGGGAGACCAGGCAGAGGGAGGAGACGACAAGACTTAGAAAACGATCCACAATGACCAGGATCGTGGTATTTCTCTGTGAGGGGAGAGATCCGTTAGGAAATCCACTGACAGATGTGACCAAGGTCATTGTGGAATGGGTAAGAGATGTAACTTACCTTTGGGCAGGTTTCTCAGAGCCTTACACTGGGCACACACCGAGCAAGAGGAGACATAAACCCTCGAAGTCCTTAGCCAAAGTGTGCCACCAGTATTTCCCAGTCAGACAGCGCACCGTACGACCGATCCCCGGATGACCAGAGGATGGAGACATGTGGGCCCAAGAGATCAACTGGTCACGGACAGCAGACGGAACGTACACACGCCCAACGGGACACTGGAGAGGAGCGGGCTCTGTACGTAACGCCTGCTCAATGTCAGCATCCAGATCTCACACGACCGGCGCTACCAGCCAGGAGGCTGGGAGTATGGGAGTTTGATCCATGGGCCGGTCCTCTGTGTCATACAGCCGGGACAGTGCGTCTGCCTTCTTATTCTGGGAACCTGGTCTGTAATACAGGGTAAACACAAAACTGGTAAAGAACATGGCCCACCTTGCCTGACAAGGATTCAGTCCCCTCGCTGCCCGGATGTACTCCAGGTTGCGGTGGTCAGTCCAGATGAGAAAAGGGTGTTTAGCCCCCTCAAGCCAATGTCTCCATGCTTTCAACGTTTTAACCACAGCCAACAACTCCCGGTCCCCCACATCATAGTTATGCTCCGCTGGGCTGAGCTTCTTCGAGATGAAAGCACAGGGGCGGAGTTTCGGTGGCGTGCCCGAGCACAGTGAGAGCACGGCTCCTATCCCAGCCTCGGATGCGTCCACCGCCACTATGAATTCCAAAGAGGGATCCAGATGGGCCAGCACTGGAGCCGAAGTAAACAGAGCTCTTAGTTGACCAAAAGCACTGTCCGCCTCAGCCGACCACTGCAACCTTACAGGACCCCCCTTCAGCAGTGAGGCACCAACAGAAACCCCTACACACCTCCCTGAGCACTCTCGCAACCACCCCGTGAGAGCCCTTTGTTGCCAGGAAATAGTGGGATTATGTAGAGCCAAACAAGGAAGGTCTAGTACCACAGGAAACGCAGGAGAGTCAATGAGAAAGAGACTGATTCTGGATGTTGGCCTCCTTGATTAGCCCGGACCCTAATGGTCGACTATCTAGAGCGTGTTCTGGGAAGGGTCTAACTATGAGAAAAATAGGGATCCCTAACCTAATGGCTAATGCTCTGTCGATAAAATTCCCAGCTGCGCCTGAATCGACGAGCGCCTTATGTTGGGAATGTGGGGAAAACTCAGGGAAACAAACAGGCACAAACAGTTGATCAACAGAGGACTCTGGATGAGTGTGGTGCAAACTCACCTGAGCGTGACGCCAGAGTGCCCTGCCTGTTGCCTCGACTCCCAGAGGAACCAACACCGACTGGCAGTGTGTCCTCTGCGGCCACAGATGGCGCATGTGATGTCTTGTCTTGTTTCCATACACACCTGGTTTACATTTCTCCAATTAAGCTACTTGTATTTAACCCTCTGTTTCCCATCATGTTTTGTGTGTAATTGTTTTCATGTTAGGTGGTGTTAGTTTACTCGCTCTACTCCTCCAGTCTCCCTATGAGCAGCCCCTCCTAACTCCATGGGCACCGGAGCGGGGGTGCTGGATGATGGAACTGACAGAGCCCCCTCTGGACGTCCGCGGGTAACCAGCAGGTTATCCAACCGGATGGACAAATCCACCAGTTGGTCGAAGGAAATGGTGGCCTCCCTGCAGGGGGACGTCCTCTCGTAGGCTGCATCAATAATGGTCGGTGAGGGCCCTGTCCTTCCAGCCTGCTCCGGCGGCCAACGTCCGGAGTTCCAGGGCAAAGTCCTGGGCGCTCCTCGTCCCCTGTCTCAGATGGAAGAGCCTCTCCCTCACCGCTCTGCCCTGAGGTGGATGGTTGAAGATGGCCCTGAAGCGACGGGTGAACTCCTCGAAGTGGTATGGCGCCACGTCTCCTTCTCTCCACACGGCGTTTGTCCACTCCAGTGCTCTCCCTGTGAGACAGGAGACGAGGGCGGCCACTTTCTCCCCTCCTGAGGGAGCTGGGTGCACAGTGGCCAGGTAGAGGTCCAGTTGTAACAAGAATCCCTGGCACTGTGCTGCTGTTCCATCATACTCCCTAGGAAGGGAGAGACGCATCCCACTGGAACTCTCTCCGGATGGAACAGATGGAGATAACCAAGGTTGTACTGGTCGAGGCACTGGATAGACTTCCTGTCTCTCCCAGCGATCCATGGTTTGGACAACACGATCCATCATGGCACCAAGATGTTGTAACAAGGTCGAACGTTCCTGGATGCGCTCCTCGACTCCTCTAACCCGGGGTACCAGCTCCTGCTGACTCCATTGAAGGTGTGTAATTCTGTCAGGGTGGTGTATTGGAGGCAAAGTCAAGTGCAGGAGAGCAGATATTAATGAACAGGCGCACTTTTATTATTGTTCCAAAAAACGAGAGCACTACATAAATCAAACGCGCTCAAAAAAAACAGAACATAAAAGTAGAGCAAGTAAACTAACACCACCTAACATGAAAACAATTACACACAAAACATGATAGGAAACAGAAGGTTAAATACAAGTAGCTTAATTGGAGAAATGTAAACCAGGTGTGTATGGAAACAAGACAAGACAAATGTATATACGAAAAATGGAGCGGCGATGGCTAGAAAGCCCGTGACGTCGATCGCCGAACAAACAAGGAGAGGGGCTGACTTCGGCAGAAGTCCCTATTTGGAACCCCATTTGGAGTAGGAGAGGGGAGAGTGATCAGTATGGAGATGGGTGAACCACTGGGCCACCGCAGGGGGTTTGCTAGCACAATAAGACATAATTTGAGATAATTTAGAGACACTCACCACAAACTACACTTGACCTGATAACTACAATAGTAACCGCTCTTGTGTGATATAGTTGTTGTTGTGCATACAAACCAAACAATGCCTTTTAGATATTGTTCATTTTCAAGCAAATCTACTTATATGGCTCTTTGTTATGACTCAACCTTTGGCATGATAAATAATTCACCTAATGTGGCAACGCTTCTAAACAAGCCCAGAAGAAGAACAACAACATAATGCAGTGTGCACATGAAATGTTGAATTCTCTAAGCTGTCCACTTCTTCTTACACAAATGGTATTTCTACATCAAATGTCCTTCTACATCACCTCAGTCCTTCCTGAATAAACACAGCATCATACCTCTCAATCTCTCAGCTCATATACCCAGCTGCCATTCGGAGAGATCTATAGCATGGGATATCTGAGGCTGTTCTAATCTCAATGGTCTGCCACTGGAAAATAAAGCCACCTGACCCCCTGTCTGTCACCCAATAGTGTATTTCAAATAGGCCCCACATCTCCATCTCTTCCATCTCCTCTCCCCATTGTGTTATCCACCTGCTCTCTAAAATGTCACCCCGATTCATTGCCATGGGCCACACACACACACACACGCACACACATACACACACAGCTCTGACTTCTCCACTACGCCCAGCACTGTCCCTGGGGAGGACGTGATCTGCTCTGCCGCTAGCGACGCTGCCCGCCCACTGCCCATCAGAATGTCAGCACCAGTCCCAGAGCTATTCTGTTCTCTCTGCCCTGCTTTAGCTGTAGGCCACTTGAAGTTCGCCATTACAAATCTACAAGGCTTCCCAAAGGACCACATTGCATCCAGAGTACACTCTAAAAAAAGATGGATTGAAAACATCCCAGCGCTGGGTTATTTTGACCCAGCTAGTTGGACCACTTAGTTGGGTTGTTTCCTTTGAAAACCGGAGGTAGCTTTCAGATAGTTATTTTGGGTCACCCGTGAGAGTAAATGTAATTCTGTAACTGTTGTGTTGTATAATAATCATATGTCAAGATTGAGCTCTGAGAATTGTATAGCTTTAATGAGGATTACACAAGAGTATGAGTTCCTTTAGTGCCTATGTATATCTCAATGTTGGGATGGATACAAGTGTGTTATAATATTTGAATAATGTTATTACATCTATATTAAAATAGGTACCTAATATAATGAACAGGAATTACATTTACTCTCCTGGGTGGCCAAAAATAACTATCTGAAAGTCACGTCCCCCAATGGGCCTCCTGAAATATACCTATGGTTGAAGAAGACCCAGCTGGGGGTTCACCCGACATGAAAGTGAATAAAAGCCTAACTGAAAGGATTCAGACCCCTTGACTTTTTCCACATTTTGTTACATTACAGCCTTATTCTAAAATGGATTTTTAAAATCCTCAACCATCAACACACAATATCCATAATGACAAAGCAAAAACGGGTTTTTAGAAAAACAGAAATACATTATTTACGTAAGTATTCAGACCCTTTGCTATTAGACTCCATTCCGTTGATCATCCTTGAGCTGTTTCTACAACTTGACTGGAGTCCACCTGTGGTAAATTAAATTGATTGGACATGATTTGGAAAGGCAGACACCTGTTTATATAAGGTCGCACAGTTGAGAGTGCATATCAGAGCAAAAACCATGCATGAAGTCCAAGGAATTGTCCGTAGAGCTCTGAGACGCGATTGTGTCGAGGCGCAGATCTGGGGAAGGGTACCTTCAATGTTGCAGCATTGAAGGTACCCCAGAACACAGTGGTCTCCATCATTCTTACATTAAAGAAGTTTGGAACCACCAAGACTCTTCCTAGAGCTGGCCGCTGGCCAAACTGAGCAATCGGGGGAGAAGGGCCTTGTTCAGGGAGGTGACCAAGAACCCGATGGTCACTCTGACAGAGCTCCAGAGTTCCTCTGTGGAGATGGGAGAACCTTCCAGAAGGACAACCATCTCTGCAGCACTCCACAAATCAAGCCTTTATGGTAGAGTGGCCAGACGGAAGCCACTCCTCAGTAAAAGGCACATGACAGCCCTCTTGGAGTTTGCCAAAATGCACCTAAAGAATCTCAGACCATCAGAAACAAGATTCTCTGGTCTGATGGAACCAAGATTGAACTTTTTGGCCTGAATGCCAAGCGTCACGTCAGGAGGAAACCTGGCAATATCCTGGTGGTGGTGCATGGTGCTGGCAGAATCATGCTGAGTTTTTTTTTCAGCGGCAGGGACTGGGAGACTAGTCAAGATCAAGGCAAAGATGAACAGAGCAAAGTACAGAGAGATCCTTGATGAAAACGTGCTCTAGAGCACTCAGTACCTCAGACTGGGTGAAGGTTCACCTTCCAAACAGTACAACGACCCTAAGCATACAGCCAAGACAACGCAGGAGTGGCTTTGGGACAAGTCTCTGAATGTCCTTGAGTGGCCCAGAACTTGAAACCGTTCGAACATATCTGGAGAGACCTGAAATAGTTATGCAGCAACGCTCCCCATCCAACCTGACAGAGCTTGAGAGGATCTGCAGAGAAGTATTTTAGAAACTCCCCAAATACAGGTGTGCCAAGCTTGTAGAGTCATACCCAAGAAGACTCAAGGCTGTAATTGCTGCCAAAGGTGCTTCAACAAACTACTGAGTAAAGGGTCTGAATAGTTATGCAAATTTATATTTCTGTTTTTCCATTTCCAAAAACCTGTTTTTGCTTTGTCATTATGGGGTATTGTGTAGATTGATGAGGGGAAAAAATCAATTTAATACATTTTAGAAAAAGTCTGTAACCTAAAAAAATGTGGAAAATGTCAAGGGGGCTGGAATACTCTCCGAAGGCACTCTAGTAAAATTAACCCATGTTTGGGTAATGGAGTTCTTTTCAGGACGGATGGCCTATTGGGGGTGTGGATTTCGGCTAGTTATATTGGGCCACCCGTGAGAGTAAATTACAGTCCTGGTCATATAAAGTTTGTACTCGTAAAGTAAATAAATATTTCAATATTTTAGCATTATATTTTTATATGAATATAATACAATTATAATAGGAAGGTCAAAATAAGGTTTTCATGAAATGTGATGATATTTGTATGAAACCAGATCAAAGCATGTTGACGAAGTATGAAAAATGACTGTTGCTTCTTCATTGATGAATTTTAGACAAAGTTACTGGTCCCCTCCATGTCAAACACTTTGATTATTTATTAACTGCAGAAGACATCACCTTAACTTTAATTTTAATACACCAATGGTAACATGATAATCTCTTACCTAATTTAAATAAGTACTTCCTTGTAACCAACATCGGAGAAGGCGTGTTTACAGAGGGGTATACTTTACATAGCTAAATATCTACTCTACTGGTGCCAAGATTTGACTGTTAAAAGTTTACCCTATTCATCTTTGGCAAAGATACTTTCCCCCCTTTCATCTGTGTTTGGTGTTAGCTAGTTACTGGCTAGCTAGGTCTTCAGCCAGCATGAAAAACTCCAACAAAGTTGTCAAGGCAACACATCATGAGATACATGCCAAATGGGAGATGTACACTACCCTTCAAAAGTTTGGGGTCACTTAGTTCTTGTTTTTGAAAGAAAAGCAAATTTTTTGTCCTTTCAAATAACATAAAATTGATCAGAAATACAATGTAGACATTGTTAATGTTGTAAATGACTATTGTAGCTGGAAACGGCAGATTTTTTATGGATTATCTACGTAGGCGTACAGAGACCCATTATCGGCAACCATCACTCCTGTGTTCCAATGGCATGTTGTGTTAGCTAATCCAAGTTCATCATTAGAAAACCCTTTTGTAATTATATTAGCACAGCTGAAAACTGTTGTTCTGATTAAATAAGCAATAAAACTGGCCTTCTTTAGACTAGTTGAGTATCTGGAGCATCAGTATTTGTGGGTTCGATTACAGGCACAAAATGGCCAGAAACAAAGACTTTCTTCTGCAACTCATCAGTCTATTCTTGTTCTGAGAAATGAAGGCTATTCCATGCGAGAAATTGCCAAGAAACTGAAGATCTCTACTCCATTCACAGAACAGAAGCAAACTGGCTCTAACCAGAATAGTAAGAGGAGTGGGAGGCCCTGGTGCACGACTGAGCAAGAGGACAAGTACATTAGAGTGTCTAGTTTGAGAAACAGACGCCTCACAAGTCCTCAACTGGCAGCTTCATTAAATAGTACCCACAAAACACCAGTATCAACGTCAACAGTGAAGAGGCGACTCCGGGATGCCGGCCTTCTAGGCAGAGTTGCAAAGAAAAAGCCATATCTCAGACTGGCCAATAAAAATAAAATATTAAGATGGGCAAAAGAACACAGACACGGGACAGAGGAACTCTGCCTAGAAGGCCAGCATCCCGGAGTCGCCTCTTGACTGTTGACGTTGAGACTCAATATATATTGGTTGAGATGATTTTACTGCAACACTGCTCACTGCATCCAAGTTGCTTGACGTATGCGTTTCAAAGAGCTGTCAGTCAAGGCGAGCTCATGAATATAAGATGAAAATCATAATCTTTCCAAAAAATGAAGCGGTTGGAGTGTTTCAATGATCCATTTAGGCAAATTAATAATAAATTGGCGATAGCCTGTATGCCCTCCAACTGTCTCATGCCATGGTTGAACTTGTACTCCTGTAGATCTAACATAATTGGATGGTGAAACTTGCATCCAGCCAACCAGTAAAGCAAGGTGAAGCAATTCCGGCATTCTTGAAAGTCAGGACAATCCTTGTCCTGCAAATAAATATTATTTTGAACTTCCTTGTAGTTAGCCATGAGTACTTTTCAAAATGACTGTTCAGGACCTCTCCCAAAATTGGGATATGCATAGGCACGTGTGTAAGCCTCATAAAAGCTACAAAATTGTCAGTGCTCAACCTTAAAGAAACAGGAGTGGAGGATCAATTTTTGCAAGAAGTAGGCATTTACAATTATATGTGGAGTGGAGCTATATAGTTAAGTGATAACATCACATGTCCAGTATACCTTCAACATTATTTGGCAATCATTTATTTTTTTTAAACACAGTTTACATCATAATTTGTCACAATAAAGTTAGACAAAAGAAAAATCCACCCCCTGAATGTATAAAAATGTAATTGATCTTGAGAACATTGCTCCTATATCTACATTTTCCATTACACGTGGCAATGATTTTTTCTTTGCTACATTGTTTTTGTTGAATTAACCTGGGTCAATAGAAACCTGCCTAGTGTTACACAGGTCGGAGAGGCAGGCTGCAAGGTTTAGACAAACCCCAACTGGTGCAACCCAAATGCTAGCCTAATATAATGCCAAAATAATGACTAGACACTTTTGTCCAGGGTGGGTGAAGTTTATATATTGCCTGGCAGGGCTGTGGGACAGTGGATGCACATTGATAATTCAAATGGTACTGTTAACCAGAGGATTGTGGTGAATTACTCCCTGCTATCAACCAATCAGCATCCAGGATCCGAACAACCTGTTTTATACCTCTAGCCTGCAACTCAAAAGAAATCTGGTGAGTTTTAGACTTTGATAGAAATGTGGAACGGGGAGACTGAGCCTCGATCCTCAATCCAATGACAATGATTTGCAATGATGATGAATGCAATTAGTGGAGAAGTGCTAACAGCGTAGCAGTAATTCGGTCTACACTGGGAGCTTTGCCCTTACCCGGCAATTAGAACCCAATTTAAGTTTAGTCAATTGTCTTGTTGTTAACTGGGAATGCTTGGTTGAGGCTGAGCACCAAGGGTATCACCTTCCAAATTGGCCGTTGTCCCATTCTCTTGCACTCCTCAAGGGATTTTAACATTCTGTTTGAATTTCTAATGCCTTGAATAATTTAGAGCAATAAATATGCCAATGATGGCCATTATATACTATAAAGATTATGTGGTCGTAACGTGCCAAAGTGAGGATTATGGCTCAGAACAGGTTCCTCTTGGTTATGTGTTATTAGCTCAGGATGGGAGTGAACTGAAATATTCAGCCCAGGTAATGTATGTAGGCCTATGCATGTACTAGTTACTAGGAGCATGGTAAGTGCATATGGAAAGATAACGAGTTATGTGAGTCCAATGTCTCATTCTCAATTGGTGATTGAAAACATTTCTACAAGTGCTCATTAAGAGTGAGAGTAACATTTGGGAGAGTTCTGGTGGAAGTATGAACATTTCAGCAAATGTGGTGAGTGATGATTGGCTCAAATCACTTCGTGGCGAGTTATGATAGGCTCATACCACTTTCTGGAAAGCTGTATTTCTAAGTCCTATTCAGCCTAAAAGAGCATCTAATGGGGATCCAAATAAACGCCCCATCGTACAACATATTTCTTCCATTCCCTCTGGGATATCCACGATGTTTATCTTATTGTTTATTATTGTGATTATGCTTTATTTCTCCCCCACAGCTGAGGCATAGTGCTCACCAAGTTTAGCATCTGACTGAGTGTTTCAAATAGTCTAGCATCTGAGTGTTTTGGCACAGTGCTATCCCAACATGGCGAAGAATATGTCAGTCAGGTTTAATGTTCTCCTCTAAAAGCTATTTCCTATACTGTTATTACTGTTGAGGATTGACGGCCCCCGATCTTAAATGAAAGGCATTTGCTTTAATAACTATCCTTTGAAACCTCTTTCCCATGAAAGAGTAGCTAGATAATATAAATCCTTTCAGACATTTACGAGTGTTCATTCCCAGCCAAGCAACATTGAACAGGGTTTTTTAAACAGCAGCAACCACAGAGCCCTAGTCTCTTCTTCCTCTCCTTTCTTTACAGCGATGCTTCGATATGCCCCAGTAGCTGTTCAGCAGAGTCGTGGCTGAATAAAGTGAAATATAAGCTTCAGAAATGCAGTCCATCAATCGCCTCTCCATCTTTCAGCCATGATCCATGACTCTTTTACCTCCCGGCTTGCATCTCTCTGCAGGAATGAAGTGCAGTATAGCGCATCACTGCGTCCACACTGAAACCATAAAAAAACACAAACAAGGCTGAGCAGCAAGTTTATGTGAATGAAGCATCACATTTAATGGGTGGGACTGCTGGATCGTTTCCTGAAATTGCTTTTTTTTTAAGTCCGTCAAAATGTTTCTGCAGGATTACCTGACGTTAACTAACTCACTTTTGTACATCGTGCTGGTCCATACAATTTACCTTATTTTAGCGCCCAAAAAACGTAATACTTCCAGATCAACTGTAATACCAATGCCATTGTGAAGCACAATTTCTCCCCTTTCCAACAAAATCAATGACGAGACCTTCATGATGAGCAATGAGCTCTGTCAGGTCTTTTTAAAAATGGCAGGTGGGGATGTGAAACCTATTGTGTGGTAGTGAAAAGGAGAGATATGTCACATCTTTTTTCAACCGATCTGTCCAACTTATCACCTTTTAAAATGTAAATAAAACACTATAAAGAGTTATTTCATGTGTCATTACATACCTATTTGAATGTTTTGTGTCGAATTTGAATCTGTTTTTTGGGCGCTGCTAAAGTTATCTTCAAAAGTAAACAGCTGCTTTTGAGAGTCATGACGGCTTGCGGTGATGAGGCAAAAAATGACTAGGTATCCCCCCTTACCCTGTCCCTGTCCCTGTCCCTTTCTTGTTTTTAAACGGTAAGAGAAGCTCTACACCTGGTGGAGAGAGGCTGTAAGACAGAATTAATGCTTTATGCGTGCTGTACATTACGTCATGACACGTCACAATTTAACGTACAGCGTCGGAGGGGTCAGTTTTTTCAACTTCTCTCCAATACTATTGATCCATTACCATGTCAATCAATGCTTGACTAGAAACGTAGTTCACACCCCAGATTTTGATGTCAATACAGTCGCTACAGTCCCATTAGTTTTCATTGCAGCCTCGTTTGAATGTCGCAATTGCTCAAATTTGTACGGAATAGGGTAGTCACCATTATTAGGGAAAGGCACATTCATTGTGAGTTAGAAAATTGTCAGGTCATATTCACCTTGACCTGGTGGTATATTTACCAACTCGTCCTACAGGTTGGTTGGTGAAGACCACAATCCGTTGTTTTCTAAGGCAATCCACTATTTAGTATGATAATGGAAATTACTGCACATAATATACTGTAGGTTATTTTCCACCTTTGGTCATAAGTGAATTTTTAAACTGAAATGTGTGAGGCGGCCTACGATAACCATTCGTATTTAAATCATGATTTCCTCATTGTTGCCGACTGGAGATAGAACTGTAACTGTGTGCCACTCTCACGCAGCGAACAAGGACCATATCCCCTTTGTTGCTCCACAGCTCTGCGTGTCTCATCTGTTTAGGATGAAAAAACATGGCTTACACTTTGCGCGAGGAGACGGCAACCCGTTTAGAGGGGACATGGCGGTTCTCTGACGGATATCAAGTACGTGTGGCATGTGAGAGGAGAGAATATAGAAATGAACAGGATTCTCATGCTGCTGCGCTATAGGCTATGATCTCTCAAGTGCTTTTTGTCGGGCCTGTTGGAGGGTTGTCACCACTGTGCAGATGACAAGGATGAGAAGGAGAGCGGACGCCATTGCTGTCTGGGGTAGTTTGAGAGACAGAGTCTCTGTTTTATATGGTAGTTGTAATGTTCCAAAGGAGGATTTATAAATGGTTAATAGCCTTTTTACAGGTAATACGCTTTGATGAATGGAACTAGAATGCCAACAAGAGTAGCTACTAGCAAGTGTCTGCACAATGCTGCAATACAGACTCAAAGCCAACACTGCTAGAATGTGCATGTACTGCAGAATAGCTCTTGACGTTAAAACAATAACGCATAGCAATGTATGTCTGGAGTGCCCAAGTTTACACAGTAGTTATTGATTCTACCAATAAAAAGGAGCTTGGCAATCAGAAACGCCTCTACTCACCAACACAGTTTATTGCGAGGCATGCGATGCTCTCAAAGCCAAAGTTTAATAATGTTGTGCTCCGCCACTCGTGCATTTACAACGACTGTCAAGAGAATGGAAAGCCATTCTGAGACACCATTTATTTTGAGTAGGCTTCGGATACTGTGTGTGCCCCTGGATTTAATATCTTTGGAAGCCATTCACTTCTATGTGTGCATGATTCCTCGAGGGAGCTGGATTGATCAATCAGTGGTTGGGCCCTAACATTGTGGCAGAGAGATGAATGTTGCTGACAAGGACTTCATCTACACTGCTTGGCCATACATTCACCAAGTGTCAGCACCCAGTCATCCATTTCTCTGCTCTTACAAATGGAGAGAATGCAAATATTCTTATCTGTCTTTGAGAGTCTGACTTGTGACTGACGATATCATGATCCACATTAATGTTGTAGTAATGGTCAAGTAAGGCACACTCATCTGTTTATAGTTTATGGTTTTTGTATTGTACGCTATATGTCCTCTATATTGCTCCTTTTTTCTTGAAGAGCATCTTATGGAGTAGGGGTATTCAACTCTTACCCTACAAGGTCCGGAGCTTGCTGCTTTTCTATTCTAGAGGATAATTAATTGTACCCACCTGGTGTCCCAGGTCTATATCAGTCCCTGATTAGAGAGCAACAATGAAAAAATATAGTGGAACTGGCTTCGAGGTCCAAACTTGAGTTTGAGAGTTAAAGAGCATCTTATGCTACTGTTCAGTAGTTTAGCACTATACCTGTGCAACAAAACAAAATCATTGAATAACTATAGAAGACTGTAAAGTCAACCAAACCTGTCCAAGATAACATTTGGTATCTTGGTCAGGTTTGGTTGACTTTATACAGCGTTGTGACTTTACTTTCATTAATCTGATGACTGTTATTTATCTAATTAACTATGTTTATTTGTTACCCAATTAAATTAATAATGTAACAATTAACTCATTAGGATTTGGGGCACCATGAGAGCGGTTGTTTAAATAGTTACCATCTCCCGAATTAAACTCTAAAGTTCTTTACCTATCACATCCAAACAGTCAATGTATTAATCATGACCTTGTGTCATATCATCATTCTGAGCCGCCGTAACCTCCTGCATCTGCAAAAAATATTTTTTACTAGCTAACTAAATGATAACACAGGATAAACATACACACTTATGAGAAAAGGTCCCTAGCGGACTGACACAACCTATTGTGGCTTGTTACAAAGGAGATGGACAGAGAGAGAGAGAGACGCTTATCGTTGATACATTTTAGTAATCATACACTGCACACGAACCGCCGCCTGTTTGGAGTAAGAAATCATTAATGTATTTACGTTTAAATGCTTTCGCTCGCCGTGGATCTCTGTCGGAACCAGCCCTCCTTAGGAAGGGTGTTGGGCCTTTCAGCGGCACGCTTGTAAGGCTCTGATTGTCCAAAAAGGTTTCTCTGTTGTTCTCCTCTCATTCGCTCCTGAAGCTTCATTGAAGATAGGCTAGCCAGCCGTGTCAATGGTTCCAGTAGTAGAATAGTAGAATGGTCTCACTAACTTTTTCACTAACTCTCACTAACTTTTGAAGAGATTTTACTTAGGACAGCTAATCAGCCGTACCAGTGATGGTCTGGGAGGTGACGTTATTGTCTCAAACCACTTTAGATGTGGGCTGCAGCTCTACGCCTCTCTGGTAGAAATGATAATTTTCATGCACTCTGGTAGAAAAGAACAGTTCCATCAGGCTGATGGGCTCTCTGACCTCACTCAGGGCATGGCTACTTACTGTGCAAAGTATATAGGAGACAATGATCTCTTGTGACTGCTGAAATCCCATTCCTATCTTAACAAAAACACACTCACAATTGTTCATATTTCATGCACAATTTAAAGGATTAAGACTTTGTACATGTAGTGTATATACTTTTCAAGTTACAGTATTTACTTTATAACACTTTTAATGACATCACAAAATGGCAACCAATATGACATTATTATTCTTTAGCTCGCCTCTGACCATTCCCCAAGTTCTCTGTTAGGAATAGTTTTACAGCATTCACTTTAGAACCTGTTCTTTTCAGCTGGAAAAGTATTTGGCAACAAAGGAACATTCCTGTGTTCATTTGGAGAGGGTTGTTTTTTGGATTTCCTCTCCTTTAATTTTACGACAGGGTGTGAGCTATAAACACCCCTCCAGCTCCCTCCTCCTCCCCTCTGTGGGTGACAGAGGGTCTGGTGATCTGACCCAATCCGGATCCTCACAGGACAGTCATGACAACAGTCTTCTATTGTTTTGTTTTGTTGCACAAGTAAAACTATTGAACAGTGGCAGTAGACCTACTGTGCAAGTATGCTCAGAGAGACTTGTCTTGTCATCACAGAGACAGGCTAGTTTTCTCTAGCCTGTCTCTGTGATGTTGGCTTATTTACTGGGTACAACCAAGTGTGATTTTCAAACTCAGCAGGTTTACAGCTGGAGAGATATGAGTCAATGTCTTCAGAATACCGTAAACCAATTAAGCACAGGTCTTCTGAGACTTACTGCATTGCTCAGAAAGCTTGCGGGATAAATATCTCAGATAACCAATATTTCTATGCCTGCTTTATATGCTTTAACAAGATAGAGGTGGAAAAAACTATCTCCACTATCTCTTTTTCATATACCTCTTTCACCTAGTCCAAACATCTCTCCCCTTCTCTCTGTCCTCCCTTTGTTTTTCCATTTGGAAATGTTTACCTTGCGTTATGAGGACTTTAGGCTCGATCCCAGGTATTATATCACTGCTTGGACTATTGACAGTACAATATACATAAAATAAAATAAAATGGTATTGTTCTCATACACATATTTAGCAGATGCGTGTGTAGCGAAATGCTTGTGTTCCTAGCTCCAACAGTGCAGTAATATCTAACAGTAAACAACATTACAAACAACTCTAAAATGTAAAAGAAAGGAATTAAGAAATATAGAAATATTAGGAGGAGTAATGTCGGAGTCTGGAGTATAATAGGATGAAAGAAGCTCCACAAATGAACTTTTAATAAGGCACACCTGTTAATTTAAATGCATTCCAGGTGACTACCTCATGAAGCTGGTTGAGAGAATGCAAGGGTGGCGACTTTGAAGAATATATTTTGATTTGTTTAACATTTTTTGGTGACTACATGATTCCATATGTGTTATTTCAAAGTTTTGATGTCTTCACTATTATTCTACAATGTAGAAAATAGTACAAATTAAGAAAAACCCTGGAATGAGTAGGTGTGTCCAAACTGTTGACTGGTACTGTATGTTGGGATGACATTATGGACAGTATATGGATAGAATATTTATTTTATCTGATGAATACATATGATAGAGTATATATGTACAGAAATAGCTAAATAGGATAGGCATGGACTAGAATAAATTATGTACATATGAAGTGAGTAAAACAGTATGTAAACATTATGAAAGTGACCAATGTTCCATGACTATTTACATAGGCACCAGCAATCTAAAGTGCGGGGTTGAGTAACTGGATGGTAGCCGGCTAGTGACAGAGACTAAAGTTCAGGGCAGGGTACTGGGCAGAGGCCGGCTAGTGGTGACTACTTAACATTCTGATGGCCTTGAGATATAAGCTGTTTTCAGTCTGTCTGTCCCAGCCATGATGCACTTGTACTGACCTTGCCTTCTGGATGGTATTGGGGTGCACAGGCCATAGCTCGGGTGTCCTTGATTATCTTATTGGCCTTCCTGTGACACTGGGGTGCTGTAGCTGTCCTGGAGGGCAGGCAGTGTGCACTGATGCGTTGGGCACCACCCTTTGGAAAGCCCTGCAGTTGCTGATGTCGCAGTTGCCGTACTAGGCGTTGATACAGCCCAACAGGATGCTCTCAATGGTGCATCTGTAAAAGTTTGTGAGGATCTTAGGGGCCAAGACAAATTTCTTCAGCCTCCGGAGGTTGAAGGGGCAGTGTTGTGCCATCTTCGCCAAACTGTGTGGGTGGACCATTTCAGATTGTCAGTGATGTGTATGCCGGGGAACTTGAAACTTTTCACCATCTCCACTGCAGCCCCAACGATGTAGATGGGGGTGTGCTCCCTCTGCTTTCTCCTGAAGTCCACGATCAGCTCCTTCATTTTGTTGATGTTGAGGGAGAGATCATTTTCCTGGCACCACTCCGCCAGGGCCCTCACCTCCTCCCTGTAGGCTGTCTCATCTGTGTTGGTAATCAGGCCTACCAATGTTGTGTCGTCTGCAAACTTGATGATTGAGTTGGAGACGTGCGTGGCCACGCAGTCATGGGTGAACAGAAAGTACAGGAGGGAGCTGAGCACGCAAACTTGAGGGGCCCCTGTGTGAGGATCAGCATAGTAGAGGTGTTGTTGTCTACCTTCACCACCTGGGGACGGCCTTCAACACTATGGTGTTGAAGGCTGAGCTGTAGTCAATGAACAGCATTCTTACATCCTCTTGTGCAGATGGGGTAGGGCAGTGTGTAGTGTGATGGTGATTGGGCCGGCAGCCTTGCAAGTGTTAACACGCTTAAATGTCTTACACATGTCAGCCATGGAGAATGAGAGCATACCGTCCTCGGGAACAGCGGTGGCCCGCGTCGGCAGCACTGTGTTTTCCTAAAAGCAGGCGAAGAAGGTGTTTAGCTTGTCCGGTAGCAAGAAGTTGGGGTGTCCGCAACGTGGCTGGTTTTCCCTTTAAAATCTGTGATTGTCTGGAGTCCCTGCCACATGCCGTGGTTAAATGCTGTGGTTTGCGCTTTCAGTTTTAGATGGCACGAATGCTGCAATCTATCCACGGTTTTTGGTTTGGATAGGTTTTAATCGTCGTGGTGGGAACAACATCCCCTCTTCACTTCCTGATGAACTGTATACATTACAGTCCACATGATCAAAACACTCTTGAAACAAGCATTCCGATTGGTCAGACCAGAGTTGGAGAGAAGACAGGCAGTCGTATATTCAGCATTTAGTGGCTGTACTGTATTGTACGATAGGAGTTCGCCTTCGTCTTAAATGGTTCATGAGCAGCTTGATCGCACAATTTAGTCATCATTTATTCATGCTGTGCTTCTATTGTCTACATGTTTTGATGGATGCTGTGGTCTGGGCCCACGCCCGGTGACTCTGTTCAGTGTTGTGATTTAGCCTCCCTATTCCGTGGGTTGAAAAGAGAGATCAGCTCAAACAGGAAATAAGGTTAAGCACATTTAGATTTCTGGTTTCGCATCTTACTTTTCTGGTTCGAAAAAGAAGTCAGTGAAGCTAAACCAGAGGATTCGTGCCTCAGTGGGCAGATAAGTTTGTTTCCTGTCTGTCAGAAATACAGACACAGACTATTCCTGTCAACAAGACGGTCAGGGAATTACATTACATTTGTGACGTTAATTCAACTTGAACATTTAGGATAGGCCTACCAGCTCAACATCCCTGATAGTGATGTCCAGCCTGGGTCCTGTGTGGAGTGAGTTTGTTTGATCTCTGCTCCCCCGCAGCCCAAATGGCCAGGTTGGTTCTGCCATTAGTTCATAAGTGACTGGCTGTAAATTGCTGTGGCGATTACAGGTAATTGGGCTGCCTCTCTCTCTCTTTCTGTACTTCTCCAAAAAGCTTTTTCTGCCTTCAGCAGTGTCTGTGAGTGAGTAATGAGTGTGAGGACGAGCTGGGGCTAGTGCAACTGATCATCACTTTACAGGATTAGATGAGTTAGAATACACTTTACTGTGTGTGATGTGAAGAAGCAGAATCTTTCAAAGAGAAATTATATTTATACAGTATAATCCTGTGGCTTGCCATTGGATTTGAATTGTTCACATACTGGTGCTTTAGTGCGCATGTACACTCTTAGAAAAAAAAATTAAAGTAGAACCATATAGGGTTCTTCGGTTTGTCCCCATAAGGGAGCCCTTATGCTGTTTAAAGCTGTTTAAAGGCACAGTCAACTTAGTGTATGTAAACTTCTTACGCACTGGAATTGTGATACAGTGAATTATAAGTGAAATAATCTGTCTGGAAACAATTGTTGGAAAAATGACTTAGATGAAGTAGATGTCCTAAACGACTTGCCAAAACTATAGTTTGTTAACAAGAAATGTGGTTGAAAAACAAGTTTTAATGACTCCAACCTAAGTGTATGTAAACTTCTGACTTCAACTGTAGTAGTCCTATCTGAATGGGTCTTGTTTGAGATCATACTGTATCTTAAATAGTGCTCTAAAGACCTTTAACCTCATTTCAGTTAAGCCTTTGTAACTACAGAATCTATCGATTTAAATATCATACATTTCTAACAAGTATGAACTCAGAAGTTTGTCATGCAGCTGACCAAATTATGCAACATTTTACATATGTGTTAACAGAGATTAATGGCCAACTAAGAGCAGCATGTTTCCTTGGATAGTTTCACTAAATGTAACTTGAGATGGATTTTCCATGATGACTATTATTTTATGATGCATGTGCATCAATTGTCTGCACTATTATCACTAAGTATGACTGACAAGTTCATGAATACATTTATTTGATCTATGATGTTGTATGAACTGAAATTCATTTTTTTCTGAGTGATGCTGTTTTCATGGTTCTTAGGTTCAATGCTGAATTTCCCTTATTTCTGTTGTGGCTTGACTTTCTCAACCTCAACCTCTGTCAGTGTTTTGTATACTGCGGAAAACAAATGGAGAGTCAATTTGGGGAACACAAGGTCTATAATTTCTGTGCTGAAAGACAAGTGACTGCCACACTGCAATGCTAATTTCCCCATGAACAAATATCATGAATAAACTCACAGATGTGGTTATTTTTTCCATTCATTTTTTTGTTTGTTATTTGTCAACATGTTGGGGTGGCAAGTAGCCTAGTGGTTAGAGCGTTGGACCAGTAACCAAAAGGTTGCAGGATCAAATCCCTGAGCTGAAAAGGTAAAAACCTATCATTCTGAACAAGGCAATTAACCCACTGTTCCCCGGTAGGCTGTCATTGTAAATAAAAATGTGTTCTTAACTGACTTGCCTCATTACATTTTTTTATCTAACTATTGATGAAAATTGAGCAGGGAAATAACATTATAACATTAAATGTGTATGGCAATAAAGAGCATTTTCAAACTGCAGGTCCAATGTGTAGATTATTTTAAATGTTAAATCTTTTTGCGTGTTCGCAATACTTGTCAGTTTAGTTCAATGATAAAATACCCTCAATAGACGCTACTTGCCTCCCTTAGATTTATCAGGGTTTCTCTCTTCTGTGAATCATAGCTCCACATAACATCTGGATACATGTTGGCACTTGTCAATCAGGGATCAATGAATATGATTGCAGAGAGGAGCACTGTGCTAAAAGTGCTATCAATTGCCTGGAGGTCCGGACCTCATGCCAGTCCTCGTTAGTGTTGCCTGCAACCCTGCTCCTCTATCCTTCCTGCTGATGTGGGTGCTGGGTGATATTAACTGATGACAATCCTAAGTGCTTTAAGTTAAACGTATTGATCACAAGTGTGGGGAGCCATTTGCCCAGTTGTCTGGATGAGCACAGCAGGACAACACTGCAGGAGAAGTAGAGGCAGCTTCTATCTAGCTGGCACATTGAGCATTATCCCATACTATTATTATTGTTGCACTATGCATCCTCTCCATTGATCTCAAAGAGATCCTAAATAGCCTGATGGTATATAATGGGCATCCAGCCCATCATATTTCCCATATTTCCCACCCTTTGCTTTCACCGTCTCCCAAGGGCCATTGGCTGAGGGTATACGATCAGTATCAGCAGTCAACCTGCTTATGGCCTGTGCATTGTTGTGCATAGTTACCAGCCAAGGCTTGCCTCACCCCTCACCTAACCCCTGTAATACATCCCATAACCACCCTCACCTCCCCCCTCCCTGCTGCCCACATGGCCTGGTGTGAGGTTTGACTCCCAAATCAGTGACCTTGGCCAGAGAAGGCTGGAGAGGCCGAACGACTCGGCTAGCGGACATGGCTGCTCAGTTGGAGGTTTGAGGGGTTAAGCTGAGTCGTTTCTCTGAGGTAAAATGCTGACTGCACTTTCTAGTGAACAAGTGGATCAAATGAATACATGCAGCTATTATTATTATGTTATTTCACGGTTTGAATCTCTTGGGTGTTTTCAAATTCTCCTCTTGATCACATACCAGATCATTTCCTTCAACTCGGACATTCAGTTGTTCTGTTTATCTTCCAATAATGAGTGTCACCGAGCTCTACTAGACCGTTATTGATTGCCTATCAGTCACATGCAGCTAACTCTCCCTCTTCAAGAAACTTTGAGTATTCAATTTGAGCAATTGATACTTTGGAAATTAACTTTGACCCAGGGGTGTGCCTATGGCTTAAACATAATCACATCACAGGCGAAGATCCTCACCTGTGTTTGCATCAGTAGTTAGTGTTGGCTGGAAAGCACTCAATCGCCAATTGTTGACTGGACTTTTGTTGGAATGTGAATGACCCCTTATTGATTGGAAACAAAATGTTTTTAATGTTGTAGATGAGATTTTTGGATCGCTCACTAATGTCAAGATGGAGGCCCATTTTCAATCTATTTTCAACTCAGGTCTTAAATTGAAAATCTTTACGGACATAATTAAGGCTGATCTGAAAAGAACAATGAAACTTTTCATCATTTACTCCCTCTCTAGCCCTGACAATGATGTTCAAATAACTAAAGACTTTCACATAAGACTACTAAGAAGAAAGGTAATATATATTAAATAGACACAAATAGATTTTGTATTTAATCTAAAAAGACAAATGTGTCCAGAAGTTCTATTTTCACCTGTGGTAAATGTGTACATACATTAAAGGGTGTATTCACCTGTGGTAAATGATTATTCTAAATATATAAAAAGACTAATTCGGTAAATAGAATAATATGTGCCATACACATGTCTTTAAATCTGGAGTCAAACATAATTTTGTTGTCTTTCTTATGGCCTGTGCCATAAGGAAGTATTTAAGAAATTTTTCACTGGAGAATAAACTGGATGAGCTCCGTTCGAGACTATTCTATCAACGGGACATTAAAAACTGTATTATAAACCAGGTAGTTTGGATACAGGATGCTAATTGGCTAAAACAGCATTTAGCCCTGTGTATGTTAGACCGTATACCATGACTATGATGTTTAGCCTTTTCACCTTGATATCTTTGTGCCTTTTTACCTCAATAAAATGGCTACATCAACAATAGTTTGTCATGCCGATGTAGGAAAGAAGCGTTTAGATTAACTTGAGAGAAAGCAAAACTAAAAGAACATTGTGAAATAAACAAAGTGGGCACCGACCTGCTTCACTGACTTGTGTGAAAAAAATAGGGATACATTGTGAGTTTGGGAATACAACAAAAACAGAGCTGAAAGACATTCTACGGGACTTTTATGGTTCAGTGAGAAACATGAATGGTGAAGAATATAGGATTTAGCAGCTACGCTGGACTCAGAGCAAGTTGGAACCGACATATTAACGACCCCTATCTCAGTTTGGCATGGAGTATACAGAAAGATACTGAATTCACAAAGAGTAATGTGTTTGTCAGCATAATTAAAAAGCTGATTAAAGGGGGGCCCAACCAAGCTGCCCACCAGTGAACCGATATATATGGTATATAACTGTAAGGTAGCTAGCTAAATCATTCTAATGTACCCTAACAATATAACCGGTAGCTATGTAGGCCTAATTATTAGCTAATGTTATTTTGTCTAATATGTTTCAAGTACACAAAAAAGCAGATTGTCATGAACATGCTCGCAACAATTTTGACAAAGATCTGCGAAATAGCTGGCATGTCGCAGATTTACACTTATCACTGCCTCGGAACCACCATGATCCAGAAACTCTCAGATGCCAGACTAGAGGCACAATAAATAATATCTGTCAGTGGACACAGATTAGAAACGTCTCTTCAAAGTTACTGCAGGTCAAATCTGGATCGAGGAAGCGGTGGAGCAATATTCTCACTGACAACACGGCAGCAGTTCTCCCAGCAAAAAGAATGAACACCTCCCTCTGCAAGAAGATTCTGGATTTGCTGATGGGCTGCAAAATTTGACATGGGACCTCAGATCCTCCAAAAGTTATACAACTGCACCATCGAAAGCATCCTGACTGGTTGCATCACTACTTGGTATGGCAACTGCAAGGCACTACATTGTGTAGTGCGTACAGCCCAGTACATCACTGGGGCCGAGCTTACAGGACCTCTATACCAGGCGGTGTCAGAGGAAGGCCCTAAAAATTGCCATTGACTCCAGCCTCCCAAGTTATAGACTGTTCTCTCTGCTACCACATGACAAGCTGTACCAGAGTGCCAAATCTGGGACCAAATCATCTTTAACAGATTCTACCCCAAGCCAAAAGACTGCTGAACAGTTAATCAAATGGCTGCCAGGACTATTTCCTTTTAATTGTTTTATTATATTTTTTTGCCCTGACTCTCTTGCACAGTCTTGATTAACTCTACACTGACACTCCATCACACACGAAACACACATGCATATTGATACCACACACACACACACGCACGCACGCACGCATGCACGCACACACGCACGCACGCACGCACGCACGCACGCACACACACACACACAAACACACACACACACACACACACACACACACTTCTGCTACTCTCTGTTTATTATCTATGCCCAGTCATTTTACCGTTACCTGAGCAAGTCGTTTAAACTGAAGGGGGAACTAACAAAGAGTCACAGACAACAACCAAAATGAAACGGGTGGGGTTTTAGGTGGGGTTCTGAAAAGACACTCATGGGGGTGTCCACTGAAAGTTGACTAGCAACAACTACTGGAACCTAAAAAACACCCACCATGAGTGCCCACGAAATTTGCCCAAGAATAGGCAAACAAAAGATAAACCCACACTAAACTTAAAGACAGGAAGCCAACCAAAAAGGTGGAGCAAAACGAAATCAGGGAACTCAGATAAAGGCTTGTTTGTCAAGAAAACAAAATCAGGAACACCAACTAAAAGTGTTGACCTTCCGCATCTATCAAGACAACTGGAGCGCCTGGGCCAGCACAGATGACACAGCTTCCCACAAATGAAATGGTGACCAGCACAGGTGTAACACAAGTGGACTAACGAGGAGACACCAATCGGTGCACCTTACGTACTAACGAGCTATACGTGCTAAAGTCCAACCTCAAAACATAAATGGAAAAACCAAAGCCTTTAACAACCCCTACCTACATGTAAATATTACCTTAATTACCTCGACTAACCCGTATCCCTGCACATCGAATCGGTACCGGTACCCCTTTTATATAGCCTCGTTATTGTTATTTTGCAGTGTTACTACTTTTCCTTTAGTTTATTTAGCACATTTTTCGTACTTTCTCTTTTCAAATGTTATTGGTTAAAGACTCATAAGTAAGCATATCACGGTAAGATCTACCCTTGTTGTATTTGGCGTATGTGACAAATAAAATGTTATTAGATGTTCACTCCACGATTCCTTTCATCAAAGGACCCATTTGAAAACACACCATCGACAACGTATTTCTGCTGACGTTGCTGTGTCATTGTTGCATTCCTAGTTCACTCATCTCCACGGTCTCCATTTTATACTTGGAATTAATAATTCAGCACCAATCTATATGGGTTACTTTAATATGAGGTTATCTCTTACTTCATGAAGCAATTACTATATTGTCCGTGTTCTCACCATGGAAGATGTGGCCCTCTCAGCTCGTAAAGAAGGATTTTTCTTATGCATAATACATCAGGTGCAAGAAAGAAAAGGCCCCCTACATGGAGCACAATTTAACCATGACTGTACGTCAGAGATGTATCTGTGCATGAGCTGCAGGTCAGCTCTATAGATGTCCCTGATTGGTAGGTTCAAATACACTTCCTCCTCCCCACTCTTCTCTGGCTTCCCCAAAGGCCTTAAGGTCAGGAAAAGTATTCCCAATCAAGCTACCAATTTCTATAATATTAGGCTCTGTCAATCTACATACAGTACCAGTCAAAAGTTTGGACATACCTACTCATTCCAGGGTTTTTCATTATTTTTTTTATTTTTTTTCTACATTGTAGAATAATAGTGAAGATATCAAAACTATGAAATAACACATATGGAATCATGCAGTAACCAAAAAAGTGTTAAACAAATCAACAGATTTTCCAACATTCTTGACGGAGTTCCCACATATGCTGAGCACTTGTTGGCTGCTTTTCCTTCACTCTGTGGTCCAACTCATCCCAAACCATTTCAATTGGGTTAAGTTCGGGTGATTGTGGAGGCCAGGTCATCTGATGCAGCACTCCATCATTCTCCTTCTTGGTCAAATAACCCTTACACAGTGTTGTGTTGGGCCATTGTCCAGTTGAAAAGCAAATGATAGTCCCACTAAGTGCAAACTATGGCGTATCACTGCAGAATTCTGTGGTAGCCATGCTGATTATGTGTGCCTTGATTTCTGAATAAATCACTGACAGTGTCACCAGCAAACCACCCCTACACTTTCACACCTCCTCCTCCATGCTACAAGTTGGGAGGCACACATGCAGAGATCATCCGTTCACCTATTCTACTTCTCACAAAGTCACGGTAGTTGGAACCAAAAATCTCACAGTTGGACTCATCAGACCAAAGGACAGATTTGGAACCCTGACCTGTTCAACGGACGTGCTACCTGTCCCAGACCCACTGTTTTCAACTCTCTAGGGACAGTAGAGATACTCTCAATGATCGGCTATGAAAAGCCAACTGACATTTACTACTGAGGTGCTGACTTGTTGCACCCTCGACAACAGGAATGGCCACCCCTCATAGCCTGGTTCCTCTCTAGGTTTCTTCCTAGGTTTTGGCCTTTCTAGGGAGTTTTTCCTAGCCACTGTTGCTTCTACATCTGCATTGCTTGCTGTTTAGGGTTTTAGGCTGGGTAAATACATTTGATTTGATTTGATGATTTCCACTGGTCTAATGTCCATTGCTCGTGTTTCTTGGCCCAAGCAAGTGTCTCTTACTTGAACTCTGTGAAGCTTTTATTTGGGCTGCAATTTCTGAGGGTGGTAACTCTAATGAACTTATCCTTGCCTGCAGAGGTAACTTTGTGTCTTCCTTTCCTGTCGCAGTCGTCATGAGAGCCAGTTTCATCATTGTGAAGAAACTTTCAAAGTTGAAATTATCCGGATTGACTGACCTTCATGTTTTAAAATAATGATCGACTGTCGTTTCTCTTATTTTCTCTTTCTCTTATTTGAGCTGTTCTTGTCATAATATGGACTTGGTCTTTTACCAAATAGGGCTATCTTCTGTATACCATCCATATCTTGTCACAACTCAACTGATTAGCTCAAACGCATTAAAAAAGAAAGAAATTCCACTAATGAACTTTTAACAAAGCACACCTTTTAATTGAAATGCATTCCAGGTAACTACCCCATGAAGCTGGTTTAGGGAATGCAAAGGATGGCTACAAGGCAAAGGGTGGCTGCTTTGAAGAATCTCTTTGAAGAATGTTTCATTTCTTTAACACTTGTTTGGCTACAACATGATTCCAAATGTGTTATTTCATAGTTTTGACTGTTATTCTAAATGTAGTTCTACAAAATAGTAAAAATAAAGAACAACCCTGAATGAGTAGGTGTGTTCCACCATTTCAACGGGTACTGTAAGTATTCACACCCCTAAGTCAATACTTTGCAAAAGCACCGTCATGCATCCTCTGATTCACAACCCAACCAAGCCACACTGCTTCTTAACACAGTGTGCATCCAACCCAGAAGCACCAATGTGTCAGAGGAAGCACTGTGCACCTGGAAACCTTGGTTAGTGCGCACTGCGCCCAGCCCTCCACAGGAGTCGCTGGTGTGTGATGAGACAAGGACATCTCTACCGGCCAACCACTCCCTAACCCGGGCAACGCTAGGCCAATTGTGCATCGCCCCACGGACCTCCCGGTCGTGGCCGGTTACGACAGAGCCTGGGCGCGAACCCAGAGTCTCTGATGGGCAGTACAGCACCCTTAACCACTGCGCCACCAGGGATGCCCATTGAGACAATGTTTTAAGTAGTTGAACACGTTATTACTCAAAATTTGTGAAAGTGACAAATCTGAGTAAGACTCTAAGAGCTTTCCATACCTGGATTGTACAACATTTTCCCATTATTCTTTTCAAAATTCTTTAAGCTCTGTCAAATTAGTTGTTGATCATTGCTAGACAACCATTTTCAGGTCTTGCCATAGATTTTCAAGTAGATTTAAGTCAAAGTAGCCACTCTTGAAAATTCACTTTCTTCTTGGTAAGACAATCCAGTGTATATTTGGCCTTGTGCTTTAGGTTATTGTCCTGCTGGAAGGTGAATTAATCTCCCAGTGTCTGGTGAAAAGTAGGTTGAATCAGGTTTTCCTTTAGAATTTTGTCTCTGCTTAGCTCCATTTAATAGATTTTTTTATCCTGATGAACTGCCCGGTCCTTAACGATTACAAGCATACCCAGAACATGATGCAGCCACCACTATGCTTGAAAATATGGAGAGTGGTACTCAGTAATATGTTGTGTTGGATTTGCCCCAAACATAACACTTTGTATTCAGGACAAAAAGTTAATTGCTTTGCCATATTTTATTTCTAGCATTACTTTAGTGCCTTGTTGCAAACAGGATGCATGTTTTGACAATTTTTTTATTCTGTACAGGCTTCCTTCTTTTCACTCTGTCAATTAGGCTAATAATTGTGAAGTAACTACAATGTCGTTCATCCATCCTCAGTTTTCTCCTATCACAGCCATTAAACTATTTTGTAGTCCCCATTTGCATCATGGAAAAATCCCTGAGCGGTTTCTTTCCTTTCCGGCAACTGAGTTAGGAAGGACGCCTGTATCTTTGTAATGACTGTGTGTAATCAAATAAATCAAATCAAATTTTATTGTCACATACACATGGTTAGCAGATGTTAATGTGTGTAGTGAAATGCTTGTGCTTCTAGTTCCGACCATGCAGTAATATCTAACAAGTAATCTAACAATTTCACAATAACTACCTTATATACACAAGTGGAAAGGAATGAATAAGAATGTGTACATATAAATATATGGATGAGCCGTGTGGCATAGGCAAGATGCAGTAGATGGCATAGAGAACAGTATATACATATGAGATGAGTAATGTAGGGTAGGTAAACATTATATAAGGTGGCATTGTTTAAAGTGACTAGTGATACATTTATTACATCCAATTTTTTATTATCAAAGTGGCTAGAGATTTGATTCAGTATGTTGGCAGCTGCCACTCTATGGTTGTTTAACAGTCTGATGGCCTTTTCAGTCTCTCGGTCCCAGCTTTAATGCACCGGTACTGACCTCACCTTCTGGATGATAGTGGGGTGAACAGGCAGTGGCTTGTGTGGTTGTTGTCCTTGATGATCTTTTTGGCCTTCCTGTGACATCGGCTGGTGTCGGTGTCCTGGAGAGCAGGTAGTGGTGATGTGATTTGCCACTGGTGATGTGTTGTGCAGACCTCACTACCCTCTGGAGAGTCTTATGGTTGTGGGCAGAGCAGTTGCTGTACCAGGTGGTGATACAGCACGACAGAATGCTCTCGATTGTGCATCTGTAAAAGTTCCTGAAGAGTCACTGTTACGCCTTCTTCACCACACTGTCTGTATGGGTGGAACATTTCAGTTTGTCCGTGATGTGTACGTCGAGTAACTTAAAACTTTCCACTTTCCACTTACTGTCCTGTCAATGTGGATTGGGGGGTGCTCCCTCTGCTGTTTCCTGAAATCCACGATCATCTGTTTTGTTGACGTTGAGTGTGAGGTTATGTTCCTGACACCACACTCCGAGGGCCCTCACCTCCTACCTGTAGGCCATCTTGTTGTTGTTGGTAATAAAGCCTACCGCTGTAGTGTCGTCTGCAAACTTGATGATTGAGTTGAAGGTGTGCATGGCCATGCAGTCATGGGTGAATAGGGAGTACAAGAGAGGGCTGAGAACGCACCCTTGTGGGGATTTGCCGAAAGAAGGGCGAAGGAGGGCTTTGTATGCTACGTGGACGTTAGAGTAGCAATGATCTAGAATGTTGCCAGCCCAGTTCGCGCATTCGATATGCTGATAAAATTGACATAGTTTACATTGAGTCCAATGAAGTTCTTTCAGGGCGGCCGAGGTGTCTGCTTGGGGGGGATTTACACCGCTGTGATTATAATCAAATTAAGATTTCCTGGGGTAACAATGTAATAAATTATACATAAATAAACAAAATACTGCATAGTTCCTAAGAACGTGAGGCGAGGCGACCATCTCTGTCGGCGCAATAGTATTATTTGGATAGTGTAATGATACATCATCCAAATTATAACTAACATCTTCACCATGCACAAAGGGATATCCACTGTCTGTCTGCTTTTTTTTTACCCATCGACAAATAGGTGCCCTTCTTTGTGAGGCATTGGGAAACCTTCCTGGTCGATGTTGAATCTATGTTTGAAATTCACTGTTTGACTGAAGGAACTTACATATAATTGTATGTGTGGAGTACAGAGATGGGGTAGTCATTCAAAAATCATGTCAAACACTATTATTGCACACAGAGTTATTCCATGCAACTTGTTAAGCACATTTTTACTCCTGAACCTATTTCGGCTTGCCACAAGAAAGGGGTTGAATACTTATTGACTCAAGACATTTCAGCATTTCATTTGTTATTAATTTGTAAAAAATGTAAAAAACATAATTGCATTTTGACTTTATGGGGTACTGTGTGTATGCCAGTTATAAAAATCTAAATGTTATGAATGTTTAATTCAGGCTATAACACAACAAAATGTGGAAAAAGTAAAGGGGTGTGAATACCTTTCGAAGGCACTGTACATATAAAGATTGTATATTTTACGTTTTGTTTACACAGCCAACATAAGAACCCAAATTAGATTTTCATTCTACGGTATATCCAGTTTTACATGTGACCCATCAGATTTGCGCATTCACACTGATGTAACCTCTGAAGTAGCACAGAGATGGAATGCTTATTTCCTGTCACTATTCCTTTAAAATGATGGGGTGGTTTTCATGGCAACGGCAGGTCATGTTCTACAAGAAAAACTGATATACACATCTAAACAGAGGTTGCATAAAGAGGATCAAGTTTGTATCAGGATTCAGATCCACTTTGGCTGCGCTTCACCAGGCAGTCAAATTCATATGTTTATTTCACTAATTGGTATTTTGACCAATCAGATCTTGCCGGAAAAAAATATCCGAATTGGGCTGCCTGTGTAAACGCAGCCATTTGGAGGCAGTATAAATCTAAAGTCAAAAGATCAGATTCCATGTGTTTCTTTGCTGTTTACACATTAGTGAAAAGATCAGATTGGTATCAGAAATGCTAATAATTAGCAAAATATCTGAAATGGGCTGCCTGTGTAAACGCAGCCATTTGGAGGCAGTATAAATCTAAAGTCAAAAGATCAGATTCCATGTGTTTCTTTGCTGTTTACACATTAGTGAAAAGATCAGATTGGTATCAGAAATGCTAATAATTAGCAAAATATCTGAAATGGGCTGCCTGTGTAAACGCAGCCATACACTCTGTGTAGGGTTCAAATATGGACTTCAAAGCCAGTTCCACTGCTTTAAAAAAAGTATTCCCCTCTTACCAGGGACTGATTTAGAATTGGATACCAGGTGGGTGCAATTAATTATGAAGTAGAACAGAAAACCAGCAGTTTCTGGACCTCGCACGATTTGAATACCCCTGCCCTATATAGTGCTCTAAAGTGCCCTAATCTGACCAGAGCCCTATGTGGCAGCCCTATGTGACTCTTGTCAAACATGGATCAAACATGCATAGTGCATTAAGGAGAATAGGGTAATTTGAGATATGTCCTTACAGACACAGCTTTAGCCTACGTGGTCTGCTGTCTGCAGGAGCTGGGTGGATGTACATGGAGACATGAACATGGAGCCATCTCTGTTTGTGTTTGCAGTGCATGTCAAAGCAGGGACCTGTGAAGTGATCGCCGCCCACCGCTGCTGCAACAAGAACAAGATTGAGGAGAGATCCCAGACGGTCAAATGTTCCTGCTTCCCCGGACAGGTTGCCGGGACAACAAGAGCGGCTCCATCTTGTGTGGACGGTACGCTCATTCTTTATTTGTATATATACAGTTGAAGTCGGAAGTTTACATATACCTTAGCCAAATACATTTAAACTCAGTTTTTCACAATTCCTGACATTTAATCCTAGTAAAAAATTCCCTGTCTTAGGTCAGCTAGGATCACAACTTTATTTTAAGAATGTAAAATGTCAGAATAATTGTAGAGAGAATGATTCATTTCAGCTTTTATTTCTTTTGTCACATTCACAGTGGGTCAGAAGTTTACATACACTCAATTAGTATTTGGTAGCATTGTCTTTAAATTGTTTAACTTGGGTCAAACGTTTCGAGTAGCCTTCCACAAGCTTTTATTGTGGGTGTATTTTGGCCCATTCCTCCTGACAGAACAGGGGTAACTGAGTCAGGTTTGTAGGCCTCCTTGCTCACACACACACCTTTTCAGTTCTGCCCACACATTTTCTATGGGATTGAGGTCAGGGCTTTGTGGTGGCCACTCCAATACCTTGACTTTGTTGTCCTTAAGCCATTTTGCCACAACTTTGTAAGTATGCTTGGGTTCATTGTCCATTTGGAAGACCCATTTGCGACCGAGCTTTAACTTCGTGACTGATGTCTTGAGATGTTGCTTCAATATATCCACATTATTTTCCTACCTCATGATGCCACCTATTTTTTAAAGTGCATCAGTCCCCCCTGCAGCAAAGCACCCCCACAACAGGATGCTGCCATGAAGCACCCCCATGCTTCGAGGTTGGGATGATATTCTTCAGCTTGCAAGGTTTTTCCTCCAAACATCACGATGGTCATTATGGCCAAACAGTTATATTTTTGTTTCATCAGACCAGAGGACAATTCTCCAAACAGTATGATCTTTGTCCCCAGCTGCAGTTGCAATTCGTAGCCTGGCTTTTTAATAGCGTTTTTGGAGCAGTGGCTTCCTCCTTGCTGAGCAGCCTTTTAGGTTATGTCGATATAGGAATCGTTTTACTGTGGATATATATACTTTTGTACCTGTTTCCTCCAGCATCTTCACAAGGTCCTTTGCTGTTGTACTGGGATTGATTTGCACTCTCTAGGAGACAGAACACGTCTCCTTCCTGAGCAGTATGACGGCTGCATGGTCCCATGGTGTTTATACTTGCGTACTATTGTTTATACAGATGAACGTGGTACCTTCAGGCATTTGGAAATTGCTCCCAAGGATGAACCAGACTTGTGGAGGTCTACAATTTTCTTTCTGGGGTCTTGGCTGATTTCTTTTGATTTTCCCATGATGTCAAGCAAAGAGGCACTGAGTTTGAAGGTATGCCTTGAAATACATCCACAGGTACACCTCCAATTGACTGAAATTATGTCAATAAGCCTATCAGAAGCTTCTAAAGCCATGACATCATTTTCTGGAATTTTCAAAGCTGTTTAAAGGCACAGTCAACTTAGTGTATGTAAACTTCTGACCCACTGGAATTATGATACAGTGAATTATAAGTGAAATAATCTGCCAGTAAACATTTGTAGGAAAATTTACTTGTGTCATGCACAAAGTAGATGTCCTAACCGACTTGCCAAAACTATAGTTTGTTTAACTAGAAATTTGTGGAGGGGTTGAGAAGAAAGTTTGAATGACTCCAACCTAAGTATATGTAAACTTCCGACTTCAACTGTATATATTTTTATTGACAGGACAGTATTAGCAACACAGTAATTGGCAGTACACTGTTCCAAAACCGGTCTTGTATCACACATGTATCACTCAGAATTAGTGCGGTTTCAAATGATTATCAATCATCAACAATTCAAAATTTGACTTGGGTAAGATATTTTCTTCTACTATTACGTTTAGTCACTAATACATTTTCCTGCATCTACCGATCAATCTAAACAAAATGCTGGAAAATCTAAAAAAAAGCTTAAAAACATCCCAATATAGGTAAATTTTGGACAGAGTTATTTTTACCTAGCGTATCCCAAACTTGGCAAATTTAGCAATTTGTTCTAATATTTACAGAATTGTGTTATATAATGTTATACTAAAATATGAAAGGGAAATTGATATTTGCAGTGTAAAAACTTAACAGGATGAACATTTATAAAATTTACTCTCACGGGTGTAAAAGGAACTCTGGAAGCATCACCCCAAATATGCCAGGCTTTGGATTACCCAAACATGGGTTATTTTAATCATCAGTTGGGTTTGTATTCACTTTCATTCTGGATTGACCCAGCAGATGGGTATCTTGTTTATAATAGGTTATTTTCAGGAGGCTTGGCCTATTGGAGTCGTGGCTTTCAGGTAGGTATTTTTGGCAACCAGTGAGAGTAAATGTCATTCCTGTTCATCATGTTACATTTGTACACTGAAAACTTACGTTTCAGGCTGTCTGCTGTCTGTCTATCACTAGAAACAATAAAGCCTGGTGTGCTGATGCGCTTGCTCTTTGAAGTATAGTGGGCCAGGTCATTTAATATCATGTCAACAGAGGCCCCTGCGACAGGTGAATCGATCCCTATCCTCTGTACTGTAATGGCTCTAACAGTAGCTTCCTCCCACGTTGACACCACTGACTGAAGCTTTAGAAATGTCAAGGGAAACCCTAGCCTCTGCCAGCCTCCTCAGAGGCAGCTGTAGACCTTGGAGGCCTGTTCTGCTCCCACTGTGCCAGTCTGTGTTTTGCCCTCCTGCCACTTTGTTCATCAGCTTAACATTGACCCACACCCTGTAATTCACTCCTGGAAACACACAGCTCAGCCAGTCAGTCAGGCATCCAGGCAGTCAGCTCGCAGTCATGGAGGATCTCTCTCTACTCTACTGTCAGTCATGGATCAAAAGGCTTCACTCTCACAGACATGTTTGTAGAAACAGATGTCTTGTTGTGGGTTCAGTTGTTACAGTACTCTAGTAGAGGAAGTGTCTTTTCACCGCCTTGTGATGTGCACATATTAACTGGTTGCATTCCTCTCTCTTTGCCTCTTGCAGCATCCATAGTTGCACAGAAGTGGTGGTGCCAGATGCATCCATGTATGGATGGGGAGGAGTGTAAAGTGTTGCCTGACCTGAAAGGCTGGAGCTGCAGTACAGGAAACAAAGTAAAGACGACGAAGGTGGGTGCATAATGTAAGAAAATGCATCACATGTCCCGTTATAACACATACATTTATTTTATTTTATACATTTGCAAAAATGTCTAAAAACCTATTTTCGATTTGTCATTATGGGGTGTTGTGTGTAGATTGATGAGGGATTTAAAAATATATATATATATTTTATAATAAGTCTGTAACATAACAAAATGTGGAAAAAGTCAAGGGGTCTGAATACTTTCCAAATGTACTCTATGTACTCATAAGTGTACACATGTACACATGTGCACTTACACACACACACACACACGCACACAGGGCACATGTGCTCACAAACACACACACAAACACGCTAGGGATGTGACACTTTTTTTTGTTAACGTTTAAACTGCCCCCAAAAAATGTTTTTCAGTTGAAATGGTATGAAAAATTCAAAAAAATCCTTTTTGAATTCACAATGCAGAATATGGTCCTGTTGCGAATGACCGCTAGGGGGCAATGCAGTTCTATCTACCGTAGTCATATAATGAACAAGAATATAAACGCAACATGCAAATATTTAAAATATTTTACTAAGTTACAGTTTATATTAGGAAATCAGTCAATTGAAATAAATGAAGAAGCCCCTAATCTATGGATTTCACATGACTAGGCAGGGGGAGGGGAGGCCTTCGAGGGCATAGATTAGGGGCTAATTCCCACCCACTGGGGAGCCAGGCCCAGGGTTTTAGCTGATAAGCCCTGGGCCTGTGGGACAAGGCACACATGCGTATGTCTATCTGTGGTACCAGTCAGGAATTTGGACACACCTACTAATTGAGATTTTTGTTTTGTTTTGACTATTTTCTGCATTGTGGAGTGGTGGTGAGGACATCAGAACTGTGGAATGGCACGTGCAGTCATGTAGTAAGCGAAGGAGTGTTGAACAGATCAACAGATTACTCGCTAGCTAACATTACGTGTAGGATCTGTGTAGTAATATTATTCGTATCTCAGAGCCATTTGCATTGCTAGTTACAGCCTAATGAAAGCTAGCTAGCTAACATCGAACCGAGTTAGTTATCTTTGACTACCTGTAGATTCATGCAGGGTAGTAACATTATGAGTTGAGAGTATGGTTCATTGCTTAGCTAGCTACATGTCTAAACAGACGATACCACTATGCAAGTAACCATTTTACTGTACCATTTACACCTTCTGTATCCTGTGCATGTTACAAATAAAGGTTGATTTTATTTGATATAGTGTGGGTTTATCAGAGATGGTAATTTGAAGAACAACATGGACCAAAGTCAAATTAGGATATAACGTTAGGCCAATGAAACAGTGTCCAAGTTAAAAATATTCTCTGGTAGAATGCCCTGCTTTTATTTCGTCACACTCATAGCCATTAGCTATGTTCTCTTATTAGCTCGCCCTTAACTTGTAGTTACTGTTAGCTAGCTAGCTAACAACCTATAAACGAACCTAAACATTACTTAGAAAGTGGATTTTATTTGCCTGGTTTGATAGATTGACCTATATAAACTTTATTTTTAAGCACATGGGTTTATGGTGTTAAAATACACCAGTTATGCTTTTTTGGACCACCAGTCTGTGTTACTCAACTGTAGTGTATGACGTACCATTTTCTAGCTCTAAGTCAATCATTTTATCCAATGTAAAAAAACACAATTTCAAATTTTGCTACCTAATACCGAATCAAGCCGGTCGGTCACATTTTAGAGTGGCCTTTTATTTTCCCCAGCACAAGGTGCACCTGTGTAATGTACATTCTGTTTAATCAGCTTCTTGATATCCCACACCTGTCAGGTGGATGGATTATCTTGGCAAAGGAGAAGTGCTCAGTAAGAGGGGTGTAAACAAATTTGTACACCACATTTTAAAGAAATACGCCTTTTGAGTATATGGAAACGGTCTGGGATTTTTTATTTCAGCACATGAAACATGCGACCAACACTATACATGTTGCGTTTACATTTTTTGTTCAGTGTAGATATGTCATTGGGGAACTGAAGCTGATATCCTCAACCATTGACAATGGCGGCATATCACTTGCAATCATTTCTGTAATCAGCACTGTGATTTCTTTCACTCCGTCCTTTATCGCACTTCTTGCATATGAAGCTGTCTAATGCGCTGGTGCCAGAAACTGTTTGAGTCTCACGGTGCATCCCTTGTAGATGGTTAAGCGTTGCACCTGTACTACCATTACTGTACCTAAATTCCACCCGGCAAAGTTGACATTTCATCTCTTTCTCATTTAACTTTTCAATGTATTGCCAAAAAGGACTTCAAATCAAATCAAAGTGTATTCGTCACATGCGCCGAATACAACAGGTGTAGTAGACCTTACCTACAGGCTCTAACCAATAGTGCAAAAAAGGTGTTAGGTGAACAATAGGTAAGTAAATAAATAAAACAACAGTAAAAAGACAGGCTATATACAGTAGCGAGGCTACATACAGACACCGTTTAGTCAGGCTAATTGAGGTAGTATGTACATGTAGATATGGTGGTGGGTGGTGGGACACAATGCAGATAGCCCGGATGGCCAATGCAGATAGCACTTCGCTACCGTCGCTTGCCTTCCCTTGCCGTTTTTCCAACTGTAAATGACAATGACGTGTGGAGCGCTTTATATCCATGGAAAATAATTTGACAGATGCATACTATCCTATTAACTTTACATCATTGTTGCATTAGGTATTTGTTTCATAAAAATGTGCCGTTAGTGCACTCCAAAAAATGCTGAGTTAAAAACAATTATTAAAAACAGTTATTTTGACCCAGCCAGTTGGGTTGTTGATGTTGGGTTATTGAGCTATGATCCACCTGGTAAGATCAGAAGACTGGAGGCATGGCTTAGTAGAGGCATGTCCCAAAGTTGTCAAAGTTAGCAATTTGTTTGAATATTTACATAATAGTGTTATAAATGTTATATTAAAATATGTGATGTACTAAAATGGATCAAAAGTGGATCAATAACCCAACTAAGTGACCCAACTCTCTGGGTCAAAAATTGCCCAACTTGTGGTATGTCCACTATTTACCCAGCACTGGGTTGTTTTTAACTCAGCATTTTTTTGTATTTTTTAGTAGTGTGGTAGTTTTTTGATAACTGTACTATGATTTTAATTCTGTGATTTTAGGTTAAAAAACAATGTACGTTAACAATCCCAATTTCGTTTAAATGTTAGTTCACACCCCTATTACACACACAACAGGTTTTGCTTCCTCTAAAGCCCACCATGACATAGAATCTTCAGTAACTAAAGTTGTTGATTTATCTTCTACAGAACCAACTGTAAAGTATAAGTCAAAGTCAACAGACGCTGAGATGCGATAGTCCGGCGTTCCATTGTGACATAGCTACATGGCTCTGAGACACCATCCGCTGACACACACAGCCCAAACCGCAACTCTCCGCAAATTCCTAAGTGCAATTTTTCTGGTAAACGTCCTCTCTTCATTTGAATGTGTTCACAGTTGTAGAAATTGCTTGAGCTGCGCTGAGAATTCGAAAAGTATGAAATCCAACAGTTCAATATTCTAGAAAACTGCTGTGCTCACGCATACAGTACATGTTTTGAATTTGCTAGACGCAAATACGATCGAAAAGGCAAAATTCTACTGAGATACTGAAAAAATATATGTATATTGAAAGAACAGTATCTAGAGATTGCAAGGAGAGACCACCACACACGCACTTATGCACTTATTCATCCAATTCAATTTTTGTAGAAAAGTGTCATTCTGACGTACAATGCATGACCAAAAGTATGCTGACACCTGCTCGTCGAACATCTCATTACAAAAATCATGGGCACTAATATGGAGTTGGTCCCCCCTTTGCTGCCGTGTCAGCCTCCACTCTTCTGGGAAGGCTTTTCACTAGATGTTGGAACATTGCTGCGGGGACTTGCTTCCATTCACGACAAGAGCATTAGTGAGGTCGGCACTGATATTATGTAATTAGGCCCGGCTTGCTGTCTATGTTCCAATTCATTCCAAAGGCGGTTGATGGGGTTGAGATCAGGGCTCTGTGCAGGCCAGTGAAGTTCTTCCACACCAATGCCGACAAACCATTTCTGTATGGACCTCACTTTGTGCATGGGTGTATTGTTATGCTGAGACAGGAAACGTCATTCCCAAAATTGTTGCCACAAAGTTGTAGCACAGAATGGCCTAGAATGTCATTATATGCTGTAGCGTTAAGATTTCCCTCCACTGGAACTAAGGGGCTGTCACACCCTGACCATAGTTTGCTTTGTATGTTTCTATGTTTTGTTTGGTCAGGGTGTGATCTGAGTGGGCATTCTATGTTGTGTGTCTAGTTTGTCTGTTTCTGTGTTTGGCCTGATATGGTTCTCAATCAGAGGCAGGTGTTAGTCATTGTCTCTGATTGGGAACCATATTTAGGTAGCTTGTTTGGTGTTGGGTTTTGGGGGTTATTGTTCCTGTCTCTGTGTTTGCACCAGATAGGGCTGTTTTGGTTTTTCACATTTCTTGGTTTTGTTAGTCTATTCATGTATATTTTATTTATTAAAGAACTATGAATAATAACCACGCTGCGTTTTGGTCCGCCTCTCCTACGACACAAGAAAACCGTTACAGAATCACCCACCACAACAGGACCAAGCGGTGTGGTGACAGGCAGCAGGAGCAGCGAAGTATGGACTATACTACTTGGGAGGAAATAGACAGGTGGGCGGTCGACCCAGGGAGAGTGCCGTAGTCCGCCTGGGATTTGCTGGAGCAGTGCGAGGAGGGTTATAGGAGAATGGAGTTGGAGAGACGAGCACGGCGACGCGGGCGGAAGCCCGAGAGTCAGCCCCAAAAATTTCTTGGTGGGGGCACACAGGGAGTATGTCGAAGCCAGGTAGGAAACCTGCGCCAACTTCCTGTGGTTACCGGGGGGCTAGAGTGACCGGGCAGGCACCATGTTATGCTGTGAAGCGCACGGTGTCCCCAGTGCGGGTGCATAGCCCGGTGCAGTACATACCAGCTCCGCGTATCGGCCGGGCTAGAGTGGGCATCGAGCCAAGTGCCATGAAGCCGGCTCTACGCATCTGGTCTCCAGTGCGTCTCCTTGGGCCGGCTTACATGGCACCAGCCTTGCGCATAGTGTCCCCGGTTCGCCTGCATAGCCCAGTGCGGGCTATTCCACCACGCCGCACTGGCAGGGCGACCGGGACCATTCAACCGGGTAAGGTTGGGCAGGCTCGGTGCTCAAGAGCTCCAATGCGCCTGCACGGTCCGGTCTATCCGGTACCACCTCCACGCACCAGCCCTCCGGTGGCAACCCCTCGCACCAGGCTGTCTCTCCATCTCATCCCTACAGCTGCTCCCGCCTGTCCAGCGCTGACAGAGCCTTCCTCCTCTCCAGCGCTGCCAGAGTCTCCCGCCTATCCGGCACTGCCGGAGTCTCCCGCCTGTCCAGCGCTGCCGGAGTCTGAGGCGCCAGAGTTCCTAAGCTCAGAGGCGCCAGAGCACCCGCCCCTCTGTCCCGAGCTGCCAGAGCTTCCGCCCCTAGGTCCCGAGCTGCCCCTCTGTCCCGAGCTGCCCCTCTGTCCAGTGGGGTCATTTAGAAGGGTTGCCGTGGTTAGGAGGCCACGGAAGCGGACAATGGGGTGGACTGAGACTATGGTGAAGTGGGGGCCACGTCCAGCACCAGAGCCGCCACAGTGGACAGATGCTCATCCAGACCCTCCCCAATAGGTTCAGGTTTTGCGGCCGGAGTCCGCACCTTGGGGGGGGGGGGGTACTGTCACACCCTGACCATAGTTTGCTATGAGAAAACCGTTACAGGGGCCTAGCCCAAATCATGAAAAACAGCCACAACAAACTTTACACTTGGCACCATGCATTTGGGCAGGTCACGTTCTCTGGGCCAAACCCGTATTTGTCTATCGGACTGCCAGATGGTGAAGGCTGATTCATCACTCCAGAGAGTCCAATCGCGGCGAGCTTTAAACCACTCCAGCCGATGGTTGGCATTGCGCATGGTGATCTTAGGCTTGTGTGTGGCTGCTCGGCTGTGGAAACCCATATCATGAAGCTCCTGATGAAGTTCTTGTGCTGACGTTGGAACTTAGTTTGGAACTTGTTAGTGAGTGTTGCAACCAAGGACTATTTTTATGCGCTATGCGCTTCAGCACTCACCGGTCCCATTCTGTAAACTTGTGTGGCCTACCACTTCGTGGCTGAGCCGTTGTTGCTCCTAGACATTTCCTCTTCACAATAACAGCACTTACAGTTGACCAGTGCAGCTCTTGCAGGCCAGAAATTTGATGAACTGACTTGTTGGAAAGGTGGTATCCTATGACAGTGCCACGTTGAAAGTCACTGAGCTCTTCAGTAGCTCTTCAGTAAGGCCATTCTACTGCCAATGTTTGTCTATGAAGATTGCATGACTGTGTGCTTGATTGTATACACCTGTCAGCAACGGGTGTGGCTGGAATAGATGAATCCACTAATTTAAAGGGGTGTCCACATACTTATGTATATATAGTGTACATATGACAGCTTGACAGTAGTCTCTAGTGATGAAGATGAACAATAAGCCTCCTGAAATAGAAAATGCACGTCTAAGGCTAAGACTACTGTATTTCCCAGCTCCGACAGGGGCTGAAAACATGCCCACCTAGGAGCACCAACATTATCCTTAAACATCTCTTCCTGCCTGCCTACTGGTGTACAGAAAACTCTCATGCTTCCTTCTGACCCACTTGCATTTGGCACTTGGATAAGAGAACAGGATTGGGTCGGGGCCTGCCCTTGAAAACATTTGGGTAGTCTTGGATGTAACTTCGAGAGAGTCAGCGAGGAAGCAAAACATTGGCAAAAAAGAGAAGATAAACCTCAACAATAAACAAGCTGAGCCATGCAGGTGGATGTTCAGAGCAGGATAGGGTGACTTCCAGAGATTAATAGAGGCTATGTGTGTCTGTGCTTTAGGGTGAGCGTGGGGTGGGTTAGGAGGGGGTTGTTTGTGACACAGTGGGCCCAGAGCCATCCATCACGACCCAGTGTTTGACTCACCAAACACCTGTACTTGAGCTGCCTTCTCCATTATTCATTGTGCTGAGGGCTTGGATGAGGCAGACCTTTTTATTTTAGCCAAGTTAATAATGTATACCCCTTCTCTCTCAAAGAGGGAGACAGAGAGGCAGGCAGGCATAGAGGCATGTGGCCTGGGGTGCAGGTGGCTGCTACAGTACTAGGGTTGGGAGGTATCCAGATTTTCCACATCGTCATACCGTCCTTTTCTCATCCCCAGATTTAAGGTATTACCGCTTTAGTACACAATCAGCCGCTTAAAAACGCAAAAAAAAGCCCATTGGGCGTCGATTACTATATAGAATGCTAACAAAATTAGCACAACTACAAGTGCATTTCCATAGAGCTTCCCAGTCTTATATGCTAACGAGCACAAATGAAAATCAACTAATTGCAAAAACAGGCAATCTAGCTCATAAAGTTATACAAGTATAGGTAGTATCTACGAATGTCATTTTTGGCGAGTTTGCAAATGTAAGCAAGTGTGAATGAGAGACATTGATTGTGCAAATGAACAACATTTTGAGGGATAGAGCTTTTGTAAAAATGTACTTTTCATAGCAGGTTTACGTGAATTTACCCAGCAGATTATGGTAATTCATGTTGCAGGTTAGGAGAATTATGATAAGATAAGGAAAATTGTTAGGGTTAGCTAAAATGCACAAAAAAAACATTTGACGTCAATTTGACAAAAGCTGTATCTTATCTAGACATGAAATCACACTTTATTACCATTAGGGCCAAGAACGGAGAGGAGAAAAAACTAAAGGAAATTAAGATACCAGTGGCAGCTGTACAGATAACTCATCGCACTTTGACTTCTCAAACATGGCAGAAAGCTAACACTATATGATGCCATATCCCCTTATTACTTTAGTTACTGTAACTAGCAAATTATATTGAATACACAGCTAGACTCACCAGCTTCCGCTTTCTCCCGTTGTGCTATTTACAAAGAAACACGTGACTGGCTCCGCTGTTCAGGAGAACTATGGTAAGCTTCATAATGTAAAATCATGTGACAGGTGAAATGAAGAAAACGCAAACTGCTTTATATCCTAACGAATTGCACAATCCAATCAATCCCATAGAAAAGTTGCAGGCAGAACTGAAAAGGTGTGTGTGTGTGAGCAAAGGAGGCCTACAAACCTGACTCAGTTACACCAGCTCTGTCAGGAGAAATGGGCCAAAATTTACCCACTTATTGTGGGAGCTTGTGGAAGGCTACACAAAACATTTGACCCAAGTTAAACAATTTAAAGCCATGCTACCAAATACTAATTGAGTGTATGTAAACTTCTGACCAACTGTGAATGAAAGAAATAATAGCTGAGACAGGGAATTTTTACTAGGATTAAATGTCAGGAATTGTGAAAAACTGAGTTTAAATGTATTTGGCTAAGGTGTATGTAAACTTCCGACTTCAACTGTACATTGATTGGTTGATGAATGTTTATGCTACACAAAGATAAATAAAACTAAACCAATCTGTTAGTAGTCAGACTTATTGCACCAGTTACTGGGATGGTTGTTCCAATTTAGATCGTTGAGGTTCTTTCATTATTCAATCCTCCCTATTCTGGCAGTGATTCTGAATTCATGTTGCGGGTGATTCCTCTTGTTGAATATCATAAATCTGGCTGGATTCCAATAGGAATTACACATAACTTTGCAAGTCAGTACAATGGGTCTCGCATGCCTGATGTGACCTGTAAACCAGGGGTTTCCTAACACAACTGTGTTAGCTTTTATTTAACCAGTGCTTATTTTGTAATCGGGAAGTGCCGGAACAAAAAGTGAGAGCAAGAGTGGGGTGACCTGGGGAGCTCCGAGGTACCGGAACGCATGAGAAAAATATTACCTCTAAAATAAAGCTTTGAATGCATAGCATCGCATTTGCTTTGTGGCATAGATGAGTAGAGGCACTTACAGAGGTTGCACACATGGGAAACATTTTTATGTGGCCTAGGGTCCGGTAAATTTTGGGTCTTTTATAAACGCAATTCATATTTTTTTACATGACTAGAGACTTTGGCATAATCTGTTTTGATGGCGCATTCAACTAGGAACTCTGAGCTGGGAAATCTCTGACTTTTGACGTCAGTGTGATCAAGACAACTGGGAAATCGTGAAAAAACGAGCTCCAACTGGGATTATTTTTTTTGGAACGGTCATCCAATTCAGAATTCCAAGTGAGGAACTCTGGCCTCTTTCTAGAGCTCAGACTTTCCAACCTGAAGATCACTAACGTCATAATTTATTTTTTCCCTCCAGATTTCCCAGTTGTCTTGAAAGCACCATAATACTGCACACATGATCGAAATGACACACTACTTTGACGCTGACTGAGAATCTGAGATCAATGAAAATGACCTTGTCTTGAATCCATCATTAGCCTAGGCTAGGTGTGTGGAGGCACATATTGTATGCTACAATATGAAGAGGAAATGATAGTCCTAAAAACAAATCCAGTTTCACTGACTCTCCCAATGATGCGCAGCTCACTTGCTGGTGATGGCCTATGCTCTCATTCGAAAAGCCTCTCTCTTGTTTTACTTTGTAAAACAATATTTGGAAGGTGTCCAAATATTTTGGTAGGCTACAGCCTTCTCTTTTCAGCAGGAGCCATTTGCTTTCTAACCTTTGTTTCCCAACGATTGAAGGCTTTTTGAAATACTGCGAATAGCCAGTTTTGTCTGCATGCTGTTTGGTCACTGACAGATTGCAGAGTGTTCCCAACTGTAGGCTATGCCTTGTTATCGGACTACACTCCACAGCTAGGCTATTTGTAAAATAAGCTATCGATCCTCTGTGGTAGTTTTTTTGCCACTGCTCTTTCAGAACAGACAGCGGTACTGTCGCTCAATAACTTCGGCAGCTCCTCCAGAACCCTTTGCAAAACTATGATTCTATTAGGAAATACATTTTGAAGTGCAATGCTGAAGAGATTAAAGTTGCAGGCTCATGTCTATCAGAGCAGAAGGGGATAGATCATAGAAAGTGAATTTCAATCTAGTTATGTGATTTTTACATTGAACGAGAGGTACCGATTCCTGACAAATAGGTTCTGGAACAAAACAGTCCAAAACCTTCAAGGTGCCGGATCCTGTTCCAGCAGGATCTGGCTCGAATTAAGCCCTGGGTATAACTAGGCCCTCAACGAGGACTTATGATATACAGAAAAGGTCAAAGTTTGGACACACCTACTCATTCAAGTGTTTTTCTTTATTTTACCATTTTGTACATTGTAAAATAGTAGTGAAGACATCAAAATCAAAAGTGTTAACCAAATCCATATATATGTTATATTTGTAACAACGTTCTTCTGTTGAAGGAGGAGCGGACCAAAATGCAGCGTGGTGGTTACTCATGTTTATTAATGAAAATACGACTAGACATGAAATAACTGAATGTACAAAACAACAGACGGAACGTGAAAAACTTTACAGCCTATCTGGTGAACATAAACACAGAGACAGGAACAATCACCCACGAAACACTCAAAGAATATGGCTGCCTAAATATGGTTCCCAATCAGAGACAATGATAATCACCTGACGGATTGAGAACCGCCTCAGGCAGCCATAGACTATGCTAGACACCCCACAAAACCCCAAGACAAAAACACACCACAATAACCCATGTCACACCCTGGCCTGACCAAATAAATGAAGATAAACATAATATATTTCGACCAGGGAGTGACAATATTTGAGATTCTTCAAAGTAGCCACCCTTTGCGTTGATGACAGCTTTACACACGCTTGGCATTCTCTCAACTAGCTTCATGAGGAATGCTTTTTCCAACAGTCTTTAAGGAGTTCCCACATATATTGAGCACTTGTTGGCTGCTTTTCCTTCACTCTGCGGTCCAACTCATCCCGAAACATCTCAATTGGATTGAGGTTGGGTGATTGTGGAGGCCAGTTCATCTGATGCAGCACTCCATCACTCTCCTTTTTGGTGAAATAGCCCTTACACAGCCTGGAGGTGTGTTTTGGGTCATTATCATGTTGAAAAACAAATTATAGTCCCACTAAGCGCAAACCAGACGGCGTATCGCTGCAGAGTGCTGTGGTGGCCATGCTGGTTAAGTGTGCCTTGAATTCAACATAAATCACCAACAGTGTCACCAGTAAAGCACCTTCACAACATCACACCTCCTCCTCCATACTTCACAGTGGTAACCACACATGCTGAGATCATCCGTTCACTTACTCTTCATCTCACAAAGACACGGCGGTTGGAACCAAAAATCTAACTTTTGGACTCATCAGACCAAAGGACATATTTCCACCGGTATAATGTCAATTGCTCGTTTTTCTTGGCCCAAGCAAGTATCTTCTTCTTATTGGTGTCCTTTAGTGATGGTTTCTTTGCAGCAATTCAACCATGGCCCGATTCACGCTGTCTCCTCTGAACAGTTGATGTTGTGATGTGTCAGTTACTTGCACTCTGTGAAGCATTTATTTGGGCTGCAGTTTCTGAGGCTAGTAACTATAGGTGCAGTTAATGCAAATGAACACTTTCTGTCTCCTAGAGATGAACGTACTTTGGTGCGAAAAGTGCAAATCAATCCCTGAACAACAGCACAAGACCTTGTGAAGATGCTGGAGGAAACAGGTACTTTTTGGGTTACCACATGAATCCATATGTGTTATTTCATAGTTATGATGTCTTCACTTTTATTGTACAATGTAGAAAGTACAAATAAAGAAAAACCCTTGAATGAGTAGGTGTGTCCAAACTTTTGACTGGTACTGTATATAATATATCCAATGAATCCTTTAATTGTAAAGGCTAATAACGCTGGTGGAAATGTTCATATAGGGTTCTAGGGAGAACCTTTAGAATGATAAAATAGTTTTTGTTAGAACCCTTCACAGAGGGTTCTAGGTAGAACCATATACAGGGGATTCTACTAAGAACACATATACGGTTTTTAGGTAGAACTGTCTGCAAAGGGTTCTACCTAGCACCAAAACGGGCTCCCGCATGAGAACAAACCAAAGAACCCTGTATAGTTCCACATAGTACCTTTTTCTAAGAGTGCAGGGGTTAGAAGCCTGTCAGTAAGGTCATGAGTCATACCCTCACCCCCGCTTTCACATCATATCAATCAACACACATTGCACCTAACAAGCGGTGCACAGAGCCAATTCTCAGGAAGGTATTAATTATGTTAATTTAGAAATAATTACCTGGATGTTGGTGATGAGAAGATGTAAGGTTGTATAAGACCTATACAAAGGGCTTACTGTGTTTGGACTAAGAGCTGAGTGGAATAGCTTGAATGAATCCGGGACCTTAGGACCCATGGCCGTTGTTTGTATACAGTAGGTCCACTGTCGTGTAAGAGTTTACTTTTTATTCATTGTAAGCCTTGCCACACGTGATGTTACGTGGTTGAGAACTCAATGCTAGTGCAGATATGTCAATCCCACTGTGTCAATCAAATCCTATTGTAGTTTGATAAAAAATAATTTGACAGGTTTGAGAGGGTTAAAGGAAAACCAAAAATGATATTTTAGTATTTATTTCTTTAGTCCATTGTTGATATAGATCCAAAATGTTTTCTGCGCCAGCAATCAAGTTTTCACTATATTTAACTTTCAAAATACAGAAATACAGCTGGTATGATGCATTTCACATCATATTTTTTTCCCTTTAAGCGCTGGGGGTTCGAGTGTAACAGTTTGCTAACAGTTTCATATATCCCATTCCATGATATCATGGCAATGGATGAGGCCTATATGTAAATGTGGGCCCACAGTAATGTGTATGATTCAATATGTAAAGCTGTGTGAAATCATATCCTCCTTTCAAAACAATTTCATAGCAAACATTTACACACATTAGCTTTTCCATTTCATTTTTACCACAGACAATGTGCCTCTAACAGCAATTGAATTAAAACTTATTCAGGATTGGAGGGTCACCTGCGGGACAGTTGAGCTAACGTAGGCTAATGCGATTACCATGAGGTTGTAAGTAACAAGAAAGTTTCCCGGGACATAGACAAAGCATCCTTCACTCATGCTGCCAAACATACCCTTGTAAAACTGACCATCCAGTTTACAGATCACTGCACCTGTACTTGGCCTATCTGTAAACAGCCCATCTATCTACCTACCTCATCCCCATACTGGTATTTATTTATTTATTTTGCTCCTTTGCACCCCAGTATCTCTACCTGCACATTCATCTTCTGCCGATCAACCATTCCAGTGTTTAACTGCTATATTGTAATTACTTTGCGACCATGGCCTATTTATTTCCTTTTAACTTACCTCATTTGCACTCACTGTATATAGACTTTTTGTTTTCTTTTGTTCTACTGTATTAGTGACTCTGTTTTGTTTATTCCACAACTCCGTGTTGTTGTATGTGTCGAATTGCTACGCTTTGTCTTGGCCAGTTCGCAGTTGCAAATGAGAACTTGTTCTCAACTAGCCTACCTGGTTAAATAAAGATGAAATAAATAAAAAATAAAATATCTGATATTGGCAGACAGCTTAAATTCTTGTTAATCTGACTGCACTGTCCAATTTACAGTAGTATTACAGTGGAAGAATACCATGCTATTGTTTGAGGAGAGTGCACAGTTTTGAAAAGTTATTAATAAACAATTTAGGCACATTTGGGCAGTCTTGATACAACATTTTCAACAGAAATGCAATGGTTCGTTGGATCAGTCGGAAACGGTGCACACACACTGATTCCATCTAGTGGCCAACATATAAATTGCACCTGGGCTGGAATAATACATTATGGCCTTTCTCTTGCATTTCAAAGATGGTACAAAAAAAGGGTGGGGTTTTCTTTTACCAGATCTAATGTGTTATATTCTCCTACATTCCTTTCACATTTCCTCAAACTTCAAAGTGTTTCCTTTCAAATGGTACCAAGAATATGCATATCCTTGCTTCAGGCAGTTAGATTTGGGTATGTCATTTTATGCGAAAATTGAAAAAAAAGGGGCAATTTTTGCAATTCTACACATTTTGCCATATCTTATGTGTGTTCATATGATACCTGAGTGACTCAACAAAATCAATGGAGACTCCCTGGGGTGCAATGCCTCTGGGCACGTGATCTGGCCATGATAAGTACAAGATGTAGATAGCTGGTTAGCTGAACTAACCTGCTAGCTAACATGGGCTAGCTGATCAACTGGACATTTCTGACAGGTTATAAATAGCTTTCTAATGTCTGTCAGTGAATGACATTCCAAGACGATGACTGCCCATGCACTACCACATTTCAAAAGCCTGACTGAGTCCCCCACAAAAAACAACAATTAGCCATCTGCCTTTTGAGTATGGCTGATATACATCCTTCTAATAGTTTGGGAGATAAAAGATACCATCTGGTAATTCCATCAATACCGAAGTAGTCAATATATGGCCTGAAAGATGCCCTAAATCATTGTATCGATCATTGATCTGTTTCTTAAGGCCCTTGAGGCTCTGTCTGAAATCTGAGATTGACTCTGCAGTTTGGGCTTTCAGGGCACCAGTAAAGACAGTAGAATGAGACCCTCCACCTTTTGATGACTCTTTTACAACTTTCACAGATAGACAAGACACTTTCTGTAGGCAAGCCAATAATTGACTATATTTCACTGCATAGAACCCCTAAAAGATTATGAAATCCGTACAGTCGATAAGTAGAGAACAAAATCAAAATAACAAAGATTGTGCTTCTTTATCAGTAGTAAGCATTTGTTTTTTGTCCGTGAAGCTTTGAATCGGGTTAGTTTGAGCCTGACTAGTCAAGTGCGGTCTTTTATCCCTTTATAGGCCTACACAGCTTAAGCATCAAAACCTCCTTTGTTCTTCTTTCCATTCGTGTGGTTCGCCCACTGGTAACCCCGGTCTCCTCCACAAAACCCTCACATCAGCACCCAAAACTGCTCTCACATAACTAACATGCAAATTGTTTTTCATTATATGATTCTCTAGGTGTTTAAATCTGATCACATATTGCGTGGATATAACTAGAATTCCAATATGCAGCAGCATAGCAATATAATAAGAATATGTAACACCTTTTGTTGTCATATAGGTCTGGTTACTCGTTATGGGATATAAGTCAGGACTTATCCACTTTTTTGGCATTTCATTCTTCTAGTAGCTTCGTACTGTAGGATACATGCTTTGCCAATCTGTGGTGTAGCTAATGGTGAAACTGGATAACCTGCTGGCTTGTACGCATTGAGCCTCTTCTGTTTGAAGACTTCACGCAGTGTCCTGGAATGGAACCAAACCACACAGTCACTCCTCTCCACACGCACATACACACACGGCCAGCATCCTGACGAGTGTCACTGCTATGTGAAGATTAAACTGTGCCTCCTGAAACAGCGAGGGGTGAGTCTTATGTTCCCTCTTTCTGTGCCCGTGAACAAAATTACAGGCCGATGTATTTTTAGTTATTAGATGTTTGTGTGTGTGAAATCTGTTAGAGAGTGAGCCCCTCCATGGCCCGACTGGGATGAGGCATACCTTGGAACAGTGTGCTGTGGGGCACTGACACCTCATGTCACCTGACACTCCCGCTTTCCAGGCCAAGACCGTGGAGCCCCTGCCACTCGGTAATTGAATGACACTAATAGGTGCCCAGACACAAATAGGAACACCCATGCATGCGTGTGCCACTCTCTGATAACAAGCCCCACTTATAATTATGTATACTAGGGGCTCTAGTTTCAGCTGCTGTTAAGGCGGCGCTAGTGTCAAACACATGATAGTTTGCAATTTTGTCATGTAAACACTGGCACACTGGCATTTGAGCTCTAACACCAGGGTTGGTAAGTTACCTGTCTTGTATTAGCTTGCTTGCGCTGAGGTGGGAGGGTGGAAATATTTAATGTGTGTCATTAAAAACATGCACCAATGTGTCAATTTCAAGCAGCCTTACTGGTGATATTTAAGACTTACCAAAAGTGGAAATTTTAGTGGAAATGTTTAGGAACATTAAGTTATTGCGATAGACTGCGTATCGTTTTTCCTTGGTGTTGAATCCGCTTGTAGTCTAGGCTATATTTCCCTGTTCGTTTGTTTATCTTTCATGTAGCAAAGTCACAAACAGATCATATCAATGGCGATGGTAAACTATTCTTATTATAACGTTTGGGCAATGTCCAATTGTCAATGGCTCAAACACACAGTGAATTTTCGAAATGTGAATGCAATGTGTGCAGATGATTATTTCCATGTTGAAGCCAATGTTTGTTGTCACTAGGCCTATTGTAGGGTTACTGTATACTCTTCAATAAACCTTCAATGGGTAGGACAAACATCCATGCCTCCTGCCGAAGATGTGATTTATAATATCATGCTTCTGACCCAATCCTATTTAGAAATATTGTTGTTTTAAAAAAACAGATGGTTGTTTTTTGTTTAATTTTATTAAAAAGCACATTTTATTAGAAAGATTCACCATCCATTGATTTATGTTCAGAATGTACAGTGCATTTGGAAAGTATTCATACCCCTTCACTTTTTCTACATTTTGTTACGTTACAGCTGCATTCAAAAATGTATGACATTATTGGTTTTTCTCATCAATCCACACGCAATACCCCATAATTGTCACGCCCTGACCTTAGAGAACCTTTTATTTCTCTATTTTGGTTAGGCCAGGGTGTGACTAGGATGGGTGGACTAGTTTTTTATTTTCTATGTTGGCCTGGTATGGTTCCCAATCAGAGGCAGCTGTCTATCGTTGAAGGTCCCCAAAAACAGCATTGAAGGTCCCCAAAAACACAGTGGCCTCCATCATTCTTAAATGGAAGTTTGGAACCACCAATACTTTTCCTAGAGCTAGCTGCCCAGTCAAACTGAACAATCGGAGGAGAAGAGCCTTGGTCATTGAGGTGACCAAGAACCCGATGGTCACTCTGATAGAGCTCCAGAGTTCCTCTGTGGAGATAGGAGAACCTTCCAGAAGGACAACCATCTTTCTAGCACTCCACCAAATAGGTGTTTCTGATAGAGTGGCCAGACAGAAGCCACTCCTCAGTAAAATGACAAATGAATGCCTGCTTAAAGTTTGCCAAAAGGCACCTAAAGACTCTCAGACCCTGAGAAACAAGATTCTCTGGTCTTATGAAACCAAGATTGAACTCTTTGGCCTGAATGCCAAGCGTCACGCCTGGAGGAAACTTGACACAATCCCTATGGTGAAGCATGGTGGTGGCAGCATCATGCTGTGGGGATGATGTTCAGCGACAGGGACAGGGAGACTAGTCAGGATCGAGGCAAAGATTATCGGAGCAAACTACAGAGAGATCCTTCAAGAAAACCTGCTCCAGAGCACTCAGGACCTTAGACTGGCTGCTGGAAGGTTCACCTTCCAACAGCACAACGTACCTAAGCACACAGCCAAGACAACACATAACTGGCTTGGGGACAAGTCTCAAAATGTCCTTCAGTGGCCCATCCAGAGCCCGGACTGGAACCCGATCAAATTTCTCTGGAGAGACCTGAAAATAGCTGTGCAGAAACACTCCCTATCCAACCTGACATAAATTGAAAGGATCGGCAGTAAAGAATTGGAGAAACTCCCCAAATACAGGTGTGCCAAGCTTGTAGCGTCATACCCAAAAGACTCAAGGCTGTAATTGCTGCCAAAGGTTCTTCAACAAACTACTGAGTAAAGGGTCTGATAAAGATGGCGCCAAAGAACATGGCTGATGTTTTACATTCTCCCAACCAATTGTGCAATTTAGTTATTTTTGGAAATGTTGTGTAAATTATTTTTTTTAAACGTATTGTGTGCATAATGTTGCTGCTACCGTCTCTTATGACCGAAAATAACTTCTGGACATCAGAAAAGAGATTACTCACCGCGGACTCGAGGAAACTTTTTCCTCTAATGAGTCTGACGAGAAGGATATCCTGCTTTCACTGGAACAGGCCCAGATACACGCCATTTTGCATGAAGACCCGGGAAAGGGTACGCAGATCAGGGATCCTTCTGAGAAGCCGGAGGCGAGCGAATAAACTCCCAGTGCCTTCCATTCTCCTTGCTAACGTGCAATCATTTGAAAATAAATTGATGACCTATTATTAAGATTATCCTACCAACGGGACATTAAAAACTGTAACATCTTATGTTTCACCGAGACGTGGCTGATCGAAGAAACAGACAATATAGAGCTGGCGGGATTTTCCAAGCACCGGCAGAACAGAGACGCTACCTCTGGTAAGACGAGGGGTGGGGGTGTGTCCTTTTGTCAATAACAGCTGGTGTGCGATGTCTAATATTAATGAAGTCTCGAAGTATTGCTCACCTGAGGTAGAGTACGTTATGATAAGCTGTCGACCACACTATCTACCAAGAGAGTTGTATTATTCGTAGCCGTCTATTTACTTACTACTAGGAAGCGAAGCTGGCACTAAGACTGTTCTGAAAAACCAACTCTATAAGCAAAGAAGCAAATGCTCACGCTGAAGCGGCACTCCTAGTGGCCAGGGACTTTAAAGCAGGCAAATTTAAATCAGTTTTACCGCCCTCCATTTGGCAAATCTGACCACAATTCTATCCTCCTGATTCCTGCTTACAAGCAAAAACTAAAGCAAGAAGTACCAGTGACTCGCTCAATATGGAAGTGGTCAAATGACGCAGATGCTACACTACAGGACTGTTTTGCTAGCACAGATTGGAATAAGTTCCGGGATTCATCCAATAGCATTGAGGAATACACCACCTCAGTCATCGGCTTCATCAACAAGTGCATCGATAACGTCGTCCCCACAGTGACTGTACGTACATATCCCAACCAGAAGCCATGGATTACAAGCAACATCCGCATCAAGCTAAACGCTAGAGCTGCCACTTTCCTTTCATGGAGCGGAAGACTAATCCGGACACTTAAAAGAAATCTCGCTATGCCCTCAGACAAATCATCAAACAAGCAAAGCGTCAATTCAGGATTATGATTGAATCCTACTACACTGGCTCTGACGCTCGTCGGATGTGGCATGGTTTGAAAACTATTACAGACTACAAAGGGAAACCTAGACGTTAGCTGCCCAGTGACATGAGCCTACCAGACGAGCTGAATGCCTTTTATGCTTGCTTCGAGGCAAGAAAAACTGAAGCATGCATGAGAGCACCAGCTGTTCTGGATGACTGTGTGATAACGATCTCGGTTAAACCTTTAAACAGGTCAATATTCACAAAGCCGATGGGACAGACGGATTACCAGGACGTGTACTCAAAGCATGCGGGGACCAACTGTCAAGTGACTTCACTGACATTTTCAACCTCTCCCTGACTGAGTCTGTAATACCTACATGTTTCAAGCAGACCACCATAGCCCCTGTGCCCAAGGAAGCAAAGGTAACCTTCCTAAATGATTACCACCTGTAGCCATGAAGTAATTTGAAAGGCTGGTCATGGCTCATATCAACAGCATCCTCCCGGACACCTTAGACCCACTCCAATTTGCATACCGCCCCAACAGATCCACAGATGACGCAATCTCAATCGCACTCCGCACTGCCTTTTCTCACCTGGACAAAAGGAGAATGCTGTTCATCGACTGCAGCTCAGCGTTCAACACCATAATGCCCACGAAGCTCATCACTAAGCTAAGGACTCTGGGACTAAACACCTCCCTCTGCAACTGGATCCTGGACTTCTTGACAGGCCGTCCCCAGGTGGTAAGAGTAGGCAACAACACATCTGCGACGCTGATACTTAACACTAAACCCATCAGAGGTGTGTACTTAGTCCCCTCCTGTATTCCCTGTTCACCCACGACTGCTTGGCCAAACACGACTCCAATACCATCATTAAGTTTGTTAACGACACAACAGTGGTTGGCCTGATCACCGACAACGATGAGACGCCCTATAGGGAGGAGGTCAGAGAACTGGCAGTGTGGTGCCAGGACAACAACTTCTCCCTCAATGTGAGCAAGACAAAGGAGCTGATCTTGGACTACAGGAAAAGGCGGCGGGCCGAACAGGTCCCCATTTACATTGACGAGGCTGTAGTGGAGCGGGTCGAGAGTTTCAAGTTCCACATCACCAACGAGCTATCATGGTCCAAACATACCAAGACAGTCGTGAAGAGGGCACGACAGAACCTTTTTTTCAGTCCCCCCTCAGGAGATTGTAAAGATGTGGCATGGGCCCGCAGATCCTCAAAAGGTTCTACAGCTGCACCATCGAGAGCATCCTGACCGGTTGCATCTTCGCCTGGTATGGCAACTGCTCGGCATCTGACCGTAAGGCCCTACAGAGGGTAGTGCGAACGGCCCAGTACATCAGTTGGGCAAATATTCCTGCCACCCCCCCCTCGTACACTCCTGCTACTCCCTGTTTGTTTGCTACCTATGCATAGTCACTTCGCTCCCCACCTACATGTACAGATTACCTCAACTAGTCTGTACTCCTGCACACGGACTCAGTACCGGTTCCCCCTGTATATAGCCTCGTTATTGTTATTGTTATTGTGTTTTTTATTTTAGCATACTTGGTAAATATTTTCTTCTGAACTGCACTGTTGGTTAAGGGCTTGTAAGTAAGTATTTCACGGTAAAGTCTACACTTGATATTCGGCGCATGTGGCAAATAAAGTTTGCTTTGGATACTTATGTAAATTATTTTTTCAGGTTTGTATTGTTTGTTTAAAAAAACGTTTTTGCTTTGTCTTTATGGGGTATTGTGTATAGATTGATGAGGGAAAAAAACGATTTAATCTATTTAGAATAAGGGTGTAACGTAACAAAATGTGGAAAACGTCAAGGGGTCAAGGCACTATATATGGCTCGAATGCAATGCAATTTCATCTGCTATTTCCAGAGAAGTGCAAATATGATCTGTAAAATGGTTCCATGATGTTTATAAGACATTACATTTGGGAGCAGTATAACAGTGAGTGGACATTCACCCTCTCTCTTTATTTTGGATCTTTGTCGAGCTCCTGTGAACATTTTTGATGTGCGTAAACCCTCCATAGTCTAAGTTGCCCTGTCTGTATTATACGCCCATGGGGAGCAATTATGGTGCCTGGAACTGTATTTAGACATCCTATTTAAAATAAGTTGTTTCATTTTCATTATAATTGTATTAGTTATACAATGTCTTTTTAGGCCTTATCAATAGCCTAGTGAATTTAATCTTGCTTATTGACTATGTTTGTCATGTATATGTCCCAATTGCAATATACAGTAGTCCTAGACCCTTTATCAGTGTGAATGCTGTTGCCTATGTTTAACAATGTATTTCCATATTGAAGCAATACAATTCGAACAATGTGTACTGCAAACATGTTCAACATACAATTTAGCAAGTATGAGGCAGGCTATTTAACAAACTAAGCTATAACGGATAGGAGTTGATGACAACGCAATACATAAAATACTGTAAATACACAACTTGAAGCAACCACATATTTAGCCATGGAGCACGGTCTGATTTGCCAGTGATGAGCCAAGCCTTGACACACCCACAACTTGTTTATTCATCAAAACCCAGCCCTTTCGCACCACCGCCAGCTACTGCACCTATATTCTGATTGTGAAAATAGCTCAAATATTTTATGACATACCCCTGAACCTATAATTCTATTTTTGAATTAAACTAGGGCTCTAAATGTGTATTCTACTTAAAGGGCAAAACACCAAAGAGAGGACAGCTAACATCATTCCTTTTATGACCATGAAAACAGCAAAGATGGCACATGCCATAGTTACTGTACTTTGTGAGGGCCCTTTGGATTAATATTCAGTGAAATACTTATGCTCGCAGGGTGTCAAAATGGATCATGTGCGTCATGTTTTGAAATCAATCTACACCATTACCGTGTGTACAGTACATCTCATTACATAAAACCTACCAGACCTACTGTACCATTTCTAACATACACTACACTACACTATTTGACTCGGACACCCTAGGACAGGTGGGTGATGGTCGTGACAGCTGGGGATTCAAACACAGCCTGGTGTATGCAGCATGTTTGACAGATTGATCTACACAATAAGACATATATAGATTTACACAGTAATGGACAATGTGGTGTGGTGCTTAGTACTTAGAGATGGACCTTTTGGAATAAACAACGCTCCATCCATGTTGTGTAATTAATCACTCAATCTTCTTATCGTGGGTTTGTAGTCCAGCAGCGGGGTCAGATTGACTGAGGCTTTTACACACTGCCATGTGTCATAAATAGCACCAAATCCTAGTTTAATTCTGTAGCATTGCCCATTAGTATTAACTAACATCCTGCTATCTCCCCTGTTTACAGGTCACACGATAGTGCTGTCTGTCCTGGATCTGAAGACTTGGCATCAGTCATCTCTTCCTTGACAGAAACCACAGGGACTTCTTGGATGTGAAGACTATGTATTGGAGGATTGTGGGATGGAACCAGGGACCAATAAGGGAAAAAAAGGAAACACTGAAATTCCACTGTATGGATGCAGAGCAGAGACTTGACTTGGAGATCCCATAGAACCACCTATCCAGACTAATGGACTACTGATTAGATCCCGTAGAACCACCTATCCAGACTAATGGACTACTGATTAGATCCCGTAGAACCACCTATTCAGACACTGGACTACTGATTAGATCCCATAGAACCACCTATCCAGACTACTGGACTACTGATTAGATCCCATAGGACCACCTATCCAGACTACTGGACTACTGATTAGATCCCATAGAACCACCTATCCAGACTACTGGACTACTGATTAGATCCCATAGAACCGCCTATCCAGACTACTGGACTACTGATCAGATCCCATAGAACCAGCTATACAGACTACTGGACTACTGATTAGATCCCATAGAACCACCTTATCCAGACTACTGGACTACTGATTAGATCCAATTTCTAGCCATTATTGTTTATGTTTTTTCCTCCAATGAACTGCTACAGTAGGAGATCCAAACCTGCAAGGTATTTATTCAGTAAAAACAAAAACTGTGGATTATGCAAGCAAGATAAACCTTAATGCGAAACATGTGACGTGACATTTTCAAATATTTTTCCTCTTTTTGCCACAGAGAAGCTCAATGACTCCAAAACAAAGTGTTTGTGTTCGAGATTTAGATCATAAGCATATCCATTTATTTTTAACCGTATGAAACAGACATCTCTTCTTTTTAAGGTTTTTGATTTTTTTTAAAGCATTAAGTGTTTGGTTTTAGTAATTCTGTTGGACTGTCAGGTCTGCTTTTGAAGACTTGAGACATCAAAGAAGATGCCACAGTGAAAAATAGTACTAACTACTATGTTGCAGTGCTTGAATTAAAGGCACCATGGTTTCAACAAACCAATTAAAATGACATTAAGCTGAACTCCAACTGTTTTAATATCTGTTTTTAATAGTCTGGTGACCAACATTGAGTAAAAGTGTCAGTATTATCTCAATAAACCTATGTCAAAAGGATGTCAATGAATCGAGAAAGGGTTTGGTTTTGTATCATAGTTTCAAATGTCTCTACAACTAAATACATTTTACGAAATCGCCAACGTCACCTTTACAAGACAACCAAATAACGTCCAGACAAAATAACAACCAAAAGAAATTCAACACCGAATTGTGCATACAACTGCCACATTACAGGCTCTTGTTTGAGCTATATCAGCACACTACTGTATGTCAAACTTACTGTGAGGCCGGATAACAACAACACTAAAAGGGGTCATTCTTACATTGTTCTGTCATGAGGGTTGATGATGCATTTTGAAAACAAAGGTCAGAATGGAAAACCATGAACTGCTTGGAAAGGAAAGATGTCAATGAAACTCAAACTTACTGCACTGACGTCATAGCACCTCTCCCACTGCTGAAGCTCAAATCCTTTCATTCTTTGGGAAACCATGAACTGCCACAGAGGTCAGCATTATGCATTCATTCCCTTAGATTACATGATTTATATTCAGACGGTGTAACCAAAAAAATCCTGTTTACATCGGTGTCACAGTCCCTCACAGCCTCTGTGGGACATGTCTTGTGTAAGGCAAGGGTAATGCTATTAGCATAATAGAATTTTCCAAGGATCCACACTGGAACTAATTTACAATTAGTCAGTCCTGCAAATAGTGGAATAATTGAAGGGGAAAAGCACTCAGAATTAATTTAGAGTTGTGTTCATCAAAGAGCTCCGATCTCAACAATGCCAAAACCAGAGATGGATCCAAATCATAATTTTCTGTTGATATGCTGTACCATCAACCCAGTATTTTTGATTTCTATACCCAACAAGTAATTAATGGACAGGATTAGACTATAAATGGCACTCTGCCCCACCCCCTCCCCTTTTCATGATGAAATGTGCATGGCAGATGCACAATAATAGAAACATATTTTTGTTGTTGTTGTTGATATTTTGCTGTAAAATAGTAAACAAGAAATCTGGTCCTGCTGCTTGAGCGACCCACAATGCAGTAGTACTAGTACACCTTTATTGTCATGAAGGGCAACCAACTAAAATGGTCAATTTTTAGTCCCCATTACCCTGCCGTCTTCCAAAGTTGATAAACAAAAGCCCGTTTGCACAAAGCTGCTTCAGCATTCTGAGCGATTTCCTGTTGGGATTTCTCACAGGCGTCTTCCTAAAATTCGTAGTGCATGTCATTAAAAACTTAAAGAAAATAAACCGGCTATGCAATTCAGGACGCTCAGTCTTGAGCAGGGGGAGGAACCAAGTGGGGCAGGATTTGGCATCCTCAGCCTCCGTCCTGCCTGCTGTACCGTCTGACTGTTTTGTGTTACAGCCATAAGCTGTGGGGGGCAAGGGTGAATAGCACATTCGTCCATTTCCACACCGATATATACTGCCATTATCATTTCTGATATCCTTATCAACATACACCTCCATTCCCTTCCCTGTGTAAACCAAACACAGGTTAGAGACAAGCAGGCATCTCACAGGAAGAACAGATATATACGGAGGACACGGGTGGAGCTGGACTGATTATCCTCTTATGTTCTACCTAACGCCAGAACACCCTGTAATGTCAGGATATGTAACCTTATAATTTGGGGTTCTTGCTTCTGCTGTAATGGTAAGGATAATTGAGACATGAATATCATATACAGTATCTGTTATTCACAGATGGTTCCCGGGCATGCATTTGTGCCCGTATTTATGGAAATTAATATATGTATGTGTTTATCAACGTCATTAGAGATGCCGTGTTGTCGGATACATCAGGGACATATTTGATGAAGTGTAAGTTGACTTGTGTAACATCTGTAGGTGTGGGAGTGGTGGGGTGGTGCATTTAGAGATTACTGCTCAGTAAAGGTTCAGTGGTGAGGAATAACATCCTTAGAGAGAATAAACTTTTAAAATAGCTACACTTTAGAGTGGAAGCTAGATATCTTTTTATACATACAAAAATATAGGGCAAAACACACATCACGACAAGAGAGACACCACAACACTACATAAAGAGAGACCTAAAGACAACAACATAGCATGGCAGCAACACATGAAAACACAGCATGGTACAAACACATGACAACAACATGGTAGCGACACAACTTGACAGCAGCACAACATGGTAGCAGCATAATACATGGTACAAACATTATTGGGCACAGACAACAGCACAAAGGGCAAGAAGGGCAATACATCACACGAAGCAGCCACAATTGTTAGTAAGAGTGTCCATGATTGAGTCTTTGAACGAAGAGATTGAGATGTTTTTTTGCAGCTCATTCTAGTCGCTAGCTGCAGCGAACTGAAAAGAGGAGCGACCCAAGGATGTGTGTGCTTTGGGGACCATTAACAGAATGTGACTGGCAGAACGGGTGTTGTATGTGGAGGATGAGGGCTGCAGTAGGTATCTCAGATAGGGGGGAATGAGGCCTCTACCATCGTCACGGCCAGACAAATATCTGTTGCAGGCTGACACTCATTTGGTCTGAATAATCCTAATTATTCACCTACATAAAAATGGCACTGGAAGTTAAATAGGTTCCTTGAGACATTTTGCAATTCACTGTTTCAGTGATTGCTTTAAATGAACATGAATGAGTTATGTGAGCTGTTGCGTAAAGTAGCTCAAGAAAAGTAATTTAGTCCGTGTGAAGAGAAACACACAGTGTATTTTTACCTTAAGTAAATCAAAAAGCCTTTCATCATAATGCAACACAATGACAGTGGTTTCCAGAGACTCTCATCAGGCCGGTGCTTTACTCAGGGCATTTGTTATTTTGTCTGTCAATTCTCTGCTGTAATTAAAATAGTATATTCAACTCAGGATGCTCCTGATAATGAACGCAATTAATTAAGTATACATTTTAGGAGAGACATGCCCCCAAATACCAGACTGTGGGGAATAGAGTGATACGGGGTGATGCGGTTAGCGATCCAGGTTGCCTCTTGTTTGGTTTAGAAATCATTAAATTACAGTAATGACTAATTTCTCATTCCAGCATGCAATACGCCAGAGACCAACAAGGATTTAATAAAGAGCTCGCAATGAATAACAAACACTGAACGCCTCAGAGAAGGGCTACGTGATTATACAGAGTAAAAAAGTGCATTAATAAAACAATACAAAAACATTCCTAAATCATTTGAGATAAAGGCGATTTGCATAATTCATTAAGATTAATCAGACGACAATCCACTGTGGCGCTCGATAGAAGAGAAGAGAACACATGAAACCGATCCCAGAGTAAGGCCCTTTTCAATCTACAAACCATGATGTGAATCTACCCATGGATAGGAGAATTAACCTTTGTGTAGTATGATGCCCCGGACGAATTAAAACAAAATCCTTCAGTGATTCACCTTTATGAGCTCTAATATTCTATTAACATATGAAAGGCTTCTTCAGACATGAATCCTCCGGGTTTTTGCATATCTGGGCAGAAAATGCTTTCAACAAAGTTTGAGAGCAAGAAATCATTTCAGGGTGTTTTGAAACCACAGCATGAATCGAGGAATGTTCTTGACATTTCGAAGAGATGCTCCAAGTTCTCAAGTAGCAAACCTTAGGACAGAAACGTGTGCCACAGAAGAAAAATTACCACGCATTTGATGACAGTCTCAGATCACAATGATGCAAAAACTTCTGACGAGGGGAGTGAAGCCTTTATTCATGCCATATTCTCTAATGCGGAAGTATTTAGTGAGCTTTTATCATAGATGGATTTTCTTTAAGGGTATTTTATAAGGATGCCCAAATGGTAAAATGAGTAATATGCAGGGGTTGTGGTGTGGTGCTTACTGCTTTGGGGGTTGGAACCGGTTCAGGGAACAGAACCGAGATCCGGAAAAGAACAACATTTTTCAAGGAAGAGAAACGGAACCAGGAACTAAAGTGATCTCTAGTGTTCCGGAATAGAACCGCTATTTTCAAGACTTGAGAACCGGTAAATAATGTTATTTTTTGTTACAAAAATAGTATATAATTCTGCAATGTTATAATGCTAGTAATAGCCTAAATACATTCCAATTCACAACATGTCATGAAGAATCAGCCCTTCCCCTTGTTTGCTCTCTCCCCACCTGTGAAATGTCAGTCGCATCATCTCTAAACAATTAAACATGTAAACACCTAGTTTACACGTTCCATAGCCAGCTGCTCTATCCGTGCTAATTGGTGGGGTAAAATAATGACCTAACTGTAAAAATGTTGATTTCACAGGTTAGAAAATGTACGAAAAGGAACTATATGAACCACTACACTTTTGGGGTTTGAATCGGTTCAGAACTTTATTATGCTGGTTGGAACACTGGGACAGAATGAAAAAAATAGCGGTTCTGTTCGGAACGATTGGAAAATCATTTAACATTGACATTTTCAGTCATTCAGCAGACGCTCTTATCCAGAATGACTTACAGGAGAAAGAAAGTGCCTAGCTCAAAGGCACATTGACAGATATCACCTAGTCAGCTCAGGGACTCAAACCAGCAACCTTTTGGTTACTGTCCCAACACTCTTAACCGTAAGGCTACTTGCCGCCCACCTAATATGTTGAAGATCTAGGGATGCAACGCTTAGTAGGTTGTTAACAGCATAACCCTTGAGTCTTAGGCTTACTGTGCACTTTCTTAGGCCTTATCTACCCCTATTACAGCAGTATCACTGTTATAGCAGTATTCTTCATGTACATTCATCAGCCCAATACACATGAAAAGTAAGTACACTCAGCACAGAGTGATTCTCAGCACGGACTGGCAGAATCATTTTTTCCTTTAACGTTTCCGACGAGCCTGAAGTGAATGTTATATTGCTTCTCCAGGAACAGGCACAGATCCCCGCCATTTTCTTGAAGAGAAGGCGCCAGAGGGCGGGCTTCCTTCTGAGAATTCGTAGGCGATCGAACAAACCCCACCGACTTCCATTCTGCTAGCAAAAGTGCAATTTTGGGAAAATAAAATTGATGACCTACGCGAAAGATTAAACGACCAACAGGATATTCAAAACTGTAATATCTTATGCTTCACGGAGTCATGGCTGAACGATGACATTTTCAACATACAGCTGGCTGGTTATACACTGTATCGGCAGGACAGAACAGAGGCATCTGATAGGACAAGGGGCGTCGGACTATGTATTTTTATAACAGCTGGTGCACGATATCTAAGGACGTTTCAAGGTTTTACTCACCTGAGGTAGAGTATCTCATAATAAGCTGTAGACCACACTATCTACCAAGAGTAGATAGAGTTTTCATCTGTATTTTTCATAGCTGTCTACATACCACCACAGACTGATGCTGGCACTAAAGCCGCACTGAATGAGCTGTATTCTGCCATAAGCAAACAGGAAAAAGCTCACCCAGAGGTGGCGATCCTAGTAGCCGGGGAATTTAATGCAGGGAAGCTTAAATCCTTCTCATCAAATTTCTATCAGCATGTTAACTGTGCAACAAGAGGAAAAAAACTCTAGACCACCTTTACTCCACACACAGAGACGCATACAAAGCTCTCCCTCGCCCTCCATTTGGAAAATCTGACCATAATTATATCCTCCTGATTCCTGCTTACAAGCAAAAAATAAAGCAGGAAGCACCAGTGACTCGATCAATAAAAAAGTGGTCAGATGTAGCAGATGCTAAGCTACAGGACTGTTTTGCTAGCACAGATATGTTCCGGGATTCCTCTGATGGCATTGAGGAGTACACCACATCAGTCATCGGCTTCATCAACAAGTGCATGTGTGATGTCATCCCAACAGTGACCATAAGTACATACCCCAACCAGAAGCCATGGATTACAGGCAACATCCGCACTGAGCTAAAGGCTGGAGCTGCCACTTTCAAGGAGCGAGACTCTAACCCTGGAAATCCCGCTATGCCCTCCAACAAACCATCAAACAGGCAAAGCGTCAATACAGGACTAAGATCTAATCATACTACACTGTCTCTGACACTCGTCGGATATGGCAAGGCTCACAAACCATTAAGGACTACAAAGAGAAGCACAGCCGAGAGCTGCCCAGTGACACAAGCCTACCAGATGAGCTAAACTACGTCTATGCTCGCTTCGAGGCAAATAACACTGAAACATGCAAGAGAGCACCAGCTGTTCCAGAAGACTGCGTGATCACGCTTCCCACAGCCGATGTGGGTAAGACCTTTAACCCTCCTGGAGTGTTCCGGTTGAATTGGACAGTTGTAACTTTTCTCTCTGAAAAAGTTAGTTTAATCTGATCATCATAAGGTTCCATGACTTTGTCCACACAGGGCATCTGAACACACAAAATACATTTTGATGATTGTCATTACATTTTTGTGTTTTATTTAACATTTGTACACCTGTGGTGTTCCTAGTCAAAAATGACCGGTCATTAGAAATTAATGGGTGAGACTACAATTATTGTATAAAATTGAGTTCAGGCACATGCCCATTCATCAGATGGACACACTTCCTCTCCCAGACCACCACATGCATGTGTGTTTGAGCACACACACCACACCTCACTCCCCTTCTTGGCTTCCATGGCAACCCCCACAGGAACCTTTCCCCAATATAACTTTCCCCCCATGGGAGCCACACCTGTTGGCATTCTCACAAACAACTGCAACATTGTTTCAATAATATGTCGGACATTTCTCGCAGCTCTGGTATATAAAGCTTTCTTGAGGCCTTGCTCACTATTCATTCTGTGGCAGCACAATGACCAAACAATGTACTGTATGTGAGGCTCTTGATCATATCTTTGATCATAACACTGGTGAGGAGGAGAGAGTCCTTGTTAAACTTTGACACAAAGTAGACTGTGATAAATAACACTATGTTTCATCTGAGTATTTGTTATAGTCAAAATAATCCATACAATATGCTTTTTAAAAACTTTTTAAAAGTTGTATGAGCTCAGATCAATGAGACCTGCAGGCCATAAATAGCAAATAGAAATTCATAACTTGTAATGTTCACAAGAACTTAAGTTGACAAAAAGATCTAACACAATATTTGGTGATAATATATGTATTATTATAGATGTATAATCAGCTATAATGGGGCGGTCATTTTGGACCAGGAACAGAGAATGAATTAACATGAAACGAACACAACAGGACAACATTCACAAGGCCCCAGGGCCAGACGGATTACCAGGATGTGTACTGTGATCATGCGCTGACCAACTGGCAAGTGTCTTCACTGAAATTTTCAACCTCTCCCTGTCAGTCTGTAATACCAACATGTTTTAAGCATAACACCATAGTCACTGTGCCCAAGAACACTAAGGTAACCTGCCTAAATAACTACTGACCCGTAGCACTCACGTCTGTAGCCATGAAGTGCTTTGAAAGGCTAGTCATGGCTCACATCAACACCATTATCATAGAAACCCTAGACCCACTCCAATTTGCATACCGCCCCAACAGATCCATAGATGATGCAATCTCTATTGCACTCCACACTGACCTTCCCACTTGGTAAAAAGGAACACCTATGTGAGAATGCTATTCATTGACTACAGCTCAGCGTTCAACACCCTCAAAGCTCATCAATAAGCTAAGGACCCTGGGACCATACACCTCCCTCTGCAACTGGATCCTGGACTTCCTGATGGGCTACCCCCAGGTGGTAATGGTAGGTAACAACACATCAACCACACTTATCCTCAACACAGGGGCCCCTCAGAGGTGGGTGCTCAGTCCCCTCCTGTACTTCCTGTTCACTCATGACTGCACAGCCAGGCACGACTCCAACACCATCATTAAGTTTGCCGATGACACAACAGTGGTAAGCCTGATCACCGAAAACGACGTGGATCATAGGAAAAAGAGGACAGAGCACGCCCCCATTCTCATCGACGGGGCTGTAGTGGAGCAGGTTGAGAGCTTCAAGTTCCTTGGTGTCCACATCACCAACAAACTAACATGGTCCAAGCTCAACAAGAATGTTGTGAAGAGGGCATGACAAACCCTATTCCCCCTCAGGAGACAATCGAGAGCATCCTGACTGGTTGCATCACCGCCTGGCATGGCAACTGCTCTGCCTCCGACTGCAAGGCACTACAGAGGGTAGTGCGTACTGCCCAGTACATCACTGGGGCCAAGCTTCCCACCATCCAGAACCTCTACACCAGGCAGTGTCAGAGGAAAGCCCTACAAATTGTAAAAGACTCCTGCCACCCTAGTCATAAACTGCTCTCTCTGCTACCACAAGTCAGTAAGAGCGAATTCTTATTTTACAAAGACTGACTACCCCAGCCAAACCCTCCCCTAACCCGGACAACACTGGGCCAATTGTACGCGGACCTATGGGACTCCCAGGCACAGCCGGTTGTGATACAGCTCGGGATCAAACCATGGTCTGTGTTGACACATCTAGCACTGAGATGCAGTGAGACTGTGATGCTTGAGACCACTGCACCACTCGGGAGCCCATTAATTAATTATATATTCCCATTGATTCTTGAAGAATATAACTTATAAATGCTTAGTTCAACTGTCAAACCCCATCAGAACCCAAGAAATAAACTTGTAATACTACAATGTTTTTTAAACATTGTAAAAGTACACACTGTATAGCTGTATAACATGTTTAAAGCGTTACTTTTGGGATGGTCAGGCTTTGCATCCATCCCTCAGCTTTTCTCTAGGCCCATTCCCCCTAGTAGCTAAGTACAGCACTTGCACTTTAAGAATGAACAAGAAACAAAATCTCCAGCTCACATAAACACCATCTGGTGAGTTTGTTGAGGCTGCACCTTGACAGGATGAATTTGTCTGAAAAACTGTCAGATACATAGAACACAATTTTATTTCCCCACCTCGTAATGAATGCAGACAATGTGTAATGAAAAACCATTGGATCTTGAAAACATTTGAGATCAACTGTAAAGGTCTGCCTGTGAAAAAAATGTTTATCTAATTGTTTGGTCTCTCTCTCCGTTCTCAATATCTCATGATATCTTTCCATATATCATCTAAAATGGACGTTTTCCCTAATTCACTTACTTTAGGTGGGAGGCTGATGTTATTCTGACGATTGTTTTTTGTTCTCGTCAGCCATAAGCAGTTTTGTTTGAAGTGAGGCAGCTTCTCTTCTCTATCTGCTGTGACCTGCAGCACAATGGGATTATCATGATTGGGGCCAAGCCATAGTGGCTGTAATTTTAATATCAAAGTACAGTATTCCTGTATGCCTATACCTGATACCTCCTCCTCTTCATGTTCCTCACGCTTGACTGGACTGAGGCTATTCAACATGTGTATCACACAACACGGCCCTCAAACTGCTACATCCAGTTAGTCAGTCACTCACACACACTGTACACTAACTACAGTATATGTTCCCCCTTCCAAAGGATTCTCTCTACCTGCCCTGGCGAACTATTCTCCTTGCATACACTATTGGTGGATTCAGGAGAAAGTAAGTGACAGCTGATTATGCAGGGCCTCACTTCCTGATTTTTCCCTCTCCATGACACATAATGAATGTCTGGATCTGTCCAACTAGCTTAGATGGAACCCTTCCCTCCCAGTGAGTTACTGTAGTACAGAGGTCTTCAACAAAATGTTTTTATTAAAAAAATATTGGTGGGCCAATTACAATCACCGCTGAAGTTTTCCAATAGATGTTTTATATATTTATTTTTATATAGAATTGTCATTGAAGACCCCTGTAAAATCAATATATCTCAGCTCAAATTAATTTGGGAATCTATTTGAATTATTCCCAGGCATAAATACAGAGACGTGACTGTATCCCAATGTAATCAAGGTTCGAAATTATTCTGTTTTTGCCAAATACTATATCTGTTTGGGATTATTGTGGTCAATTTGCATGGTACAAATGATTTATGACTATGTTGGCTCCCGAGGGGCGCAGTGGTCTAAGGCACTGCATCTCAGTGCTGGATTTGTCACTACAGACCCTGGTTCAATCCCAGACTGTATCACAACTGGCTGCGATTGGGAGTTCCATGGGGCAGTGCACAATTGGCCCAGTGTTGTCTGGGTTAGGGGAGGGTTTGGCTGGGGTAGACCGTCATTGTAAAATAAAAAGCTGTTCTTAACTGACATGCCTAGTTAAATAAAGGTTGTACAAAAAAATTGTATGTCCCCCAAACCAACCACTAAAGAAAACAACCCCTGCTGCAGAGGTTCATCTCCTTGAGTACAAACATATTATTGTCTGGCATAAGTGCCGGCCAGAGCGTCTGTTCTGTTTGGAACCCTCATCAGAGGCATTCTCCACTCCCACACTGCATTATCACAATGCTCTGGGGTCAGCTGAACAGGCCTGCTGTAATTTCAAAAATAAACTATATTGTGTGATACCTACTGAGAGAGATGGAAGGTGGGAGAGAAGGAAAGAGAGGACAGGAGGACATATATATATAAAAAAGAAAGTAACTTCCTCTCCTCGCAACCTTCGAACAGGTTAATGGGAGTGAGACTTGCAATGAGCTGATGATGACTATCAGGATGGGGTGAGAGGGAGAGAGAGAGAGACACACACTGGAAATGTAATTCTGATGGAACTTCTAACAGACTTTTTTTCCTCCTTGGCCCCATTTCTTGATGTGTGTGCATTCATTTTTTTATGGCCTGTAAATAGCTCCTTGAGGAAAAGAGTAGATGTTTGCCTAATGGGCAAGTTACAGTAGAGTAGCACAAGGTGGGTTGGGTCAGATAAAGGAGTTGATGAGTTACAAGACGAGTTGAGGATTCTGGCGAAATGAATGATTTATTTCCAAAGTTCTCCTTCGCTGAGGTCATTTGGAAGATGGTGGAAGACTTGTGGCGATGGAACCAACTGAAATGTATCTTATCAAATGTTCTCTCACCTGTTTTAGTCATAGACGGGTTGTTTATGTTTCCTGACATCACTGACATGTTCAGCCATGATGACGTGTACTAAATGGAGACTGAAATCACAGGGAAGTAATGAAACTTGAAGCAATAGCTCCCTGCTGGTTGCACCTGACTGAACACTGCAGTATGCACAACATCTTCCCTCCAATGCAGACGGCCAGGCTCTCGTTACATAAGCAAGGCAGGGATCTGAGAAAATATATGTTCTTGCTTTTGATGTAATTTGCAGAGATAGCATGTGTCCACATTTCAAACAACTCTGGTAGAAGATTATATCACCTCTCCACAGTTCATTTTCAAAAGGCTGTTTTATTAGAGGGTGAGACGACTGATACAACTTTAAAGGGAAGATAAGGTCTGGAGGAAAGTTGGGGCTTGTAGGATGTTTAATTTGTTTTTATGTTATTTTATTATTTGTCTGATACATTTTTTATGTAATTGTACGTATAAGGCAAGCAAAGAGCATGTAAAAGGTTACATAACATTAGGCAATTACCACTTAATAATAATTCATTTCTCATGCTTGCCAATGCATTGATATTTAACTTATTACATTCTAAAATATGTGAGAATCATGTGGACTTGCCTGACTAACTGATTTGGATGTACGCATGCTGATTTTCTGTCGACTATGTGGCCGACGCAAGCGCACATAATAAAACCATGAATAGCGGTAGCATTAATCTCACCATTTGAATCTCACCATAGCTGTTTTTGTAATGAGAAAGTGACCAAAAACAGGTTCCCTTATGTAATGGAAGGATTTGTATCGAAAGCCAAATTGAAGCCAGCATTAGATGTTGTCGTCCTCATAATAAGGGAACGGGGATTTACCGCAACAGAGTAGCGCTACACCCTTCCATTTAAGCCGCTGGAAACAATTGAGTGGCCACATCTCTCACAAAAACAGATACAACATTAAATCACTGATACTTATAAAGGGCACAGGAGAACCTAAAAATTGGCTACAATAATTACAAGGACTTTTCAAGCACCAAATTATTTTCAAGGTAGGCTTATTCCAGTACTTGAATTTCTGAGCTCCAAATTAAAGTAGGCTCCTTGTAAGGTTTATAATTGGAGGTGTAACATGGAAACCAAAATTAATGTGTCATGTTATTTCATTTCAGGATCATATTGAGAAAATTCCCACTACTAGGCTATGTATTGTGTTGTCATTATATCCAGAATAATTCATAAGAATAGCGTAGGGTGTTGAGCAATAGTCTATCCTACACAATTGCGCACAGTAGCTCCGTGTCCAATCCGAAGCACAAAAACATATGAAAACATTAACCCATTGCCTTTATGCTTTTTCTGTTAAATCAAGCAGACAATAGATGATCAACATCAATTCGCTAGAGATCCAACGTGGATCTTAGCACAACTGTCTTCACAGGAGTAACAAACGAGACACCAACACACTTTTCCCAGCACTTTTTCCAGCACTTGGGTTGTTGTTGCATCGCATGTGCTATCACAACAGCTGTTGTTCACTTGACTGTCATTCAGAAAATTCCTTCCTGGATCAGATGATGATGTGTGAAAATATCACGCCGTAATTAAACAGCTCGACACCAAATGCGCATCCAACAAAGTATTATGCATAATTATTGAAGAACCACATTAATGACAGTATCCATTTTGGTTTTAAGTATCAAGGTAAGGTGACTCTTTCGGTTATAAGCATTCGATTTCGCAATTGCATACATTTTGGGGATTTGTGTACCCATGAAAACTGTTTTCACTCTGTAATATAAGAAGAAACGAAATGTTACGGAGTTACACTGCATGTCTGAGATCTCTATACAAATAAACTGTCCGACAGCTAGATCCAGGATTCTTGTAGGGTTCAAGTTCAATGTCTATTTTAACTGATTAATGCATAATATATGATATAACAACAACTTACAATGCCATAACAGCAAGGACAGAAAGGTCATGTTTTATGTCACACGATTTTGGACAAATCCGTCAAGACACCAACCACGAGAAAGAGTTAAACATTGGTTTTAAATCAATTCCTGGACTGTATTAAGTATAGCTATGTTCTCCCCTTATATCATAATGACATAAAGAAAATTGGCAGATTATTATCAATCACTTATCAACAACTGTAACAAGTTGTCCAGTGTAGGACTTCCTCATTGGTGCCCTAGTTATAGAAAGACCCATATACAAGTGGGCCTTGATGATGAACACAAACGATTTATTAAAGTGAATAAAACCAGCTCACCATGGTTTCCACAGTGATTTAAGATGCTTTGCCCACTGAGGTATTTGGAAACCTCATCCAGCAGATGTTCCAAAATAATTATCTATTGTTGCACAGTTCTCAAATATCCCAGAATCCCTGTGTTGCCATCCTGTGGGAGGCTGGTCATCCGTGTTTCATATCCTTGGCTCTGTCTCTGGTTCTCCGGTTACCTGGGGCACTCCACTCCATCTGCACAAAGGACCCAGGAGCACAGAGGCAAGCCCACCAGCAACACACTACAGTCTGTTCTGCAAGCCTACTGGATTCCTCTCATACTCCACATGGCTTAGAAGTCAGTGCATATTTAGTGTTATTCAACCATACAAAAACTCAAGGTTTAGTTGAAACATTTCACAATCCAAATAGCCATACATTATTTGTGGTTTAAAATACCCCTTATTAAAAAGAAAATACATGATTTCACATGACATTTCCACGTTTCGCACATGTGAAATCATGTGAAATCATGTGTTTTTGGAACACTTCACATGTGATGATATACTATATATACAAGAGTATGTGGACACCCCTTAAAATGTGTGGATTCTGCTATTTAAGTCGCACCCGTTGCTGACAGTTGTATCAAATTGAGCGTACAGCCATAAAATCTCCATTGACAAACATTGGCAGTAGAATGGCCTTACTGAAGAGCTCAGTGACTTTCAAAGTGGCACCGTCATAGGATGCTACCTTTCCAACAAGTCAGTTCATCAAATTTCTGCCCTGCTAGAGCTTCCCCGGTTAACTGTAAGTGCTGTTATTGTGAAGTGGAAACGTCTAGGAGCAACAACGTCTCAACCACAAAATGGTAGTCCACACAAGCTCATAGAACGGGACTGCCAAGTGCTGAAGCTTAAAAATCATCTGTTTCATGGTTGCAACACTAACTACAGAGTTCCAAACTCCCTCTGGAAGCAACATCAGCACAATAACAGTTCGTCAGGAGCTTCATGAAATGGGTTTTCATTGCCGAGCAGCTGCACACAAGCCTCAGATCACCTTGCACTATACCAAGCTTCGGCTGGAGCTTTACACCACCATTGGACTCTGGAGCACTGGAAACAGATTCTCTGGAGAGATTAATCACGCTTTACCATCAGGCAGTCCGACGAAGTAATCCTGGTTTTCCCCAGTTGCCAGGAGAACGCTATCTGACTGAATGCATAGTGCCAACTGTAAAGTTTGGTGGATGAATGGACTGGGACTGCTTTTCATGGTTTGGGCTAAGTCCCTTAGTTCCATTGAAAGTAAATCTTAATGCTACAGTACAACATACAATTACATTCTAGACTATTCTGTGCTTACAACTGTGGGGCAACAGTATGGGGAAGGCCCTATCCTGTTTCAGCATAACAACGCCCCAGTGCACAAAGCGAGGTGTATACAGAAATGGTTTGTCGAAATTGGTGTGGTAGAATTTGACTGACCTGCACAGAGCCCAGACCTCAACCCCATTGAACACCTTATGGATGAATTGGAATGCCGGCTGCGAGCAAGGCCTAATCGTCCAACATCAGTGCCCCTACCACACTAATGCTCATGGCTGAATGGAAACAAGTTCACTCAGCAATGTTCCAACATCTAGTGGAAAGCCTTCCCAGAAAGGTTGCAGCTTTTATAGCAGCAAAGGGAGGACCAACTATTCTTTGAGCAGGCATCCACATACTTTTGGTCATGTAGTGTATTTCACATAAATTTTCATGTTATTGCATAACCTTTCGGGTGTGGAGTCACATTTTCACGAGATTTCACAGCTGATGACCTGCAAACAAAACTGAGTCTTCATGAAACACACACAATACTTTTAACTTTCATATTATACCTTGGATTTGAACTCAAACTCTTGGTTCACTACATTCCAATATCTCTGCTTCAACAGTATTCGTACATTTTGGAATTTAAAGTAATTCTCAGATTTTTAAAAATATACTCAAGAAAAACAATTATGATAGTTAATTTCACCTCAGATTGCAGCCCAAATAAATGCTTCACGGAGTTCAAGTAACAGACCCATCTCAACATCAACTTTTCAGAGGAGACTACGTGAATCAGGTCTTCATGATCGAATTGCTGCAAAGAAACCACTACTAAAGGACACCAATAATAAGAAGAGACTTGCTTGGGCCAAGAAACATGAACAATGGACATTAGACCGGTGAAAATCTGTCCTTTGGAGTGATGAGCCCAAATTTGAGATTTTTGGTCCCAAAAGCTGTGTCTTTGTGAGACGCGGAGTAAGTGAATGGATAATCTCTGCATGTGTGGTTCCCACCGTGAAGCATGGAGGAGGAGGTGTGATGGTGTGGGGGTGCTTTGCTGGTGACACTGTCAGTGATTTATTCAGAATTCAAGGCACACTTAACCAGCAAGGCTACCATAGCATTTTGCAGTGATACGCCATCCCATCTGGTTTGCACTTAGTAGGACTATGATTTGTTTTTCAACATGGCAATGACCCAAAACACACCACCAGGCTGTGTAAGGGCTATTTGACCAAGGCGAGTGATGGAGTGCTGCATCAGATGACTTGGCCTCCACAATCACCCAATCTCAACCCAACTGAGATGGTTTGGGATGAGTTGGACTGCAGAGTGAAGGAAAAGCAGCCAACAAGTGCTCAGCATACGTGGGATCTCCTTCAAGACTGTTGGAAAATCATTACAGGTGAAGCGGGTTGAGAGAATGCCAAGAGTGTGCAAATCTGTCATCAAGGCAAAGAATGGCATCTTTGAATAATCTTAAATATAAATATATATTTTGATTTGTTTAACACCTTTTTGGTTACCACATGATTCCATATGTGTTATTTCATAGTGTTGATGTCTTCACTATTATTCGACAATGTAGAAAATAGTACAAATAAAGAAAAACCCTTGAATGAGTAGGTGTTTCATAAGGTTAGAGTATATGGCAAATGGTTCTTTGGTATCTCATGCACTTATGTCAGCCTTTATAAAGGCTGCAAAACTCAAACAGCATGCAAGCTTAATGTTTAAGAACAGAATACACCACAGAGCATATTAACTGGGATGACATTCCCTCTCATATGGGAGACCAAAAAGAGCTTACTGAAAGCCACGCCTCGAGTAAGCCACTCCTGCAATCTTCTGATAGGCTGTCGCTGATACAGTATTCTGCCAATGAAGAAGTGATGTGCATGTTATCAACAGAACAGTCATCGAAGGCAAAGTAAGTGTTACTGGCAAGGATTGTTAGTGGCAGCAAGTGTCCTGTAGGATACTGGCAACGTTTTACCTGTAAGTTATTGTAACTTTTACAATAACTTACTGACAAGTAGTTTCCAGTTAAGAAATTACACATTCACAGCAACTTCTGGCAACAAGTTGCACAATAACCTCTTTACAGTGCATAATTTACAGCGCATAATTGACACATTCTCTTGCAATGTTTGCAGAACAGAGTCAAAGGAGTTGCTGAACTTACATCGGTATAACCATCAAACACTCCTCCATCACTTCCACAAATAAACATGTATCGAAACACGCCGCTAAATATGCTAATGTTAGGATTGAACCTTACATTCAAAATATTGGGTTGAAGAATCTCCCGTACCTATAAGGTACCTAACTGTTTATATGTGTTGCTGTGAAGTGTACCTTTTATGCGTTGTTTTTTTTTACCCCAGGGACCAACGCTCTACCCTAACCATACTATTTTTTTTGTGTTAATATATGTTCCAAGAAATAAGTATGAACCTGGTGGCACTGCAGATATGTCGATGCACTCCCACCAAGAGATCGCAAGATCAAATCCCCAAAGAAGGGTTGTAAAATTCTGCACTGCTAGTTTTATGTTACAGTAGCTAGGTTTCCATCCAATTGGCAATAGGTTTTCAGGTGAATATTCTAAATTTGACTTGTTGTGGATAAAAGGCTGTGTGTGATGACGTAGTGCACATAAACATTCTGCACTTTCTGCAGTTATATTCCCTTCTAACCAAATAAAAAATACAAGTCAAATTGGGTTTCAATCACATTTTTTTATTCTACTGATGGTTTTCTCATAAAACAACGTGTGTTAAATAGAGAGTACGTGCCCACTCTGTTATTGACAAATGCGCTCTGGCCAAAAGTTTGCAGATACAGTGCGGGTAAAGCATACATGATGTGATTATTATGTACAAAAGAGTGAGATTATTTTTATTTGTCAAACGGCAGCCAAGCATCGATCTCCATGTCACCAGAATAAGACCCTAGAAATTGTATTGGAAAGGAGCATCAAGCTCATCCCCTTAAACTTTGGAGAGTGGTTAAAGTGCATCTTGACTTATTTTAATCTGTAGCCTAATCATTTGCATGCTTTCCTGACGTGTTGTAGTAGCAAAACCACACAACATGTCATCGTGTGACTCCAAGTTTACTTTGATTTGATGGTTATTATATAAATATTTGTGAATTAAAGCCGGTCCACCGACATTTCTGCGTTATTAAAGTTACCTACACAAAAACATCGGGCCTTGTCTAGCATATTTTGTTTTGTTGACATTTGGAAAGTTCACCGACAAATCTTCCGTTGCCACCATTCTTTATCCGACATATATTTTACTCTAATACAAAGGTTGGCTGGAAACCCAGCTACTGATTGTGATAATTGTACAATTATTTATTTGATTCTGGACAGCTTTTCGAAAAGTGCAGAAATGCATTCTTGCTAACAAGTCTGTGGCCATATCTCTTTTACGTTCACAGCTCTGGTGGTTTAGCTGCACTGTAACAGGACATTCATTACACGTTAGTAGCGAGTAAGGGCTTTGTAGTTCATATCCCAGTTTTGTTCACAGTACATTTTACTGGGAACAGCGATTGTTTCAACTATAACTCAGTGTGAGCTCTTAATGCTGTGTGAATACTTTTCAAAAGGAATTTAGGATCTGAGAATGGAAAACTAGTTTCTGCTCTTAACACATTTACCTACATGAATAATTTAATAAAGAAGCATTTCAAGAGGAGCAAATTGAAACAGCACGCAAATCTTTCAAAAACAGCATCTGCATTTTTCAGAAGGTGGTCAGTGGAAATAAGAGGGTTTTTCAGCTTCGTAAGACAGAAACACAGAATAGTTCTAGCACATTGCGTGTTTTTACTCAGTCTAATCGACCAGAAGGCTGAATGATAGAACATGATAAAAACCTCCCTAGAGGGAGTTTCAACAAAAAAAATAATTAAACTAAAATAATCCACCCAGCCAGACTATGTGATGAGCGCTAGAATGGATTAGGATATGGTTGACTGCCTTCGTAGTCCTTTCGATGTTAGTGTTGGGGTGGCTGTCTTTTCTCTACAGATCAGTAAAAGTACTGTCATGACATGGATGTAGAGTGACTTCTGCAACCCCAGGGCCTGTGTTTTAGATAATGCTGTGTTGTGGTGAAGAGAGGAGGTGAGGATAAGGGAGGTGTAAAAGGGTCACTGGATGTGCTGGCTGGATGGCTGGAAGAGTATGAAGATAGGCTAAAACTGCTTTTCCAATAAAAATCCTTGATCACACTGGTAGGCAATGTCATGAGCAGAAATACGTAATTGAGTCTGACAGTCATCTTGAGGCGAATAGCGCATTTCCAGGCCATCAAATCAAAGGCACTCCTTCAATATAAAGTGTTTTGCAATGAAAATGAAAACCTGGAATTTCGTCACTTTCAGGAGGTTGGAGCAATAACATGACATTGCCTCGAATCTAGGGTGTGCCTTTAGATTTTTAAGAAAATAAACAACTAACAAAGAATTTTGACTTCTCATACCCCAAACCCCAGTCTGGTTTTCTTAGCCTGCTTAGCAAGCGTTCCAGGAAGTCTCACGATGTTGAGTCTCTGGGTTTACAAACTCTGTGAGATGGTGTTGCTACCTCACATTTGTGATTGTCTGGCTACAGATGTAGGATCTTAATTTGAGCCAGTTTTCTACAGCAGGAAAATAATCCAGCATCTACAGGAAATATAAATTATTATGTGGATTTTAATTAATGGACATTTTTGTAGGGGTTGATACATTTTTCCTAAGGAAAAATCTATTCTGAAATAACACATTTCAGAAGCCTTTTAAAACCTAAAATACACTACAAGTTTTAAATGTTCTGCATTGCTGGAAGGTTCTCCTGCCACAGGGGATCAAGATCCTACGTCTGTACACTGAATCACACAGGATGCAAATGTAACATGTTAGATGTTCCCAAACACAGCTACTAGAACATTACAGTGCCCACTCCCATTCCTTCTGAGTCTCAACCCTCCTCTCCTGACTCCCATCCCTCTTTGACTAGAGTAATATTATTAATATTCAGTCAAATTTTATTTTAAAAAGTATAATAACTGGATAATTGGAGAATAATTGGTAGTGATTCAGAATAATTTGTTAGCAGCATAGATAAATGCATTCCCTTAATACGTGTTTACAGTAAAACACAGATGCCGTCTAACATGACAAACCTAAGTCACACATGGTTCATTTGGAACCCGAAGGCAAAATCACTCCATCTCAGAAGAGTCCTTAACATTCAGATATGTCAAGAACATTACATTGTATCAATCATAGTAGTGTTGAATAATATGCAGAGCTGAGCATTATTTACGAACCCATGGTTTCCTGAATGACAATCACTATCATCCCCGAGTATCTCTTGGCAACCCGTGTGAAGTGTGCTGTGAAGAACAAACATGCAAATGAAGGATTTCAAGAGTTACAGTACATACAATTTTTCCACAACAATTTTTCTTCTTATTAACAAAATTTGAAATGTATATTTTGTTAGACCAAAGTATCAGCTATCACAACATTCAAGTTCATTTAAAAAAAAAATCATAAAATGCAGCTCCGTCAGAAAAAGGCATTTTGATTTGTTCTTCTGTTGCCACATTTGAAATTGTGTTTTTTTACACTGGATAAAAGTAGAGACTCCGAGCTAGAAAAGTGTATAGCTTACACTACAGTCGAGGAACAATGGGAAGTAATTCTGCTTTGAAAGTTGATAAACTTGTAACCCCACTTTCGAGAAAATGGCCCTTGAATGTTTTTGGTGCGCCTACTGGAGAGCTCTTCTTTGTCTACACCCATTCATCGTCGTTCACGCCCTCTTAAGCCTTAGCCCCACCCATCTCTTTAAGGTTTGACATGTGAGACCATGTGCTAAACAGATTGAGTAAGGTACTGATTTCAAGGCTAAAGGCTGGCTTATACTATGTTTAGTGACATGTCTGTAGACAGTTGTCGCAGTCACATCATGAACATTTTATTGTTGTCTGAAATCAAACTTGTCATTGTCGTTATGAAAAAGTATGAACACAAAAATGACAGGCTGCATGACATTAGCAGCCTGGTGGAACAAAACAGCATAACTTGTGTATTTTAAAACCAATAAACCCATCCTTTAAAAAAATAAATGTAGTATATATCAATATAACAAACAAGGCAACTAAAAGCAGCTTTCTAAACTATGTTTTGGCTTGTTAGCTGTTTAGCCAGTTCAAATACTGACCATATCATAGAGGTGACGTCTTAACGTCTTAACTTTAGCTATTTGGATTCATTATTTCAGGAAAATAAACTCACAATAAGATCATTATTTCCAAGTTAATGGCGAGCTAATTACAGAAAATAGCTTACGTTGTGAGTGTGACAAAATAAAAGCAGGGCATTCTACCAGAGAATTTTTGAACTTGGACACTGTCTCGTTGGTCTAACGTTATATTCTAATTTCTCTTTGGTGCAGGTCATGTTGTTCTTTACATACCATCTCTGGTAAACACACACTATATCAAATACAATCTAAGTTTATTTGTCGCATGCACAGGATACAGCAGGTGTATACAGTACAGTGAAATGGTTACTTGCATAGTGGAGTCTTTTGTTTTGACATGTAGCTAGTTTAACAATGAACCATAATCCCAACTCATACCATTAGTACCCTGCATGAATCTGCAGGTAGCTAACCAACGGGGTTTAATGTTAGCTAGCTAGCTAACATTAGGCTATAACTAACAATGCAAACAAACAATGCAGATACAAATAATATTACCACACAGATCTTACATGTAATGTTAGCCAGCAAGCTAATGCTAGCTAGCTCACGGTATGTTTTAACTTGCAATTAAAATGACTTTCTGACAAAATAAGAAACATATAATTTCAGAAAATGTAGCTAGCTAAATGCTCTTACCCATATACACTACCAGTCAAATTGTGAATAATAGTGAAGACATCAGAACTATGAAATAACACATATGAAAATAATGTAGTAACCAAAAAAAGTGTTAAACAAATCAAAATATAATTTATATATGAGATTCTTCAGAGTAGCCACCCTTTGCCTTGATGACAGGTTTAAGGACACGAAGAAGGGCTCCTTATGGTACAGCTGTCCCTGATCATTCCTGATTAATTTAAGATTTTAGACAAATCTGACAAACTGACCAAATAACCAAGATAAGCATGCTCCGTTCAAAAAATGCAGAACTAAGAACAGATATAGCCCTTGGTTCACTCCAGACCTGACTGCCCTCGACCAACACAAAAACATCCTGTGGCGGAATGCAATAGCATCGAATAGTCCCCGCGATATGCAACTTTCCAGGGAAGTCAGGAACCAATACACACAGTCAGTCAGGAAAGCAAAGGCCAGCTTCTTTAGGCAGAAATTTGCATCCTGTAGCTCCAACTCCAAAAAATTCTGGGACACTGTGAAGTCCATGGAGAACAAGAGCACCTCCTTCCAGCTACCCACTGCACTGAGGCTAGGTAACACGGCACCACCGATAAATCCATGATTATCGAAAACTTCAACAAGCATTTCTCTACGGCTGGCCATGCCTTCTGCCTGGCTACTCCAACCTCGACCAACAGCTCCGCCCCCCCCCTCCGCAGCAACTCGCCCGAGCCTCTCCAGGTTCTCCTTTACCCAAATCCAAATAGCAGATGTTCTGAAAGAGCTGCAAAACTTGGACCCATACAAATCAGCTGGGCTTGACAATCTGGACCCTCTATATAACTATCCGCCGCCATTGTCGCAACCCCTATCACCAGTCTGTTCAACCTCTCTTTCATATCGTCTGAGATCCCCAAGGATTGGAAAGCTGCCGCAGTCATCCCCCTCTTCAAAGGGGGAGACACCTTGGACCCAAACTGTTACAGACCTATATCCATCCTGCCGTGCCTATCTAAGGTCTTCGAAAGCCAAGTCAACAAACAGGTCACTGACCATCTCGAATCCCACCGTACCTTCTCCGCTGTGCAATCTGGTTTCCGAGCCAGTCACGGGTGCACCTCAGCCACGCTCAAGGTACTAAATGATATCATAACCGCCATCGATAAAAGACAGTACTGTGCAGCCGTCTTCATCGACCTTGCCAAGGCTTTCGACTCTGTCAATCACCATATTCTTATCGGCAGACTCAGTAGCCTCGGTTTTTCTGATGACTGGCTTGCCTGGTTCACCAACTACTTTGCAGACAGAGTTCAGTGTGTCAAATTGGAGGGCATGCTGTCCTGTCCTCTGGCAGTCTCTATGCGGGTGACACAGGGTTCAATTCTCGGGCCGACTCTTTTCTCTGTATATATCAATGATGTTGCTCTTGCTGCGGGCGATTCCCTGATCCACCTCTACGCAGACGACACCATTCTGTATACTTCCGGCCCGTCCTTGGACACTGTGCTATCTAACCTCCAAACGAGCTTCAATGCCATACAACACTCCTTCCGTGGCCTCCAACTGCCCTTAAACGCTAGTAAAACCAAATGCATGCTTTCAACCGTTCGCTGCCTGCACCCGCACGCCCGACTAGCATCACCACCCTGGATGGTTCCGACCTTGAATATGCGGACATCTATAAGTACCTAGGTGTCTGGCTAGACTGTAAACTCTCCTTCCAGACTCATATCAAACATCTCCAATCGAAAATCAAATCTAGAGTCGGCTTTCTATTCCGCAACAAAGCCTCCTTCACTCACGCCGCCAAACTTACCCTAGTAAAACTGACTATCCTACCGATCCTCGACTTCGGCGATGTTATCTACAAAATAGCTTCCAACACTCTACTCAGCAAACTGGATGCAGTTTATCACAGTGCCATCCGTTTTGTCACTAAAGCACCTTATACCACCCACCACTGCGACCTGCATGCTCTAGTCGGCTGGCCCTCGCTACATATTCGTCGCCAGACCCACTGGCTCCAGGTCATCTACAAGTCCATGCTAGGTAAAGCTCCGCCTTATCTCAGTTCACTGGTCACTATGGCAACAACCACCCATAGCACGCGCTCCAGCAGGTGTATCTCACTGATCATCCCTAAAGCCAACACCTCATTTGGCCGCCTTTCGTTCCAGTTCTCTGCTGCCTGTGACTGGAACGAATTGCAAAAATTGCTGAAGTTGGAGACTTTTATCTCCCTCACCAACTTCAAACATCTGCTATCTGAGCAGCTAACCGATCGCTGCAGCTGTACATAGTCTATCGGTAAATAGCCCACCCATTTTTACCTACCTTATCCCCATAATGTTTTTATTTATTTACTTTTCTGCTCTTTTGCACACCTATATCTCTACCTGTACATGACCATCTGATCATTTATCACTCCAGTGTTAATCTGTAAAATTGTAATTATTTGCCTACCTCCTCATGCCTTTTGCACACAATGTATATAGACTCTTTTTTTCTACTGTGCTATTGACTTGTTAATTGTTTACTCCATGTGTAACTCTGTGTTGTCTGTTCACACTGCTATGCTTTGTCTTGGCCAGGTCGCAGTTGCAAATGAGAACTTGTTCTCAACTAGCCTACCTGGTTAAATAAAGGTGAAATAAAAAGAAATAAAAAAAATCTCCGGACACATCTGTAAGGAATCACAGTTTTGAGAGAAATATCAAATATTTCCAGGGGCTATTGCAAGAAATTACAGAAGATACTTTTTCAGTTAATATCCATTGTTTCTAGAAATGGTGAACACATTTTGAAGAGTTTAAATTGGGATTCTTTGCTCCGGATAAGGGCATTTCCAAGCATAAAGCGGACATAAAAATTAATAATACTGAAAGTAAATATATATATTTTCCCTCATTACATTCCCTTAAATACTGGACAAGGAGTGTCACGACTTTCAATAATCCCTGAAATATATTTGGGATCCCAATTCCTTTGCGGGCAACTGATTCTGGATTTGATGATATCCTCTGGGACAGCAGAAGAGAAAAAGGAGGACTGTGTGGGTGACCAAAGATGGACCATGTCGGAAGATGCATAGAAACAGTCTATCCAATAGAAATCCCTGATTCCACTCGGAAACTATGGAGTGGCAATGGTGGCAAGCTGACCCCAGGACATGTGATCATGTTATATTGCCAAAACTGGCCATGTGCAGTACAAAACTCCCTCAACAAAGTGAATGGTTGTTTTGACACATTTGAAAGAATCTTACAAGGTGAAATCACTAACAAACAGTCAAACTCTGCCTCTTTCCAATTTACATCATTTCAACCAAATTCTGTCCTATTCGGCTTAACATTGTTTTGATACATTTTTACTTGCATACAGTACAAATGTACGCACTCTTTTGAGCTTCAGTTTTTAACCATGTCTGGGTTGACGGTGTTTAATTAGTATGTACACTGGCAGTACTGTGTCCAGTGTCCAGAAAGACAATGGCAGCACTCTCCACTTGCTTGTTATGAGTCAGGGTTGTTAGCCATTTTTTAATTTCCCATTAGACACACAAAATATAAATTGATGTTCTCTCCCAGGTAACTCATTAATTAGCTTTGATGCATGTGAAGCTCGAGTGAAGGCTTTTTGCCAAGAATTGGTTAGCAGTTTATGCACAAAATAAATTACAGATGAACAGATGGTTACATTAGGGACTAATGATATTGACACATTATGTGTGTGTGTGTGTATGTATGTGTGTGCCTGTAAGTGTGCATGCGTGCATGTGTTCTTGCATGTTTGTGTGTATGTGGGAATATAAAAACACAGAAGGCAAGACTACCACCTACTGTATCTGCGTTCATAGTTGTCAAAATAAACATGTAATAAAAAGAGCTATTGCCAATTTTTATTTAATCTTTATTTAACTAGGCAAGTCAGTTAAGAACAAATTCTTATTTACAATGATGCCCAGGAACTGTTGGTTAACTGCCTTGTTCACGGGCAGAACGACAGATTTTTTTACCTTGTCAGCTCGCTTGGGGATTTACTGGCCCAATGCTCTAACCAATAGGCTACATGCCACCCCCAAAAAATGAAACAATACAATTTAGCAATATATTACATTTGAGCGAGAGATGTGAGGAAAAACAAGTATGATGCAATTCTACCCAATTCTACCTTAGAGTTTCAGAATGCATCCCAACAGATGTTCTCTTTCATTGTAAAACTGGTTCTATGGATCCTGGATACAGATTGGATATTCCAAGCAGTGCTGTATTTGCCATTACATACATACCTATGCCTGCTAATAGCATTTGATACTATCTATGCGCAAAATTTCTGTAACCACGTCTCCATCCACAGTTTTAATGCGAGTAAAGTCATATAGTATAAAAAGCTGTGATGGAAACAGGACGTTTTGGTGTAATTTTACAAATACTCACAGATAATTTGTGACTTTGATCTTTTGTGTCTGTACAATTAATTATGAGGGAAATATCAGTCGAAATGCCTTTATGCTCAAATATCGATTTAATAACCATCACATCAAATTAAATTTGGAGTCACGCAATGATATGGTCTGTGGTCCTCCAACTACGACTCGGGAAACCATGCAGTTTATTAGGCAATAGATTAAATAAGTTATGGTGAACTTCACAGGGTGGTGAAAGTGCACAGTGATGAGCTTGATTTTGCTTTCCAATAAATACGGAGGGTCTAATTCTGGTGACATGATGATCGATGGTTGACTGCCGTTTCACAAATAAAACTATTTTTATGGATGACAATATCATTATGTAGACTAGACAACCTGCACAGCCAAACCACACTGTATCTGCGAGCTGTTGGCAAGAACGCAGGTGCTAAGATCAGAGTAGGCACACTTGATATTTAACGCAACAGTTTTTGCGACAAAACTATCGGTAGAGGTAAAAATGCGAAGGAAACACATTGAACTTTAATAGATTATTATTTGGTATATGAAAACTTAAGTGAGAAAGTCAATTTTGTGTGCAATACTTCGTCACTCACTGATTTTTATCTGAAATAAGTCAATATGGTGGAAACATACCACAGGTGGGAAAAAGTACATACTTTATGCAGATCCTTTAATATTCACATTGAAATATGTTGCCAATTGGATGGAAACATAGCTACTGTAATGTTAGCTGCAAAGTTCCGTTACGTTTAGCCAAATAAAGATTCAACTGTAACACTGTTGCTCGGTAGCCAAAAAAAAAAAAAAAAATTGGGGGGGGGGCATGGTATGATCAATGGGGGGTAAAGAACAAGAAGAAGAAAAAAAAGAGTAAAATTACATTCTCCAGTTATTTTAACGAATATTCAAGAATATGCGATGTTCCATAATGAGGAAAATACCGTTCAGCAGACCAAGTGGGCCATGAACTGCTTCAATGACTGGTGTTGGGAGAAATGCAGTGAAGTAGATTACGGAAGAATTGCAAAACAACAGCTGAATGTCATTCTACAAGATTTTTATGGCACTGTGCATAACTCCAAGGGTGTTGTGCACAGTAGTTATAGGTATATTAAGGATTCACCACGCAGTCTGTCCTGGTGCTTGATGAAGTATTCCGAATTCACATTCATCAAATAATGTTTTTATTGGTGTCCTCAAAAGACGGAGAAGAGAGGGGGGAGTCAAAACGGAGCACGACAGTGCTCTATCAGAGGAAGATTTCCATACCAGTGAGTCACCTGACCCACTCCTCAGAAAACTGTCCCTGCAGCGTACGCTCAAACCCGTTTGATTAGAACGCTTATTTAGAACGTCCAGCTTTGATTGACACAACAGTCAGAATTTGAGCTGGCCACACTTTTTTCACAGAAACATTTTGCACAAACACAGTCCTTACAAAGTTATGTTGTGAATGTGACCAGTTTATCTTTGGATGCAGTGTTCAGACATTTAGATAATAGCTACAGCATAACACAATCATCCAACCGAAAAATGTAGGCTCCATTTATCCTAGCGCTACACGAAGAAAGTTTGACGTAACACAAGCAGTTATATTTAGAAAACTCTCAGCTGACAGAAACCACAATATGAATTAGCTAATAACAATTACAATTTATAATTCATCACACCACAAGCAATACATGCGTAACAAACCAACCAAATGGGGTTAACTGTTTGTTTTGGTTGATTCTGTGTGTGCCTACACTTGCAATTTTTTTGTTTATGAAGGGAAAAACAGTTTTTCTACCGGTAATGGACTTAGTTATGATTCTGCTATGGAGTTTCAACTGCAGGGGAAGGGCTACAAACTGTTTGTGGACAACTTCTACAGAACTTCCTACCCTGTTTACAGAGCTGAGGAAGCGAGATGTGTGGGCTTGTGGCACCATTTGGACCAACAGAGTGGGCTTCCCAAAAACAAAGGTGAACGACATGCTTAAGCGGGCTGAGCAGGGTACCATGTGATGGATTCGGGAAGATGGCCTGCTCTTTGTAAAGTGGATGAATAGCAGAGAGGTGGTCATGTGCACAACTATCCATAAGTCCTTCAGTGGCGATCATGTCGTAAGGCATGTGAAGGATGGTAGCGGGGCATGGACCACAAAAAATGTCCCCATTCCAGCTGCTGTGAAGGACTACAAGGTGTGGACCTGTCAGATGCACTGATAGGATACTACAATGTTCTCCACAAGACCATGAAATGGTACAAGACATTTTTCTATCATTTCACTGACATTGCTGTGGTGAATGCCTTCATCCTCCAGAAGAAAATGGCCAATAGCTGTGGATAGCCGCACATCTCACAGCTAGCCTTCCGAGAGCTGCTCATCCAGGAGCTTGCTAGCTACAGCAAGTCCACTGTAGTACCTTCTGTCCCCTCTACCTCTGTCCCTTCTACTCCAACCAGTGGTGTTCACCTGCCCAGATTCATCTCTGCAGGCATGAATGTGCCTCAGGGCAAAAAGGGCACAGTAGGGAGATGTTATGTTTGTGCCCTTTGTCACAGGAAATGCCCCATCACCTGCACAACCTGTTCAGTAAGCCTCTGCTATACAGCAGAAAGAGACTGCTATGGGCCATGGCACCGGCAGCACAATATTGTGTGGAGGACTGAGGGTCTTCACAATATTGTAAATAGAAATAGTTACCATTGTTATTTTTATTATTTTTATTTATTTAAAAAAATATTTTGTATATATTTTTTGGGGTGTGTGTGTTAGAATAGCATTTATGTATTTTGTATATAATTCTTTCCTTCAAAATGTATCATTGTACCAATTCGGTACATTTGGGTATATTTGTGTGGGACACCTGGGTGACTTCATGCTCAATGTCATGTAGCTCGCTCATTTTTGAAGTTATCTGTCTAAATCTTTGCTCAGCTATTGTTGCCATCTTATGTTCTTCATTCAAATCATCCCCAGCATCCTATCTGTATGTTTGGATGTTCTTGTTCATTTGAAAGATGATGCAGCAACGATAAAAAACAGAAAATGTATGTTTATTTCCTTGTATTTTCTTCTACCAGATCTATTGTGTTATATTCTCCTACATTCAATTCACATTTACACAAAATTCAGAGTGTTTCTGTCACGAGTCCGACCGAAGGGTGGTTCCCTTTCCCGGGCGTGTGGCGCTCGGCGGTCATCGTCACCGGCCTATTAGCTGCCACTGATTGTCTTTCCTTCCCCTCCTTGTATGTTTAGTGGTAGCACCTGTTTATGTTTAATTAGTTTGTCTTTATTAGACAGCCGGCCCGCCTGGTTGTTGTGCGGGATTATTTCAGTGTAACCTTCGGCTCTGTTGTAGAGGTACGTGTTAGTGCCTGGTCGTGATTTTTTCCATTGTACATTTTGATTCCTTGTGTTTGGGAACGTAACTATTGTGAGCACCCTGTGGTGCGTTGGTGCTATTAAAGACGCACAGCATTGAACTCTCTGTCTCCTGCATTTGACTCCACACCCACGACACCCGGAGCATTACAGAATCCCGCACCAACAAATTGAATAGAGTCAGCAGGAGCAGCAGCCAACCCTCTCCCATCGATGGAGGTTCTCCACCACACCACCGCCCTCCATCGGATCGGATCCGCGATGGACCAACTGATGGAGAGAATGGACCGATGGGAGAGGAGTGGTCTCCTCTCTCCACCTTCGGCACCCACGGTTCCGGACTCCCCATCTCCCAACTCCAGCACCCTCCGTCTGACGCTACCGAGGGCTTATGATGGAACAGCGGCGGGTTGCCAGGGGTTTCTGCTTCAGCTGGAGCTATACCTGGCCACCATCAGACCCACTCCCTCAGGAGCAGAGAGGGTGAGTGTCCTCATCTCCTGCCTCACGGGGCGTACTCTGGAGTGGGCGAACGCAGTCTGGAATGGCCCAGACTCAGCGCGGGAGCACTACCCAGAGTTTTCCAGCCGCTTCCGTGCCGTGTTTGATCACCCTCTAGACGGCCGAGCAGTGGGAGAACGACTATTTCATCTCAGGCAGGAGAGGAGGAGCGCTCAGGATTACGCGCTGGAGTTCCGGACCTTGGCAGCAGGATCCGGGTTGAGCGACAGGGCCCTTATCGACCACTACCGGTGTAGTCTCCGAGAGGACGTCCGCCGGGAGTTAGCGTGTCGGGACACCACTCTGTCACTGGATCAGCTGATTGACATGTCCATTCGACTGGATAATCTGCTGGCTGCCCGCGGGCGTTCAGAGAGGGTCCTGTACGTTCCACCACCCAGCCCCTCCGCTCCCATTCCGATGGAGTTGGGAGGGGCTGCGCCGAGGGGTACCGGAGGAGAAGGCCTTCCTTGCACCAACTGTGGTCGGAGAGGACACACGTCTTATCGGTGCTGGGGGGGTCCGTCTGGAAGTAGAGATGGCAGGCGGAACGCTTCTCGGTCACCCCAGGTGAGTCAGCATCAAACTCACCCAGAACCCCCCGTTGGCCACATGTTTGTCTTAACTTTTTTCCTTCACTTTTTTCCCTCTTCCTAGCATAGGGCGCTAGTCGATTCAGGCGCAGCTGGGAACTTTATGGATCGCGGACTCGCCCTTAAGTTAGGGGTTCCGCTGGTGCTGATAGATTCTCCTTTCCCCGTGCACTCCCTAGATAGCCGGCCATTAGGGTCAGGGATGGTCAGGGAGACCACGGTCCCACTGGACATGGTGACGCAGGGGAATCATAGGGAGCGTATCAGTTTCTTTATTATTGATTCGCCTGCGTTTCCAGTGGTGCTGGGGACTCCCTGGCTGGCCCGGCACAATCCTAACATTTCGTGGAGACAGGGGGTTCTCCAGGGGTGGTCAGAGGAGTGTTCTGGAATGTGTTTGGGAGTTTCCATCGGTGCCACGTCGGTGGAGTGTCCAGACCAGGGTTCCACCGTGTGCATTCCCCCCAAGTATGCCGATTTGGCAATCGCTTTCAGTAAAGTGAAAGCGACTAAATTACCACCTTATCGACCGGGAAGGGATTGTACGATAGATCTCCAGGTAGACACTGCGCTTCCCAAGAGTCACGTGTACCCGCTGTCCCAGGAGGAGACGTTGGCAATGGAGACATATGTCACGGAGTCGCTGGGACAGGGGTACATTCGGCCCTCCATTTCACCCGTCTCCTCGAGTTTCTTTTTTGTGAGGAAAAAGGAGGGAGGTTTGCGTCCGTGTATCGATTATAGAGGTCTAAACGCCATCACAGTGGGGTATAGTTACCCTCTACCTCTCATTGCTACGGCGGGGGAATCGTTCCACGGAGCACAGTTCTTCACAAAACTGGATCTCAGGAGCGCGTATAGTCTGGTGCGTATTCATAAGGGAGACGAGTGGAAAACCGCATTTAGTACCACATCAGGCCACTATGAGTACCTCGTCATGCCGTATGGGTTAAAAAATGCTCCAGACGTTTTTCAATCCTTTGTAGACGAGATTCTCAGGGACCTGTGCGTGCAGGGAGTGGTTGTTTATATCGATGACATTCTGATCTACTCGGCCACTCACACCGCGCATGTGTCTCTAGTGCGCAAGGTGCTTGGTAGACTGCTGGAGCATGACCTATACGTCAAGGCTGAGAAATGCGTGTTCTCTAAACGAGCCGTCTCTTTTCTGGGATATCGCATTTCCACCTCGGGGGTAGTGATGGAGTGCGACCGCATTAGGGCCGTGCGTAATTGGCCGACTCCGACCACGGTAAAGGAGGTGCAGCGTTTTTTGGGTTTTGCCAACTACTACCGGAGGTTTATCCGGGGTTTTGGCCAGATAGCGGCTCCCATCACCTCACTGCTGAAGGGGAGCCGGTGCGGTTGCAGTGGTCAGCAGAGGCGGACGGAGCATTCAACAAGTTGAAGGCGCTGTTCACTGATGCGCCCGTGTTGGCGCATCCGGACCCCTCTCTAGCATTCATAGTGGAGGTGGAGGCGTCCGAGGCTGGGGTGGGTGCCATGCTATCACAGCGCTCGGGTACGCCACCAAAACTCCGCCCCTGCACTTTCTTCTCAAGGAAGCTCAGACCAGCGGAGCGTAACTATGATGTGGGGGACCGGGAGTTGATTGCGGTGGTTAGAGCTCTGAAGGTGTGGAGACACTGGCTTGAGGGGGCTAAGCACCCCTTTCTCATCTGGACCGACCACCAGAATCTGGAGTATATTCGGGAAGCTAGGAGACTTAACCCACGTCAGGCAAGGTGGGCCATATTCTTCACCCGGTTCCGGTTTACTTTGTCTTATAGACCGGGCTCCCAGAACGTAAAGGCTGACGCACTGTCCCGCCTTTATGACACGGAGGATGGGTCCACCGAACCTACTCCCATCCTTCCCGCCTCAAAGCTGGTAGCACCAGTGGTATGGGAGGTGGACTCGGACATCGAGCGGGCATTACGGGCTGAACCCGCGCCTCCTCAGTGTCCAGCGGGGCGAAAGTACGTGCCACTTGGTGTTCGGGACAAACTGATTTGGTGGGCTCACGTTCTCTAAGTCCTGCCGTCTCCTCCCGTTGCCCGGTATCCCTACAGCCCTACAGACTGCGGAGGCGTTATTCACCCATTTCTTTCGGCACTACGGGGTGCCGGAGGACATCGTTTCTGATTGGGGCCCCCAATTCATGTCTCGGGTATGGAGAGCGTTCATGGAACGCCACTCCTCTACGAACGTGTCCCCTTTTCAGTGTGTGTTGGGGTACCAGCCGGTCCTGGCACCATGGCATCCGAGCCAGACCGAGGCTCCTGCGGTGGAGGAATGGGTACAGCGCTCCAAGGAGACCTGGAGTGCCGTCCAGGAATCTCTACGACAAGCGAGTGGACGGCAGAAGAGGAGTGCTGACCACCACCGCAGTGAGGCCCCCGTGTTTGTACCGGGGTACAGGGTCTGGCTTTCGACCCGAAACCTACCTCTCCGCTTGCCCTGCCGGAAGCTGGGTCCGCAGTGTGTAGGGCCCTTTAAAGTCCTGAGGAGAATAAACGAGGTGTGTTATCGATTACAACTCCCTTCCTATTATCGTATTAACCCCTCGTTTCATGTTTCTCTCCTCAGGCCGGTGGTAGCTGGTCCCCTGCAGAACAGTGACCACCAGGGGGGGGAGGTCCCTCCCCCCCCTCTGGACATCGAGGGGTCCCCGGCGTACACGATCTGGGCCATTCTGGACTCAAGACGCCGGGTGAGGGGCCTGCAGTACCTCGTGGACTGGGAGGGGTACGGTCCGGAGGAGAGGTGCTGGGTACCGGTGGGGGACATCTCGGATCCATCCATGTTGAGGGATTTCCATCGCCTCCATCCTCTTTCGCCCTGCACCTTGTCCTCCGGGGCGACCTCGAGGCCGGTGCCGGCGCACTGCGGGAGCCACGCGTCGGGGGGGGTACTGTCACGAGTCCAACCGAGGGTGGTTCCCTTTCCCGGGCGGGTGGCGCTCGGCAGTCGTCGTCACCGGCCTATTAGCTGCCACTGATTGTCTTTCCTCCCCCTCCTTGTATGTTTAGTGGTAGCACCTGTTTATGTTTAATTAGTTTGTCTTTATTAGACAGCCGGCCCGCCTGGTTGTTGTGCGGGATTATTTCAGTGTAACCTTCGGCTCTGTTGTAGAGGTACGTGATAGTGCCTGGTTGTGATTTTTTCCGTTGTAAATTTTGATTCCCTGTGTTTGGGAACGTAACTATTGTGAGCACCCTGTGGTGCGTTGGTGCTATTAAAGACGCACAGCATTGAACTCTCTGTCTCCTGCATTTGACTCCACACCCACGACACCCGGAGCATTACAGTTTCCTTTTGAATGATACCAAGAATATGCATATTCATGCTTCTGGGCCTGAGCTACAGGCAGTTAGATTAGGGTATGTCTTTAGGCGGAAATTGAGAAGAAGGTGGGCTACTCCGGAGAGGTTAAAGATTTCATATTTAATCATTTTAACCCCCCCATACTCATATTCATTATTTAAATTGGCACGTTTAATTTTGTCTGGCTTAGCATTCCTAACAAAATTACATTTGTTTTGCTCATATGATTTAATAAATTAGTCGTATAGAGTAGGCAGCACCATTAGTAAGTAAGTAAACTGTGAAAGGACCAAAGAGTTAATCAATGTGATTTTTACATAAAGAGACAAGTATTTACCACTCCATGGTTGCAGAATCTTATCTATTTTTGCAAACTTGATATTGAAATTGATTGTCATAAGTTAATTTATATTTTTTGAGATGTATGTCTGCATCTGATTTTATTAGTAAACTACAAGGTAGTGTAACCACTGTGTCCTTTAATGATCCAATAAGTAATATTGTCACGCCCTGGTCTATATTTATTATGTTATCTTCATTTATTGAGTCAGGCCAGGGTGTGACATGGGTTTATTTGTAGTGTGTTTCGTCTTGGGGTTGTGTGGGGTGTATAGATTAGTCTATGGCTGCATGAGGCGGTTCTCAATCAGAGTCAGGTGATTATCGTTGTCTCTGATTGGGAACCATATTTAGGTAGCCTGGGTTTCACTGTGTGTTTGTGGGTGATTGTTCCTGTCTCTGTGTTTGTTGCACCAGTCAGGGCTGTTTCGGTTTTCGACTTTTGTTGTTTTGTGTTGTTCGTGTTCTTCTTCATTAAAGATGTATCGAACGAACCACGTTGCATTTTGGTCCGATCATTATTCCACCTCTTCGTCAGAGAAGGAGGTAGAAGAAAGCCGTTACAAATATGGTGCACTTGTCACAATTAGGTTTAGTCCAGAGAGGCTAGAAACGTGATCAAGATCTTTAATGAGACTGTGCAGGGATCCAGATTGTGGATTTAAGAAAACAGCATTCTTACATAGGTATTCCTCTTGTCCAGATGGGATAGGGCAGTGTGCAGTGCAATGGCGATTTCGTCATTAGTGATATGATCCTTAACTAGCCTCAACACACTTCATGATGACAGAAGTGAGTGCTTATGGGGCGATAGGTATTTAGTTCTGTTTCATTTGCTTTCTTGGGTACAGGATCAGTGATGGTAATCTTGAAGCAATTGGGGACAACAGACTGGGATAGGGAGATATTGAATATGTCCGTAAACACTCCAGCCAGCTGTCTGGGAGAAAGACAAGACGTGGCTGGTTTTCCCTTTATAATCCGTGATTGTCTTGAGTCCCTGCCACATATTTTATTTCACCTTTATTTAACCAGGTAGGCTAGTTGAGAACAAGTTCTCATTTACAACTGCGACCTGGCCAAGATAAAGCAAAGCAGTTCGACACATACAACACAGAGTTACACATGGAATAAACAAACATACAGACAATACAGTAGAAAAAGTCTATATACAGTGTGTGCAAATGAGGTAGGATAAGGGAGGTAAGGCAATAAATAGGCCATGGTGGCGAAGTATTTACAATATAGCAATTAAACACTGGAATGGTAGATGTGCAGAAGATGAATTTGCAAGTAGAGATACTGGGGTGTCACTCCACTTTGTCTCTGTACATTTTGCCTGCTTGATTGCCTTACGGAGAGCATAACTGGATTGTTTGTACTCGACCATATGTGACCGACCAGCTCAAATCGGTCTTTATGTAGCAACATTTGAAATTGTGTTTTATATTTATTTTTACATTTGATAAAAGTAGAGACTTTGCTCTACAAAATTGTATATCATACACTGCATTTGAGGCACACGGGGGAAATTAATTCTGCTTTGAAAGTTGATACATGTTTGAGAAAATGGCCTTTGACTGTTTTGGTAGCTACCGGAGAGCTCTTCTTTGTCTACACCCATTCAGCATTGGTCACAACCTCTTAAGCCATCCCCACCCATCTCTAAGGATTCACATGTTAGGTCATGTGCTAAACAGTGAGTGATGTAGTAAAGATTAAGACTAAAAGTGGTAAAAGTAGTAGCCTACAATAACGAAAAATTGCAGGTAAACAGAAAGTGTCCAGATAAAAATATTTTCTAAATATTAGATGATGCTTACCCAGACACACTTGTCTAAATTGATGGGTTATGTGAAAGAAATGCTATAACCCCCAGCCACATATTGCCAAGTGGATGGGTCTCTACAGAAGGTGTAAACGGTACAACCAAATGGTTAATTGCATAATAGCAATATCAGAAATAGATATATAGTAGTGTCAATATAAATCAAATAATATACAGTATGTACAAGAACAATAATATCAGTGATAGATGAGGTAGTTATATGCATACAATCAGGGCTAAAGTGTCTGAGCAGCAGGATAAAAAAAATAGTAGCAGCAACATATGTTTTAGAAGAGAGTCATTTGAATAGAGGCACTGCAGATAGTGCTGATGACTGGTCTGTCCGAACCACGCATGAACAAGGGAATCTATATTCGGAGAGCCTGTTTCTGTCCTGCCCTTGACTTTGGTGCAGGGCATGTGATATCCATAGCCTCTTCATCGCAAAACTCCCTGATCTTGTCAAAAATATAGTTTGTCTAGCTGTGTCCAGTCCAGGTGGTGCTTGTACAGGCAGACCATCTATGGGAGGAAGGATGTCAGCATTGCACAGCAGCTGAAACCTGGTCCCGGCTGAGTTCGAACGCTCCTTGGCGATAACAACACCAGGCTCCAGAGCATCAAAGCAGTAAAACAGGAAATAACCCCCCAAAAATGACAGTACAACCTTTCACAACATCAATTCACCTCCCAAGTTTAGTTTGGAAAAATAACCTCAAATAATGCAATGAAAATTATATTCACCTGAAGTGCTGGTACTGCTTGAACTGTGGCAGTGACCTGAAGTACTAAGTCAGGTGTTGTTGCCAGCCATTGCTTTCCACCAGCACCGAAGCACTTGTTGGGGCAAACTTGGTGTGGCCTGTGATCAGGAAGTGAAGGTCCAGACTGTGGTGGAGCTTGTGCATGGTCCACCAAGCACAATACTAGAGTACAAATGTGTTCTTGTTTTGGCCAATGCAGTTATCATAATTCAGGTCCACACATGTTGCCTCCCACTTTGTAGATGGTGAAGAAATGGTGCATGTAGTTGATGACTGCGCTGCTGCCTTTGCTGGATGACATGCCTTCATCAATCAAGTAGTTGACTTGTTGTGGTATTCCTTCACCTTCAGACACCAAACAAGCTACACTTGCGAGGAGTTAAAAAGTAGATGAGACCTGGTTACATATGGTCAGAAGGATAGTGCACCTGCAAACAACAAAAGAACATTAACCTCTACGGGATCAGTAATTAGTGTACCTAAACCGGGACGGTTGTTGCTCAATATGTGATAATGTGGCAAGCCAACGTTGTATACACCAGCTGACATTCCGGGACATAGACATGTCTCATATGGGCAGAAAGCTTAAATCATTGTTAATCTAACTGCCGTGTCCAATTTACAGTAGCTATTACAGGGGGAAAAATACCATGCTATTGTTTGAGGATAGAGGACAACAACAAAACACTTTTCACAGCAACTGGTTTGATACATTCACCTGTGAAGGTAAGTAATGTACCTAAATTCAGTAATTTTGAGATAGAGATACAATGTAGTATAGTTTTGTTTGATAAAAATAGATTTTTATATTCAAATGTAGGAACTGGGGTCTACAGTTTGACCCCACTGCTGTCTCTGGCTCCACATCCACCCCGCCCAGCCATCTAGATGTGTGAAAATTAGTGCATTTTCTGTAGGGAAGCTAATGATTCACCATGTATGACATTCCTGGGTGTGTGTAAATGTACATTTTTTATTACCGTAGCATTTTTGTATGTTTTCTATAGTTATGTACTTGAAAATGTAAAATTTGGACAAACTCCTGGCAGACTTGACAAAATATTGTGTAGTGATGTAACTATTCACTGTATCCGTCTGAAACTTTGCGCACACTGCCGCCATTTTATGGACAAAATCTAAATTACACCTTGGATCCTAACTCAATATATGGCCTTTCACTTGCATTTCAACAATGATTATTTTTTGAAAAAGCACGTTTTTTTTGTTTGTATTATCTTTTACCAGATCTAATGCGTCGCTCTGCCCCTGAACAGGCAGTTAACCCACTGTTCCCAGGCCGTCATTGAAAATAAGAATTTGTTCTTAACTGACTTGCCTGGTTAAATAAAGGTAAAAAAAAAATAATAATATTCTTCTACATTAATTTCACATTTCCACAAACTTCAAAGTGTTTCCTTTCAAATGGAATCGATAATATGCATATCCTTGCTCTAGGTCCTGAGCTACAGGCAGTTACCCAAATCTACTGTATGTCCTTTTAGCCAAAAATTGAAATAAAATGGTCTTCAGATAAGTTTATAATAAGAAAATGTAACGTAAAACGTAATATTATTTTTTAATGGATGATTATCAGGTAATTTTCACTTACCTACAAATGTGCAGAGCAGCAACAGCGCATACAGAAACATAATCTTGGAAATTAAGTTAACAGGATAACAAAGCCCGACTACACCTTCCTCTGGAAAATACGGAAATAATGTGAGATCAATAAAAGTAGTGCCAATCATGTTGGAGATCAATGAAATAATACAAACTTCTTGTTTTTGCTTTACATACCAAGTGTTGTCATCAATTCCTTGTAGAGATGCCACACTGCTTTTTTTGCCACATGGGATGGCAGCAGCTTTCCACCAAAGTGTTTGTGTCCTGGGTGGCGTCCTGGTAATACTATTGCACTATCCTCTGTGTAGTTGTTGATGAAGTTCACAACTCACTGAAAGTCCTCATGCTTCTGGTGTAACCTGTGCTTGCTTGGGCCAGCTCTCTTTTTGATGGGAGGCATTAGACCATTCTCCTTGTATGACTGCTGGATAAGACTCAGGCGTGTTCTACTGATGCTGAAAGACAAATTCCAAATACAAATATTTTGGCATTATTAATAGAAGCGGAAATCACCATCAGACACACCTGGCTAACTTGATTCCACCCGTATACATGGATGATTGCTTCATGGCAGACTGCAACCCCTTTCATTAAATAAGATGTCCTGTGTCGTTTCTGTTTTGTTTGTACAGCTTGCTTGGCCCGTTGTTGTGTCAAGTCAATCTGGTTCACACTGACCGTGTGCAATGACACAAGAATCATCTTAAGCTTTAGCCCTCACCCAAACTCTGTGTCACACACTGATCTGTTTCACCTGTCCTTGTGATTCTCTCCACCCCATCCAGGTGTATTTATCCCTCTGTTTCCTGTCTCTCTGTGCCAATTTGTCTTGTATGTTTCCAAGTCAACCAGCGGTTTTCCCGTTCTCCTGCTTTTTGCATTCTACTTTTTCTAGTCCTCTGTGTTTTGACCCTTGGCTGTTTCTGAACTTTGTACCCGCCTGCCTGACCATTCTGCCTGCCTTTACCATGAGCCTGTCTGCCACTCTGTACCTCCTGGATTCTGATCTGGTTTTGACCTTTTGCCTGTACACGACCATTCTCTTACCAACCCCTTTGGATAAATACATGTTGTAAGACTCCAAACATCTGCCTCTTGTGTATACATTTGGGTCTTGCCTTGATACTCTGACCATTTTACTCACCCTAGCAGAGCTGGTTAGGCTGTTTTCATGTTATCCAAAGCATTGGTGACTAACTGTGCTCCTGGCAACAATTTAGTTCTGCTTTTTGACATCATTTACTGATACTGGTCATATTCAACCAGTGTTTAGTGCTTGTAAATTCAGTGCTTGTAAATTCATCAGTTATTCTGCGCTCTGGCACTCTCGGATGAGAGTCCTTTGAAACAATTGTTGCAGTGCATTTCTATTGAAATGGATACTTGCACAAGTTTTACTACGCGATACATAAAAAAAGCCTCTTTAGACAGGTTTCCTAGACATACTGACCAGCTCAAATAAACCGAAGCGTGCTATATGGCAGACCAATCCAAACTCATCTCTCGGCATGTCCAACCCACTCATTATCTCAGCCAATCATGGCTAGCGGGAAGGTTGCTCCTTTTTCTGTGGCTTAACCAACTATGCTTGTAATTTAACAATTGTATTTGTATTTACCGATGGCATACAAGTTTGTTATTAAGGCACATGAAAGTGCACATGTTCGAGAAGGCATTTCTGGCCCAAAAAACTATATAGATTTTTGAAAAAAAATGTTACCTTTCAAACGGCTCTCCTGTGAAGTAGTGACTCGCGACATACGCCTACTTTCCTGAAACGGGTCACATATTCCTATATAGCCTAGCTACAATGTTAGCAAGTGGACTAAGTTAGCTATTTTCTGTCTGTCATTGTTCCAGGTACACATGAGAGTATATGGGTGTAAATAATTTGGTAACTATGTTAACAAGAATATGCAGAGGGTCAGACAACAACGTGTACACCAGACATTGCCTCTGCAGCACCCTTGTGCCGAAGCTGTTGGACGCAGGGCCGGAGGCAAGGCGGATCATGTCTGTGAGTGGACATAAAAGCGAGAGTTCTCTGCAGAGCTTTTGGACAGAAAGAGATGGAGCAACACCCTGGCAAACAGCACCAACAACAGCACCAGTGCCACTCCAGCAGTGAAGAGGAGCTGAATGGTTGTTCCTGAAGACACCGCCCCAGGCAACATGGGACATGGGATGCACAATAAATGGCAATGTACAAGTAAATATGAACAAAAACTACTAACATTAGCAGTTTAGCTAGTTTAGCTAGCAGCAACCATATTTTGTTAGAATTGATTTCCCTAACATTACCAATATAATCTTTAGAATGAACAACTAGCTAGCATCCATAACGACCAGGTTTCTGTCCAGACTATTTCCTTCAGTGGAAGAATGAAATTGTATGAATTTACTTACTTATAAGATGTTTAATGAAAACGTGTCATTCATTGTTGCTATCGCATCAGAGTGTTCTTGACACAGCACTGCTTTTTTTTAACCTATTCCATCAAACTCCAAGTGGGTTCAGTTTCCTTTTAAGATGTTCACTTTTGTTATTCACAGCTTGATATGGCCACTACAAGGATTCATCAATGACATATAGGCACAGAAATAAAAAATAAATAGGCATGGTGTCAATCATCATTTATATCATCGTCATCCACATCCCATGGCATGAGTTACAATCCATTTCCACATAACACGTTGAGGGTGATGAAACGGAGCCTCATTCATTTTCAATGGAGGGAAGTGAAGCGGACGGGGGACCGTTGGGCGATGCGCGCATGGGCTAGGGAGTGTCAACAGAACAGAACAAAACCAAAATTGGAGAAAGCCCCTACTGGATTGGCTGTTGATACCTAGCACTACCCAGCCTGCTTGCTAGCTCTCACATGAGGGCGAACCTTCCATGGCTATGCAAATGATTGTGTTGTGGAAATTGGGCACTAAGCCTAGATTTCAGGTAGCCCCCGCAAGCCGCCTGATCTCACAAGCTTACATTAACTATTCATGTAAGCTCACAAGATCAGGCGGCTTGTAAGGTTAGACTTGGAGTGATAGCCAGTGATAGTCAGTGGAGTGATAGCTTTGAAATGTTAGTGGTTTCGCAACAAATTTGTGATTTATCATCTTTTGGTCTTTGATAGACCTACTTAGTGAACATTCAATTCCTGTTTGGAAGATATAGAAAACAAGTATTCTACAAATAGTAATAGTTTCAAATCAACTTTATTAATGATGTTATTTAGATACAGGTTAATCTCACGCCTGGCCAGTTTCTCTCTTTAGCATACCTCTCAACATGACTCCTATCTCTATGAAAATAGAAGCATGAAACGAAAGATATGAAATAAAATGCACTCATATGTGCCTCTGATGCGGCTGGGGACATTGCAATTATAGAAACTATTGACTTTTGTCTCCCCAGGTATGATCAATTGCAGCAAAAATAATGACATCTCTGTGTTGTTTTGACCCATTCAGAGTGAAGGCAATTTATTTCATGTGACAGGAGGCTTGCCTGGGACAGCATGCCGTCAGAGATATAATGGCAGAGATCAGGAAAGGAGGAGGAGAGGAAAGGGGGAACACCACAAGAAGATAGGGGGAACCTGGAGAAGGTTATTACATGATATAATTACTTTTTTAGTACGCCCAAAACAAACAAAAAATTTGTTCTCGTTATATGACTCTATACCTTCTAAATACCTATGTGGAAAAGGGAGTAAATGAGAAAATATATTGGGGAAATAATATCCTTCTTGGTTCCACTTCTTAGCGTGTTGAAATTGTTAATCATTTGGCCAAATGTCAGTTTTCTGAATTTGTTCTGTTTTAGCCAAAGTTTCATTTAACAGCACCCATGAGTGAGTGATATGTGGAACCTCTTTGGTTTCAATTGGATAACAGATCGAATTGATGATTGCAGAGTTGTTCTTTCTCACCAAAGTCCCCTTTTTTAAAATGAACTCCTCTTCCCCACCCCCATTCACACATCAATGATTTAGCTGCACTGTAACACAGATAAATGCAACGATTTCGGACAGTGGGAAAAGTACTCCAAGTCCTCTTTCCCATTCACATAAAACAATCCATCACTAACCACCCAACCCTGGGCCTCTCTCTGCCTTGTCTGCAAATCTCTTGATTCCCAATCCTGATTCCACATGACCATTTTCGTTATGGAAAGTAACAGTAAGCAACATGGAAATAAGACGACAACAGCCAGATAAGAATATTCAAGACGATTTATTCACCACGTGCACAGGATTCAACAGGTGTAATAACAGTGAAAATCGTACTCGCGAGCTCTTTCCCAACAGTGCAGTAATAAATATAAATAATATAGATCATGAAAAGAGAAAAAAAAAAAAAAAAGATACCAGATAAGAAGGCAGTAATAACACATGAATAGTTCATATGTAGCTGGTAAATACGGATATAAAGTGTGATGATTTTTCCAGGTTATGTAGAAACTATTAGTAACTGAAGAACTATCAATAATAGAAGTTAATAAGCAGAAGTTAAGTGTTTAAGGCCATTTCACCTCTTTTTAGCAGCACCGTATACTTATTAGGAATGTACTTGGAACTTTCATATACATTTATAAAATGTCTGTGGGCCAACCTCCAAACTTACATTTTGAGTATTTTGTATCTGGGTACTGTCTTTGCCTGTTGTTTCCTATTACTTTCCGTTGTGACCCAATTACTTCAGCTCTGTACTTAGACCCAATCCCGCCCCTTACCCTAAACTGGGTTTGTATCCTAACCCCAATCTCTCCCCCGTCCCTTACCCTAAACTGGTTTCGTATCGAAATCTCTAACCTACCCTCCCCATACACCACACTCTTTCCCTTCTTTGAGCCCACCCCTCTCTTTATTCATGTTTCGTTTAGTCTGATGTTTTGTTTTGACTACTGTTTTGCTGTTTTTCCTTTTTCACTTCTATAATTGTAAAGCGACTTTGGGTCCTTGAAAAGCACTATACAAGTCCCAACCAACCCACATAGAATTGTTACGAGAGACGATCCGTGACAAGTCAAATAACATCAATTTATTTCTGTGTTTTTATGACTCCAGAGTAGTAAGCTATTGGGCTATTCCATTCCCTGCATTAATTAATTTGTCTACATGTCTATTCAACGTTTGGATAAAATGAAACCATGCCATGAATTAAGAACGATAGGTCTATCTTATTTTCACAATGCGATGCAGCACATTCAACTCAAATCGCTTTGAAAAAGAGCCTTCTAATTAGCCTTCTTACCAAATGAAAGTCTATGGCCGACATAACAAAATAATACCCTTACATTCAATCTGGTTTAGATAATTAAATAGTTTAGTTGAATTATGAACAATTCACAGAATCAAATAGGCTATGGGCTACAACAATAGCCTATATTTATTTAGTAGGCTATTGGCTACCTGGCAACTCACATATTTACTCGCTGCACAGGTTTAAATCAAATCAAATCAAATGTATTTATATAGCCCTTCGTACATCAGCTGATATCTCAAAGTGCTGTACAGAAACCCAGCCTAAAACCCCAAACAGCAAGCAATGCAGGTGTAGAAGCACGGTGGCTAGGAAAAACTCCCTAGAAAGGCCAAAACCTAGGAAGAAACCTAGAGAGGAACCAGGCTATGTGGGGTAGCCAGTCCTCTTCTGGCTGTGCCGGGTGGAGATTATAACAGAACATGGCCAAGATGTTCAAATGTTCATAAATGACCAGCATGGTCAAATAATAATAAGCAGCAGCACGGCCAGGTGGACTGGGGACAGCAAGGAGTCATCATGCCAGGTAGTCCTGAGGCATGGTCCTAGGGCTCAGGTCCTCCGAGAGAGAGAAAGAAAGAGAGAAAGAGAGAATTAGAGAAGGCATACTTAAATTCACACAGGACACCGGAGAGGACAGTAGAAGTACTCCAGATATAACAAACTGACCCTAGCCCCCCGACACATAAACTACTGCAGCATAAATACTGGAGGCTGAGACAGGAGGGGTCAGGAGACACTGTGGCCCCACCCGAGGACACCCCCGGACAGGGCCAAACAGGAAGGATATAACCCCACCCACTTTGCCAAAGCACAGCCCCCACACAACTAGAGGGATATCTTCAACCACCAACTTACCATCCTGAGACAAGGCCGAGTATAGCCCACAAAGATCTCCGCCACGGCACAACCCAAGGGGGGGGCGCCAACCCAGACAGGAAGATCACATCAGTAAACTTTATATGGCCTGCGTATGGACTGAATGAACGAAAGCCTGAATTAATGTAAGAATTAACTGATAATTAACTGAATTATCGTAAATTAATACCTGCTTTGGCCTCCCGAGTGACACAGAGGTCTAAGCCACTGCATCGCTGAGCTTGAGGCATCACTACAGATCCGGGTTCGATCCCAGGCTTTGTCACATGACCGGGAGACCCGTGAGGCGGCGCACAATTGGCTCAGCGTCGTCGGGGTTAGATGAGGGTTTGGCCAGCTGGGATTTACTTGTCCCATTGTGCTCTAGCGACTCCTTGTGGCAGGCCATGCGCCTGCAAGCTGACCACTCAGCCAGCTGGATGGTGTTTTCTCCGACACATTGGTGCAGCTGACTTCCGGGTTAAGCTAGCAGTGTGTCAGGAAGCAGTGCGGCTTGGTAGTGTCATCTTTTCGGCAGACGCATGGCTCCCGACCTTTGCCTCTTCAGAGCCTGTAGGGAAGTTGCAACAATGGGACAAGACTGTAACTACCAATTGATATCACAAGAAAGGGGTAAAAGTATACAAAAAAATATCTGCTCGCAGTTTTGCAGGCTGTGTATCCATCTACCGGGTTGTTCTCCTTGTCCACAAATGACTCCACACAAATCCTTCCAAACCGGGGTTTCATTTTATTTATTTATTCCCGGGCTTCCATCCGCGTCGCCGTGCTGCCTCCTCATACCAGCGCCTCTCCGCTGTAACCGCCTCTAGTTCCTCCTTGGGGCGGCGATATTCACCAGGCTGAGCCCAGGGTCCTTTTCCGTCCAGTTCTTCCTCCCATGTCCAATTCTCCAAGTGGTGCAGCCTCTCCCACTGAAGCTGCTTCTGTTGCCTCTTCTGTGGCTCCTACCTGTTAACACGCTGCTCGGTCCGTGTGTGATGGGTGATTCTGTAACGGCGTTCTTCGTTTGTCGAAAGAGAGTCGGACCGAAATGCAGCGTGTTGGTTACTCATGTTTTTAATGAAGAAAAAACGGAACGATACATGAAATAACTAATAAATACAAAACAACAAAACGGAACGTGAAACCTAATTACAGCCTATCTGATGAAACTACACAGAGACAGGAACAATCACCCACGAAATACACAGTGAAACCCAGGCTACCTAAATACGGTTCCCTATCAGAGACAACAAGAATCACCTGACTCTGATTGAGAACCGCCTCAGGCAGCCAAACCTAAACTAAACACACCCCTAATCAACCACAATCCCAATGCCTACAATAACCCCAATGCGACAACACAATAACATAAACCCATGTCACACCCTGGCCTGACCAACTAATTATCTAAAACACAAAATACTAAGACCAAGGCGTGACAGTTGCTCAGAACATGAGAACATATGAAAGCTGGTGCTTCCTTTTAACATGAGTCTTCAATATTCCAAGGTAAGAAGTTTTAGGTTGTAGTTTTATAGGAATTATAGGACAATTTCTCTCTATACGATTTGTATTTCATACAAAGTGCCTTGCGAAAGTATTCGGCCCCCTTGAACTTTGCGACCTTTTGCCACATTTCAGGCTTCAAACATAAAGTTATAAAACTGTATTTTTTTGTGAATAATCAACAACAAGTGGGACACAATCATGAAGTGGAACGACATTTATTGGATATTTCAAACTTTTTAACAAATCAAAAACTGAAAAATTGGGCGTGCAAAATTATTCATCCCCCTTAAGTTAATACATTGTAGTGCCACCTTTTGCTGCGATTACAGCTGTAAGTTGCTTGGGGTATGCCTCTATCAGTTTTGCACATCGAGAGACTGAAGTTTTTTCCCATTCCTCCTTGCAAAACAGCTCGAGCTCAGTGAGGTTGGATGGAGAGCATTTGTGAACAGCAGTTTTCAGTTCTTTCCACAGATTCTCGATTGGATTCAGGTCTGGACTTTGACTTGGCCATTCTAACACCTGGATATGTTTATTTTTGAACCATTCCATTGTAGATTTTGCTTTATGTTTTGGATCATTGTATTGTTGGAAGACAAATCTCCGGCCCAGTCTCAGGTCTTTTGCAGACACCATCAGGTTTTCTTCCAGAATGGTCCTGTATTTGGCTCCATCCATCTTCCCATCAATTTTTTACCATCTTCCCTGTCCCTGCTGAAGAAAAGCAGGCCCAAACCATGATGCTGCCACCACCATGTTTGACAGTGGGGATGATGTAACCAGGGTGATGAGCTGTGTTGCTTTTACGCCAAACATAACGTTTTGCATTGTTGCCAAAAAGTTCAATTTTGGTTTCATCTGACCAGAGCACCTTCTTCCACATGTTTGGTGTGTCTCCCAGGTGGCTTGTGGCAAACTTTAAACAATACTTTTTATGGATATCTTTAAGAAATGGCTTTCTTCTTGCCACTCTTCCATAAAGGCCAGATTTGTGCAATATACGACTGATTGTTGTCCTATTGACAGAGTCTCCCACCTCAGCTGTAGATCTCTGCAGTTCATCCAGAGTGATCATGGGCCTCTTGGCTGCATCTCTGATAAGTCTTCTCCTTGTATGAGCTGAAAGTTTAGAGGGACGGCCAGGTCTTGGTAGATTTGCAGTGGTCTGATACTCCTTCCATTTCAATATTATCGCTTGCACAGTGCTCCTTGGGATGTTTTAAGCTTGGGAAATATTTTTGTATCCAAATCCTGCATTAAACTTCTTCACAACAGTATCTCGGACCTGCCTGGTGTGTTCCTTGTTCTTCATGATGCTCTCTGCGCTTTTAACGGACCTCTGAGACTATCACAGTGCAGGTGCATTTATACGGAGACTTTTGATTACACACAGGTGGATTGTATTTATCATCATTAGTCATTTAGGTCAACATTGGATCATTCAGAGATCCTCACTGAACTTCTGGAGAGAGTTTGCTGCACTGAAAGTAAAGGGGCTGAATAATTTTGCACGCCCAATTATGGGCAATTAGCAAGACACCCTCAATTAAAGGAGTGGTTCTGCAGGTGGTGACCACAGACCACTTCTCAGTTCCTATGCTTCCTGGCTGATGTTTTGGTCACTTTTGAATGCTGGCGGTGCTTTCACTCAAGTGGTAGCATGAGACGGAGTCTACAACCCACACAAGTGGATCAGGTGGTGCAGCTCATCCAGGATGGAACATCAATGCGAGCTGTGGCAAGAAGGTTTGCTGTGTCTGTCAGCGTAGTGTCCAGAGCATGGAGTCGCTACCAGGAGACAGGCCAGTACATCAGGAGACGTGGAGGAGGCCGTAGGAGGGCAACAACCCAGCAGCAGGACCGCTACCTCCGCCTTTGTGCAAGGAGGAGCACTGCCAGAGCCCTGCAAAATGACCTCCAGCAGGCCACAAATGTGTATGTGTCTGCTCAAACGGTCAGAAACAGACTCCATGAGGGTGGTACGAGGGCCCGACGTACACAGGTGGGGGTTGTGCCTACAGCCCAACACCGTGCAGGATGTTTGACATTTGTCAGAGAACACCAAGATTGGCAAATATGCCACTGGCGCCCTATGCTCTTCACAGATGAAAGCAGGTTCACACTGAGCACGTGACAGACGTGACAGAGTTTGGAGACGCCGTGGAGAACGTTCTGCTGCCTGCAACATCCTCCAGCATGACCGGTTTGGCGGTGGGTCAGTCATGGTGTGGGGTGGAATTTCTTTGGGGAGCCGCACAGCCCTCCATGTGCTCGCCAGAGGTAGCCTGACTGCCATTAGGTACCGAGATGAGATCCTCAGACCCCTTGTGAGACCATATGCTGGTGCAGTTGGCCCTGGGTTTCTCCTAATGCAAGACAATGCTAGACCTCATGTGGCTGGAGTGTGTCAGCAGTTCCTGCAAGATGAAGGCATTGATGCTATGGACTGGCCCGTCCGTTCCCCAGACCTGAATCCAATTGAGCACATCTGGGACATCATGTCTCGCTCCATTCACCAACGTCACGTTGCACCACAGACTGTCCAGGAGTTGGCGGATGCTTTAGTCCAGGTCTGGGAGGAGATCCCTCAGGAGAACATCCGCCACCTCATCAGGAGCATGCCCAGGCGTTGTAGGGAGGTCATACAGGCACGCGGAGGCCACACACACTACTGAGCCCCATTTTGACTTGTTTTAAGGACATTACATCAAAGTTGATTCAGCCTGTAGTGTGGTTTTCCACTTTAATTTTGAGTGTGACTCCAAATCCAGAACTCTATGGGTTGATAAATTTGATTTCCATTTATAATTTTTGTGTGATTTTGTTGTCAGCACATTCAACTATGTAAAGAAAAAGTATTTAATAAGAATATTTTATTCATTCAGATCTAGGATGTGTTGTTTTATTGTTCCCTTGACTAGCATGCCCATCACGAGCTAGCTAGCTAGCTAACAAAAAAATAGGTCCTAGCTAATCAGGACAACATGACAATTACAGCAATAGGACACACCTACTGTATATATACACACATAGAGTACAACGTAATTACATGTACATAATCTCATAACATAAAGATATCTAAGCCTTCACATTAGCCAGATACAATAGAAAGGAAAAAGAGCCAAGTTTTCAGATGAAACAACAGCTATCATGTTAACACTCAAAGGTATTCCTATGCCGATTTTTGTTGTTGAACAAATTACCCAAGCCCCATCGCAAACTAAAAAACTAGAATAAACAAGACAAAATGCAATTCTAACATAAAACAGTGCTTGAGTTTATGAAAGCATGTACACTTGAAAACAAAAAGAGCCTACTTACAGACTTTCACCAGCCTTGAGAGCAGGAAAGGTCGAGCTCTTCCGTGGTGCTGATGACACAGGCACCATGTTCATTATAGCTAGCTGTAGTGAACCTAGCATTGCATCAGATGGTGTAAAACTCTTTTTACATAATACTATTACCCCAATATTTTGCTTGTCTCGCAACATTAGGAAAAGTTTTACGAGCTGTACAATAACTAACGTGTTATAAACTTTGTAAACAGGAACACACTCGAGCTCTAGTAAATATAACATTATACCTCCGTTTGTAAACTCCAAAGCAGAGCAGGAGAGACAGCGCATGCTGGTCTGATGTTCCTGCCGACCAAAACAATCAATCACGGAGTGATTGTCAATTGCAAAAGGCATACATGAAATTCACAGCACTTGAATCTTGAATGCTGGAAATTCACAGCAATTGAATGAAAGGATTATAAATATCTATTTTGATTGTATTTTATTTGACCTAAACACATTTTTCATTGGTCTTTGTTATTTTTCATGTCTGCATTTTGCAATTGAGGATCAATCAGTTTGTGATGGATTGATTTAGGTGAAATACTGTACTGGTGCTTTATATTAGCAAACTTTCCTGGTCAGAGGCTCCTGTACAAGCAAATCTGAAGAGAGGCAGGTGAATTTATCATGCCTTTGAGATATTGGGGCGAGATATGAATATTCATGAGCACGTTGACGCGTTAAAGTTAATGGTTCATAAAATGTTTCCTAATGTTGTGGTACTACCCAGTTAGCAAAATGTATATCTTGCTCACATGTGGTTTGGAATTATGGCCCTGCAGTGGCTCAGATGCTGCAGCCGTAACTCTACATCTACAGACCTGCACCATGATAATGAGAACTTTGCAGATTGTAAAAGTAGTAGTTGTGTGTTTTTGGAGCCTTTGTTACTATTTCCATCGCAGGAAGATAACTGCTGCTGCGGGTATGTTACTCAAAACCTAGTGATATTTCAAAAAAGGTTTTGTCTTCACCCTTCTATATCATGGCATGTATATGATTAGGGTCCTAAATACTGAAATTGTATTTTAATTTATAGTACAGTACAGTTAGCACAATAAAGCACATTAAATGAGAATACAGTAATGTATTCTGTACTCTAAAGGGCTCTACTGTAATGTACTAAAGTCTGGTATATGCATGTTAGCTTACTCAATCATGCACCATATAATACAAGTGCATTGATACTTAACATTAATGTTCTGCAGTGTCAACACAGCCAACACTGTTACACATATTGTTTTAAAACAAGCTCACATCTCAAATAAGCCTTGTAAATACAAAATAGAAACATGACTTGCAGATTACAACAAGCCCTGAAACAACAAACACTGAAAACATTGTAACATAAACTAGTCACTGAGACAGCAAGGTTGATGGTGCAAAACAACACTTGTCCAGCTTAATGACAACATAGTTGTACTAAAAATGTAGCACTATTAACATCTGGTAAAACACTAACACTTGGTAAAAATAAACATACAAGCTAGATTCCCCATGCGCAGCTGATCTTAATTTCAACTAACACCAGATCTCCCCCCCAGTTACAAACATAGCGTTTATGCTGTAGTATTGGAACAAACATTTGTGAAATTTTTTTTATCCTCTGGTGATTATCAGAACGCCACCAAGAGTATCTACATATTGTCCAATCTCTCACTTCTTTGTCTTCTTTCCTTGCAACCACCATTTCGTTCCCCTACAGAGGAAATGTTTTGATTATTTTGACACTTTTTCAGTTGCACCGGACGTGAGCTGGTTTCTCCTCATCGCAGCTTTACATTTTAAATTGGGGGAAAAAAATAATCATTGGTTTATTTAGCTGTTACTTTCTATGCTTTCTAGGATTCATGAAGGACTTTGGCAACAGTAGAACATTACTTGTCTCTTTGAGCTGCAGTTGGCAGAAGGACACCTTTCCATTGATTCCCCTCCAGTTCATGGTCTTTGAAAGATCATGGGAGATTATGTGTGCCATGGTCCTCCACACACTCTCTTTCACATCACAGCCACCTCAATCCCAAATAGTCAATCTGTAGCCACATAGACAACAGAAAAGTGACCATAACATTTGGATATTGAATGTTAATATTAAGTATTTCACCTAATATCAATAGCCTATTGACTGCTGAAAACTAAAATGTATTTTCCAATATCAAAAACACAAACACTATCTTAGTTTTGGATAACTAAGGCTCCATACAGCTCTGGATATTGGTTGTCTATGATAATAATACCACAAACTTTTAAAGCATAATTATAATGGCTGGAAATGGAAATGCAAAAAAAGACCAACACTTTCTAACTTTTTGTTAGGAAGAGACAATGTTGCCAAACCTTACAGATAAAATAAGCACCTCCAACCAAGGCCAAAACAACAAGCAACACTGGGGACACTTCAATTGCCTGTGAGGATTCATGAGATATAGCTCAAGATGTACACTACCAGTCAAAAGTTTTAGAACAGCTACTCATTCAAGAGTTTTTCTTTATTTTTTACTATTTTCTACATTGTATAATAATAGTGAAAACATCAAAACTTTGGCATAACACATCATGTAGTGACCAAAAAAAGTGTTAAACAAATCAAAATATATTTTACATTTGAGATTCATCAAATAGCCACCCTTTGCCTTGATGACAGCTTTGCACACTTGTTTATCAAATAGTGTTAGCTAGCTACAGTGTTCACCATTTAATAGCTAGCATCCTCAGTAGTGGCCCCTACAGCTAACTCACACAACCTAAACGAAAAATGAGAACTAGCTAGTGAGAAGCTAGCTTTTAAGGCTGCCTGACTAGCTAGCTAGCTGACATTTTTGGCTAGCTAGCTCATTGCCAGAAATTCATACCTAGCTAACCTAGCCAGGTTACCTTGCCTACACTACATTTTTTTCACAGTCCAATTGCAGTTTCATAAGGAAAATATATTAACGGCTAGCTAGCTAAGCTATATAAAAGGTCAGGTAGGGAAAAATAGCTAACCTAACTATTTCATTAAGTTAGCTAGCTATTGGATGCAACCGAAACAACAACAGTGTTATTGTCACATGTAGCTAGCTAGCAATGCTGCAAGTTGGTAACTGAGCTCTGGGTTTTCTTCTCGAAATAACATGGATCTTGTAGTTTAAGTGGTTGTTCATGTCGTATGACTTGGGGTCGGCGCCAAAGTGTTGGAGGTATTCACTTTGAATAATCTAACAGAGTAAAACATTTGGTACACAAAAAAATGGTTATTCACAATAGCGAATGTTCTTTACTTTAAAGACTCTTTGATGTTTAAAAAAATATATATTAAAGGCATGCTTAAGGTTATGAATGGAACCTGTATAGCTATATAAATATCAATTTCTTTAGGTTCAAAAGACCCATTAAACCATTTAATTGGTTCAACTTTATGTGGCACTGAAATAGAGGGTTAATTGCAATCCATTGTCAAAACAAATACGTTTGTCATATGCAAGAAATATAGTAATAGCTTACAAGGAATTGCTTACTTGCATGTCGGCCAACAACAGCAAGTACAAAAGATACTAATAGAATCTAAAATATTAATAACAATGGATCAAAGAGTATAGAGAATGTGCAAACAGGCAGTTAACATAAATTAAATATAACAGTGAAATTGATATACATATGAGATGTCAAGTGCATAAAATGTCGAGTGCATATTTAATAAAATAATTATGAAATACACTACCGTCCAAAAGTTTGGGGTCACTTAGAAATGTCCTTGTTTTTAAAAGAGAAGCACATTTTTGTCCATTTAAAATAACATAAAATTGATCAGAAATACAGTGTAGACATAGGTAATGTTGTAAATAACTATTTTAGCTGGAAGGACTTGTCTGTTTCTCAAACTAGAATCGAATTTACTTGTCCTCTTGCTCAGTTGTGCACCGGGGCCTTTTATTCTGTTTAGAGCCAGTTTTCACTGTTCTGTGAAGGGAGCAGTACACAGCGTTGTATGAGATCTTCAGGTTCTTGTCAATTTCTTGCATGGAATAGCCTTAATTTCTCAGAACAAGAAAAGACTGATGAGTTGCAGAAGAATGTACTTTGTTTCTGGCCATTTTGAACCTGTAATCGAATCCACAAATGCTGATGCTCCAGATACTCAACTACTTTAAAGAAAGACAGTTTTATTACTTCTTTAACCAGAACAGTTTTCAGCTGTGCTAACATAATTGCAAAGGGGTTTTCTAATGATCAATTAGCCTTTTAAAATGATGAACTTGGATTAGCTAACACAACGTGCCATTGGAACACAGGAGTGATGGTTGCTGATAATAGGCTTCTGTACACCTATGTAGTTATTCCACAAAAAAATCTGACTATCTACAATAGTCATTTACAACATTAACAATGTCTACACTGTATTTCAGATCAATTTTATTTTAGTGGACAAAACAAGGACATTTCTAAGTGACCCCAAGCATTTGAATGGTAATGTATATGTTGGCATTATATCGCAAATCCACAATTAGCCCAAATTCGGCCTGCCATAATGAATACAGAATCATTTGCCGTACTTGGCCCACATAAGACTGGCCCATTCTGAGGCAAAGCCAGCAGTGCCAAACAGTTTTCGCAAGTGGCCCGGAATCGTCTGCTATCTGGGTAGTGAACTATTGGTGATTGTTACATTCCCCAGCAAGAAAACCAATAATGTTCCTCAAACAGGAGCGGGAACTAACAAAGCGTCACTGACAACAACCACTAAATTTCCACTAAATGTGCCCACTAAAAGGCAAACAGAGGTAGAGAAAAAGGAAATCAGGAAAATCAGATAAAGGATGGGTTGTCTAGAAATTTAAATAAGGCACACCAACTGAAGGTTATCAAGACAAACTGGGGCACTGGGCCAGCACAGGTGAAACACCCTCCCATTAACGAGCTGGCAACCATCACAGGAGTAACATACTGAATAACGAGACAATACCAATCGGTGCACCCAAGGTACTAACAAGCTATACATGCTAAATTCCAACTTAAAAATAAATGGAAAAACCAAAGCCTGTAACAGTGAGGTAGTATGTGTAAAAATAGTTTCACACCATCTGATGCAATGCTAGGATGTCTGATTAGCTAGCTAGGCTAGCTAGCTATTAACAGGGTCTCTGTAGCTTCCCTCTCACTGTAACGGCTTTCGTCTGGTGGAAGAGAAGTGGACCAAAATGCAGCGTGGTATCTTTGAGACATGTTTAATGACGATGAAAACGAACAATACAAAAACAACAAACGGAACGTGAAAACCTATACAGCCAATCTGGTGACAACAAACGCAGAGACAGGAACAATCACCCAAGAAATACTCAAAGAATATGGCTGCCTAAATATGGTTCCCAATCAGAGACAACGATAAACACCTGCCTCTGATTGAGAACCACTCCAGACAGCCATAGACTTTGCTAGATAACCCCACTAAGCCACACACCCAACAAAACCCCAAGACAAAACACACCACAATAAACCCATGTCACACCCTGGCCTGACCAAATAAATGAAGACAAACACAATATACTACGACCAGGGCGTGACACTCACAAGTGCTCACTATCTTCACTTTCACTTTTGTGCAACAAAGAGGCTTGCCAGTTGCCATATCATGTCATTACTTTGCAATTCACTCACTGTTGGATGTATTTAATATAATTCAGGTAAATTGGTCCACAAGTGTTGCAACGTTAGCAGTGGCACCACACGTTCAAAAGTAGGGCTTGGACAATACCAGTATCGCAATATTTTTTCCACAGCAAAAATGTAAACACGAAGCAGATAATCTGCTGTATGTAAAATATGGTTTGCGACAGCTTGGAAAATTAATGTGACACTGGATGAGTTACATCCGCTTCGTGTTTTGTTTCCTTACCATGATACTAACAAGTATCGCAATACTAGTATCATCCGGGCCCTATTCAAAAGCTGTGTGGCAAAATTCTTGTGTCTTTTCTGGATCCTAAAGTTTTTCCTGATCTCACGACCTGTCAGGTAAAATTCTAGGTCCTAGTCATAGGTTATGATGAAATAAGCAGTGCTATGACTATAGGGCTGGGGGTTTTCTTGTCCAGATCAAACCTGTAACGATTGTACTGAAAGTTGGGAAGAAGGAGAGGGAGTGACTGTTTTAATAAATAAACAAAACGTGAAACACAAACAATGCACCGACATGAAACAAAGTAAATAACACCTGAGGAAAGAACCAAGGGGAGTGACAGATATAGGGAAGATAATCAAGGAGGTGATGGAGTCCAGGTGAGTATCATGAGGCACAAGTAAGCGAGACGATGGTGACAGGTGTGCTGGATAATCAGCAGCCTGATGATATAGAGACCGTAGAGGGAGTATACAGTGGGGCAAAAAAAGTATTTAGTCAGCCACCAATTGTGCAAGTTCTCCCACTTAAAAAGATGAGAGAGGCCTGTAATTTTCATCATAGGTACACTTCAACTATCACAGACAAAATGAGAAAAAAAAATCCAGAAAATCACATTGTAGGATTTTTAATGAATTTATTTGCAAATAATGGTGGAAAATAAGTATTTGGTCAATAACAAAAGTTTATCTCAATACTTTGTTATATACCCTTTGTTGGCAATGACAGAGGTCAAATGTTTTCTGTAAGTCTTCACAAGGTTTTCACACACTGTTGCTGGTATTTTGGCCCATTCCTCCTTGAAATGTTTCTTAAGAAGCCACTCCTTCATTGCCCGGGCGGTGTGTTTGGGATCATTGTCATGCTGAATGACCCAGCCACGTTTCATCTTCAATGCCCTTGCTGATGGAAGGAGGTTTTCACTCAAAATCTCCCGATACATGTCCCCATTCATTCTTTACTTTACACGGATCAGTCGTCCTGGTCCCTTTGCAGAAAAACAGCTCCAAAGCATGATGTTTCCACCCCCATGCTTCACAGTAGGTATGGTGTTCTTTGGATGCAACTCAGCATTCTTTGTCCTCCAAACACAACGAGTTGAGTTTTTACCAAACAGTTCTATTTTGGTTTCATCTGACCATATGACATTCTCCCAATCTTCTTCTGGATCATCCAAATGCTCTCTAGCAAACTTCAGACGGGCCTGGACATATACTGGCTTAAGCAGGGGGACATGTCTGGCACTGCAGGATTTGAGTCCCTGGCAGCGTAGTGTGTTACTGATGGCAGTCTTTGTTACTTTGGTCCCAGCTCTCTGCAGGTCATTCACTAGGTCCCCCCGTGTGGTTCTGGGATTTTTGCTCACCGTTCTTGTGATCATTTTGACCCCACGGGGTGAGATCTTGCGTGGAGCCCCAGATCGAGGGAGATTAACAGTGGTCTTGTATGTCTTCCATTTCCTAATAATAATTGATTTCTTCAAACCAAGCTGCTTACCTTTGGTCTTGGCCATAGTGGAGTTTGGAGTGTGACTGTTTGAGGTTGTGGACAGGTATCTTTTATACTGATAACAAGTTCAATCAGGTGCCATTAATAAAGGGTAACATGTGGAGGACAGAGGAACCTCTTAAAGAAGAAGTTACAGGTCTGTGAGAGCCAGAAATCTTGCTTGTTTGTAGGTGACCAAATACTTGTTTTCCACCATAATTTGCAAATAAATACATTAAAAATCTTACATTGTGATTTTCTGAATTTGTTTTCTAATTTTGTCTGTCATAGTTGAAGTGTACCTAATGATGAAAATTACAGGCCTCTCTCATCTTTTTAAGTGGGAGAACTTGCACAATTGGTGGCTGACTAAATACTTTTTTGCCCCACTGTACGTGACAAAACCCTTTCAAACTACAACAAACCTTGTTATTATTAATTCTGAAGTTTATCTAAAGAGCCAGAGATAACTTCAATGGACAACATATTCTGTAGTTTAGTCAACTACTATAGCATGACTGAGTGTTATGAAAATAATGTTTAATAATCTTTAAGTATTAATTTCACACTATATACACACAATGAAATAAACCAAGTGCAGAGTGATGAGTCAACAACAACGTGCTAGTGCAACCAAACCTAGTTGCTGAGAGACATTGTTGATGATGCGCTGTAGGCTGTATCTAGGAGAACTCTGGGACTGACAAGTGAATCCACCTGTCGCAGCGAGCGTGAGGGTTACTGCATAATTTCCCAGGGACAGGGTCGTCTTCATTTCGTCTGGCTGACACCAGCTCTCGAAGTCCTACAAAGTGGGTCACAGCTCTTCGCTGTGTAGTCACGTTGGTCACATCAGCAAGGCTAGTATTCACTTGACAAAACAGAGGCAAATGGGCTAAAATTGAGGGAGGTACTATGTCAACTTGTCCAATAAGAAACACATTATTTTTTTAAACGTTTGTCACGTTCTGACCTTAGTTCCTTTTTTATGTCTTTATTTTAGTTGGTCAGGGCGTGAGTTGGGGTGGGCATTCTATTTTTTGTTCTGATGTTATATTCCTCTGTGTTTGGCCTAGTATGGTTCTCAATAAGAGGCAGGTGTCAGTCGTTGTCTCTGATTGGGAGCAATATTTAGGTAGCCTGTTTTCTATTGTGTTTTGTGGGTGGTTGTATCCTGTGTTAGTGTTTTCACCATACGGGACTGTTTCGGTTGTTTGTTTGTACTTTTGTTATTTTGTTCAGTGTTCTGTTGATTTTATTAAATATATCATTATGGACACTTACCACGCTGCACATTGGTCTGATCCTTGATGCTCCTCCTCTGAAGAAGAGGAATTCCGTTGCAAAACGTGCAACTATCTTAATCAAATGACATTTTATTTGTCTCACACACCAAATTCAATGGGTGTAGACTTTACTGTGAAATGCTTGTTTATTAGCCCTTCCCAATGACGCAGAGTTTAAGAAATTATAATAAACATAGTAACACGAGGAATAAATACACAATAATGAATTTATATACAGGGTGTACCATCTATGAAGTGAACTAATGAAAATGCCTATCAATCAATCGAATGTATTCATAAAGCCCTTCTTATATCAGCTGATGTCACAAGGTGCAGTACAGAAACGCAGCCTAAAACCCCAAACAGCAATCAATGCAGGTGTAGAAGCACGGTGGCTTGGAAAAACTCCCTAGAAAGTCCAGAACCTAGGAAGAAACCTAGAGAGGAACCAGGCTATGAGGGGTGTCCAGTCCTCTTCTGGCTGTGCCGGGTGGAGATCATAACAGAACATGGCCAAGATGTTCAAATGTTCATAGATGACCAGCAGGGTCAAATAATAATAGTGGTTGTAGAGGGTGCAACAGGTCAGCATCTCAGGAGTATGTCAGTCGGCTTTTCATAGCCGATCATTGAGAGTATCTCTACCGTTCCTGCTGTCTCTAGAGAGTTGATAACAGCAGGTCTGGGACAGGTAGCACGTCCGGTGAACAGGTCAGAGTTCCATAGCCGCAGGCAGAACAGTTGAAACTGGAGCAGCAGCACAACCAGGTGGACTAGGGACAGTAAGGATTCATCAGGCCAGGTCGTCCTGAGGCATGGTCCTAGGCATGGTCCTAGGGCTCAGGTCCTCCAAGAGAGAGAAAGAAAGAAAGAAAAGAGAGAAAAATAGAGAAATAAAGAGAGAGAATTAGAGAGAATGCTTAAATTCACAAAGGACACCAGATAAGACAGGAGAAATACTCCAGATATAACAGACTGACCCTAGCCCCACGACACATAAACTACTGCAGCATAAATACTGGAGGATGAGACTGGAGGGGTCTGGAGACACTGTGGCCCTGTCCGACAATACCCCTGGACAGGGCCAAACAGGCAGGATATAACCCCACCCACTTAACCAAAACACAGCCCCCACAGCACTAGAGGAATATCTCCAACCACCAACTTACACTCCTGAGACAAGGCAGATTTTTGCCCAGGAAGATCTCTCCTATGGCACAACCCAAGGGGGGCGCCAACCCGGACAGAAAGATCATGTCAGTGACTCAACCCACTCAAGTGACGCATCCCTCCTTGGGATGACATGGAAGAGCACCAGTAAGCCTGTGGCTCAGCCCCTGTAATAGGGTTTCAGGCAGAGAATCCCAGTGGAGAGAGGGGAACTGACCAGGCAGAGACAGCAAGGGCGGTTCGTTGCTCCAGTGCCTTTCCGTTCACCTTCACACTCCTGTGCCAGACTACACTCAATCATAGGACCTACTGAAGAGATGAGTCTTCAACAAAGACTTAAAGGTTGAGACCGAGTCTGCGTCTCTCACATGGATAGGCAGACCATTCCATAAAAATGGAGCTTAACACGTTTGGTGCTGCTGCTTTGAAAGTGGTGTAGCAGATTGAAAAGTACTGAGGCAAATGTTGTCTCGCCACACGTTTTCCGGATATTTGCCATTGTTTTACTCATTTATATTAGCGTTTGTTCTTTTGAAATGTAGTTAATCACAAGGGGACCATTGCACTCTCCCAGAAGCTTGGCTGGAGTGTAAAACCTGCAAATTTAGACAAAGAAAATGTGTAATGGGTCCACACTCAAAATAATGTGGCATAAAGCAAACTTCATTTTTTGTATCATTATTATTTTCACAGCATCAGGGATTGTGTACACAGATGTTTTGGCATTGCAGCCTTATTTAGTGTAGGTAAAATGTTATTTTAATTCAAGACAGCGTTTGTAAGGAACAACCGATGAGCAGCAGGTGATTCTAATCAGGGTTGCCACTCATCTGCCAATCAGGGATGTGGCTTTTCTGGTTTACCTGTGAACAAGTTATTCACAAAGAAATACAGAATTATAGGGTATGGTAGCAAGCACGAAGCAATTGCCTTGAGTCTCTGCTCACTTGGTTACATTATATCAATTCATGAGATAGTTTACCAAAAGGACATCAGGCTCAGCCATTCATACATTTGTGGGGCTAACTCATAAACAATATTCAAAATCTTATATGGACAGTGTTGTTGTATAATAGTCTAAATTTGGCCTATAGGAAGGAGGTGAAATCTAGTTATTTGTTTAAACCGGGTGTAGAATGTTTGACTCATAAAGCATTTATGAACTCTTTTGTTCAGACTATGTAAGAGGAAATATTACTGTTGATTAACTTTGAATTATAGCACTTATGTTAATTAAAGACTTCTACTGCATAACGAATGTATTATATGAGTCTGATTCGATGCTTGCAGCATAGAGAGACTCGGCATTTCATGTCCATGCCGAGCATTGCATTGATTCATTTCAGTTATTTAATTTCATCCAGTAACAAAAGACCAGAACCGGGAGCAGCAGTGTGTCCCTTGTCCAGTCAATCTACCTGCACCACAACACAACACTGAATTGAAGCCAGAGTGCAGTAACCAGCGCATTCACACATAGGCCCAGAAGGCTACACTAACAATACATGTTAAGTTCCGCTAATGAACATAGTAGATTAATTACTTGTGTTCATTTGTCTGGGGAGAAATTGCATGAAATTAAATTGGATATACATAAAAGTAAAGTTGTAAAAAAAATACAGTAAAGTACACAACAACAAAACAATATGATGAAACAAATAAGAAAGTAAGTCATTTACAGGGGAACAGTTCTTTGGTTTAGAATACAGTGTCAAGGCCACATAGGTACAATGAAACTGTGGTGAAACTATTTTATTTAAAAATATATATATTTCACCTTTATTTAACCAGGTAGGCCAGTTGAGAACAGGTTCTAATTTACAACTGCGACCTGGCCAAGGAAAAGCAAAGCAGTGCGACAAAAACAACAACATAAATATACTTACAGTCAATAATACAATAGAAAAGAAAAATAGAAACATTTACAGTGTGTGCAAATGTAGAAGAGTAAGCAATAAATAGGCCGTAGAGGCGAAATAATTACAATTTCGCATTAATACTGGAGTGATCAATGTGCAGATGATGATGTGCAAGTAGAGATACTGGGGTGCAAAATAGCAAGAGGGTAAGTAATAATATGGGGATGAGGTAGTTGTGTGCTATTTACAGATTGGCTGTGTACAGGTACAGTGATCGGCAAGCTGCTCTGACAGCTGATGCTTACAGTTAGAGAGGGAGATATGACTCCAGCTTCCAGAGATTTTTTACAATTCATTCCATTCATTGGCAGCAGAGAACTGGAAGGAAAGGCAGCCATAGGGTGTGTTGCCTTTGGGGATGACCAGTGCAATATACCTGATGGAGCACGTGTTACGGGTGGGTGCTGTTATGGTGACCAGTGAGCTACGATAAGGCGGGGTTTTACCTAGCATAGACGTATAGATGACCTGGAGCCAGCATACAGATGATGACCTGTATGAGAGCATACAGGTCGTGGTGGGTAGTATATGGGGCTTTGGTGACAAAACGGAGGCACTGTGATAGACTACCTCCAGTTTGCTGAGTAGAGTGTTGGTGGCTATTTTGTAAATGATATCGCCGAAGTCAAGGATCGGTAGGATAGTCAGTTTTACGAGGGTATGTTTGGCAGCATGAGTGAAGAAGGCTTTGTTGCGATATAGGAAGCAGATTCTAGATGTAATTTTGGATTGGAGATGGTTAATGTGACTCTGGAAGGAGAGTTTACAGTCTAACCAGACCCCTAGGTATTTGTAGTTGTCCACATATTCTAGGTCAGAACCTCCCAGAGTAGTGATGCTAGTCAGGAGGGAGGATGCGGGCAACAATCGGTTGAAGAGCATGCACTTAGTTTTACTAGCATTTAAAGGCAGTTGGAGGCCACAGAAGGAGTGTTGTATGGTGTTGAAGCTCGTTTGGAGGTTTGTTAGCACAGTGTCCAAAGAAGGGCCAGAGTGGTGTCATCTGCTTGGAGGTGGATCAGAGAATCACCAGCAGCAAGAGCGAAATCATTGATATACACAGAGAAAAGAGTTGGCCCTAGAATTGAACAACGTGGCACAGATGTTTGCTTTAGAATATAGGGCCAAGGGCCCATAGGTACACAGAAACTTTGGTGAAACTATAAACAAATTGCCAGTAGGTTACATATACATAATAATTCATTAAGTACAGTGCTGAAGTAACTGGGTAATGACCAGAAAGTCATAGGAAACAAGGGAAACGAGGTGGAAACAAGAAGGCAATGACAAGATAAATTACCAAGCAAAGACCCAAGAAACATTTTGAGGTTGGCCCACATACAGTATAAGTACTGTAGAATGTAATTTGTCAAATGTTTTTGTTTATGGAAAAGTTCACCGCTGCTCTTTCACTGCATATGTCCAGAAATATATTATTAACAAATAATTTGTGTAAAAAAAGAAATAGCATTCCCTCACTGCAAACAAATACAAGCGTTTCTGCATCACTCTAGTAGAAAAGGGCTACATTTCCTGGTTGTACGCAAACCACAATTTGCAGAATTCATTGCAATTTCAAGGCGTAGTACCACCCCTGTGGAGGTGGATCCAGTTGAGAATGGGTGTCAACTGGGTGTTACTCACTGAACCAGCCATTCGAACATCAGCTTGCAAATATGTTTTTGTTGTGTGTCAACAACAACTGTAAAGTTTTGTGCTCAGTACCTGGATATGCAAACGACAAGCACAGGCTGCTGGGGTAACATTTCATTGCATCAGAAACCAGCAAAGTGTTGACTTCAACTTCTGGATCCATTCATTGTAATATTCATGAAGTGTATTGGGAACTAGCAACAATGTAGCTGCTAAAAGAATGATGCAGGGAGTTGGTGTATTATTTGTTGGCAAGTCAACGTGTTTCAAAAAAACAGTATTTTAGTCTGTCAATATAGCAAATAGATAGACATGGCTTGTGTTTAAGACAAAGTGTATTTGTTCTGGAGACCGAAGGGAGTTTACAAAGCAGTATGTAAGAACAATTATGGAAACGTTAGGCATATATAGTGCATTCGGAAAGTATTCAGACCCCTTGACTTTTTCCACATTTTGTTACGTTACAAACTTTTGTTCATTTCCCCCCTCATCAATCTACAAACATTACCCTATAATGACAAAGCTAAAATAGGTGTCACGCCCTGGTCTATATTTATTATGTTTATCTTCATTTATTGGGTCAGGCCAGGGTGTGACATGGGTTTATTTGTGGTGTGTTTCGTCTTGGGGTTGTGTGGGGTGTATAGCATAGTCTATGGCTGCCTGAGGCGGTTCTCAATCAGAGTCAGGTGATTATCGTTGTCTCTGATTGGGAACCATATTTAGGTAGCCATATTCTTTGAGTATTTTGTGGGTGTTTGTTCCTGTCTCTGTGTCTTCACCAGATAGGACTGTTTAGGTTTTCACGTTCTGTTTGTTGTTTTTGTATTGTTTGTGTTTTTTCGTTATTCATTAAACATGTCTAAAAAATACCACGCTGCATTTTGGTCCGCTCCTACTTCAACAGAAGAAAGCCGTTACAGAAACACCCACCACAACAGGACCAATCGGCGTGGTAACAGGCAGCAGGTGCAGCGAAAGGAGGAATGGACATGGGAGGACGAATTGTTTGGAGAAGGACCCTGGGATCAGCCTGGAGAATATCGCCGTCCCAAAGAAGAACTGGAGGCAGCGAGAGCAGAGAGGCGCTGGTATGAAGAGGCAGCACGGCGACGCGGTTGGAAGCCCGAGAGTCAGCCCCAAAGATTTCTTGGGGGGGCTCACAGGGAGTGTGGCTACGCCAGGTAGGAGACCTGCGCAAACTTCCTGTGCTTACCGGGGGGCTAAGGAGACCGGGCAGGCACCGTGTTAAGCTGTGAAGCGCACGGTGTCTCCAGTGCGGGTGCATAGCTCGGTGCGTTCTATTCCAGCTCCGCGTATCGGCCGGGCTAGATTGAGCGTCGAGCCAAATGCCATGAAGCCGGCTCTTCGCATCTGGTCCCCAGTGCGTCTCCTTGGGCCAGCTTACATGGCACCAGCCTTACGTTCGGAGTCCCCGGTTCGCCTGCATAGTACAGTGCGGGCTATTCCACCTTGCCGCACTGGCAGAGTGACCGGGAGTATTCAACCAGGTAAGGTTGGGCAGGCTCGGTGTTCAAGAGCTCCAGTGCGCCTGCACGGTCCGGTCTACCCAGTACCAGCTCCACACCCCAGCCCTCCAGTGGCAGCTCCCCGCACCAGGCTTCCTGTGCGTGTCCTCGGCCCAGTACCACCAGTGCCAGCACCACACATCAGGCCTACTGTGCGCCTCGCCTCTCCAGCGCTACCGGAGCCTTTCTCCTCTCCTGCTCTGCTGGAGCCTCCCGCCTGTTCAGGGCTGCCGGAGCCTTTCTCCTCTCCTGCACTGCCGGAGCCTCCCGCCTGTTCAGCGCTGCCGGAGCCTTTCTCCTCTCCTGCGCTGCCGGAGTCTCTCGCCTGTTCAGCGCTGCCCGAGCCTTTCTCCTCTCCTGCGCTGCCGGAGTTTCCCGCCTGTTCAGCTCAGTCAGAGCCTTCCTCCTCTACAGCGCTGCTGGAGTCTCTCGCCTGTTTAGCACAGCCCGAGCTGTCAGTCTGCATGGAGCAGCCAGAGCGGTCAGTCTACATGGAGCAGCCAGAGCTGTCAGTCTTCATGGAACAGCCAGAGCTGTCAGTCTGCATGGAGCAGCCAGAGCTGTCAGTCTGCATGGAGCAGCCAGTCTGCAAGGAGCTGTCAGTCTGCAAGGAGCTGTCAGTCTGCAAGGAGCTGTCAGTCTGCAAGAAGCTGCCAGTCTGCATGGAGCTGCCAGTCTGCATGGAGCAGCCAGAGCTGCTAGTCTGCAAGAAGCTGCCAGAGCTGCCAATCTGCATGGAGCAGCCAGAGCCGCCAGTCAGCATGAAGCAGCCAGAGCTGCCAGTCAGCGTGGAGCAGCCAGAGCCGTCAGTCTGCCAGGATCCGCCAGTCAGCCAGACTCTTCCATATCTGCCAGTCAGCCAGACTCTTCCAGATCTGCCAGTCAGCCAGACTCTTCCAGATCTGCCAGTCAATCAGACTCTTCCAGATCTGCCAGTCAACCAGACTCTTCCAGATCTGCCAGTCAACCAGACTCTTCCAGATCTGCCAGTCAACCAGACTCTTCCAGATCTGCCAGTCAACCAGACTCTTCCAGATCTGCCAGTCAACCGGACTCTTCCAGATCTGCCAGTCAACCGGACTCTTCCAGATCTGCCAGTCAACCGGACTCTTCCAGATCCGCCAGTCAGCCAGGATCTGCCAGAACTGCCAGACTCTCCCAGGATCTGCCCGGATTCAATTACCTTGCTGAGCTTTCTCTCAGTGCTGGGCTTCCTCTCAGTCCCGAGCTGCCCCTCAGTCCCGAGCTCTGTGAAGACACAGAGACAGGAACAAACACCCACGAAATACACAAAGAATATGGCTACCTAAATATGGTTCCCATGGCATTTGGCTCGACGCTCAATCTAGCCCGGCCGATACGCGGAGCTGGAATAGAACGCACCGAGCTATGCACCCGCACTGGAGACACCGTGCGCTTCACAGCTTAACACGGTGCCTGCCCGGTCTCCTTAGCCCCCCGGTAAGCACAGGAAGTTTGCGCAGGTCTCCTACCTGGCGTAGCCATACTCCCTGTGAGCCCCCCCAAGAAATTTTTGGGGCTGACTCTCGGGCTTCCAACCGCGTCGCCGTGCTGCCTCTTCATACCAGCGCCTCTCTGCTCTCGCTGCCTTCAGTTCTTCTTTGGGACGGCGATATTCTCCAGGCTGATCCCAGGGTCCTTCTCCAAACAATTCGTCCTCCCATGTCCATTCCTCCTTTCGCTGCACCTGCTGCCTGTTACCACGCCGCTTGGTCCTGTTGTGGTGGGTGTTTCTGTAACGGCTTTCTTCTGTTGAAGGAGGAGCGGACCAAAATGCAGCGTGGTATTTTTTAGACATGTTTAATGAATAACGAAAAAACACAAACAATACAAAAACAACAAACAGAACGTGAAAACCTAAACAGTCCTATCTGGTGAAGACACAGAGACAGGAACAAACACCCACAAAATACTCAAAGAATATGGCTACCTAAATATGGTTCCCAATCAGAGACAACGATAATCACCTGACTCTGATTGAGAACCGCCTCAGGCAGCCATAGACTATGCTATACACCCCACACAACCCCAAGACGAAACACACCACAAATAAACCCATGTCACACCCAGGCCTGAACCAATAAATGAAGATAAACATAATAAATATAGACCAGGGCGTGACACCTATTTTAGCTTTGTCATTATAGGGTAATGTGTGTAGATTGATGAAGGGGGAAATGAACAAAAGTTTGTAACGTAACAAAATGTGGAAAAAGTCAAGGGGTCTGAATACTTTCCGAATGCACTATATATGCCTAACGTTTCCATAATTGTTCTTACATACTGCTTTGTAAACTCCCTTCGGTCTCCAGAACAAATACACTTTGTCTTAAACACAAGCCATGTCTATCTATTTGCTATATTGACAGACTAAAATACTGTTTTTTTGAAACACGTTGACTTGCCAACAAATAATACACCAACTCCCTGCATCATTCTTTTAGCAGCTACATTGTTGCTAGTTCCCAATACACTTCATGAATATTACAATGAATGGATCCAGAAGTTGAAGTCAACACTTTGCTGGTTTCTGATGCAATGAAATGTTACCCCAGCAGCCTGTGCTTGTCGTTTGCATATCCAGGTACTGAGCACAAAACTTTACAGTTGTTGTTGACACACAACAAAAACATATTTGCAAGCTGATGTTCGAATGGCTGGTTCAGTGAGTAACACCCAGTTGACACCCATTCTCAACTGGATCCACCTCCACAGGGGTGGTACTACGCCTTGAAATTGCAATGAATTCTGCAAATTGTGGTTTGCGTACAACCAGGAAATGTAGCCCTTTTCTACTAGAGTGATGCAGAAACGCTTGTATTTGTTTGCAGTGAGGGAATGCTATTTCTTTTTTTACACAAATTATTTGTTAATAATATATTTCTGGCCATATGCAGTGAAAGAACAGCGGTGAACTTTTCCATTAACAAAAACATTTGACAAATTACATTCTACAGTACTTATACTGTATGTGGGCCAACCTCAAAATGTATCTTGGGTCTTAGCTTGGTAATTTATCTTGTCATTGCCTTCTTGTTTCCACCTCATTTCCCTTGTTTCCTATGACTTTCTGGTCATTACCCAGTTACTTCAGCACTGTACTTAATGAATTATTATGTATATGTAACCTACTGGCAATTTCTTTATAGTTTCACCAAAGTTTCTGTGTACCTATGGGCCCTTGACCCTATATTCTAAAGCAAACATCTGTGCCACGTTGTTCAATTCTCGGGCCAACTCTTTTCCGGCCGATACGCGGAGCTGGAATAGAACGCACCGAGCTATGCACCCGCACTGGAGACACCGTGCGCTTCACAGCTTAACACGGTGCCTGCCCGGTCTCCTTAGCCCCCCGGTAAGCACAGGAAGTTTGCGCAGGTCTCCTACCTGGCGTAGCCATACTCCCTGTGAGCCCCCCCAAGAAATTTTTGGGGCTGACTCTCGGGCTTCCAACCGCGTCGCCGTGCTGCCTCTTCATACCAGCGCCTCTCTGCTCTCGCTGCCTCCAGTTCTTCTTTGGGACGGCGATATTCTCCAGGCTGATCCCAGGGTCCTTCTCCAAACAATTCGTCCTCCCATGTCCATTCCTCCTTTCGCTGCACCTGCTGCCTGTTACCACGCCGCTTGGTCCTGTTGTGGTGGGTGTTTCTGTAACAGCTTTCTTCTGTTGAAGGAGGAGCGGACCAAAATGCAGCGTGGTATTTTTTAGACATGTTTAATGAATAACGAAAAAACACAAACAATACAAAAACAACAAACAGAACGTGAAAACCTAAACAGTCCTATCTGGTGAAGACACAGAGACAGGAACAAACACCCACAAAATACTCAAAGAATATGGCTACCTAAATATGGTTCCCAATCAGAGACAACGATAATCACCTGACTCTGATTGAGAACCGCCTCAGGCAGCCATAGACTATGCTATACACCCCACACAACCCCAAGACGAAACACACCACAAATAAACCCATGTCACACCCTGGCCTGACCCAATAAATGAAGATAAACATAATAAATATAGACCAGGGTGTGACAGAACCCCCCCCCCTAAGGTGCGGAGTCCCGGACGCACATCAAAACAATAGGGAGTGTCCGGGTGGGCGTCTGTCCATGGTGGCGGCTCCGGTTCCGGCACGGGACCCCACTCTATAAATGTCTTAGTCCCCCTTCCTCGCGTCCTAGGATAGTCCACCCTCGCCGCCGACCATGGCCTAGTCGTCCTCACCCGGAACCCCTCTGTCACGAGCTGCCCCTCTGTCCCGAGCTGCCCCTCAGTCCCGAGCTGTCTCTCAGTCCCGAGCTGCCCCTCAGTCCCGAGCTGACCCTCAGTCCAGTGGGGTTCCGGGTGAGGACGACTAGGCCTCGTGATCGTGCAATCGGCGAAGCACAGGCCACAATAATTGCTACAATACATTTTTAGATCAGACTGCAGGCTCAATAAACAAACCAAGTCATTGGTTGAAAATAAAAAAATACTGCATAATTATGTTTGAAACAATTTTCTTCATTCATAATTATGTAGGGAAACTGGAAAAACACCTCAAATAGTGTCTAGCAGTGAAGTTTCCCTTTGATGTTTCCCAGTGAAGTACAAAGTCTTTCTAGGCAAGTTCCAAGTACTTTCTTAATAAGTATATGGTACTGCTGAGAAGAGGTGAAATGACCTTAATAAATACTTACTACATAACTTAGTGTCCTCTATTACGTTTACAATTATTGATAGTTCTTAAGTAAATAATAATAGTTTCTTCATAACAACCAGGATCACTCATCACACTTAATGTCCGTATTTAGCAGTTACATACTAACTATTAACGGATTATTACATTTCACCACGTACTTATTAAGAATGTACTTGTTATTTCCTATTAATTCCCAGTTACCCTGTTATTTTATCACTGTAAACCAAAGTGCTACCCCATTTTGTTTTGGACTGGTTGCTCCTACGCTCCCATGACTAGTGGTTCCTTTCAGACACACAAACCCAACCTGTGTGTGATTCTTTTCTGAGGGTCCTCCTCCAGAGAGCTTAGTTCTGCCTGCTGTATCGACACTTTGGTTGGTTTTTGATCACACTACAATGCCATCTCTTCTACTGTATATGAGATATAAACCCTTTCCAGGAAATTAAATACATCTGGTTTCTTTTCTTTTTTTGCTGGTTGTGGCATCATAGGGGGGTTGCTTGGTGATGGAGCTTATCCTACAAGTGTTTGTGTCATGAAATGACGAAATAAGGTATAAAGAACCTGTTTGGTGTATATTCCATCTGAAAATGGCTTGCTCGCAAATGGCTTGCTCACATCTATTTTTGTTTGTTTATAAGCATGACTTGACATTGTCTACTAACAGGAGCATCGCTGACAACATTGGGGTGCAACTACGGAGGGAATACAAAAGCACACCACTTCCCAGGAATACTCAACCACTCGAGAGAATGTCGTCTCCCTCGTGAGAATGCAAGTATCAATGATTGAATATACATTTCCATTGGTGGTTTACAAGATTGAGGTGTGTATTAAAAGGCCATGAAAGTGATGCGTGGCAGGATGGCTTGGGACGGAGATGAGGATTGACCTCAGTAAACAACACTGGAGCTGGAAAAGAGGGTGGGGCTACTGTGGAGCTTCAACAGCGCATCAGACAGACGACTGGTAAAACCTAGACAGGCACTCAAAATACACAGCTAAGTGAAACGTTTCAAATTATGTTACTTAATTTTTTAAGGACCAAGATTGCTGGCTTTTTAATGTACAGTTGAAGTCGGAGGTTTATATACACCTTAGCCAAATACATTTAAACTCCGTTTTTCACAATTACTGACATTTAATCCTAGTAAAAATTCTCTGTCTTAGGTCAGTTAGGATCACCACTTTATTGTAATAATGTGAAATGTCAGAATAATAGTACAGGGAATTATTTATTTCAGCTTTTATTTCTCTCATCACATTCCCAGTGGGACATAAATTTACATACACTCAATTAGTATTTGGTAGCATTGCCTTTAAATTGTTTAACCTGGGTCAAATGTTTCAAGTAGCCTTCCACAAGCTTCCCAAAGAAAGTTGGGTGAATTTTGTCCCATTTCTCCTGACAGAGCTGGTGTAACTTAGTTAGGTTTGTAGGCCTCCTTGCTCGCACACTCTTTTTCAGTTCTGCCCACATATTTTCTTCCACCCCCGTGCTTCACGGTTGGGATGGTTTTCTTTGGATTGCAAGCCTCCCCCTTTATCCTCCAAACATAATGATGGGCATTAAGGCCAAACAGTTCTATTTTTGTTTCATCAGACCAGAGGACATTTCTCCAAAAAGTTCGATCTTTGTCCCCATGTGCAGTTGCAAACCGTAGTCTTGCTTTTTTTATGGCGGTTTTGGAGCAGGAGCTTCATCCTTGTTGAGCGGCCTTTCAGGTTATGACAATATAGGACTCGTTTTACTGTGGATATAGATCCTTTTGTACCTGTTTCCTCCAGCATCTTCACAAGGTCCTTTGCTGTTGTTCTGGGATTGATTTGCACTTTTTTCACCAAAGTACATTCATCTCTAGGAGACAGAAGGCGTCTCCTTCCTGAGCGGTATGAAGGTTGCTTTGTCCCATGGTGTTTATACTTGCGTACTATTGTTTGTACAGATGAATATGGTACCTGCAGGCATTTAGAAATTGCTCCCAAGGATGAACCAGACTTGTGGAGGTCTACAATTTTGGCTGATTTCTTTTGATTTTCCGATGATGTTGTCAGGATTTGGCCAGGGTTGTTCCGGGTTTTGGTCAGTAGATGTCCCCATTGTGCTTTTTGTCCCTATGTTTTTCCCTTGATCCCCATTATTATTTGCACCTGTGTCTCGTTTTCCCTGATTGTATTTAAACCCTTTGTTTCCCTCAGTTCTGTGCTCTGTGTTTGTATGTTAGCACCCTGCCCTAGTGTTCTGTGTGCTCTTGTCGATTCCGGGTGAAGTTCTTGTGGTATTCTGTTTTTTGTTTTTGTTTATTTTTGGTGAGTTTCTTTTGAGGTCTTTTTGTGTTTTTCCTACCACCTTTTGGATTTGCCATTTTTTGTATTTTAGGATTTTTTCTTTATTAAATACACCGTCTTAAGTACTGCTGTGTCTGCCTCATCTTCTGGGTTCTGCTGTCTATTCGTGGCTCAGTTGGTTAAGTGACTGTTTCTCACTCCGGAGACCCAGGTTCGAAACCGGGTCCTGACAGATGTCAAGCAAAGAGGCACAGAGTTTGAACATAGGACTTGAAATACATCCACAGGTACACCTCCAATTGACTCAAATTATGTCAATTAGCCTATCAGAAGCTTCTAAAGCCATGACATACTTTTCTAAAATTTTCCAAGCTGTTTAAAGGCACAGTTAACTTAGTGTATGTAAACGTCTGATCCACTGGAATTGTGATACAGTGAATTATAAGTGAAATAATCTGGCTGTAAACAATTGTTGGAAAAATGACTTGTGTCATGCACAAAATGGATGTCCTATCCGACATTCCAAAACTATAGTTTGTTAACAAGAAATTTGTGGAGTGGTTGAAAAACGAGTTTTAATGACTCCAACCTAAGGGTATGTAAACTTCTGACTTCAACTGGAACTCATTTTTAAAGAATGGACAAGTGCTTTTAAAGGTGTTTGTATAACTGTTTATAAATAGAGAATGGACTATTGTTAAAATAGGTGATTTTCATGAGGAAATAATTTCTCCCTCTTGTAAATATTGAGTCTAACAGTTGAGACATATTTACTGTTCCCTGTTTCTTTGTGCCTCAGGCCCACTCCGAGGAGTGGACAGAACCGGAATAAATCAAGAAGTGGAGCAGGCAGGCTGCCCGAGTTCCCCCACCCCCTAAAACAGGAGAATGATTCCTTTTTTGTGGAATTGATTTCCACCCTAATCCATGTAGTGGATGGCCTAAATTTGTGCTACACTTTAATCTACCTATTCTGTCCAAAATAAATGTTCATCCTTTTTGTTTGTGTTTCACGGTTACGGTGGTTCCCAACTGGTCACAACTAATTGAACCTCTAGGAGTTAATAAGAGTCCTGGTGCTCAAACCCTCCTCCAGTTGGTGTGGTTTGTATTTTATGACATTTGCGCTGTTGTGTATCTCTGATAAGTAAAGTAAAAAAATATATAATATATTTTTTTATTGTCACATACCAGATAGGTGCAGTGAAATGTTTTGTTTGAGTAACAAGGTATGCGATGCTACCAGCTGTGTTGTTATGTGAAATAACATTAAGACTATGTTACACATCAGGCAACGCGCCATACACACAGGGGTTGTCGATAGTATGCCTTGCATGGCTACACAATGTGGTATTGCTAGCTGAAGTATTTCATTATTAAAAGTAGTTCAACCTATGCCCCGGTTTGTAATTCAGAAAGGAACAAACATAACACTATCTATCTTTGCTCTATCTACTTGCCAATACTTTATAATATTGAGCATGGCTCGATTAGTCGCCGGTGCCCTCTTCTCATACCTTCTTTATAGAGGTTTCGGTTATAAATGAACAATCACGCCTTCTACACCCTTCACTCAGAGGAGTCTGAAAGCCCTACAAGGTTCTTGACCTGCCTCCAAGGGTAAGTCATCAGCAGACTGCAGAAGGCTATTATTCCCTTGTCTCATCCATGATGAGAGAGTGAGGAGAAAAGTGTGAAGTGCACATTTCATGGTGCAGTTTTTTAATTAGATATCAGCCGAGGAGGATCTTTGAAAACAAGAGGTGGGGGGAATTTGAGGGCTCTTGTTAATTCCGTTGCTGTCCGCTTGCATTTAAGTACTCATTAATCTGAGAGAGAGCACACACTGTTGTCTTACTGGGCATTTTGTGAAAACCAGCCGTAGCAATTTTTTCAGGCAGCGTTGAGAAATTGTGGGTGATGTGGGGGGAGAGAGAGAGAGAGAGAGAGACAGAGAGAGAAGGGGAGAAAATGAGAAAGGGTCGAGAGAGAACACTAACAGCATACTGAAGTCCTGCTCTCACTTCACACAACATGCCTAAAACTGAAAGGAATCCATAACATTTTTGCACACAAGTAGAGTTATTGTTCTTGGACAGTGACCTTCAATGTGTCCTACATATACCAATCAGGTTGTGCCTGTTCATCATTTGATCTCATATAGTTTGAGTTAATTTAACTGTCTTTGAAACTGTAATGCTATAAAATGGGCCAAAGTCTGGGAAGACATTCAGGGAAGAAAATATCCCCCCCCCCCTTTTTTTCATTTGAATTACAATAATTTCCGATTAATCTCTCACACACGCGCACACGTACATACATATGAGTATACTATTTCAATACTACTGATCCTTTATGTATCGATCCCTTGTGTATACAGTTGACGTCGGAAGTTTACATACACTTAGGTTGGAGTCATTAAAACTTGTTTTTCAACCACTCCACAAATTTCTTGTTAACAAACTATAGTTTTGGCAAGTCGGTTACGACATCTAATTTGAGCATGACACAAGTCATTTTTCCAACAATTGTTTACAGACAGATTATTTCACTTATAATTCACTGTATCACAATTCCAGTGGGTCAGAAGTTTACATACACTAAGTTAACTGTGCCTTTAAACAGCTTGGAAAATTCCAGTAAATTATGTCATGGCTTTAGAAGCTTCTGACAGGCTAATTGACATCATTTGAGTCATTTGGAGGTGTACCTGTGGATGTATTTCAAGGCCTACCTTCAAACTCAGTCCCTTTTTGCTTGACATCATGGGAAAATCAAAAGAAATCAGCTAAGACCTCTGTAAAAAAATTGTAGACCTCCACAAGTCTGGTTCATCCTTGGGAGCAATTTCGAAATGCCTGAAGGTACCACGTTCATCTGTATAAACAATAGTATGCAAGTATAAACACCATGGGACCATGCAGCCGTCATTCCGTTCAGGAAGGAGATGCATTCTGTCTCCTAGAGCTGAACGAACTTTGGCGCGAAAAGTGCAAATCAATCCCAGAACAACAGCAAAAGACCTTGTGAATATGCTATAGGAAACAGGTACAAAAGTATCTATATCCAGAGTAAAACGAGTCCTATATCGACATAACCTGAAAGGCCTCTCAGCGAGGAAGAAGCCACTGGTCCAAAACCGCCATAAGAAAGCCAGACTACGGGTTGCAACTGCACATGGGGACAAAGATCGTAGTTTTTGGAGAAATGTCCTCTGGTATGATGAAACAAAAATAGAACAGTTTGGCCATAATGACCATCATTATGTTTGGAGGAAAATGGGGAGTCTTGCAAGCCAAAGAACACCATCCAAACCGTGAAGCACGGGGGTGACAGCATCATGTTGTGGGGGTGCTTTTCTGCAGGATGGCCTGGTGCACTTCACAAAATAGATGGCATCATGAGGATGGAAAATTACATGGATATATTCAACCCACATTTCAAGACATTAGTCAAGAAGTTAAAGGTTGGTTGCAAAGGGGTATTCCAAATGGACAATGACCCCAAGCATTCTTCCAAAGTTGTGGCAAAAAGGCTTAAGGACAACAAAGTCAAGGTATTGGAGTGGCCAACACAAAGCCCTGACCTCAATCGTATAGAACGTTTGAGGGCAGAACTGAAAAAGCGTGTGTAAGCAAGGAGGCCTACAAATCTGACTCAGTTACACAAGCTCCTTCAGGAGCGATGGGACAAAATTCACCCAATTTATTGTGGAAAGCTTGTGGAAGGCTACTCGAAACGTTTGACCCAAGTTATACAATGCAAAGACAATGCAACCAGATACTAATTGAGTGTATGTAAACTCCTAACCCACTGGGAATGTGGTGACAGAAATAAAAGCTGGAATAAATCATTCTCTCTACTATTGTTCTGACATTTCACATTCTTAAAATAAAGCGGTGATCCTAACTGACCGAAGACAGGGAATTATTACTAGGATTAAATGTCAGGAATTGTGAAAAACTGAGTATAAATGTATTTGACTAAGGTGTATACTTCCGACTTCAACTGTATGTTCTTTCCTCACTAGCTAATGTGGTCATAACACCATCATTTAAAACATGCTAGCCTACCGTGTGTGGCTCGCAAAATGGGTACATGTTTTGGATGTCGATATAAGCCTGTGTCATTTTGTTGTGCTAAAGATGGGTTGATGTTGAAATAGATGTAACATGTTTTCTTTCCTCCTCAATTACACCAATGGAATCTCTGTTTACTGAATGCATCACCATGCGTCCACAGACAACATGAATAGTAATTGCATGGCACATATTTAATTTGGAGCACAGTAGCTAAGTCACTGGTAATTGCACGGGAGGTTATATTTTGGTCATTACCGGAGAGCAATTGGCAATTTATATGCTCTGTGTTGGAGATAAGTGACCGTCAACCAGGAACACATACACATTTATTACAGTGACCGTTCGTCCAACGCAAAGAGCAAATAATCTAGTGAAGAGAGAGAGAGGCCAAGCCCTCTAACAATCAATATTTATGTCTGGCTAGATGTGGTGGCCCTAGTCTGGAGGGCCAGGCTATGCTCCCTCCTGGGGGTTGTAGGGGATGTTAGACAGTGGAACCTCCAGGCTTCCACCTCCTGGTGCCTTGAGCCCCTGTCAATACTACTCTAACCCAGCCTGAAGGAACCTTCCTCTCTGCTGGGTTGGGGGTGGGGTGGGGTGGTGGGACCCATCTCAATATCAGACCGCCATTAATCCACTGCCTGAGCAGACAGCATCCATCTCCCCTCAGCACCTGTTTGACAGAGGGTAAAAACACTGGTGGATATACCGGGGCCTCGGATCAATCCCTTCGATCCCCCTTCCCATGCCAGGAGTCATCCATCAGCCCCTGGCTGTTGTTGTGCTTATTCAGTCACCACCCATCCCTCTTATAACGGTGCATCCAAGGTGTGTCTTTGTCCCGGTCCTTGTCCGTGTCCCTCCCAGGGATAGAGGAATGTTCACCTTCACAGGGAGGGCGAAGGTACAGTATTACCATTATCAGGAATAACCCGTGTGCCCTACTGTTCCCTGCTGTCTCTTCCCTGGGAATTCAAATGATACGTGGCCAGCCAATGAGAGGATACAGCGCCCTTGTTGCTGACAGGTCGGTGGCAGCAATGAGGTTTGTCCTCTGAGTGTTTCCACCACCACACACACTACATTACATCTGAAGAGTGATTGGTGCTCAGAGGGACAGGGTCTCTCTCCTTCAAATGGCCTTATAAGGGGGATGGTGATGATGTTTAGAATCGTCTTCTAGTCTCAGCTACAGAGCTGCAGGGGCTGCAGCATGGGGTGCGTGAATCACTCAACATCCAATAAATCCACTCTGCCAGCCTCCTCCAGTCTTCTAATCATTAGTTCATTAGAGAAAATAAAAATAGTACGTTACCGGGCTAGTTTAAAATGTGACGGACTGGTTGTGTCAGTAATAAAAGGTCTGATTACTTCAATAAATACTGCTACGCACTAAACCCCAAAGAATGGAGCAAAATAATTGGACCAATAACTTTTGCTGAAGTTTCATCTTTTCCCATCTATTTATATGCTAAGCATGGCCCGCGGGGGGTCCCTCCCCTCCTCTTTAATTTCTGCGGTCCTTTTTAAATACATTTTTCTTTTATCTCAGAAGTTATTTGAATGCCTCTACATCTTCATTCATTCTTGTGATATAAATTATTCAATGGAACCCAAACAGTAAAATATGCTAAATTTGATTAAACATTCAGTGCACCTGCAAGATTATGTTGTAATATAGTAAATAAATAGTGTGGAAGCAATAGAGTGCAGCGGAGAGGACACACGGGGAGAGGAGGTAGAGGTCAGGTAAACGGGTGTTCTATAAATTGCAATATGATGAGGGAGGGAGATGGGCTCGTTCAGCTCAACCAGTCAATAGGCCAACTTCAACACTGGGCCATCTCTAAGCCTCTCATGGAAAATATATGTTTGATGACAGGTTATTTATGGGTTGGTGGCCACCCAAGGCAGAGCCGCAAACAGACTAAATGACACTGTGTCATCCAGGCTAATGGTGTCAGCGGGGAGTTTACATTATCCTGTCCTCCACTGTTGCTGCCTGCCTGCCACCAACAGGGCTGCATAAACACCTAGTAAACCAGACCTGGGTTTAAATAGTATTTGAACTTGCCTGGTGAAATGGAACCAATGGGCTCAAGCAAACGCTCAAAATACCCCAGACTAGTTTTTTTGACCCCAGACTAGTTTCTACTTACTCAGCCCCCATTTTGAGCAATTTAACAGTACATGCTTACTGTGCAGCAATCAGTTCAGCCTCATGCATTCTCTATTCCATATCACTGACTACTACCCATAGCTAAAAAAAGAGCTGCTCAGATGAGCATATTGAAGTTGGAGGAGAAGAGATATTATAGCTAAACTCTCATTGGGACTGTTTCTCCTACTGATAAGAGAACAGCACTGTTCCCCTCTTTTGCAGGTGGCAGGGCCTGAGTTTGCTATGCAGCACCCATCCTGGGATCCATGTGACCCCCAGAGCAGAGCAGGTCCTGGGGCCAGGGGTTTGGCTGACTGGCTGTCTGAGGAGAATACAGATTAACGTACAACATGTCCTGAACTCTGGCCCTTCCACTTATTACTGTTTTTCTCATACCTTCTTCCAGGGGGGATGAATTGTATTGTACTGCCGGACACTACAGTATTAATATGAATATATAATTTGTGTATATACTCAATACATTGTAATTCACAATTACCTTGCATCCACTGTCTGAATGTGAGGTTTTGAGGGTTGACAGAACATAGTTTTAGTGTTGCTATAATGTATATTACAAGTTCTGTTGCTATCTACAGTGCATTCAGAAAGTATTCAGACCCCTTAACATTTTCCACATTTTGTTAGGTTAGCCGTATTCTAAAATTTATTCAATTGTTTTTTCCCCCTCATCAATCTAAACACAATACCCCGTAATGACAAAGCAGAATTTTGGGGGGGGACATTTTTGCAAATGTATGAAAAAAACAACAACTGAAATAATCACATTTACATAAGTATTCAGACCCTTTATTCTGTACTTTGTTTTTATTCAGTACTTTGGCAGCAAAGTACTTCTTGGGTATGACGCTACAAGCTTGGCACACCTTAATTTGGGGAGTTTCTCCCATTCTTCTCTGCAGATCCTCTCAAGCTCTGTCAGGTTGGATGGGGAGCATTGCTGCACAGCTATTTTCAGGTCTCTCTAGAGATATTTGATCGGGTTCAAGTCCGGGCTCTGGCTGGATCACTCAAGGACATTCAGAGTCTTGTCCTGAAGCCACTGTTGCTCTGACATGCACTGTCAACTGTGGGACCTTATATAGACAGGTGTGTGTCTTTCTAAATCATGTCCAATCAATTGAATTTATCACAGGCGGACTCCAATCAAGTTGTAGAAGCATCTCAAGAATAATCAATGGAAACAGGATGCACCTGAGCTTAATTTCGAGTCTCATAGCAAAGGGTCTGAATTCTTATGTAAATAAGGTATTTCTATTTTTTTTTATATACATTTGCAAAAATGCCAAAATAACTATTTTCACTTTGTCATTTTGTGGTATTGTGTGTAGATTGCTAAGGGACATGTTTTATTTAATCCATTTTAGAATAAGGCTGTAACGTAACAAAATGTGGAAAAAGTCAAGGGGTCTGAAAACTTTCCGAAGGTGCTGTAGATTCATTACTAAGTATGTAATTATACAACCACTCAAATGGATTGTCTATTTTCATTATTAGCGGCTCACAAAAATCCATTATATTAACAAATTACGTAGTATGCGAGCGTGTTTGAAAAAGTGCACTGAAAAAAAAGATTTCTTAATGGTCTTTGTAAACACATTTTGAATGATGTATTTAATTTGTCTCAAGAGTCCATGAGGGCTTGTGGTTGGTTCTGCAGTAAAGTATTGCGGCTAAACTGGCCAGTGGCCATCATCATATCAGACCTGTGTTAGCTATATGAATATGTCAGAGTAGCATGATAGATTTGTGAGTGTAGTGAAGTGATGCTGTATCACACCTGTACTGGTGAGTCACCCAGTATTCAGCTGGCCCAGCTGCATGTGATAGGCATGAGAAACAAAGCCCACTTCATCATAATGAACCTTGTGGATGGAACCGGGCTGTGTAATGAATAATCATAGCATGCAGAACACACTGGAATGCAGAAAGAGGAAAAACAGGAGAGAAAAGGCAGATGAATTATACACCTGGAAACATGCCATTGTGTTCTTCAAATCAAAAGTCTCTCTCTCTCTTTCTCTGTCTCGGTGTGTGTGTTAGGTTTTTGGGTTAAGGTTAAGTTTAAGGTTAGGGTTAGGGTAAGAGTACGGGTTAGGGTTTGGGGTTCGAGAAAATAGGATTTTGAATGGGACTGAATTGCATATCCCCCCTAGGTTAGCTGTACAAGACGATGTGTGTGTGTGTGTGTGTGTGTGTGTGTGTGTGTGTGTGTGTGTGTGTGTGTGTGTGTGTGTGTGTGTGTGTATCCATCCAGAGCTGCCTGGCTGATTCATGTGCCTTTGTTAACCAGAAAGAAGGCTAGCTCACTTCTTAAGCAATAAGGCATGAGAACTGTTTGAGTAGCAACTCTCGAATGCAAAAATATATTTACTCTTTAAAATAATGTTTTTAATGAAAAAATGTGATTAATATCTTATAAATATTGTGGCAACCATTTTATAATACAATAAGGCTCTCAAAACTGGGGATTAACTTGTGATAAATACTTCCTAACGGTTGCCAACATATCTATACAAATATTTAGGAAATCTTTTTAGTAAAACACTATTTTAAATAAGTAAAGTTGATTTTGCATTCTGAAGTTGCTCCTTAAGCAGGCTGGTCGTTAGTTATTTTTCTAATGTTTTGACCCAGTCGTTAATTCTAATCATTCTACTAATTTGATGTTGCTCTGCTAAACACATCATTAGCATGTAGCTAGCCACCAGAGATTCATTGATGATGAGAGACATGAACTTCAATAAATAATGATTTATATATAGGCCTACATTTCTGTGCAACAACTATTATGGATGGCGAGTCCGAGCTAACCAAGTTAGTTGATCATGTTAATAGTGACATTTCCGTTGATGGCACATGAGTGGAAGAACTGTCCAAGGTCCTGGCGCTGGTTGGTGACAGCCAGTTCTTGCCTCTTTGTTCGGCGGAGAATGGGATGTCCACTCACATCGTTGCCTGCTCAAATGGCACTCCAGCGCTTTCTTTTCTCCATGTTAGGGGCTGCCAATAACCGATGGCCACTCACATACATTATTTCCCTTGCCTCCAGGAACACATCAGATAACGTTTGCATTCTGAAGTTGCTAGCCAAGCGGGCTGATCATTAGTTGTTTTCTATTGTTTTGACCCAGTCGTTATTTTCTAATCATTCTATTCATTCGACGTTGCTACAGTCTGCTAAACAAATCATTGGCATGTAGCTAGCTAGCAGAGATTCAACGATGCGAGACAAGAACCTAAATAAATAATGATTTAATAAATATCCAATAGGCCTACATAAGCTGCACTGAACTGGTTAATGAATGAATGGAATTCTGAGTGTTTATGGTTTCCATGGTGAATTATTAGTTTCAAGTTCATTCTTGGGCTAGTTAACCTACTGGCACAGGAGAGATTGCATTTATAAAATTCTACATTGTTGCACAGGTCGTAGAGGCAGACAGGTAGGCTTGTACAACCCCAAACTGTTACAAACCAAATAGTAGCATGAAAAATGTATGTGTAGATGCTTTTTTCCCAGAGGGAGTTGGGGACAGTGGAATTATAACATTAACAAGTCATGCATACCAACTAGTCGGCATCCAGGGTCAAAACAACCCGTTTTATAATGTTTGTTTTATGTGGACTTTCATTTTAGTGGTACGATGGCTTCTGTACACTGACCACATTGGTCAAAGACAAGTCTGTGTACTGACATGAAGGAAGATAGTTTCTAGGAACACATGGCATTTTAAGATAAATATTTGTGATGTGAAACTCTCCTTAGATTAGAACTCCCTTAGGAGCATGTATTGTTATCATTAGAGTGGAGGGTAAATGTGCACGCTCATACGCACGCACGCGCACGCACACACACACACACACAATCGTTGTGTCCTTGCTCGGAACGGTGCACTCTGCTGTAGGTTGTGGAGGTGGGAACATCAGGCCATGAAGCCAGGACTTCTGGCTCAGCATCTCCGGCTTCTAACATCACCTCCTGGCTCTGGGTCTGGTTGTAAACCACCTATTACAAAGCTTCAGTACTGGAGCTGTGAGGATGCTTCCATTAAAGAACATCCCCAATGTTTTTCCAGATGAATGTTGTCATACAAAGGACAAATCTCATTGCTGCCTGCCAACCATTTGTCAACAACAGGGGCACTTTGTCTTGTCCTTGGCTTTGTGGGTGTCATTTGAAAGAGATATTCAATCCACATTTTTTGTGATAGGCTACTTTACAAAAGTTTTACTAGGTTTCCCAATAGATCTTTTGTCTCTGCCATTGAGTTATTGTAGCCCTAAGGTTTTTATGTAGCTTTTATATTTCTAAACATTATTCAGCATGTTGAAGGTCATCTGACATTTAATCAGTGGTGGAAAAAGTACCCAATTTTCATACTTGAGTAAAAGTATAGATACCTTAATAGAAAGTTACTCAAGTAAAAGTCACCCAGTAAAATACTATCTGAGTAAAAGTCTAAAAGTATTTGGTTGTAAATATACTTAAATATCAAAAGTAAATGTAATTGCTAAAATATACTTAGGTATCAAAAGTAAAAGTATATATCATTTCAAATTCCTTCAATTAAGCAAAGCAGGCGGCACCATTTTCTTGTTTTAAAAATGTATGGATAGCCAGGGGCACACTCCAACACTCAGACATTAGAAAATGTGTATTTGTGTTTAGTGAGTCTGCCAGATCAGAGGCAGAAGGGATGACCATGTGTTGTCTTGATAATTGCATGAATTGGACCATTTTCCTGTCCTGATAAGAATTCAAAATGTAACTTTTGGGTGTCGGGTAAAATGTATGGAGTAAAAAGTACATTATTTTCTTTAGGAATCTAGTGAAGTAAAAGTTGTCAAAAATATAAATAGTAAAGTACAGATACCCCAAAACACTAAGTAAATTACACCACTGCATCTAATAGTATGGGTGCTTTCATCTAGTTTGTTACTGCCTAATGCAATGAAACACACTATTGGCTACGGACTCCAGTGGATCAATGAATTGTGATGAGTGTTGAAATGTATTGCAATTGTGAAATTGAAAGAATTGATTTAATTAAAGGTGCAAAATGCAGAAAACAATCCTCCATTTGCTGGTTGCTAAAATTCAAATAGTTTGCCTAATTTCAGTTTAAACAGCAATGTATAAGTGTAGAGAATCATTGTACAATCTAAACCGCTGTGAAATATATTTTTCATAAGCAAAATATTTTATTTTTAGCTGTTTGAAGTTAGTGTTCAAATCTGGAGGTAAAAGTCTAAAAAACTCAACTTAAGAATGGGAAGCATAGAAATAGCACATATAGAACAGATCTACCACTTCTTAGACTTGCTTTCAATTAGAATGACAGATCTATAACTGACATTTCTTTGTACATTTTGTCAGGTTGACTCAAAATGTTCATTTTGCTCATTTAAATTAATGTAACAGATTATTTGAACTGTTCTGAATTATAGTTACTATGTGACGGGAAGTGCAGTGGGAGGTGTGTCGCCATTGCACTTCGATTGACACCATATTGTCACTGAAAAATCACAGTGCATTGTGATTCAATTCCGGGTTTGGGATATTATGTGTCCTGGTTTGTGTGCATCCAACAATAGTAGGGTTATTTGTGTTTTGTTTTGTTCGAGCTGTATGTATGAAATTTGCTAAAGCTACCACAGAGGAGTAGAGCTGGTGAAATCTCAAACAAATGTTAACACACAGAAATCCAGGATTATTGCCTCAAATCTAATGAATGTATAGTAGTGTAATGTCATCCAATGTCAAGGTACCCAATGTTTTCTTTTCTCCTACCTTACAGTTATGTAATGTAGGAGAAAAATTGATATTGGTGTTCGATGATTTTGGTGTTCTGGGATTGGAACCCTGCCCATATTGTCTTTGTATTGCTATGCACAGTGGGTGATCAAGGCGGGGGGCTGTCTGACTCACCTTAGCTCTCCCCAGTCTTACTTGACAGATTGCATGGATATTGGCTGCCTGCTTAAGAAATAATACCTCCCATCAGATTGATAAAAGAGCTCTGGAGGAGAGGCGGCTCTACTCTCCTCTCTCTCATCTGCTGGTTGTTTACATCTCAGACGCAGTCTCAGGGATGATCATGTATTCACTGGGGATTTGGGGTGATGTGGGATGTAAGTGCTCACACGGGAAATAAGGGTCACTTCCTAAATTTCAGACGTGGGGGGAGGGGGATCTCTCGTTCTCTCTCTCTCTCTCTTTTTCTCTCTTTCTCGCTATTGTCTCTGTTATGTGTGGAGATGAAATGTGATTGTGGGTGTTATGGTGTTAGGTGGTAGATTGTGTCGTCTGTGAATCCCTTTATACATTACCTGCATGTTGGCAATCTTGGTTGTATTATTGCTTGCGAAACTGAAGGAATAATAAGTGAGGTCAGGGGAGCAAGAACTGATCATTCACACTGGTTTTCTGTTGGGGTTATCTGCTGTAAACATGCATTCTAGTGAACAATGAGTGGTTGGAAATACATGTACACGCCACGTGTATTCACATGAGCACACACACAAACACATACACGCACACACTGGTCGATCAATGCAAACCATATAGTACCTACGGTATTACTGTAGGCTTGTTGCATTGGAATGACAACGTTTATAATTGATTGACCATCATTTCCCTAATGGACTTGAAATGTGTGCCCTTTTGCGACAATAAATACATTAGGTAGCTTTCTGCATTATACACGGAGTGTACAAAACATTAGGAACACCTGCTGACAGATCTACCAAGTGAATCCATGTCAATCCATCTCTTATTGATGTCACCTGTTAAATCCACTTCAATCACAGCGTTCTCCCCAGGATGTTTTAACAAGGTGGCGCTGCTGAGTGGGAGAACTCCTGTAACTGCCTTTTCCTGCAATCTAGATCAAACAATGGCCTTATATAATAAAACATTTAATTATTTTAATAAGGTGATGCTGATGCGGTTGGGGCTCAGAGATTTTTCCCGTTTTTGAACACCTAAGCTTTATTCGAATACCCATACTAACACAATGTATACTACATACTTAATGGGTATATACTACATACTATATACTATTAGTTCATTTTAGTATACTGTAAACAAACGGTAGCCTTTCATTTGAGCGTACTAGCACTTTTCCTGTCTATTAGAAGTTGATGCTGTTTCTATGCAACCTCTTGCTAGCTTGTTAGCATAACAAATTACTAGCCACAACTTCGGGTGCGTTCTTAAATTCAATCTGGAGTGCCAGAGTGCCCTCAGAGTGCATTCTGGGCATTCGTAAATTCAGAATGTCCGTTTCAGAATGTTTTGCTCTGGGAGAGTTCAGAGCGAACACTAGCCGTTCTGGCCGAGGAGTAGAGTTGATTCGAGTGTCCTGACCTTACAACGGCAGTCAAGCACCAAAGCTAACTGGTTAACTTGCTAACTACTTCGCGACACAAATGAGAAAATACCCCACTCTGACCATTTTACTCGACTTAGTTAATATACTGGCAAGTTTGATCTATTAGTCGCCAACTAACGTTAGATAGCTTGCTAACATACCGGGTGATACTTCTGTAATGATACTGTATACTATGTGGTTCGAACGATAGCGTCACTCCATTTTTACCTCTGCTTTACTCGTGTTAAGTAATGGTTTATGGTAATTGTTTCAGTTTATGTAAATCACTGGACATAATGTTTTAGCGCAGTGTTTCTCAAATCCGATCCTGGACACCCCAAGATATTTTTTTAATTTTTTTCCCAGCACTACACAGCTTGCCTAGGCCATCATTAACAGAACATAACGATAACGCCCAATTTTTCAGTTTTTGATTTGTTAAAAAAGTTTGAAATATCCAATAAATGTCGTTCCACTTCATGATTGTGTCCCACTTGTTGTTGATTCTTCACAAAAAAATACAGTTTTATATCTTTATGTTTGAAGCCTGAAATGTGGCAAAAGGCCGCAAAGTTCAAGGGGGCCAAATACTTTCGTAAGGCACTGTATCTTACATCATTTAAAAGACGAACATCTTATTAATCCAGCCGCTGTGTCAGATTTCAAAAGACTTTACTGCGAAAGCAAACCATGCGATTGTCTGAGGACAGCTCCCTCCACACACAAGTATTACTAGCATTTTCAATCTAAGCATTAGCGTCATGAAAGTCAGAAATAACAATAAACATATCGCTTACCTTTGAAGATCTTCCTCTGGTGGCAATGCCAAGTGTCCTAACTACACAGTGAATGTTCATTTTGTTTGATAACATCCATTTTTATAGCCTAACACGAAACATTTGTAAACCGCTTGCATCGTGATTTCTCTTTCATTCAACTTTGGATGAAGCGTTCGTGGTAATTACACACACTAAACAAACGTTTATCCAGTCATGGTTGGTTTCATTGCAATCCTCTGGTTGTTACTAACACAACCATACCAAAACAAACCGATTTGAAGACAACAATCAATGACTTCATTGCGCACCAATGGTAGGACCGGTCTATCATTGATTGACTGTATTTTGGTCCAATGACCACTATCATCTGGAAATATAGCTTGGAAGATATCCAATGAGCTGAGGTAAACGGCAATATTTAATGGTTATACATTCGAAGACCAGCCTTTGTCGTAAACTCTGGCGTAAAAGAGGTTCATTCGCCATTGCAAATAAATCAGAAAAATCTAAAGCGAAGTCTAGGTATACAGATTTAACCCAAAATATGGAAGAAATTGATTGACCGAGTAAATAGATACCCTTGCTATTTTTTAAATAATAAAAAAAAAAGAATTATATGTATTTTTTTGGTGTAACGGTGTTCGTCTGTTGAAGGAGATTCGGACCAAAATGCAGCGTGGTGGTTATTCATGTTCTTTAATAAAATGAACTTGACATGAAATAACTAAACAAAACAATGAACGAACGTGAAAACCTATACAGCCTATCTGGTGAACATAAACACAGAGACAGGAACAATCACCCATGAAAGGCTCAAAGAATATGGCTGCCTAAATATGGTTCCCAATCAGAGACAACGAAAATCACCTGACTCTGATTGAGAACCACCTCAGGCAGCCATAGACTATGCAAGACACCCCCAAGACAAAACACACCACAAAAACCCATGTCACACCCTGGCCTGACCAAATAAATAAAGACAAACACAATATATATCGACCAGGGCGTGACATTTGGTGTGTGTTAGAGTAGCATTTATGTATTTTGTATATAGTTCTTTCCTTCAAAATGTATCACAGTACCAATTCGGCCACTTGGGTACATTTGGTTACATTTGTGTGGGACACCTGGGTGACTTCATGCTCAATGTCATGTAGCTTGCTCATTTTTTGATTTTTCTGTCTAAAACTTTGCTCAGCTATTGATGCCATCTTATGTTCTTCATTAAAATCATCCCGATGATCCTATCTGTATGTTTGGCTGTTCTTCATCATTTGAAAGACGATGCAGCAACAATAAAAACAAAAAACATATGTTTATTTCCTTGTATTTTCTTCTACTAGATCTATTATGTTATATTCTCCTACATTCAATTCACATTTCCACAAAATTCAGAGTGTTTCATTTGAAGTGACACCAAGAATATGCATTTCCTTGCTTCTGGGCCTGAGCTACAGGCAGTTAGATTAGGGTATGTCTTCAGGCGGAAATTGAGAAGAAGGTGGGGTACCCCAAAGAAGTTAATGTCCTAGCTAGCAGGCTAGCTAGTACAGCAGTTACCTCAGTTGAGTCTCAGGTTATTGACCGCTGTTAATCGCAGGCCTTTTTTTGTGGTGTTGTTTGACTAGTCACTAGGCAACATTGCATCGTCAAATAATATGGCACAACATGAAAACGTGACACATTTGTAATTTGTATTAGAAATGTATGGAATTTTCGATCTTGACGTTTTTCAGAGGGGAAGGTGATTGCTCTTACATTATTACATAGCGGCAACAAACAAAAACATAGTGGCCCTGCAAAGTCAACAAGGTGGCGCAGCACATCTCTTACATTCTTTGGGTAGAACCCTGAATCAGTGTGGAAATGAAGGGGAGGAGACATGTTAAAGAAGTAGTTTTAAGCCTTGAGACAATTGAGTCATGGATTGTGTGTGTGCCATTCAGAAGGTGAATGGGCAAGGCAAAAATATTTAAGTGCCTTTGAGTGGGATATGGTTGTAGGTGCCAGGCACACCAGTTTGAGTGTGTCAAGAACTGCAACACTGCTGGGTTTTTCACACTCAACAGTTTCCCCTGTTTATCAAGAATGGTCCACCACCCAAAGGACATCCAGCCAACTTGACACAACTGTGGGAAGCATTGGAGTCAACATGGGCCAGCATGCCTGTGGAATACTTTCGACACGATGTAGAGTGCATGCCCAGACGAATTGAGGCTGTTCTGAGGGCAAAAGGGGGTGTAACACAATATTAGGAAGGTGTTCCTAATGTGTTGTACACAGTGTATATAACAAATTAGACTGCGTTTTACATACTGCAGCCCCTTCTGGCCTTACATGTCTGTTGAATTCACCCACACACTGAGCATAACATAATTCCATTAAGTAGCTTGAAGAAAGGCAGAATCACCCAGGCTGGATGTTTGTGATGTTATTTTTTCACTTACAGTACTGTACTTAAAAATTGCTTTGCCAGCTCCAGTGTGAAATCCACTGTGAGGTCTCTCTACACGAGAGAACCACCAGCTTTCTCGGGGTCGAACACTCTTAATTATGTTCAGTGTAAATTAAGGAGCCGTGGAGCTGGTTGGCCGGTTTGTTGACTGGCTGGCTGGCTGGTGTAAAGCGCAGGCAGGCAGGCCTCATACGTGGGTGACAAAGCTTACAGCGGCGCTGCTGTACTTACAGCCTTGGGCCTGGCAGAGACGAAAAGAGTACAAGAAATAGACAGAACATAAGGGTCTGTATGCTAATTTATCAATTCAGTAAAGCTGGCAGGAGGATAAAGAAAGATGCCATGCTCTGACATTGCAGCACAGTACTGAGAAATGGTTGAAGGTGACAGATATTCCAATACAGTATTTTTTTCTTCTTCTTATGACATTGAGATTCTCAATGGCTAATACTGAAAGACCATGCATGCACATTGCCCTGGCTCAGTGCTTTGCTGATAAATATTACTGTTCTATGTTTAAACACAGACACCCACTTCAGGGCGCTGTGGGAATAGGAGGGAAATGGATGATGATATTGAGGTTTACTGCTAAAAACTGAGGCAGATTAAACTCTAGCCTTTTACTTAAAGCTGGAATCCTTAAAGGGATACTTTGGGATTTTGTCAATGAGGCCCTTTATCTACTTCCACAGAGTCAGATGAACTTGTGTATACCATTTTCAATGTCTCTGTGTCCAGTATGAAGGAAGTTGAGGTAGTTTTGTGATCCAATGCTAACTAGCAGTAGGGCAATGACTGGAAGTTTATGGGTATCTGCTAGCAGGCTCACTGTCACACACCTTATATCAGCTGAAAACACCTATTGCTTCTTATAAGTCCTTGTGTTCATATATCCATGTGATGGACAAAGCATGGTCATTACAACTCTGGGTTTTTCTACAGACTAATAACATTTGTACAGTGAAATGCATGAATTAGCAGTTAAAATGGAAGGTAATATATAGGCTTGCATATTATGTTAATGTTCTGTTAATGATGGCCTAGTCAAGCTGTGTAGTGCTGGGAAAAAAATAAAAAAAATATCTTGGGGTGTCCAGGATCGGATTTGAGAAACACTGTGCTAAAACATTATGTCCTGTGATTTACATGAACTGAAACAATTACCATAAACCATTACTTAACACGAGTAAAGCAGAGGTAAAAATGGAGTGAGTGAGTGGGTGGATATTGATGTGTCTTTATAGGTTGGCCTGGTTGGCATCCAGCCTTGACAGCCCTCTGTTCACAGTAATAAATAGACCCACGCTGCTACAGCTGTCTGGACATTGTTGATTTCTTCAGATCAGTAGCTGATTCAAAGGCTTCATTTTAAGAAGGGGGAGCACTGGCAAGGAGAGGGACGGGAGAGAGCGTAGACTAGAAAGTGAGAAATGGAGGAGGAAAGTAAGAGAGAGAAAATGTGATTTGGTCTGGGTGTTTTCGGCTGCATGCTCCATTTGCCCTCTCTGACAGAGAAGGAGAGTGACGCGCATTGGCAGGAATTGAATCACTAGATTAAACACCCCCTCCTGCTCCCCCCTCCTCTCCGACTCATATAGAGAAGGAGATGTGGGGAGATTGCAGCAGAGATGTTCTTGCAGAGGGGGACACTAAGTAGCCTTTGTCAAAGGCAAGATTGATAGGGTGATTAAATATCCTGGAGTAGAGTATCAGTGGCCACTCCTGACCATTAGTGCCATAAGAGAGTTGCAATAAGAAACTGTCTGTGCACAGTCCTGTTAGCCAACTTATCCCAGCCGCTCCAGCATAGTATATGGTGTTTCTATGGTGTTTATTTCCCTCCTGTGCTGTTATTTACCCTTAAAGCAGTGACGTACAGTGAGGTCCCTTTACTTGCTAAGCCATGGTAGCCAAAGTAATTGCCAAAATAATGGCCTGCCCAGCATTCTTATACGTGACCCTAAGCATGATGGGATGTTAATGTTTTCTTTTCTTTTTATCTATTTGTCAATTTTCGTACATTTTAAATGCATTGTTAGGAAAGGCCTCGTGCACTACATGACCAAAAGTGTGTGAACACCTGCTCGTCGAACATCTCATTCCGAAATCATGGGCATTAATATATAGTTGGTCCCCAATTTGCGACTGTAACAGCCTCCACTCTTCTGGGAAGGCTTTCCACTAGATGTTAGAACATTGCTGCAGGGACTGGCTTCCATTCAGCCACAAGAGCATTAATGAGGTCGGGCACTGATGTTGGGCGATTAGGCCTGGCTCGCATTCAGCATACCAAAAGTGTTCGATGGGGTTGAGGTCAGTGCTCTGAGCAGGCCAATCAAGTTCTTCCACACCGATCTCGACAAACCATTTATGTATGCATAGGAGCATTGTCATATCATCCTCCACCAAACTTTACAATTGGCACTATGCATTGGGGCAGATAGTGTTCTCCCGGCATCTGCAAAACCCAGATTCGTCTGTCAGACTAGCAGATGGTAAAGTGCAATTCATCACTCCAGAGAACGTGTTTCCACTGCGGCTTGTGCTTTTTGGTCTTAATGTAAGGTTAGGCATAAGGTTAGCAGTGTGATTAAGGTTAGGGTTAAGATTAGTGTTAAAATCACATTTTGAGAAGAGAAATGTAAGAAATAGGCAGGGTTTTGACTTTGTGGCTGTGGTAACTAGTGATGACCCTCCTGTATGCTGTCTCTGTCTGGACCTAACTTTCATTAGAGTTGACATTCCACTCTTCGAACCCTCTAAACGGTTTAGCAGGTTGTTTTTCTAGCTAGCTTCGCCTTCGTTCAGTTCAAGGGATGAGAGTGCCAAATTATGTAGACATGACGAAATGTGCAGAGCTTACCCTAGGTTTCCCACACAATTGTGTTTCGGAAATACGCATGAGCAAAATATGAAAACGGCTCAATTTAACGAATGAAGCTGACCTGCTGACACTGACCATTAACCTCTTGAAACTCTAGGGGCGCTATATCATTTTTGGATAAAAAGACGTGCCCGTTTTAAGCGCAATATTTTGTCACAAAAAGATGCTCGACTATGCATATAATTGGTAGCTTTGGAAAGAAAACACTCTGACGTTTCCAGAACGTTTCCAGAAGATATTTTCTGTGCGTGCCCTAGAACGTGAGCTTCAGGCAAAACCAAGATGAGACGGCATCCAGGAAATGAGCAGGATTTTTGAGGCTCTGTTTTCCATTGTCTCCTTATATGGCTGTGAATGCGAGAGGAGTAAGTCTGCCCTTTCTGTCGTTTCCCCAAGATGTCTGCAGCATTGTGACGTATTTGTAGGCATATCATTGGAAGATTGACCATAAGAGACCACATTTACCAGGTGTCCGCCCGGTGTCCTGCGCCGAAATTGGTGCGCAAAAGTCAGCTGCAAGTATTTTTCCACAGAATTCAGAGAAGAATGCAGGCTTCCACGAACGATATATCAATGAAGAGATATGTGAAAAAACACCTTGAGGATTGATTCCAAACAACGTTTGCCATGTTTCGGTCGATATTATGGAGTTAATTCGGAAAAAGTTTGACGTTATAGGTGACTGAATTTTCGGTTCGTTTCGGTAGCCAAATGTGATGTACAAAACGGAGCGATTTCTCCTACACAAAGACGCTTTCAGGAAAAACTGCACATTTGGTATGTAACTGAGAGTCTCCTCATTGACAACATCCGAAGCTCTTCAAAGGTAAATGATTTTATTTATTTGGTTATCTGGTTTTTGTGAAAATGTTGCGTGCTAAATGCTACTCAAAATGCTAAGCTAGCTTAGCATACTCTTACACAAATTAGTCAATTGCTATGGTTCAAAAGCATATTTTGAAAATCTGAGATGACAGTGTTGTTAAGAAAAGGCTAAGCTTGAGAGTAGGCGCATTATTTTCATTTTATTTGCGATTTTCAGAAATCGTTAACGTTGCGTTATGCTAATGAGCCTGAGGCTTTAGTCACGATCCCGGATCCGGGATGGGGAGTTTCAAGAGGTTAAGGACAACAAAGTCAAGGTATTGGAGTGGCCAACACAAAGCCCTGACCTCAATCGTATAGAAAATTTGTGGGCAGAACTGAAAAAGCGTTAGCGAGCAAGGAGGCCTACAAACCTGAATCAGTTACAGCAGCTCTGTCGGGAGTGTCATGACATTGCCCTCTTTGGGTACAGCAAGCCTCATCCTCCTCTCCCTGCCTCCTACAACTAGGCTGCTGTGGTCAGAGAGGTCATAAATTCCTGGAAGAGATTATCTCCTCATGGCCACAGTATAGAGACAGAGTGAAGTTTTATAGAGAACAAAGGAATTTCGTCCACCTCGCAGAACTTGAGGTCCGAACAACATTTATGTTCCGGAGAAGGTATAAAAGATTGTTGAAGAATCCAACTACGAACTGGTCCGTTTGGTACAAGTTTGTAAAACTCATGAGAGACGTTTCGGCCACATTACCATTAACGCTGTTTATATAATAGCCTCAGATATGACGTTTACATCTAATTGTTGTATAAGATGAATGAGTGAGAATAATACTGTTTGTAAAATTGTGTAATGTGATTTGGACTGTTTAATGAGGGAAACTCTAATTCCCTTTTGAGTTTAACTAAATCAGAGGACCGCCTATGAGCCCATATAGGGTCGGGCATCCTGGGACAGGCCCTTTTCTGCAACTCCCGAATAAAACCCCAACTTTGAGAAGGTCTCAACATACCATGTTTTCTCTCAATCACGAGAGGACAAAAGTTGAGACGATTGCTGAATATTTTAACCATACCAGGTGGTTAAACTCTTAGACTATTGATACCGACAGAATAAGAACAAGTCTTAAATATTAATTACTCGTCTGCAGCTAGGAATTCGGTATCATTGAACGCGAAGAACGACAACCGCCAAAACATCCATTCTTCAACAACATGAATGAATGTCACTCTGAACTCTCCATCTAACCATGACAGAGAGAGAGAGCAAGAGGACGGACACTCTCCAACAGAAACTAACTTTTCAACAGAGATCCCGACGACACACTGAGCGTAAATATATATATTGATTGCAATTGTTCCCGAATGAGTGAGCGTTCATGTGCAAAGGATTAGCATTTCATTTGTTATAATCATCAACTGTGTGTAGACTTCTCAGTCGACCCCCACTTCCCTTTTGTACAACAAGCCGCCATGCCGGTTTAGCCCACTAAGGCACATTCCCCTATCATTTCTTGTAACCATTTTTACTTTGTTTATTTGTTTATGCATTTCTGTGAATTACCTAGTTAGTAAATAAATTATTTAACACAATTGATGTATTGATGACTCATAGTGAAGACTGGGTTCGTGCAGATAACCAACAAGACTAACGTGAGGTAAAGTAAATAATTAATTAATTCGAAGACTAATTGATCAGCTATAAAATATCTGAAAAGTTATATTAGGAAATTATAACTTTGTAATCTGAATATTTTCCTTGGTGCCCCGACTTCCTAGTTAATTACAGTTACATGATTAATCAGTTTAATCGCGTAATACTAATTACAGGGAATCTTTGATAAAAACTAAATCTTCAATTGAATGATAGTAAAGACATGACAGGAGGAATGGGCCAATATTCACCCAACATATTGTGGGAATCTTGTGGAAGGCTAACCAAAATGTTTGACCCAAGTTAAACATTTGAAAGGCAATGCTGATGCTGCATTTATTGTAGCTGGGAATTTTAACAAAGCTAATCTGAAAACAAGGCTCCCTAAATTTGATCAATATATTGAATGCGCAACCCGGGCTGGCAGCATTCTGGATCATTGCTACTCTAACTTCCGTGACGCATACAAAGCCCCCCCCCCCCCTCGCCCTACTTTTGGCAAATTTGAGCACGACTCCATTTTGATGCTGCCAGCCTATAGACAGAAAACAAAACAGGAAGTGCCATGCTCAGGTCTGTTCAATGCTGTTTCGACCAATCTGATTTCACGCTTCAAGATTGCTTGAATCACGTGGACTGGGATATGTTCCGGATAGCCTCAGACAAAAACATTGATGTACACTATACACTGATTCGGTGAGCGAGTTAATTAGCAAGTGCATCGGTGAAATTGTACCCATGGGGACAATTAAAACCTTCCCCAACCAGAAACCGTGGATTGATGGCAGCGTTCACGCAAAACTGAAAGTGCAAACCACTGCTTTTAATCATGGCAAGGCGACCAGAAACATGACCGAATACAAACAGTGTATCCCCTCCACAAGGCAATCAAACAAGCTAAGCGTCAGTATAGAGACAAAGTAGTCGCAATTCAACGGCTCAGACACGAGACGGAAGTGGCAGGGTCTACAGTAAATCCCGGATTACAAAAAGAAAACCAGCCCCGTCACGGACACCGACGTCTTGCTCCCAGACAGACTAAACAACTTCTTTGATTGCTTTGAGGACAATACAATGCCACTGACACTGCCCGCTACCAAAATCTCGGGCTATCCTTCACCGCAGCCAACATGAGTAAAACATTTAAACGTGTTAACACCCTAGTACCCTCCAAACTCATCATTAAGCTCGAGACCCTGGGTCTCGACCCCGCCCTGTGCAACTGGGTCCTGGGCTTTCTGACGGGCCGCCCCCAGGTGGTGAGGGTAGGAAACAACATCTCCACCCCGCTGATCCTCAACACTGGGGCCCCACAAGGTGTGTTCTCAGCCCTCTCCTGTACTACCTGTTCACCCATGACTGTGTGGCCATGCACGCCTCCAACTCAATCATCAAGTTTGCAGACGACACTACAGTGGTAGGCTTGATTACCAACAACAACTAGACGGCCTACAGGGAAGAAACAAAGGAGATGATCGTGGACTTCATGAAACAGCAGAGGGAGCACCCCTATCCACATTGACGGGACAGTAGGGGAAAGGTGGAAAGTTTTCAGACCTTGGCGTACACATCACGGGCAAGTGAAATAGTCCACCCATGCAGATAGCGTGGTGAAGAAGGCGCAACAGCTCCTCTTCAACCTCAGGAGGCTGAATAAATTTGGCTTGTCACCGAAAATCGAGAGCATCCTGTCGGGCTGTATCACCGCCTGGTACGGCAAATGCTCCGCCCACAACCGTAAGGCTCTCCAGAGGGTAGTGAGGTCTGCACAACGCATCACCGGAGACAAACTACCTGACCTCCGGGACATCTACAACACCCGATATCACAGGAAGGCCAAAAAGATCAAGGACAACAACCACCCGAGCCACTGCCTGTTCACCTCGCTATCATACAGAAGGCAAGGTCAGTACAGGTGCATCGAAGATGGGACCGCGAGACTGAAAAACAGCTTCTATCTCAAGGCCATCAGACTGTTAAACAACCATAAACGACTCAAACCTCTAGCCACTTTAATAATAAAAAATTGGATGTAATAAATGTATCACTGGTATCTTTAAACAATGCCACATTATATAATGTTTACATACCCTACATTACTCATCTCATATGTATATACTGTAATCTATACCATCTTGCCTATGCCGTTCGGCCATCCCTCATCCATATATTTATATGTACATATTCTTATTCATTCCTTTACACTTGTATAAGGTATAAGTGTCACGAACCTCGCGAGGATGGTGCCTCTTCCTGTTCGGGCGGGGCTCGGCGGTCGTCGTCGCCGACCTATTAGCTGCCATCGATTCCCTTTCCGTTTGTTTTGGTTATTGGGTAATTGGGTACACCTGTTTTGTATTAGGATTTTGTTTGTAGGTTATTTAAGGGCACTAGGCCCGCTGGGTATTTGTGCGGGCTTGGTCTTTGTTACTCTGTGTTGGATGGTGTTAAGTTTTGTTCATATCTTTATTCGCTGGACTATTTCTGTCCTATTGTTTGGACTGGCAACTTATATACGCCCTGTGTGTTGGCGTAACCGTTTTTGTTGCGCTGAGGAATAAACTTGACAAAACGACTGACCCCTGCTCTCTGCGCCTGATTCCACCCACCACTCCTAGTTATCTTAACAATAAGGTAGTTGTTGTGAAATTGTTAGATTACTTGTTAGATATTACAGCATGGTCGGAACTAGAAGGACAAGTATTTTGCATTAACATCTGCTAACCACGTGTATGTGACCAATGAAATTGGATTTGGATTAAATGTCAGGAATTGTGAAAAACTGAGATTAAATGTAATTGGCTAAGGTGTATGTAAACTTCCGACTTCAACTGTAACATTAGCTCAGTAAGTGAAAGGCAAACTAAGGGTGCAAATACAATATAGCTAGCTCACTTTCTCTCTCTCTCTGTATCTCCTTCATTTTTTAAATAAATTAATTTGTTAAAAACTATTCAACTATTATCTTTTTCTCTCTTTGAGTCAACTACTCACCTCACTTTAAGCACAGCAGGGATTGCTAGCTGTAGCTTATACTTTAAGTACTATATTCATTCTCTGATTATTTGATTGGATGGACACGATGTTAGTTCATATTGCAAAAGCTCTGATAAGTTGGAGGATGAGCCAATCCTTTCACGCTCCTAACAAACAACTTTCTCCCACGCCAAGCGATGTATGAATATATCTGGATGTCGTCTGTAGTCTTTTGCGAAATTCTAACATGGTGTTTACACAGTCACTACTCAATTAGTGGCATGAGTGATGTGGCTGATATTGTTCATGAACATTCCCAGACGAAGAGATCTAAACTTGATAAATGTACAAGTTCTTCCACAAATAATATATATTCAACTATCAAGATAAGTTAGTACTTAAAGCAACCAGTTGAGATAGATGGCTAACTAGCCAATTTAGCTTGCTAGCTAAATTAGCTAGCTAGCTAAATTAGCTAGCTAGCTAAAGTTACTTTATATTTGTCATACTTAGCTAGCTAATTAATGTTAACTATTTGGCCAGCTGCTGTAACATATTGTTTGTTTCTAGCTAGCAACATAGCCCGCTAGCTAGCTAAACCCATCTAAGTAAAGTTAAGAGTAGCAATGGTAACTTAATAGCATGCATCAATTTAATGTTGTCACATAACATTCTTCTTTCTTGCTCTGTTGTTGTTGTGCGGTGTCAAACGGTCAATGAGGAAGAATGAGGATCTCCATTCACTGCAGGTTACGAGATAGGATAGGAAGATTAGTGCTTAGTGTTGCCGTGGTTGCAGTTACCTGTATTTTGTTCTTATGTTCAAAATAATCAAACTTGAGTGTATCTGTTCTCATGTCCCTGGATGTGTATTAGGCCTAGCTATTGTTATTACTGATCTGAAGCTGGATAACATGTAGTATAAAAATGTAGTTTAGTCAACTTTTATTACATTTGGTCAGTTACGTTTTAATGTCAGAATTGAAGAGAAGGAATCATGACTTTGGTGCCACAGATGATAAAGAACAGTGTATGACAACTACGTGACGATATGCAGCTGGGATAGCTTTGTGCAATCATCTTGTGGCTCTACTCTTCCAGACTGCACATTACACCACAATAGGATTGACGACCGTGCCACCACCTTTGTCTTGTGCAAGGGTACTGCAGTCATGGCAAAGGCCAAGGACTCAGGTGAGTTTTGAAGTTACGATAATTGTTCACATTGTCATGGAGAACACACATCTTGCCAGCTTGAGCCAGCTTGAGCCAGAAGTTCTGCAGAACTACTCTGAATTATTTAATGTCTTGGTCAAATCTTGTGGTTTCATTGTGCACCCAGATGCACCACATCTTGGGGCAATTCCTGAAGGGAAAATGTATGACCTGCATCGCCGCCCTTCGGGTTAGCCGAGATCAAGTGCCCTGATGTTGAGAGTGTAACTGATGTGAAGGACTGTAAGTTTATCAATGACCAGGCCAAGCTCCTACACGGCCAAGTCCAGGGTCAACTGGCTGTAACCGGTTTAGATTGTAGACTTCATTACAAGCACTTTAGTTTGGAGAGATGATGCTTTGATACTGTAGCAGAGATGAGAGAGAAACTTGACCTGTTTTCTACACCTACACGGCTGTGTACCTTAAAATGGATGTAGTGTAGCATCTGAGCCAATCCTATTTGTCTGTTTCCCAAGGCAATGTACAGATGATGTACTGTAAGTAACTAATCAACATTGTATGTAGAGGAAAATGTATTTTAATGAATGAATTTGTATGATCTTTGTATGAACCCACAACCCACATGAACCCACAACCAGGGTTGTGAGTTCGATTCCCACGAGGGATCAGTATGAAAATGTATGCACTCTGGATAAGAGCATCTACAAAAATGTGAATGTAAGCAACATTGCAATAGAGTAATTAATATTCAATAAAATCTTCAAATAAAAAAACAGTGTTCTCTCTTTAACAGATTAATGCATTTTGCAAACACTAAATCCCAAAACACTATCGTATTCATGAAACCTATTAATCAATACAAATGATCCCAAATTCATATCTTGTCTGTGAACAGATCAATGTATAATAATCAGAAAAACACATTAGTGGAACTAAAATCATAAATCATTCATTTGTAGTGTGTGTGCACTGCCGTGCTTGAGCATGTTTTCACACTGACTTATCACTCTTGAGATGCAGAGGGCCCTGGCAGTTCACAATTAAGCAGCAGATCCTCCACAGTTGATTGACAGAGCCTGCCAGAGTGAGTGGGATAATCATGTCCCAGATATGGCACTCCTTCACCCTTCTAATGGCTCTCTCCATTAGCACTCTCAGATGTCCAATGGCTTGCGTTTGCTCGATGTCCTTCTGTGTTAGCGGAGTTGCTCTTTTGAATGGGGAAATGAGGAGCGTTGCCCCCACATTTGACCGCATCCTCCCCATGATGAACCCCTTGTCTGCCATGCATCCATCACCAGGCTCAAACAGCTAGAGGATTGCTCTTCCCATTCCAGCCTTCTGGGCCTCGGACCAGTAGGTTAACCTGGAGGCAGAGGCGGACTCCCAGAACACCATGAAGACCTTCTCTGAGTGGAACCGGGTATAGAACCTGAAGTTCTCATCGCATGCACATAATCTTTGGAGCTGGAGGTGGTGAACAGAGAGCAATAGTTCTTGCTCCTTGATTCGATCCAGTGCAGCATCCAACACACCTATAGAAAAGGAAAGGATAATTTACATGACAAAATTGTACCGTTATTCAGTTTCATTGTCAGTATCATGACACAGTAAACCAACTCTGACCTAGTCTAGGTCTCAAGAATATATATAATCAATCAAGTATGTTATGGCACTGCTATTTGGCTAAAGAAATGTTGGTTCAAGGAACTAAGGGAATGGAGGCTTAAGTTAGAGACCAGAGTGGCAGAACAGATAGCATGCAAGATGGCTAGCGAGTTAGTAGTTTTGCTTTTGTTATTTCAAAAGTTGAATACAGGTAATCCAGGTATTCCAATACCATAGCAACCGTTTGCAGAACTACAACGCTGAGATACAACACATCATCAACCATCTGGAAAACAGGGCTTTCTAACTATTGCAGACTACAAAGGGAAGCACAGCTGCAAGCTGCCCAGTGACATGAGCCCACCAGACGAGCTTAATAACTTCTATGCTCGCTTCGAGGCAAGCAACACTGAAGCATGTATGAGAGCATCAGCTGTTCCAGACGAATGTGTGATCACACTCTCCGTAGCGGATGTGACTAAGTCCTTTAAACAGGTCAACATTCACAAGGCCGCAGGGCCAGACGGATTACCAGGACGTGTACTCCGGGCATGCGCTAGTTACAGACTGTTACAGACTGTTCTCTCTGACACGGCAAGCATTAACAAAGCGCCAGGTCTCGGTCAAAAAGGCTTCTTAACAGCTTCTACCCCCAAGCCATAAGACTCTTGAACAGAGTGTGTGACAAATCCTATTTTATTTTATTTTTGATGACAGGCATAGTCATGGTCTACTGCAGTCAGTGCAGAGGCACCAACACTTGTGTCCATAGCGGAGACATCCATCTTCTGTTCCCAGACATTGGTTCCCCGTCATGCACTTGCTCTATCAAAGGGAAAGACCCGAGACTACAGGCTCTTCCCACAGTCGTTCCAGGAGAACCGACAGGCAACAATTCATACAATTACAGAGTTTGTTTTGTCGTGTTGCTACAGATACGACTCAGTCATTAATTATTTTTGGCATAGTTGCTGTGCAAAAGAACTGGTTGTCCATACTAAACTAAATGGATGCTATGCAGCTTGGATTATGTTCTTGTCACTTGCTAGGTATCTAGTCAACTTCAGCTAACATTGAACCTGGAATGACAGTACACCAGCTGCATTTTAATTTGTTTGAGCTTTTTTTCTTTAAGCATTAACTTGGATATGTCCATGATAATGATGTTGATGTTTGATTTCGACTGGCTCAGAAAAAGTTGTCGTCATGTCTGGGCACTGTTCACCCTAAATAAAGGTTAAAAACTCTATGTATGTCAATACAGAGATAGAAATTCAAAAGGAAAACTTTGTTTCCGAAGTTGGACTGGCAGACAGAGAGGATTCTATAAATAAATATAAATATGATATTGTTATGGAGGTACATTGATCATTTTCAGATGGAACTGTTAGCAGGTATATGTGTGTATGTGAAGGCCTATACAGCATGGCTTGGAACGCTGCTCATCCAATCAGCATCCAGGATCCAAACAACCAGTTTCATAAGTATTTGGTGTGTGTTCCTAAAATTCACTCTGGCTACCTACTCTGATTTCAGAGCACTGTTGTCTGAGTGTGCCATAGCGCAGAATTACTGATGAATTTACTAATGCTCCAGACCTGTTGAATATGGCCGGTGTCAGTGAAATTCAATTGTTGCCAGCAGCACAGTTACAGTCACCAACGCTCTGGATAACATGAAAACAGCCTAAACAGCTCTGCTAGGGTGAGTAAAAAGGTCAGAGTGAGGTGTTCTCTCATTTGTGTCTGTAAGTATCTAGCAAGCTAGCCAAAGTTAGCCAGTTAGCTTGGGTGTTTGACTGCCATTGTGTGGTCAGAACGCTCATGTCAACCCTACTCCTCGGCCAGACGTCCAGTGTGCGCTCTGAACTCCCCGAGAGCGAAACGCTCTGAATTTACGGCCAATCTGACAATGCTCTGAATTTATGAACGCCCAGAGCGCACTCTCAGGTACTCCAGATTTAATTTGATGAACACACCCATGGTGACGTGAATATTGTAATGACCTGACTAGATCATAAAGGAACAATTGTCCAGACTGAGGCTTGAGTTTACGAATTGACGGTTTATTAACCCAACTTTACACAGGCTACTGTTTGGCCGTAGCGCACGCCAAATAAATTAAAGATACTCCACAAACCAACTGTGACCTTCTCTTGTGAAGGCCAGACGTAAGAGAGAGAACAATGGCTAAACCTGGTCTTAACTTCCAATGCTCCATCCCCCTGCCCAACCCCCCTCCAAGCCATTCCGCCAACCGCATCAGAGCATCCCAGGCATTCCCGTGATTGGCAGATAGCAGGTTGATTGGCATGTCGGACCCCGCGAACACTGGTAAGTACAACACAACCCACTAATAGCCTAACACATAACACACAGCTCTCTGTGCGGGTCGCTACAATATATCCAGTAAAGTTTTATCTAAAAAGGCAAACATTTTAAATGTTTCACTATTTTAATTGTTCTGAAATGATGATCCGATCCCCTTCCTCCTCAGTGGAACCTCCACTGCTATATGCTGATAACAATTAATTATTTTGAGCAACGAGAGACATTAAGTTTCTGTCACTTCCGATTATAAAACATGCATGCGGTTCTCAAGTTGAATTAAGCAATGTAACAACAGGAATTGACAAGGAGTGACTGGAGTCAGTGAGAGAAAGTCTTACTGTCACTTTCCTCTGCTGATTGCTATTGGAATGTTTTTGTGTTGTCTCATGCATTGATTACAATTCATTAAAATAAAAGTAACCAGTGCACTTAATATACACAAGTAATGATACAAAGATAATGTAATCTTCATTTTTTTATATATCCCTATGTCAAAATAGCAAACTTAATTAGTTTGGCCACGTCACCTTGGATACTGTTTTTCTTTTCTTTTGTTTGTGTGCAAACAACAATGCAGCTTCTATCTTGCAATACTAGCTGAGCTAAGGCAGCCTACTTCAAATAACATGTCACACTAGGAATGATAGAACTGTTGCTGTTGTAGCAGGTTTTTATTGTTGTGGAAAAACTATTGAAATCATATAATGGCTACGGGCTCTATTCAATCTGTAACCCGCGATAGAAATGCAAATGTAACTTCCAATTGAGCCAACATAAGCGCCGTTTACCGTGAATGCAGTCTCTGCTAAAGCAGAAACATTACCTTAAAATTGGAATCATGCTGAAAAGCTGATTTTCTGTGATGCAGATTGAATAGAGCCCTTGGTTAATCTTGAATAGCAGCTAAATACCAGGCTGTGAATAAAACATTCCTGGTTTTTGCTCAGTTCTATTGCTGGGGTGTGTTGAAATTGCTCACCAATATCACATCTTTTCATAATTGCTGCATTGCAGATTTGATTGAACTTCAGCCTTTAATTTGGACTGTCTGCTTTTCCATCTATTACAAATTCTGTTCATCTCGATAGCAGACCTTTCACTCATTATTGCTCCTTCCCCTTGCGACTCACTCATGGACAAGAGGGAAATACCACTCAAAGGTTTTCCATCACACTCTCTCGCATATAACCTTTACTTCAGCTGAGCCCTATACTACAAATCAGGTTTGAGGTAAATTTGGTCAACTCTGAGTTTAACTCAGGATAACCGGTACTAAGAAAGTGTCTCACTCTTTAGCCATGTACAGTTCTATGGCAGCAAATCCTTCAGAACTAATCTGCTCCGGGGCAGGCTAACTCAGGGCTAACTCTATTTATCCTCAATGAAGTTTTTGAGCCATGTGTTGAGGACCAATGAAATCAGATACCCTCCCTTTTGCAAAGATTGTGTCCGTGTTCGAGAGCTTCAAAACTGTGATGTATCATGGGTAAATTATGATTAAGTGACTAATCTACAAACAATATTGAGTAGTTAATTATGATGCAAGGTGATTTGTAGATTAGTCAGTCTCGCTTCGCCTTTAAAGTTGCCTGCAATGTCGAACTGTCATCATCCTCTTCATTTGAGGAAGAGGACTGATTAAATATGTTGTTAATCAGATATTGTCTTGCGTGTAAAAAAATAGTTATTTTAAAATACCTTTCACATTACACCTTAAGTAATGACAGCATTTGCTTTCCAAACTGTACGTTTTTCACCTGATTGTATTTTGAAATTTGCAAAAGGCAAACTGACAGCTGCAAACAACCATAGACATATAATCCATAGATCCATTCAAGTCAAGACTGGCAACCATTGCTGTAGTGTACCCATGTTTGCTAACAGTCAAATTGCCAGGGTTAGAGGTTCCAGAAAACAACAACACAACAACAACACAAGCTGTTCCACAGATAGAAGGCTCCACAGCTAGTATCACATTTTCATTTCACTTCATTACAGTACAACGGTTTGATTTGTTTGATCGTAGCTAGCTAGCTACATAGCCGTCTTTGTATCTAAGACCATTGTGTAGTCTGGAGCGATTTTCTAGGTTAGCTAGCCAGCTATTGTCGTTCTTTTAACGTAACGTTACGTAATCAACACTGCTAGCTAGCCAGCTAGCCACCGAATAGCAGCACTGTAGAAACTATTACACTCGATGGAACGACTTGATTAGTGTAGTGTCAACAACGTAGCCACTGCCAGCTAGCCTACTCCAGCAGTACTGTATCATTTCAATCATTTTAGTCAATAAGATTCTTGCTACGTAAGCTTAACGTTCTGAACATTCGATAAGTGTAGTCCACTTGTCATTCCAATCTCCTTTGCATTAGCGTAGCCTCTTCTGTAGCCTGTCAACTATGTGTCTATCTATCCCTGTTCTCTCCTCTCTGCACAGACCATACAAACGCTCCACACCGCGTGGCCGCGGCCACCCTAATCTGGTGGTCCCAGCACGCACGACCCACGTGGAGTTCCAGGTCTCCAGTAGCCTCTGGAACTGCCGATCTGCGGCCAACAAGGCAGAGTTCATCTCAGCCTATGCCTCCTTCCAGTCCCTCGACTTCTTGGCACTGACGGAAACATGGATCACCACAGACAACACTGCTACTCCTACTGCTCTCTCTTCGTCCGCCCAAGTGTTCTCGCACACCCCGAGAGCTTCTGGTCAGCGGGGTGGTGGCACCGGGATCCTCGTCTCTCCCAAGTGGTCATTCTCTCTTTCTCCCCTTACCCATCTGTCTATCGCCTCCTTTGAATTCCATGCTGTCACAGTTACCAGCCCTTTCAAGCTTAACATCCTTATCATTTATCGCCCTCCAGGTTCCCTCGGAGAGTTCATCAATGAGCTTGATGCCTTGATAAGCTCCTTTCCTGAGGACGGCTCACCTCTCACAGTCCTGGGCGACTTTAACCTCCCCACGTCTACCTTTGACTCATTCCTCTCTGCCTCCTTCTTTCCACTCCTCTCCTCTTTTGACCTCACCCTCTCACCTTCCCCCCTACTCACAAGGCAGGCAATACGCTCGACCTCATCTTTACTAGATGCTGTTCTTCCACTAACCTCATTGCAACTCCCCTCCAAGTCTCCGACCACTACCTTGTATCCTTTTCCCTCTCGCTCTCATCCAACACTTCCCACACTGCCCCTACTCGGATGGTATCGCGCCGTCCCAACCTTCGCTCTCTCCCCCGCTACTCTCTCCTCTTCCATCCTATCATCTCTTCCCTCTGCTCATACCTTCTCCAACCTATCTCCTGATTCTGCCTCCTCCACCCTCCTCTCTTCCCTTTCTGCATCCTTTGACTCTCTATGTCCCCTATCCTCCAGGCCGGCTCGGTCCTCCCCTCCCGCTCCGTGGCTCGACGACTCATTGCGAGCTCACAGAACAGTGCTCCGGGCAGCCGAGCGGAAATGGAGGAAAACTCGCCTCCCTGCGGACCTGGCATCCTTTCACTCCCTCCTCTCTACATTTTCCTCCTCTGTCTCTGCTGCTAAAGCCACTTTCTTCCACTCTAAATTCCAAGCATCTGCCTCTAACCCTAGGAAGCTCTTTGCCACCTTCTCCTCCCTCCTGAATCCTCCTCCCCCCCCCCCCTCCTCCCTCTCTGCAGATGACTTCGTCAACCATTTTGAAAAGAAGGTCAACGACATCCGATCCTCGTTTGCTAAGTCAAACGACACCGCTGGTTCTGCTCACACTGCCCTACCCTGTGCTCTGACCTCTTTCTCCCCTCTCTCTCCAGATGAAATCTCGCTTCTTGTGACGGCCGGCCGCCCAACAACCTGCCCGCTTGACCCTATCCCCTCCTCTCTTCTCCAGACCATTTCCGGAGACCTTCTCCCTTACCTCACCTCGCTCATCAACTCATCCCTGACCGCTGGCTACGTCCCTTCCGTCTTCAAGAGAGCGAGAGTTGCACCCCTTCTGAAAAAAACCTACACTGTCAACAACTCCGATGTCAACAACTACAGACCAGTATCCCTTCTTTCTTTTCTCTCCAAAACTCTTGAACGTGCCGTCCTTGGCCAGCTCTCCCGCTATCTCTCTCAGAATGACCTTCTTGATCCAAATCAGTCAGGTTTCAAGACTAGTCATTCAACTGAGACTGCTCTTCTCTGTATCACGGAGGCGCTCCGCACTGCTAAAGCTAACTCTCTCTCCTCTGCTCTCATCCTTCTAGACCTATCGGCTGCCTTCGACACTGTGAACCATCAGATCCTCCTCTCCAACCTCTCCGAGTTGGGCATCTCCGGTGCGGCCCACGCTTGGATTGCGTCCTACCTGACAGGTCGCTCCTACCAGGTGGCGTGGCGAGAATCTGTCTCCTCGCCACGCGCTCTCACCACTGGTGTCCCCCAGGGCTCTGTTCTAGGCCCTCTCCTATTCTCGCTATACACCAAGTCACTTGGCTCTGTCATAACCTCACATGGTCTCTCCTATCATTGCTATGCAGACGACACACAATTAATCTTCTCCTTTCCCCCTTCTGATGACCAGGTGGCGAATCGCATCTCTGCATGTCTGGCAGACATATCAGTGTGGATGACGGATCACCACCTCAAGCTGAACCTCGGCAAGACGGAGCTGCTCTTCCTCCCGGGGAAGGACTGCCCGTTCCATGATCTCGCCATCACGGTTGACAACTCCATTGTGTCCTCCTCCCAGAGCGCTAAGAACCTTGGCGTGATCCTGGACAACACCCTGTCGTTCTCAACTAACATCAAGGCGGTGGCCCGTTCCTGTAGGTTCATGCTCTACAACATCCGCAGAGTACGACCCTGCCTCACACAGGAAGCGGCGCAGGTCCTAATCCAGGCACTTGTCATCTCCCGTCTGGATTACTGCAACTCGCTGTTGGCTGGGCTCCCTGCCTGTGCCATTAAACCCCTACAACTCATCCAGAACGCCGCAGCCCGTCTGGTGTTCAACCTTCCCAAGTTCTCTCACGTCACCCCGCTCCTCCGCTCTCTCCACTGGCTTCCAGTTGAAGCTCGCATCCGCTTCAAGACCATGGTGCTTGCCTACGGAGCTGTGAGGGGAACGGCACCGCAGTACCTCCAGGCTCTGATCAGGCCCTACACCCAAACAAGGGCATTGCGTTCATCCACCTCTGGCCTGCTCGCCTCCCTACCACTGAGGAAGTACAGTTCCCGCTCAGCCCAGTCAAAACTGTTCGCTGCTCTGGCCCCCCAATGGTGGAACAAACTCCCTCACGACGCCAGGACAGCGGAGTCAATCACCACCTTCCGGAGACACCTGAAACCCCACCTCTTCAAGGAATACCTAGGATAGGATAAAGCAATCCTTCTCACCCCCCCCCTTAAATGATTTAGATGCACTATTGTAAAGTGGCTGTTCCACTGATGTCAGAAGGTGAATTCACCAATTTGTAAGTCGCTCTGGATAAGAAAGAAGAAGAAGAAGGCACTTCCAAAAGCCTAATTCACATCTTAGCCTGCCGAACTTTTCTTTCATTTAGGTTTTGGCACAAATGAAAATGTTGCACTGACTGGATTGATGTTTCGGCATTGTCTCAATGAAGAGTTTGGCATTCGACCAGCCATGTGCGACGTGCACGCACAGTTACAATCCTGCTGGAGTTCGCAGCAGACGGAGCCTTACCTAGATTGTTAAGCTAACTGAAGCTGACTAGCTTTATAAAAGCTGAGTAGATCTAGCTTGCTTCGTAGTATACCACTCTGGTCTCTTCTCTACCTTGCCAGCATGTCAGAAACCTTCATTGGTTTTTCTCATATGCAACATTAACATTCTGAGAAATCAAAGGTCAGTTTTCTTTTCTTCCATGAAATGAATGAAAATCCATTGGGTTTGAAACACGTTGTCATGCTTTTCTAAACAAAGGCAGACTATCAGGGGACTGTATAGCACTTATCTTTGGAGTAGGCTAACTGGGGGTGGTTGCTGTGGATAAAATAAATATTGTGGACATTGGCCATCTCACCTCTGTGATATCACAGCTGTGATCTGAATCCCTGCGAGGTGCTGGGCATTGGAGGTTCAGGTGGAGGATAGAGATAGCCCACTAGTGCTGGCTGGAAATCGATCGAGCCAGGGTGGGGTCGGTTGTGCCACCTCCTTCCTTCTCCTCTTCCTCTAACATGATAGCATGGATAAGCATCAATATGGTAAGATTTTGCAAAAAGATAAGCATCAAGGAACATGAGATAGGCATCAAGCAAATTTCAATACATTGCATTCAATAGGGGGAAATTAGCATCACATTATGGACAGCTAAAGAACGGCATCACGAATATGATGCCTAGGTGAATACATTGCATTCAATAGGGGGGAGATTAGTGTCACACAATGGATGCCTAGAGAAAGGCGTCATGAACATGATGCCTCAACAATCCGCCTGTGACGCTTTATCAAAAAGTTATATTCGTCACGTGGTATGATGTGAATGTCAATACATTGGATTCAAGGTAAAAAAGTTGGTGATAAAGCTGCAGTGGGTAAATTGTCTGTTGGTTTTTATAGCGTTTCTCTCTCTCTATTCTCTAATCCCCTCTCTCTCTTATCTCTCTCCCTCCATCATTCCTTCTCTCTCCCTCTCTTTGCCTCCCTCGGTCTATCTTTTCTACCTCTTTATCCCCTCCTTCTTCTTTTCTCTTTCCCTCCCCCTTCTTTAATCCCCTCCACCCTCTTCCCCCTCTCTCCATCCTTCTCTCTCTCTCCCCTCCCTCCTCTCTCCCCCTCCCTACTTCACCCTCTCCCTCTTTCTCTCCCTCCTCCCCTTTCTATTCACTCTCCCTCCTCTCTCTCTCCCAATCCCCATCACTCATATCTCTCGCCCTCTCCCTCCACTCTCTCCCTCTTCTATCCCACCTCCACCTCTCTCTCCTATCGCAACAGACTGGGTATTGACATATAAGTCAATATATTGTTTTGAAGGCAGAAAAGTTGGTGATAAAGCTGCAATGGGTACATGCAGGCAGACAGAGAGACAAACTTTAATCTCAACCCTAAACCTAACTCTAGCTTAATTTCCATATCCCGGCTCAACCCTAACCCCAGGTGTATGGTAAGGGTTAGAGTTGAAGTTGGAGTTCGGTTTGAGCCGGGATATGGACAAGAAGTTAGCTTTGGTGTTATGTCCAGGGTTAGAGATGTGCCCAGATGTAGCGAGGGTTGAGGCTAGGTTTAGGGCTGAGCTGGGATATAGACATGAAGCTCGAGTTAGGGTTAGAGTTGAGCTGAGAATTGAACATGAAGCTAGGTTTAGATTTGAGGTTTAGGGTTGAGGTGAGATGTGAGATGTGGACATGAAGCTTGAGTTAGGGTTGAGGGTTAGAGTTTAGTTTTAGGTGAGGATTGAGCCAGAATGTGGACTTGAAGCTAGGGTTAGGTTTGAGGGTGGGTTAAGGGTTGACCCAGAAACTGGACATTAAGCTAGGGTTAGGGCCTGAGAATGAACAATTCATTCATTCACCCCACCCCCAAATACATGGCAGAAAAGTAGGCCTCACTTAATGCCTGGCCTAAAGTTCATGCGCTTCCGAGTGACATCGGCAGAATAGTTGAGGCTGGAAACACAATTCACGTATTGGTTCGTTCAGCAGATGCTCCCGATGAACGCAAACCTACACCTGACCATGCAACATTAACTCTTTGCAGTAAAAATGTCCATATAAAAACATAACCTACAGCCCTAATAGAACCATGACACCCCCTCTTGACTTAAATGAGCTAGCTAACCGTCCTTCCACAAAACCCATTTTGACCTTATAGGGATGCCCTTGGTTGATGCCCTTACTTCCTGTGGCAACAGAAAGTGGCTGAATTCATCCTCAACATGGTCCTTCATTCTCTCCCTGCAGTTACACAAAAACGCTGTCTTCCATCCTCTGTCAACAGTCAATTCTTGAAGGGATTCTTCAGGTTTTTGGTAATGAGGTCCTTTATCTAGTTCCCCAGGGTCAGAGTATCTCGTGGATACTATTTTATGCCTCTGCATGCTGGCAGATACAGTACCATAGACTTCAGTCATTAGTAGTTAGCATTGGCTAGCGAAACTACTTCTAACTTCCTTCATACTAGACACAGAAACATGACATTGAGTTCCTCTGACTCTTGGGAAGTAGAAAAATATTCCTTTAATGTGAATACTTGAAACTCAGGGCATGGTTGAAGAGTGTCCCTAGGAGGCGTATGTTGATTTTCAGCTTCCTGCGATTACAGGAAGTGATTTAATTGGGGACCATAGTGCACCTAAGTCACATTACTGAGTGTACCTATAAAGAGATGCATGGGTATGAGGGTGTGAACGATGCTGAATGGGCATAAACAAAGAAGAGCTCTCTAGCACTTGACATAATCTTTCAAGGGCATTTTCTCCTACTTGTTCATCAAAGCAGCATAACTTTTCTATGCTTCCTCCAATCACAGTGATTACCATTTTGGATCTCAAAATCTTTTGTAATCTGTAAAAATGATATGTTAGGCTGCTGCATTCTGGAGTGTTTGATCTAATGCTTTCTGAGAAATGTCATTTTTCCCTAATATCTAATAACATTATTACAGACAACCTACAAAATTATTTTAGAATGTTTCCAGACCACTATAATTATTAACCTTTTGTGGGAGGATGAGTTTTAAAAATGAAATTTTACAAAAACATATTAAATATAGTAATGGAAACAATACAATACATGTCAAAATAAACATGTTCATAATGATTTATGTGTAACGTGTACGCTGGAAGTTGGGAAGCAAGTACAGCTAGTGAATTTAATAATACTTGGAACAAAACAAGAAACACGAGTGGAGTACAGACATGAAACACAGAAACATAATCAATAATGCCTGGGGAAAGAACCCAAGGGAGTAACAGATATAGGGTAATCATGAAGGTGATGGAGTCCATGTGAGCCTCATGAGGTGCAGGTGCACGTAATGATGGTGGCAGGTGAGCGTAATAATGAGTAAACTGGCGACAACGAGCACCAGAGAGGGGAAGCGGGAGTTGTTGTGACAGTATTGGAATAAGTGAAACATTTGAATTTCAATTAAATGTTTTGAATTAAAGTAATTGTCCAGTGTTTAATGTTTTCTATGAAATATTAACTATAATTTCTTACAATATGAGTTAAATAGTTTTCCTTCCAAAAAAAATGAAATTAAGTAAATGTTAAAAAGCAGATTTTCTGTGTTGGAATGGTGTGGGTGCATCCCAACAACAGAGTGGTATGGGCGTATACGTCATAAAAAATATTAATGCGAGTAGGCTGCTGATTTTCCAGGTCATCCTACTCTAAACCACTGATTGGCCAGATCATCCTCCTCAGGAGTATGACATCATACTCAATGAGGAAATAGCTAGCATTTTTTAAATGGTCTGTTTAAGATACAAGTTTGAGGTGGTTTTCATGTCCACATCCCGGGTCAACCCTTAAAAATGCAATGCATTGATTTAGGTGTCATTTCCGTTATGTCTTTTTAAATTTTTTTATTTTACCTTTATTTAACCAGGCAAGTCAGTTAAGAACAAATTCTTATTTTCAATGACGGCCTAGGAACAGTGGGTTAACTGCCTGTTCAGGGGCAGAACGACAGATGTGTACCTTGTCAGCTCTCTAGGCATCCACAGTGTTTTTAAAATAGTTTTTAAATGTAACCTTTATTTAATTAGGCAAGTCAGTGAAGAACAAATTCCTATTTACAATGACGGCTAATCTAACCATTAAAAGCAATGCATTCACATAGGCGTCATGGCCGTGCTGAATGCAAGGTATTCACTAAGGTATAATGTCCAAGAGGCCTCAATACTGAATGCAATGTATTTACATAAGCATCATGTTCCTTGATGCAAATATCAAGTTTCAAGTTTTAATGTCACGTGCACAAGTACAGTAAAATGCCTTTCTTGCAAGCTCTAAAGCCAACAATGCAGTGATCAATATCAATGTAGTACAATTTTTTTTACATAAGGTAGAACAATAACACACAGGAAATCTAATTGAGAAAATAGAAGAACACGAGAAAGTAAGAAGAACTTGAAGATCTCCTCCCTGTAGGCTGTCTCATCGTCGCTGGTGATTAGGCCTGCCAATGTCGTGTTGTCAGCTAACTTGATGACGGTGTTGGAGTCATGCATGGCCATGCAGTAGTGGGTGAACGTGGGAGTACAGGAGGGGACTAAGCACACACCCCTGTGGGGCCGTTGAGGGTCAGCGTGGCGGAGGTGATGTTGCCTACTCTCACTACCTGGGTTCGGCCTGTCAGGAAGTTCAGGATCTAGTTGCAGAGGGAGTGGTTCAGTCCCAGGGTCTATAACTTGGCGACAAGCTTGGAGGAGACAATGGTGTTGAACGCTGAGCTGTACTCAATGAACATCATTGTCCCATAGGTATTCCTCTTATCTAGGTGGATGAGGGCAGTCTGGATTGCAATTGAGATGGCGTCGTCTATGGATCTGTTGGGGCGGTATGCAAATTGCAATGGGTCTAGGGTGCCTGGCATGATGGAGTTGATGTGTGCCATAACCAGCCTTAAAAAAGCACTTCATGATTACAGATGTGAGTGCTACAGGGGGTAGTCATTATGGCATGTGGCCTTAGAGTGCTTGGGAACAGGAATGATGGTAGTCATCTTAAAACGTGGGGATTAAAGACTGGGAAAGGGAGAGATTGAAAATGACTGTGAATATGCCTGCCAGCTAGCTGATCTGTGCATGCTCTGAGAACACGCCCTGGAATACCATCCGGCCCCACAGTCTTGCGAGTGTTGACCTGATTAAAGACCTTACACATGTCGGCCTCAGAGAGCGTGATCACCAAGTCCTCCTGTTCGGTGGTTGGCCCTCACACACTTTATGGTGTTGTTATTGTTAAAGTGTGCATACAATTCGTTGACTTCATCTGGTATTTTGGCATCATTAGGTAGATCACGACCGGGTCTTCTAGATTGATGCTTATATGCTGATACCAGGCTGTCTCCTCTCACCGACCCCTCCTCAATGTCACAGGGAGATCTATATTGCCTTTGGGCTGCAGCGAGACCACATCAGACCCCTACTGTCTCTCACCCCTTTGCCCTGCCCCATCCCCCATCCCCTCCCACCCCTCTATCCACATGGCAGGGATCAATTGACTGGGCTCACTCTGCATCGATTCTGAGAAGTGGGTTGCTTTTGATAAATAGCATCAGTAGGTTAGCCCCACAGGGATGAGAAACCGAATTAAGTCTGAGTTGGAGTTATTCATATTTACACCTGATTAAATAATCTGTTTTTGATTGAATAAGTTATCAAATTGATCTATTTATTATTTGAGAATGGTATCATCACATTAGCTATTGACATTCATGTCTTGAAAGATGTATGTACTTTTCAATATATCCAGCTCGGGTTTAATAACTTCCCATGTATTTCGCAGCACCAGTCGCATCATGAGACTGTTCGCAGCAATGCCTCGTCAATACAATGTGAATTGAGTTAAGGGGCCGGGCCTTCTTTCAACCGGAACATCTCTGTGAAGAAAGGTCAGATATTCCGTGAGTAGCAGTCTGGCTGACTGAACCAGACCAAGACCAAGGTGAGAGAGCGCATTTTATCTTACTGGTTTTAAGTCCTCCTCCACCTCCCTACAGCTCCAGGAGGCAGGTGACCTCTGGATGCTTCCCTGCCAACCTTTACTTTTAGGTGGTTATACTGACCTGAAAATTCCTCCATCCTGATTGGATTAGGGACTGGAGATGCAATCTGGTGATGAATACTGAAAAGGTCAAGCCTTCCTCTCCAAAAACACGTCACTCCATTGTACAGCACGCTGTGAAAAAAATGCATCTGATAGACCCTTTCTCTTTTTTTCCACTGGAATGTCTTGTTCCTGGCGCAGTCTTTTGCATCTCTATCTCCTCCCAACTCCCCGTCTTCCCCTTGATATGGAAATAGGGTAGTGATAACACATGCCCTCAAAAGAATCACATTTTTCAAGGGATGAAAAAACTATTATAGGATTGCTGCAGAACAGGGCAGACTTGAGTGGTCTAAACCTGTAGAGGTGCTAGTTGTGTCTTAATTAACATATCCCGACTGAGCAATGGCTTCCTTGAAGAATTGGATTTAAATTGTGAGGATTAGGATGTGCAGGGACAAATGTAGGACACAGAAAGGGAAGGAATAAACCACTGGACTTCCCAGTCTCAATGAATACATAATGCTATTCTGTACAGTATTGAGATCCAACGCCACCTGTTGTTTCAGCCCTTTGTATTTTCTCCCACCCCGTAACCTCTCACTTTTTATTCTCCCTAACATTTCGCTGAAGGCAGAGAAGGCATCAGTCCCTGTTCTGTTTGGTCTGTGTAATGTTGATATATCTCACTCAGGGCCTAAATGTCAGTCTGGGAGAGTCAAGCCCTTTTTGGTCATGGCCAAGCAGTTGCAAATGTCAGGCACAGCGTTGTGTTGATGAGTGGCTGTGCCTGAGTGTCCCATAGTGTCCCACAATGCAGCTCCGACAGTCACCCACGAGTAGGACTCACCCTCTGTGGCCTAGCATTTCTTTCTTTGATATGAGGTAGAATAGCATACCAAAAGCAAATCAAAACCCAGACTATGTTTGAGATAATGTTGTCTTGACTTTCTACATGCTAGTACAACAAGGTTCCTGGTGTGCAAACGTTTAAAAAAATCTAGCCAGGATTTTCTTCAACCATCTGCTTTTGTGGGATATAATTTAACATTTTGGCTGAATGCTAACTTGAGACATGTATGTAACTTGAATTCTCCCATAAGTATTGAAAAACGATTTACACAAAAGTTCCAGTCGTGCATGCATTTCATCTTAAAGTTCAGCTCTATTACATTAGATAACAACCAAACTGATTCATGATTTTGCAACTGTCTTCCACATACTGTGAACCTCACAGGTTTTAACTTTCAGAAAACAACACTGTGTTTATCAGAGTTTGGCATTGTTTGTGTGATTGTTACCTGGCAAAGTCAAAATGTTAGCGCTATCAGAAACTCCTATTGTTGAGCATCTGAAAGCACCGGCAGCTATACCAGGAGGATGACTCATGTCGCAGGTTCTCCTCAGACGGTTTTCACACGTCTTCTTTTCAATGTCAGATCTTAAGCCCTGACACCTCGTCTCCAGATGAGCTGGGATGGTGTAACTCTTCACAATCCTCTGTCATATTGGGTGCCACTTTTCTTCTCGCTGCCTCAACAAAGTCCCGGCTCGCCATTGATTGGAGAGCGAAAGAAATGCTCCATACCTCGATCTATCTGTTTATACGGGAGAAGACGTTGAAGAAGAATCACAGCTAGCGAGTCTGTAATTCTGATTGCATTCAGGAGATGAGGCCCGCTGCAGATTTTTTTTATATCTGACTTCAGAAGGATAGATCTCCCCACACTCCCATCCGTGGCTTGCTCCCTGCCAACGCAGAGTTAGCCTTTCCTTTTATGCGCTGCCCCTGGGATTATTATATCAATCTACGTGACCTGATTACCAGCAGCGGTTCACTGCCAAAGCACTGGCTCAAGCGATCCCTCCATTTCCTGGCGTGTCAGTGTCCTATTCCCCCACTGAAGCCTCCACAAGTTACATTACATTTACATTTACATTACCTCAGCTACTTTGTTTTCACACAGCCCCAAGGTCTGACATCTCTGTCCTCACAGAGTATATCAATGGTTATACAACGGATGGGTCGAATCCTGAATGCTATGAAAAAGCATCTAGATATCTCACATCTCTCCGACGTTTGCAATATTGTTCCAATATTCAAATTCGATCTCCAGCTGTCCCATAGTAATGAACGTGTCCGGAGTCAGAACGAGATGCACAGGCAGGCAGCTTTTCTCAGACTTCTTTTTATGGATATAGACAAAGAAATGTAAATTGAAAAAGGTTAAACGAAATGAAGTGCAGCTAGTTTGCAGTCTTTCCAGCTTCAGTTTGAAGTGATTGTGTTAGCTGTGTTGTTGGCTAGCTCCTCTGAACAACAGTGTCCTGATGAGAGAGCACATTTTCTACTCAAGGCGAATTCACAGCCCATTAGCTTATTGTTATGGATGCATCCAAATAAATGTCACTAAAACAGGTTAAACAAATGCAAATGCAGCTACTGTTGCTATTCTTCCTGAACTGCTTGACGTGACTGTAAATTAGCCGTAGTTGACTAGCTTGCAAGCAAATATGGCAATGGAATTTAAAACGAACGACTGAGATACTGTCCATAGATACAGAACAAAAACCCAATGACTGGGTCACGTCTCTGGCAACAGGCCGATAGTACGAACGACCAGCAAGCTTGGGCAGCAACCCTAGGTTTGTGTTGTCAGGACTATTTATTATGGAAGGATGAAATAGCATGAGTAAATTCAACAAAAGAGCATTCTTAATGAAAATATGTCAATCCTTATTTGAATATGTTGACAACCCAACTTCGTTATTGGGCCTAAAACCACCTGTCACCAATATATTCCTCAAACACCGGCTTCACAGGCATTATCACTTAAGAAGATGTCAAATAGCTCTATTAGGTCTACAGTAGGCTTGTGTAATAAAAGTGTGTTTAAAGCATAAAGCAATACTTTATGGCTATTGTAAGACAATGTGGCACCCCAATGTGTTTTGTGACTTGGAGACATAGATTAGCACTGCAAAGGGAGTGACGTTGACGTCTTAAACCCAGATGGGTGTCCTACACCGGATAGTGCCCTGTCATTAACAGGTGTGCAATTAATTCCCCATGATGGGCTAGTGTGACAGTAATGAAGGTTGACAGTGTGGGCGCTTGTTCCCATGGGACCAGAGTGAAGACAGCCGGCCAGACGTGTCCTTGTCGTGTGTGTTTGTCTCATCTTCTGCTCTTCTCCCCCGCTTAACTTTGAGCTGCCATGATGGTGGCATTTGTAGTCCTACATGTTGAGCTATATTTAGTTTGATGGTTGTACACAGAGTGTAATGTTATATGTACATCCATTTAGTGAGATAGTCCACTGGCCTATTATTCCTATCAAATGACAGTAAAGGGTAGTAAAGATACAGTTATGTGTGGTTTATGACAAGAGACCAGCATTGATTGCATAGACACAGCAATAGGGCTGTGCCGGTCTGGTTTCACACCTCTTAGTAGATGTACACTGTAGGATCAGGCTAACTCACTCCTAGCCACCATGCACTTAGCCACTGTAGAATTCAACATTAGTAATCAAGTATCTTCAGTTGGCAGTAACTGAGTGTTGTCTACGACTGCCAATATGTTGTCAAGCCCAAGTGATACACAAACAGAACAGAAACTGAAAAGCCAATTCTGGCATGTTGTTTTAATTTAGAACTCAGAACACAGCATGAGTGTGTGTGTATGAGAGAGCGACAACATCAGACATCCTCTTATTACTGAGCACACTGTAGGTCTGAGTGGTGCATTATATTGCTGGCACAGTTGTTGGAATTGTCTCCTCCAGTCCTTACCCAATAAATGCATTATAAAATTGAGAAATTCACAATGTCCCTCTATTAGCATTCAGGAATAATTGATTCATAAGAAAATATGGAATATAAATCAGGATGGGTCTCCTTTTACACAAAAGATCCACCTTACCCCCACCGCCCGTTCCTTCAATTATTTTTTCATCTGCCATTTGTATGCTTTTCATTACCCATCTGCTCCCTTATGACATGCCGGTAATAGCCTTGGAGCCATGCTGGTAAACAGTTTTGACAAATTAAAATCACCCAGCTCAAGTGAAGGGTCTGTGCTGCAAACTATAGGAGAGAAGAGAGGAGAGGAGAAGCACTAGCCCGGCTTCCTAGTGACAAGGCCAAGCCAAGTACACATCCGATGCAGGGCAGGCAGCTACTGTACTCCAGGCAATTTAATTGTAATACCATTGGATGATAAGAAATGAGGATTATTTCTCTTCGTGAAGGATATTCAACTGAAAACCAAGCTAGCACCTCATGTTCACATCCAAAACATGCAGCTACGGTATCCTACTGTTTCATTATTGCTTTTGCTGCTGTGCCAGTTCCCTCCTGCAGTTGAAGAGATTTCTCTAAAGGATGATTATCACTTCAGATGCACATGCCAGGACTGTGTATGACAAGGACATATGTGGAACACACCGTGAGTGACTGAGAAATCCATTAATGACTAGAAACATTATTAATCTTGCACATACACACAAGACAGTTTTATTTGACAGACATATTTGACAGGCATTGTTAATCCCTTTTCAGTCCATCTAAAAATACTCCAAGGCACTGTTTTTAGGCTGCTGTCTCTGTACATTTCATTAAAGACCCAGTATGAGCCTTCATACTGTTATTATGTGAAGGATGATGTAGCATTTGCATTTTTTTTCTTCTTAAAATAACAAACCATACTTGTATATTTATAATAGCTGGATGGTATTGATCTATTTTCATTTATCATTCACAATTGAAAGAAACAATGACAAAACATTTTGTTTATGCTTGCAGTTTGCTAGCATTGACATCATTTTACAATTTTAGGGATAGTCTTCCAAAGTAATATTCAGATGCACATGGTAATCTAATTAGCAAAAACAATACAAATATGTGGAATTCCTGATAAAGAAAAAGGTTAGACACATTGTTCTATTGTAAAGTCTTTATGAAAGGAGAGACGGTAGCGTTGGACAACATTTGAGTCATTTAGCAGACACTATTATCCAGAGCAACTTACAGGAGTAATTAGGGTTAAGTGCATTGCTCAATGGCACAGACAGATTTTTCACTTAGTCAGTTCTAGGATTCAAATCCGCGACCTTTTTGGTTACTGGCCCATTGCTACGCTACAGTACCTGCCGCCCATGATGACAACCCATGACACCATGTAACTAGCAGCTTGACATTGTTCTCAACTAGCTGTCCAGTACCACTGCAACACTGTAGCAACACTGTCGCCTAATTGTGTGAGATTATCGCAACCAAAGCATTCCTTAACTTCCCACTTCGACAAGAATCAGATCGGCACTATCCATCTTCATCCTCCATCATGACGGACTGACAGGGGTTTCCATCATGTGTCATTATTGGTGCATGAGGCAACTCAGCGAAACATTCCTCCACTCTGGGAAATGCATCAATCACACACTGTCCGACAATGACAGGCCTGTGCGTGCTACAGTAATGACAACCCCGTGCATGTCACACGACCATTAGGATGTATCTGAACCACGGTAGAGAGGAGAGAGAAGAATCAATGCATTTGGTAGGTAATTAAGATTAGGCATTGAATAGAGAATACTGTACATTAGTGCGATGGCAGTCTGAATGGCTGTCAGGCTAATGTTGACAATTGGGTGATGATATTGGTATTGGTACTGCAGTCAGACTGCAGTATGAAGGGAGACAGGTATGTTGCGACCTCATTGTGGAGATTGCAAAAACGTTGACTAATGGTGGCTCAGTCGACTGAATAAATGACTGCACCATCTTTCTCAGCTGATAATGAGTATTTTCTGGTCACAGTGATTCAATTACACAGTATATTACAAAAACAGGGGGCAGGCAATCGACAGGTCAAGTCACGACTTCCGCCGAAGTCGGTCCCTCTCCTTGTTCGGACGGCGCTCGGTGGTCGACGTCGCCGGTCTTCCAGCCATCGCCGCTCCACCTTTCATTTTCCATTTGTTTTGTTTTCCCATACACCTGCTTCACATTCCCTTATCAGACTAAATGTATATCACCCTCTATTTTCCCCATGTCTGTGTGTGGAATTGTTCTTTGTGTAGGGTGTTACGCTACAGGCTGGCTTGCGCTAGGTTTGTTTCAAACCTAGGTTTGTTTGTTTTGTTTAATCCGGTTCATGTTACCGTGGTTGTGCTTTGAGCTGCCTCACCTGTGCCTTTGTGCAAGGGTGTATATTAAAGTTCTCCTCTTATCACCCATCTCTGCTCTCCTGCGCCTGACTTCCCAGCAACCAGTCACCTCACCCCGTTACAGGTCAAGGGCATGCAGAGGTCAGTAATCCAGAGCAGAGTCCGAAAGTTACAGAATGGCAGACAGGCTCAGGGCAGGCAGAGGTCAGTAATCCAGGGCAGTGTCACAAGGTACAGTATGGCAGAGGTCAGGGCAGGCAGAATGGTCAAAACTGGGAAAACTAGAAAACAGGGACTAGAGAAAAAACAGGAGTAAGGGAATTTCCCCCTGAAATGGACAAAAATGAATGGGAAACCATTGGCATAGTACAAACCATGTACACGATGGACAATACCACCCAAATCGCCGTTGATTCATGCAAAATGTTTTGCAAATGCCATATGGCAATTGCCAGTTGTAACACTTCAAAAATCCAACAGGTGGCGTGTGCGCTCCTCCTTGGTTTTTCATATAGGAAATGGACCCCAAGTCAACATCCAAAAGCCAAATTTTGAAAAAATGAATTTTTTGTCAAAAACTTATCACCCCTTAAAAAAGTGCTTTCTGGACCGTTTTTCGAAATTCTTTCGCTTTTTTTGTCAATTACACATGTGTAAGAACTGTATGAATATACTTTTGTCCAATTTTATTATCATAATTTATTTTATTTTTTTACTTGCGCATTATTGCATGTGTTTTCTCCATTTGCAATATGATTTCATAGGAAGTCAAAAGTCAATAATTGCAAAATTTCATAAAAAACTTCACACACCCCTAAAAAAGTGCTTTCTGGACCGTTTTTCGAAATTCTTTAGAATTTTGTGTCAATTACACACGTATAAGAACTGTATCAACATACTTTAGTCATATTTTATTATCATAATTATTTTTTTTTTTTTTTACTTGTGCATAAGGCATATGTTTTGTGGGGGCCAAATGTCATAAGAAATTTGACATGCTCAAAAATCCTGCAGAAATGCAAAATTGACTGGCCTGATGAACTCGGGATGGCCGGGCAGTGATTGTTGTTCCTTTCAATCACTCGTAGTGTTGATTTCATCATGTCCATTTGGTGATGTTTTCTCACTTTTACGAAGTCACTGTGCATTTGCAATATGGTTAACTGGGCATTCACCATCACGAATTTGTCATGCTATAAAAATCGTGCAGGAATGCCAAATTGACTGGCCCGATGAACTCGGGATGGCTGGGCAGTGATTCTGGTACCTCTCCATCGCTCGTTAGGGTTGATTTCAGAATGTCACTTTTGGTGATGGTACCTCACCGCTTAAACATATTGCAAATGGACAAGAGTCACCTGCAAGTCACCGTCCATCAGTCAATTTGATATCATTCTGACACCAAACTGATACAAACTGACACCAAACCCACTTTTCCCAACTCGTTTAGGAGCCAAGTATCACATACTTCAGAGCTGGCCCAAAATTCACAACGCCTTCGGTTCAAACCATAAAAAAACATAAAACACGTAGTTACGTTCTAGCTGCGGGTCCATTTCTTGTGTTATGTGTAGGCCTAGCTGAGGCAACCCCGAATCTCAAGTTTCGGCTCGATAGGTCATTTGGTGTCCGAGCAAAACCCTAATTGGTGCTGAAAATCCACTTTTTTCCATGACTTGCTACGGGGTCCTTGAATGAGCTATCGGACAGAAACGTTGGGGTCCGTGTCTATGGTCCGAGCCGATTTCAATGCACCTAGTCTTGTGTCTCTGAGACTTTTCTAAATGTCGCCATTTTAGTAATGGTCAAAATGAATTGAAGTTATTGCAAATGTACGAGGCTGTTTCTCGGTCCGAGAACCTTCTAGAGCCACTTAACTCACCACGCACTATCGACCTGAGGTCTAGAACAGGTTTCTAAAGTTTCGGAACTCTAGGTCTGACGGTTCTTTTTTAGCTCGAACAAAGCTAAGTATTGAAGGCACTGTCAGTCTCTATGCACCCCAATACGTCCCTCCATCCAAGTTGTGTATCTGTGTGATTTATTTTTCCTTCGAATTTTTATGGGAAAAATGACTGATTTACAGTTCATGGGGGTTGCCTAATCACACATATGAAGTTTTGGACAGATCTTATTTTTTTAACCCTTCCAAACAGCACCTGAGACACCAATTATGGCACTTCCGGTTGGCACAGGAAGCTATAAGTACAAACATGTCTTGATTGACATAGACACTTACAGAATCCTGAGTTTTAAGTCTTTACGTTGAGAATTGACTGATCTACACAGGGTTGAATGCAGAGTCATTTTCACCTTTGCTGGTGATGTACATCCAAATACCTTTTGGGTGAATTTAACTACTTCCGGTTGCTCCAGGAAGCTTAGAATCGACACAGGTAGACCTCATAGTGGTCTGATGGACTGTCATAGAAGACAGGTTCATAAGGCATTCATAACCCACATAGGCTTCAGGTTGAATTTAGAGGTGAAGCCAATGTATTCCTATGGGGAGAGAAGTCAATGCAAACTGTTTTTATGTAAACACCTTTACATTTAGCTGTGAAGGGTTAATGCCACACGGTCAAGGTTAGGCTTGCACAGATCGGGAGGACCTTAGGAATAGTCCTGTGTTTGAATTGTCCTTCTAAACCTAACGGTTCCGCCGCTGTCACCCAAAATCAAATGACGTTCTGGTGCAGGCTTCATCTTAGGCCTACTTTTCTCATGGTCGCTGCGCTTAGACCGAGCGAGCTACGGTCAAGCGGGATATCTCGTTGAACTCGGCACGGCCTTGGGATTATGTTTATGCCATTGCCTGCTCTCTGTGTCTTTAAACACCACGCTTTGTCACTACATCCTTGCTGTGTGTGTGTGTGAGAGCTTTTCTTTGACATCTGTTGGGAGAAATGACTGATTTTACAGTTCAGGAGGGTTGCCTAATCACACATATGAAGTTTTGAAAAGATCTGACCTTTTTAACCCTTTGATACAGCCACTATGACACCATTTAAGGCACTTTCTGTTGGCACAGGAAGCTATAAATAAATTCATATCCACATTGGGGTATGTCTTTACAGAATCCTGAGTTTTAAGTCTTTACGTTAAGAACTGAGTTATTTACGGAGGGTTTAGTGAGTGTGTGTTATTTCAGAAAATCATAGAAAATCACAGAAATCTCGCAGAGCTCCGCAGCACACTTTAAAAATATTCGTATGAACACCCTGCAACTGGATCTGTAACTGTTGAAAAAAAAACCCACCTATATTTGAACATCACAAATCTGTCATTGTACGATTTCTCTTAAATGACGATAGATAAATTGCTGATTTTTTTGTTATTGACACCGGAGTCTCAAACTCAAAAACCGTTGAGGCCTAGATGCCATCTTGTTCGGGGCCAACTGCCCATTATGCCAAACCTATGCTCACCAAGTTTCGGCTTCGAAATATTTTCAGTTTTCGAGATAAGGCCCGTCGTGATTCGTGATGTTTTGTCAAATTGCAGTATGATTGCTTATGCCCTCTTGTGGGATTTTCCGGGATAGCGGAAAAATGACCAAAATTTGATTATTTTATAAATCGAAAACCGAATGTCCGACAAAGTTCATTTGATGACTTCCCGGTAGGTCTGGCCCTGCCGCTCGGCCCGACGCCGTCCCCGAATTTAACAAATGTTTTCGGACGTCTAGTAAGGGACGGTACATTTGCAATATGGACTTTTTCACTAACCATACAGAAAATGTCGAAATGTTCCCTTAGGGTATGTAAGGGAAACCGCATGTAGGCTTGGCGAGACAAGGTGAACTGGCAACAGACAATCAGAGAAGACAGGTATAAATACACTGGGGATAATGGGGAAGATGTGCGACACCTGGAGGGGGGTGGAGACAAGCACAATGGCAGGTGAAAAAGATCAGGGTGTGACAGACCTAACTGATAATAAACCCAGGATAAGGGTTATTCAAGGGTACATGACATTCAGCCACATTTCATGGACATTGTTTATTTTAAATAAAGGGGAGGAGGAGGGGCCATGTTGATAAAAAAAGTCAGATTGAAAAATGGAGTGTTACTTAGGTCATCTTTTAGATCTCAGATCTTGTGACTGGGTTTGACTTCAATTAAATCCTGAGGGGTGCTTCCGAGTCAATCTGTGATCTTTATCTCAACCCTGGCCCTTAGATCTCTATCACTCTGCGACCCATGGGGAAATGGAGGCACCTTCCATAACAATGGGCTTGGAATCTTTGCTATTTCTGGCCACCCCCCTGTTTCCTAAACAGTGATGTGACTCTATTGAGGGCCGCGACCTTGACTACAAGAGTTTCAGGAAGCCCAGGCCTGCCTCCTTTTACAAGTTTTTTATTTCTCAAAACCTGTAACATATCAATGACCTGAGGAGTGTTTTTTCTCATGCAGGGATAGCAGCACTATCATAGTGCCGTAGTGTTATCTAGACTGGGAGGTAAATATGTTATTTTGTTCCTTGTGTAATATTTGCACTGCTCTGATTCGCAGAACTAAAACACATTGAATTAATCTGTCTCTCCCAACTCTGAGGTTTCAATAGAAATACGGTCTAAATAGTTTTGAGCAACTGGCTGGGCTGGCAGTCTCTGAAAAAGCTAATGGTTGACAGACACAGTGAAGAAGAAGGCTTGGGTTTGAGATGATTGAAGCTCCCCTCCCTGTCTCCGTTAATCCAACCTCTCCTCCCTCTCTGCCAGCCCTCCTCTGATGGCTAATTACAGGCTTTGATCTGTGTTTGTTCCATCTGTATAATATTTAACGTACTGTAATTATGCTGAATAATCACTAGACACGTCACCTCCTGCAGAGTCATACTGTAGCGGTATTACCCACTTGAAAAAAGCATATAGTATATTATGGTATAAATACTGTAGTATTACTAAATTTATATACTATAGTATTCACTGTAGTGTTTTTGCAGACTTTACTGTAGTATTCACTTTAGTGTTTTGTGGACATGGATGGAGTATACTGAAGTATTTACAGTTTACTATAGTATAAATAGTGTAGTATTACTATAGTTTAAAAAAACTATAGTATACACTATAGTAATTACTGTAGTGTTTCTGCAGGCATTACTGTAGTATTGTTTTTGTTTTATTATACACTACAGGCCACAACGTATACTCATTCAAGGGTTTTTCTTAATTTGTACTATTTTCTACACTGTAGAATAATAGTGAAGACATCAAAACTATATAATAACACACATGGAATCATGTAGTAATCAAAAAGGTGTTTGACAAATCAAAATATATTTACAGTGCCTTGCAAAAGTATTCTTCCCCTTGGTGTTTTTCCTATTTTGTTGCATTATAACCTGTAATGGAATACAAAAAATAGTCCAAATTGGTGAAGTGAAATGAAAAATATAACTTGTTTCAAAAAATAAAAAATAAAAATAAAAACGGAAAAGTGGTGCGTGCATATGTATTCACCCCCTTTGCTATGACGCCCACGAAATAAGATCTGGTGCAAACAATTACCTTCAGAAGTCACATAATTAGTTTTAAAAAAGTCCTACCTGTGTGCAAGTGTCACATGATCTGTCACATGATCTCAGTACATTTACACCCATTCTGAAAGGCCCCAGAGTCTGCAACACCACTAAGCAAGGGGCGCCACCAAGCAAGCGGCACCATGAAGACCTAGGAGCTCTCCAAGTCGAGGACAAAGTTGTGAAAAAGTACAGATCGGGGTTGGGTTATAAAAAAATATCAGAAACTTTGAACGTCCCACGGAGCACCATTAAATCCATTATTAAAAAATGGAAAGAATATGGGCACCACAACAAACCTACCAAGAGAGATCCATCCGCAAATACTCATGGACCAGGCAAGAAGGGCATTAATCAGAGAGGCAACAATGAGACCAAAGATAAACCTGAAGGAGCTGCAAAGCTCCACAGTGGAGATTGGAGTACCTGTCCATAGGACCACTTTAAGCCGGACACTCCACCGAGCTGGGATTTATGGAAGAGTGACCAGAGAAAAAACATTGCTTAATAAAGAAAAAAATAAGCAAACACGCTTGGTGTTAGCCAAAAGGCATGTGGGAGACTCCCCAAATATATCGAAGAAGGTGTTCAGATGAGACTAAAATGTAGCTTTTTGGGTAAAATGCTATGTCGGGCACAAACCTAGCACTTCTCATCACCCCGAGAGCCTTATCCACAGTGAAGCATGGTGGTGGCAGCGTCATGCTGTGGGGATGTTTTTCATCGGCAGGGACTGGGAAACTGGTCGGAATTGAAGGAAAGATGGATGGCGCTAAATACAGGGAAATTCTTGAAAGGAAACATGTTTCAGTCTTCCAGAGATTTGAGACTGGGACGGAGGTTCACCTTCCATCAGGAGAATGACTCTAAGCATACTGCTAAAGCAACACTCAAGCAGTTTAAGGGGAAACCTTTAAATGTCTTGGAATAGCCTAGTCAAAGCCCAGACCTCAATTCAATTGAGAATATGTGGTATGACTTAAAGATTGCTGTACACCAGCGGAACCCAACCAACTTGAAGGAGCTGGAGCAGTTTGCCTTGAAGAATGAGCAAAAATTTCAATGGCTAGATTTGACAAGCTAATAGAGACATACCCCAAGATACTTGCAGCTGTAATTGCTGCAAAAGGTGTCTCTACAAAGTATTGACTTTGGGGGATGAATAGTTATGCACGCTCAAGTTTTCAGTTTGTCTTATTTCTTATTTCACAATAAAAAATATTTTTCGTCATCAAAGTGGCAGAAATGTTGTGTAAATAAAATGATACAACCCCCCCCCCCAAAATCTATTTTAATTCCAGGTTGTAAGGCAACAAAATAGGAAAAATGCCAAGGGGGGGGATATTTTGCAAGACACTGTATATTTGATTCTTCAAATAGTCACCCTTGCCTTGATGACAGCTTTTCACACTCTTGACATTCTCTCAACCAGCTTCATCTGGAATGTTTTCCCAACAGTCTTGAAGGAGTTCCAACATATGCTGAGCAGTTGTTGGCTGCTTTTCCTTCACTCTGCGATCCGACTCATCCTAAAGCATCTCCATTTGGTTGAGTTCCGGGGATTGAGGAGGCCAGGTCATCTGATGCAGCACTCCATCACAATCCTTCCTGGTAAAATAGCTCTTACACAGCCTGGATGTGTTTTGGGTCATTGTCAGGTTGAAAAACAAATTATAGTCCCACTGAGCCTAAACCAGATGGGATGGCGTATCGCTGAAGAATGCTGTGATAGCCATGCTGGTTAATTAAGTGTGCCTTGAATTCTAAATAAATCACAGACATTGCCACCAGCAAAGCACCAACACACCATAACACCTCATTCTCCATGCTTAACAGTGGGAAATACACATGCAGAGATCACCCGTTCACCCACACCACGTCTCACAAAGACACGGTGGTTGGCACCAAAAATCTCAAATTTGTAATCCAGACCAAAGGACACATTTCCACCGGTCTAATGTCCATTGCTTGGGTTTCTTGGCCCAAGCAAGTCTCTTCTTCTTATTGGTATCCTTTAGTAGTGGTTTCTTTGCAGCAATTCAACCATGAAGGTCTGATTCACACAGCCTCTTCTGAACAGTTGATGTTGAGATTTGCCTGTTACTTTGAAACATTTATTTTGGGCTGCAATTTCTGAGGCTGGTAACTCTAATGAACTTATCCTCTGCAGCAGAGGCAAACCTGGGTCTTCCATTCCTGTGGCGGTCCTCACGAGAGCCAGTTTCATCATAGCGCTTGATGATTTTTCCAACTGCAAGTTCTCGAAATGTTCGGTATTGACTGACATTCATGTCTTGAAGTAATGGTGGACTGTCGTTTTCTGTGTTTGTATGTTAGCTTTGCTTATTTGAGCTGTTCTTGCTATAACATGGACTTGGTCTTTTACCAAATAGGGCTATCTTCTGTATTTCCCCCACACCATGTCAAAACACAACTGATTGGCTCAAACGCATTAAGAAGGAAATAAATTCCACCAATTAACTTTTAAGAAGTCACACCTGTTCATTTAAAATAATTCCAGCTACCTCATAAAGCCTGTTGAGGGAATGTCAAATCTGTCATCAAGGCAAAGAAAGGTAATTTGAAGAATCTAAAATATAAAATATATTTTGATTTGTTGAACCTCTAGCGTCGAGCAATCCCGTATCCGGAAGCCTCAAGCTCATTAGCATAACACAACGTTAACTATTCCTGAAAATCGCAAATGAAATGAAATAAATATATTGGCTCACAAGCTTAGCCTTTTGTTCACAACACTGTCATCTCAGATTTTCAAAATATGCTTTTCAACCATAGCTACACAAGCATTTGTGTAAGAGTATTGATAGCTAGCATAGCATTAAGCCTAGCATTCAGCAGGCAAAATTTTCACAAAAACAAGAAAGGCATTCAAATAAAATCATTTACCTTTGAAGAACTTCGGATGTTTTAAATGAGGAGACTTTCAGTTAGATAGCAAATGTTCAGTTTTTCCCAAAAGATTATTTGTGTAGGAGAAATCGCTCCGTTTTGTTGATCACGTTTGGCGAAGAAAAACAACCTGAAAATTCATTCATTACAACGCCAAACTTTTTTCATCATGGTTTCGCCTGTAGCATTCGTTCTGTGGCACTCACAGACAATATCTTTGCAGTTTTGGAAACGTCAGAGTGTTTTCTTTCCAAATCCGTCAATTATATGCATAGTCGAGCATCCTTTCATGACAAAATATCTTGTTTAAAACGGAAACGTTTTTTATACAAAAATTAAAAGATCCCATCTACTATCCTAGTCATAATCGACACAAAGCGGCTTTTTTTGCCTGCCAAGGAAACGGCTGAGTTGGTAATTAATCATGTGTTCATAGTCTTCGATTCCTCAAGATATATCAAAGAAGTTAACACTTTTTTTTGTTCTGGCATAGTTTCGATAGTGTTCATAGTTTCGATTTCTTTATTATTATTCTACAATGTAGAAAATAGAAAAATTAAAGATAAACACCTTGAATGAGTAGGTGTTCTAAAATTGGTCCCTTCCAAGGTTTTTTTCTTTCTACACTTATCCCTTAAGATTTCCCACATTTCACATTTCTTGTTAAAACCTGTTGTTTTTTCCCTTGTCCCGGCAGACAGAAACTTTTGACCCCATCCTGACGGTAGTGTATTTGACATTTATAGTGAGGGCTTTCCCTTTATTAAAACACTTGAGGAAAACTACTGGACAAATACTAAAATGGACTGCACAATTTCCAAATGTACACTGTAAAAAATTCTGCTGTTAAAAACAAAATACCAGCCCTGGGTAAACATTAGTGGACAGAACATTTCAAAATCGTTAAATAATTTTTTACCCAGCCAGATTTTCAAAATATGGTTCAATTTGTGTAAGAGTATGCAAAGCTAGCTTAATAACATTCAGCTGCCAAATAAATAAAATCAAAGCTGATGTTTTCTTTTTGCGCAGTGTTTCCAAAAGCTTCTTTGTTCTTTCTACCAATCACATCAGAAAACTTTTTCCATGGATTAACATTTAAATTTACAGTGTACAAACAAACAAGCCTTTTGAAATCTGACATGGTATTGGCTGGATTAACAAGAAGTTAACTTCTTATGGCTGCAATCCCGTTAACTGGAGCGATATTACAACAATCAGTGAAAGTACAGTGCGCCAAATTCGAAAGAACAGAAATCTTATACTTAAAATTCCTCAAACATACATGTATTTTATATCGTTTTCAAGGTAGTCTTTTTGTTAATCCCACTGCAGTGTCCGATTTCAAATAGGATTTACGGGGAAAGCACCACAAACTATTATGTTAGGTCACCAACAACTCACAGAAATACACAGCCAATTTGTCCAGCCAAAGAGAATGAGAGAAAAAGCACAAAGAGATAAAATTAATCACTAACCTTTGATAATCTTCATCAAATGACACTCATAGGACTTCATGTTACACAATACATGTATGTTTTGTTTGATTAAGTTCATATTTATATAAACAAATCTGAGTTTACATTGGTGCGCTACATTCACTAGTTCCAAAAACATCCAGTGATTTTGCATAGCCACATCGATTCAAGAGTAATACATAAATGTAGATGTTATACACATGGAATTATAGATTTACCTCTCCCTAATGCAACCGCTGTGTCAGATTTTTTTTACGGAAAAAGAAACCCATGCAATAATCTGAGACGGCGCTCAGAAGTAAAAAATCACCACAGCCGCAACGATGGCGTCAACATAAACAAGAAATTACATGATAAATATTCCCTTACCTTTGAAGATCTACATCATAAAGCACTCCAGGAATCCCAGGTCCACAATAAATGTTTGTTTTGTTCGATAATGTCCGTTATTTATGTCCAAATACCTTATTTTGTTAGCGCGTTTGGTATACATATCCAAATGCTCATTCTGGACAAACAGTTATATTACAGGTCAAAGAAACATTTCAAACTAAGTACAGAATCAATCATTAGGATGTTTTTAAAGCTTCAATAAGGTTCCAACTGGAGAATTCCTTCCTGTCTTCATGAGCAATGGAACGCAAGTGGGTACCATGAGGAATAAGCGTGATCAGAAAAGGGCTGCTTGATAGACACCTGATGCATTCTGCTCTCATTCACTCCCACATCACCATAGAAGTCTCATTAAAACGTATATTATTTGTTGAAATCTAGTGGAACCCCTAGCCAGTGCAACATCATCTCAAGGGGATTTCATTGGGGACTCTAGTGAATACATACAATGCTCAGATTTCTCACTTCCTGTTTTGATTTCAACTCAGGATTTTGCCTGTCATATGAGTTCTGTTACACTCACAGACATCATTCAACCAGTTTTAGAAACGTTAGAGTGTTTTCTATCCAAAACTAATAATAACATGCATATATTAGCAACTGAGACTGAGGAGCAGGCCGTTTACTTTGGGCAACTTATTCATCCAAACTACTCAATACTGCCCCCCAGTCATAAGAAGTTCATCTTTAAGCCGATGTATAACACTTGTATATTCTATGAATGTTTATTATGAGTATTTCTGTATATTGAATTTGGCGCTCTGTTTTTGGCGAGGTTTTTAAGAGCTAACGTGGGTTAATCCCTGCTCCGCGGTTTATACTATTGCGCATTTACATCAAGACTAAGGGGAGACACTCTACCCATGACTTCTCTGTGGAGTGGCATGCTTTGGCAAGCCCTCTTTTTATGGTTTGGTTAGCTCTCTCAGTGATCCCATTACTTTGTGGGTGGTAGATACAAACACACTTCTGATCTATCCCCAATTGGGCAGCCACCTGTGCAACCACATCTCCTGTGAAATGGGTGTCATTGTCTGCGGAAAGAACTTCCGTTATACCAAAATTAGGGATGATTTCGCTTCCCAGGTTTCCCTTACCAACAGTGCATCACAGTGCACAGTTGGAAATGTTTTGATCCACCTGGTAAAACAATCAATTATCACCATGCAGTATCTCTTTCTTTCTTTTCATTCAGCCATGTCTAAAAAATCCATAGCTAAATGGGTGAATGGGCGCTGAAGATTTCCCTAGTTTCAGGGGGGTACCCTTACCAATGTTGCATTGCATGCATGTAGTACATTTATACAAGTGTTTTGCAAATTTCAATCAGATTTGGACGAAACCAGGTGTCGGATATTAGTCTTACCATCTCCCCTCTTGGGCCAGGTGACACACAGAGGAGACGAGAGGCAGAGGCAGAACTGGTTTGCCAGAGAGTGATTGCATCCACAGGACATCAGGGCCTCTGGAACAGCCCCAAGATTCCCACAAGGGTTGATTAAGTGCATCAGCAGCCTGGTGTTGGTCCAGATCAGTGATTTCAGTCCTACATGGGGTAGTATGCATAACGGCATGAGTATGGCAGCGAGAAGCAGCATTCTTAGCAGAAGCATCAGCAGCAACATTACCTAAACTAATGCTATATCAGTGTTGCCTGTGTGAGCACTGACCTTAAGAATAGCCAACTCAGCTGGAAGCAACCTCCAGCAGGGCTTTAATCTGTAAACAGTGTTTAGTAGGCGTACCAGATGTTTTAACAAAGTCCCTACCCTTCCAAATGCCAACCCAGGAGAGGCAAACACCAACGGCGTATGCGGAGTCAGAATAACTGTTAATCTTCAAACCACTACCTAATATACAGTACATGTTTCAGTAAGGGCCAGTAGCTCAGCTTGTTATGCTGAGCAATTTTCAGGCAAGGGCTGTTCAATCAACAAAGTCCTATCTACTGAAACTATACCAAACGCTGCATGTTTCCTACCAGTCTCCCTATCAACAAAGGCAGAGCCATCAACAAAGAGAGTAATGAGGTTCATCGTAAAGAGGTTCATCGTAAAGGTCAGGCCTGGCCTTAAAATCCCATTGGACCAGATCAGGACAGTTGTGTGGTTCTCCATCTTCCCGAGACACGTGCAGTTGTGCTGGGTTAACAACAGAGCAACGTTGAATTGTGAGGTTGCGTCAGAAGGCACTCATACCCAGCAAGCCCTGCAGTTGTTGATGAGGGCAAATGTTTCTCATATGGCCTGTATGTGGATTATATGTACAGTTGAAGTCGGAGGTTTACATACACTTAGGTTGGAGTCATTTAAAATTTGTTTTTCAACCACTCCACAAATTTCTTGTTAACAAACTTGGCAAGTCGGTTAGGACATCTACTTTGTGCATGACACAAGTCATTTTCCAACCATTGTTTACAGACAGATTATTTCGCTTAAAATTCATTGTATCACAATTCCAGTCGGTCATAAGTTTATATACACTATGTGTCTTTAAACAGCTTGGAAAATTCCAGAAAATTATGTCATGGCTTTAGAAGTTTCTGTTAGGCTAATTTGCATAATTTGAGTCAATTTGAGGTGTACCTGTTGATGCTTATCAGGGCCTACCTTCAAACTCAGTGTCTTTTTGCTTGACATCATGGGAAAATCAAAAGAAATCAGCCAAGACCAAGAAAAATTATTGTAGACAAACATAAGTCTGGTTCATCCTTGGGAGCAATTTCCCAATGCCTGAAGGTACAATCTGTACAAACAATAGTATGCAAGTATAAAAACCATGGGACGACACAGCCGTCATACAGGAAGGAGACGCGTTCTGTCTCCTAGAGATGAACGTACTTTGGTGCGAAAAGTGCAAATCAATCCCAGAACAACAGCAAAGGATCTTGTGAAGATGCTTGAGGAAAAAGGTACAAAAGTATCTATATTCACAGTAAAACGAGTCCTATATCAACATAACCTGAAAGGCCGCTCAACAAGGAAGAAGCCACTGCTCCAAAACCTCCATAAGAAAGCCAGACTACGGTTTGCAACTGCACATGGGGACAAAGATCGTACTTTTTGAGAAATGTCCTCTGGTCTGATGAAAAATGAAAAAAAAAAAATAGAACTGTTTGGCCATAATGACCATCGTTATGTTTGGAGAGAATAGGGTGGGGGCTTGCAAGGCGAAGAGCACCATCCCAACTGTGAAGCACGGGGGTGGCAGCATCATGTTGTGGTTTTGCTGTAGGAGGGATTGGTGTGCTTCACAAATTAGATGGCATCATGAGGAGGAAAGTTATGTGGATATATTGATGCAACATCTCAAGACATCATTCAGGACGCAATGGGTCTTCCAAATGGACAATGACATGTTTTGATAGGCACCTCAATGTATCCCTCGATTGATCCAGTTGTTGTTTAATGTTCTGTTGGCCGGTGACACGCACTCAGGAGTCCTTGTGACTCTCGCGAGACTCATCTTCTTCTTCTTCATCTTCAGCTCCACTTTAGTGTTCTTTCAATTGTTCACGTTCTCTCTCCTCTCTCTTATTTTCTTCCCACTGTCTCATGTATTGTTCACTTCTTATGCACGTTCTCTCTCTCCTCTCTCTTATTTTTTTCCCACTGTCTTATTTATTGTTCACTTCTTGCTCTTTCTTCACTTGCCATTCTCTCTCATCTTATCTCCTCTTCTCTTTCTTTGTTAAGTTACTTCCACTTATCCTTTTGCCTCTGTCTTCATCATCGCAATGTCGTCTGATTTTGTCAACAGCTTTATCCATTTCTCATTGCACCTTCTTTTCTTGAGCTGCCATGAGGTCCTTTGACATGGTAACTGTAGGGTAGAGAGGAGTTGAATGTGTCTTGGCATCATTCCATATTTCTCCAAGTTCTTGATACATTCTACCCAGTGCCAGTGGTGGAGAAGAATTATCGCCTGGAGCTACTAGTTTGTTTGGGAGTAGTGGATAAATTCTCTCTGCAGTAGGGAGGGGGTGGTGGAGCATATAGTGGAGCGCTGTATTCCAGAGGAAACTTCTCTGTCTTGACGGAGGCAGTGTTATTAATCTTTGTCAATTAATTTTTCAAACAGGTAGCTTTCTGTTGAGTCCAGAATAGGTTACCCTCAATTTTTTTAATCGACAAAGCAGTCACAGAAATCAGGGTGGATTTTTTTCTTTCCCTTGGTCTTATTTTCCTGTCTTCTTTTCACAATGTCCTGCACATGTTGATATTTGGTTTTGTTAAATGAACAGTCCGTAGGCCATTCATATTCAAAAGCGTCTTTGGTCCATTCCTGCCATTTCTTGAAAACCCAGGTTAAGTCTTTTTCCATAGTGGGGTATTAAAAATTGTAGAGGGGTGGCGGGTTTCATTGCAAAGTGTATTGAGAACAGGGTGATAAGTGAATAAAAATGTAATACCATGTAATGTATAGGTGGTGTAAAATAGTTGTCCTCTTTGGAGAAACCACAAAATAGTAAAGGGTTCAAGATGATTTATATGACTGGTATAAACGTTGGTGTAACCTCCACAACAATCCTGGTATCTCTGTGATAATCTTCTCATTCCAAGGGAGAAACTATTACTTCAAAACTATTTCTCTTTAAAATTGCATTGGTCAGTAACACATGGGAAGGTGTATTCCCTAATACAGCAATGGTGTATGCTTTAAGGTTTATCCCCCCACAGGCAACCCTTCGAGCGGCTGATCAAAAAGTCCACTCCGCTCTTTCAAATACATGGGCTTTATATTGTCTAACTAACTCCTGATTTAATGTCCCACCATCCAAGTCATAACACACAGAAAACATAAACAGAACAATTACAGATTCAGTTATCAGAAAATATTTCAACAACTCTTAATTCTATAAACAATCAACATTTTCTACTTGGAATTTATACCCTAAGTCCTATCACTGTCCAGATCTTCCTCATCTTCAACTGAAGAGGAGAGGCGAGAAGGATCAGAGGACCAAAATGAGGCGTGGTATGTGTTCATGATGAATGTTTAATTAAAGAAAGAACTGAACACTGAATACAAAAACAATAAACAAATAAAGACCGTGAAGCTATCATAAGGACTGTGCTGACACAAGCAACTAACATAGACAATCACCCACAAACAAACAGTGCAACCCAGGCCACCTAAGTATGATTCTCAATCAGAGACAACTAATGACACCTGCCTCTGATTGAGAACCATACTAGGCCGAAACATAGAAATCCCCAAATCATAGAAAATCAAACATAGACTGCCCACCCCAACTCACGCCCTGACCATACTAAATAATGAATACAAAACAAAGGAAATAAAGGTCAGAACGTGACAATCACCAAGTCTCATCACAATAATCTCAGCAACAGGGATTTACACTTGGAATGTATGCCCTAAATCCTATCAGCAAGTCTCATCACAATAATCTTAACAATTGGCATTTATACTTGGAATTTATGCCCTAAGTCCTATCACCAAGTCTCATAATCATAAACATTTGACCCAGGAATTTATAACCTATTTCCACCTAGGTGGTCTGTGCTTCCTCCCATGAATTGCGCAACAATAGGTTCACACTTTCAATTATTTCATCATTTCAGAAATGTAAGATCGTATAAATTTAAGTGTCTAGTATCACAAGACATAGTTTCAGACTTTTATTTTGAAAAATGAGCCTGAGCGACAACATTGTGTCAGTGTCCACCTGATGGCTCTTTGTGTATTTCTCACGCAAAAGACAGAGGTAGCCATTTTTCCACCCGGTCTTACTGAAAACAGCTCTGTCCCGGTTGATATATTATCAATAGATATTTGAAAAACACCTTGAGGATTGATTACAAACAACGTTTGCCATGTTTCTGTCGATATTATGGAGCTAATTTGGAATAAGTTGTCGTGACCGCAATTTCCGGTCGTTTTCTCAGCCAAACGTGAAGAACTAATGGAGCTAACTAATGGAACTAATTTTTGGCTATAAAAATAATTTTTCTGGAAAAAAGGAACATTTGCTATCTAACTGGGAGTCTCGTGAGTGAAAACATCCGAAGCTCATCAAAGGTAAACTATTTAATTTGATTGCTTTTCTGATTTTCGTGACCCGATTGCCTGCTTCTGGCTAGGCATAATGCTATGCTAGGCTATCGATAAACTTACACAAATGCTTGTCTTGCTTTGGCTGTAAAGCATATTTTCAAAATCTGAGATGACAGGGTGATTAACAAAAGGCTAAGCTGTGTTTGAATATATTTCCCTTGTGATTTCATGAATATGAATATTTTCTAGTAAGATTTTTGGTCCTTTGTGTTATGCTACTTAGTGTTAGTTGATGACAATCCTCCCAGATCCGGGATGGGTAGTTACAGCAAGGCGCCACTTACTTGCCAGAGTGACTCTTTAACCACAACGTGCTATAGCAAATGAAAGACTTTAGATATAACAGGTGTCTGCTTACATTGTAATTTTGTAACGCTTGCTCGTGGATCAATGGTCAGTCTAGCGAAGTGGTCACTCGCTTCTGGCTAGCTCGCCAAGGTGTTGGTCAATTTCTTCAACAAATGATCAGGTCTATATAATTATCAAACATATATATTGGTAGTAGAAAGGAAACACAGACCTTTTGTTTAAGTATTAGCATTCTCCTTTAGTAATACAATTCTAGGCATAAGTTCGAAGAGAATACAGTATATGTGTCACAACTTCTGCCGAAGTTGTTGCCTCTCCTTGTTTGGGCGATGCTCGGCGGTTGACGTCACCGGTCTTCTAGCCATCATTGATCCATTTTTCATTTTCCATTGGTTTTGTCTCGTCTTCCCACACAACTGTTTTCAATCCCATTCAATACCTGTTGTGTATTTATCCCTCTGTTTCCCCTCATGTCTTTGTCAGAGATTGTTATTGTCAGTGTTGTGGTTGTTGTATAGGTGCGCGACGGGTCCCTCGTACCCATGTTTGTTTATATTCTGTTCTTATTAGTGTTATGAAGCATGTTACGTGGACATTCATTAAAAGACTCCATTTTACACTCTGTTTGACTCGTCTGTGCCTGACTTCCCTGCCACCTGCCACCTATACCCAATACTCTGACAGAATCTCTGACCCAAAAAATATGAAGTCCACAGGAGAGGACACTACGCTCATGGAGGTGGAGGAACGCATCCGGGAACAAGCGGAGGAGATTGAGCGCCATCATGGATCGCATTGTCCAGAATATGGACCGCTGGGAGAGACAGAGTTTCTCCAGCACCTCTACCACCACAACCGGGATCTCCCTCGAACGCTTTTTCCCCTCCTGAACCGAACAATATCCATTTATCCCTACCCATGGAATACAATGGAGATACTGCCGGCTGCCAGGGTTTCCTCCTTAAACTGAACTTGTATCTGGGCACCGTCTCCCCAGTACCATCGGACCGTGAGAAGAGTTGCGCCCTCGTCTCATGCCTCACCGGGAAAGCCCTGGAGTGGACCAGCGCTGTGTGTAGAGAGGAGGATGCGGCGTTGGACCATTTTGAGGGGTTCACCCGCCATTTCCGGATAGTATTCGACCACCCACCCGAAGGCAAAGCGGCGGGTGAGCGCCTCTATCATCTGAGGTAGGAGACGAGGAGTGCACAGGAGTTTGCTTTGGAGTTTAGGTCCTTGGCTGCCGGCACTGGATGGAGCGACAGGGCCCTGATCGACCATTACCGTTGTAGTCTACGCGAGGACGTCTGTCGGGAGTTGGCCTGTAGACACCACCCTCAGCTTCGACCAGCTGGTGGACATGTCCATCAGGCTGGACAACATGCTGGCTCCTCGTGGACGTCTAGATCGGGGTCTGGTTGTTCCATCCTCCCGCACCCTCTCTCTCGAACCTATGGAATTGGGAGGGATGGTGCGCAGGGAGACTGGAGGGGGTTCCTGCTCGAGCACCATCTATGGTCGCAGAGAGCACACTGCTGGTCGGTGCCGGGTTGGTTTCTCTGGGAATAGAGAAGGCAGGCAGGGCACCATTCTCATCCAGAGCCCTCTGTTGCACTAATGTTTCTCTCTGTCGCTTTTCCGGATTTTTCCTGCATTCCCAGTATAAGGTGCTAGTAGATTCGGGCACGGCTGGGAATTTCAATAATAAAAATGTAGCTCATAGTTTAGGGATCCCCATTGTTTCTGTGGATATGCCTATTCATGCCTTAGATAGTCAACCATTAGGGTCAGGGTTTATCAGGGAGGTCACCGCGCCATTGTGTATGATATGACAAGGAGAAGATTAGTCTTTTCCTTATTGATTCTCCCACGTATTCTGTGGTGCTAGGCCTACCCTGGTTAGCTTGTCATAACCCCACTGTTTCTTGGCCACAGAGGGCTCTCACAGAAGGCGAGAGCAAAATGCATATTCGGGGCAATGCGCACAGTGGAGACCTGGTCTGGACTTTCCAACGGTGGAAAGTCCAGACCAGGTCTCCACTGTGCGCATTGCCCCCGAATATGCCGATTTTGCTCTCGCCTTCTGTAAAAAGAAGGCGACTCAATTACAACCACATGGAAAGGGGATTGTGCGATAGATCTCCTGGTAGAAGCTGCATATCCCATGAGTCACGTGTATCCCCTGTCACAAGCAGAGATGGTGGCTATGGAGACATATGTCTCTGAATCACTGCGTCAGGGGTACATTCAGCCATCCATTTCACCCTTGTGTTTCGAGTTTCTTATTTTGTGAAAAAGAAGGATGGCGGTTTACGCCCGTGCATTGATTATCGAGGTCTAAATAAAATCACGGTGAAATATAGTTACCCGCTACCTCTGATAAATACAGTTATTGACTCAATGCATGGAGCATGCTTCTTCACAAAATTGGATTTCAGGAGTGCGTACAATCTGGTGCGTATTCGGAAGGGTGATGAGTGGAAGATGGCATTTAGGACCACCTCAGGTCATTATGAGTACCTTTTCATGCCATATGGGTTGATGAATGCTCCATCAGTCTTCCAATCATTTGTAGGTGAGATCTTCAGGGACCTGCACGGGCAGGGTGTAGTGGTGTATATCGATGATATTCTGATATACTCCGCTACACGCGCCGAGCATGTGTCCCTGGTGCGCAGGGTGCTTGGACGCCTGTTGGAGCATGATCTATATGTCAAGGCTGAGAAATGCTTGTTCTTCCAACAATCCTTCTCCTTCCTAGGGCATCGGATTTCCACTTCAGGAGTGGAAATGGAGAGCGACCGCATTGCAGCCGTGCGTAATTGGCCGACTCCAACCACAGTAAAGGAGGTGCAGTGTTTTTTTAGGGTTTGCCAATTACTACCGGAGGTTTATCCGGGGTTTTGGTCAGGTTGCTGCTCCCATTACCTCACTGCTAAAGGGGGGCCCGGTGTGCTTGCAGTGGTCGGCTGAGGCGAACAGGGCTTTTGGACACCTGAAGACTCTGCTTACCTCGGTGCCTGTATTGGCTCATCCGGATCCCTCTTTGCCATTCATAGTGGAGGTGGACGCATCCGAAGCTGGGATAGGTGCAAGGCTCTCTCAGCGTTCGGGTACGCCACTGAAGCTTCACCCCTGTGCTTTCTTTTCGAAGAAGCTCAGCCCGGCGGAGCGAAACTATGATGTGGGGGACCGGGAGCTGTTAGCTGTCGTAAAAGCCTTGAAGGCGTGGAGACATTGGCTTGAGGGGGCTAAACACCCTTTTCTCATCTGGACACAATCTGGAGTACATCGGACAGTCGAAGAGACTGAATCCTCGCCAGGCAAGGTGGGCCATGTTTTTCACTCGTTTTGTGTTTACCCCTTCTTACAGACCAGGCTCCCAGAACGTTAAGGTAGAGACATTGTCTCGGCTGTATGACACAGAGGAGCGGTCCATGGATCCTACTCCCATACTCCCAGCTTCGTGTTTGGTGGCGCCAGTAGTGTGGGAGCTGGACGCGGACATTGAGCGGGCGTCACGTGCAGAGCCCTATCCCCCTGAGTGTCCAGCTGGTCGTCTGTATGTTCCGTCTGCTGTCCGCGACCGATTGATCTATTGGGCTCACACGTCACCCTCCTCTGGTCATCCTGGGATAGGTCGGACGATACACTGTCTTGATGGGAGGTACTGGCGGCCCACTTTAGCTAAGGACATGAGGATTTATGTTTGCTCCTGCTCGGTGTGCGCCCAGTGCAAGGCTCCTAGACACCTGCCCAGAGGTAAGCTACAACCTTTACCTGTTCCTCAACGGCCATGTCGGTCGGTGGATTTTTTTGACTGATCTTCCAGGTTTACACCACGATCCTGGTAGTTGTGGTTGGTTTTCGAAGTCCTGTCGTCTCCTCCCTTTGCCCGGTCTCCCTACAGCCTTACAAACTGCAGAGCCCCTGTTTACACAGGTTTTCCGGCACTATGAGGTGCCTGAGGATATACAGTGCCTTGCGAAAGTATTCGGCCCCCTTGAACTTTGCAACCTTTTGCCACATTTCAGGCTTCAAACATAAAGATATAAAACGGTATTTTTTTGTGAAGAATCAACAACAAGTGGGACACAATCATGAAGTGGAACGACATTTATTGGATATTTCAAACTTTTTTAAATTGGGCGTGCAAAATTATTCAGCCCCTTTACTTTCAGTGCAGCAAACTCTCTCCAGAAGTTCAGTGAGGATCTCTGAATGATCCAATGTTGACCTAAATGACTAATGATGATAAATACAATCCACCTGTGTGTAATCAAGTCTCCGTATAAATGCACCTGCACTGTGATAGTCTCAGAGGTCCGTTAAAAGCGCAGAGAGCATCATGAAGACACAAGGAACACACCAGGCAGGTCCGAGATACTGTTGTGAAGAAGTTTAAAGCCGGATTTGGATACAAAAAGATTTCCCAAGCTTTAAACATCCCAAGGAGCACTGTGCAAGCGATAATATTTAAATGGATGGAGTATCTGACCACTGCAAATCTACCAAGACCTGGCCGTCCCTCTAAACTTTCAGCTCATACAAGGAGATGACTGATCAGAGATGCAGCCAAGAGGCCCATGATCACTCTGGATGAACTGCAGAGATCTACAGCTGAGGTGGGAGACTCTGTCCATAGGACAACAATCAGTCGTATATTGCACAAATCTGGCCTTTATGGAAGAGTGGCAAGAAGAAAGCCATTTCTTAAAGATATCCATAAAAAGTGTCGTTTAAAGTTTGCTACAAGCCACCTGGGAGACACACCAAACATGTGGAAGAAGGTGCTCTGGTCAGATGAAACCAAAATTGAACTTTTTGGCAACAATGCAAAACGTTGTGTTTGGCGTAAAAGCAATACAGCTCATCACCCTGAACACACCATCTCCACTGTCAAACATGGTGTTGGCAGCATCATGGTTTGGGCCTGCTTTTCTTCAGCAATGACAGGGAAGATGGTTAAAATTGATGGGAAGATGGATGGAACCAAATACAGGACCATTCTGGAAGAAAATCTGATGGAGTCTGCAAAAGACCTGAGACTGGGACGGAGATTTGTCTTCCAACAAGACAATGATCCAAAACATAAAGCAAAATCGACAATGGAATGGTTCAAAAATAAACATATCCAGGTGTTAGAATGGCCAAGTCAAAGTCCAGACCTGAATCCAATCGAGAATCTGTGGAAAGAACTGAAAACTGCTGTTCACAAATGCTCTCCATCCAACCTCACTGAGCTCGAGCAGTTTTGCAAGGAGGAATGGGAAAAAATTTCAGTCTGTCGATGTGCAAAACTGATAGAGACATACCCCAAGCGACTTACAGCTGTAATCGCAGCAAAAGGTGACGCTACAAAGTATTAACTTAAGGGGGCTGAATAATCTTGCACTCCCCAATTTTTCAGTTTTTGATTTGTTAAAAAAGTTTGAAATATCCAATAAATGTCGTTACACTTCATGATTGTGTTCCACTTGTTGTTGATTCTTCACAAAAAAATACAGTTTTATATCTTTATGTTTGAAGCCTGAAATGTGGCAAAAGGTCGCAAAGTTCAAGGGGGCCGAATACTTTCGCAAGGCACTGTAGTGTCTGATCGGGGTCCCCAGTTCACATCAAGGGTCTGGAAGGCGTTCATGGAACGTCTGGGGATCTCGGTTAGTCTTACCTCAGGTTTTCACCCTGAGAGTATTGGGCAGGTGGAGAGAGTTAACCAGGATGTGGGTAGGTTTCTGTGGTCTTATTGCCAGGACCGGCCGGGGGAGTGGGCGAAGTTCATGCCCTGGGCAGAGATTGCCCAGAACTCGCTACGTCACTCCTCCACTAACCTTACTCCTTTCAATGTGTATTAGGGTAACAGCCGGTTCTGGCTCCTTGGCATCAGAGTCAGACCGAGGCTCCTGTGGTGGACAATTGGTTTCGGCGCGCTGAGGAAACCTGTGAAGCAGCCCACGTCCACCTTCAGCGAGCCATAAGGCGTAAGAAAATTGGCACAGACAGTCGCCACAGTGAGGCCCCGGTGTTCGCACCAGGGGCAGGGTCTGGCTCTCGACCCGAAACCTGCCCCTCCGCCTGCTCTGCCGGAAGCTGTGTCCGCGGTTTGTGGGGCCGTTTAAAGTCCTGGGGAGAGTGAATGAGGTTTGTTATAGGTTACAACTGCCCACTAATTACCGTTTTAACCCCTCGTTCCATGTGTCTCTTCTCAGACCGGTGGAGGCTGGCCTGCTCCAGGAGACTGAAGTACGTTATGTTCCTCCGCCTCCTCTCGACATCGAGTGGGTCCTGTCGTACTCTGTTCGATCCATTTTGGAATCGAGACGTCGGGCGAGGAGCCTTCAGTACCTCGTGGACTGGGAGGGGTTCGGGCCGGAGGAGAGATGCTGGGTTCCGGTGGAGGACGTGTTAGATCCTTCCATGTTAAAAGAATTCCACCGTCTCCATCCGGATCGCCCTGCATCTCGCCCTCCAGGTCGTCCACGTCGGGGGGGGGTACTGTCACGACTTCTACCAAAGTTGTTGCCTCTCCTTGTTCAGGCGGTGCTCGGCGGTTGACGTCACCAGTCTTCTAGCCATCATTGATCCATTTTTCATTTTCCATTGGTTTGTCTTCCCACACACCTGTTTTCAATCCCATTCATTATCTGTTGTGTATTTAACCCTCTGTTTCCCCACATGTCTTTGTCAAAGATTGTCAGTGTTGTATTTGTTGTATAGGTGCGCGACGGGTCCCCGTACTCATGTTTGTTTAGATTCTGTTCTTATTATGTGTTATGGAGCATGTTATGTGGACATTCATTAAACGACTCCATTTTACACTCCATTTAACTCTCCTGCGCCTGACTTCCCTGCCACCTATACACACGACTCTGACAATATGATAGCTCTCCCCAGGTTCTGCAAAATGTCTAAAACAAAGTCCTTGTGTGACTTTCCCTGGCAACAACATTTTAATAAATCTAACCTCCCCCTGACAGCAGCAACCATCTTGTCAGCAAATAAAAGCTCAGAAGTGGGTTTGACCGAAACTTGACCTTTCATCACAAGCATAGGGCCATAACAAGGTGAACAAGTCTAAACAGGTGGCTGTTTTCATCAGGCCTGTGGCAGCCTTGTGTTCTCAGAAAACCAGTCGTATTCTCAGAACCTCAGCCACAGTGGGGCCCAGTCAGGAGGAGTCTGAGCGTAGGCTTCTGATTGTGTCTGATGGGCACAACACTCAAAACAGGTGTAACACACACACACACAGAGGTCTCCTAAAGAGAATACGTTACAGTTTATCATAACACAATTTATTAACCCTTTAAAAAGGTATGAGGCCTTGGTTTAACCCCTTCAGTAATACAAAATATGAGTTTATACACTCTCTGGAATGTCATAAACTCAGCATAAAAAGAAATGTACCCTTTTCAGGACCCTGTCTTTCAAAGACAATTCGTAAAAATCCAAATAACTTCACAGATCTTAATTGTAAAGGGTTTAAACACTGTTTCCCATGCTTGTTCAATGAACAATAAACAATTAATGAACATGCACCTGTGGAACGGTCGTTAAGACACTAACAGTTTACAGATGGTAGGCAATTAAGGTCACAGTTATGAAAACTTAGGACACTAAAGAGGCCTTTCTACTGACTCTGAAAAACACCAAAAGAAAGATGCCCAGGGTCCCTGGTCATCTGCGCGAATGTGCCTTAGGCATGCTGCAAGGAGGCATGAGGACTGCAGATGTGGCCCGGGCAATAAATTGCAATGTCCGTACTGTGAGACGCCTAAGACAGCGCTACAGGGAGACAGGACGGACAGCTGATCGTCCTCGTAGTGGCAGACCATGTGTAACAACACCTGCACAGGATCAGTACATCTGAACATCACACCTGCAGGACAGGTACAGGATGGCAACAACTGCCCGACTTACACCAGGAACACACAATCCCCCCATCAGTGCTCAGACTGTCCACAATAGGCTAAGAGAGACTGGACTGGGGGCTTGTAGGCCTGTTGTAAGGCAGGTCATTACCGGCAACAACGTCGCCTATGCGCACAAACCCATCGTCGCAAGACCGACGGGACTGGCAAAAAGTGCATTTCACTGACGAGTCGCAGTTTTTTGTTACCAAAGGTGATGGTCGGATTCGCGTTTATCGTCAAAGGAATGAACATTACACTGAGGCCTGTACTCTGGAGCGGGATCGATTTGGATGTGGAGGGTCCTTCATGGTCTGGGGCGGTGTGTCACAGCATTATCAGACTGAGCTTATTGTCATTGCAGGCAATCTCAACGCTGTGCGTTACAGGGAAGACATCCTCCTCCCTGCTGGCTCATCCTGACATGACCCTCCAGCATGACAATGCCAACAGCCATACTGGTCATTCTGTGCATGATTTCCTGCAATCAGGAATGTCAGTGTTCTGCCATGGCCAGCAAAGAGCACGGATCTCAATCCCATTGAGCACGTATGGGACCTGTTGAATCGGAGGGTGAGGCCTAGGGCCATTCCCACTTGCAGGTGCCTTGGTGGAAGAATGGGGTAACATCTCGCAGCAGGAACTGGCAAATCTGGTGCAGTCCATGATGGATCGTTAGCTTATACACTAACTTTCACACATGTAGATGGCCTGGCAAGGTAGGTATGGAGCCAGAGACAGCAGTGGGGTCAAAGTGTCGAACTCAGTTCCTACATTTGAACACAAATGGATTTTGTCAAACAAAACTATGATATATTTTATCTCTGGGACCCTCAGGATGACTAATCAGAGCAAGATTACTGAATGTAAGTACATTGAGGTGAATGTATCATAGCAGTTGCCGCGATAAAAGTTTTGTTGTTGTGCACTCTCCTCGAACAATATCATGGTATTTTGTCGCTGTAATAGCTACTGTTATTTGGACTCTGCAGTTAGATTAACAATAATTGAAGCTTTTCCGCCCATATAAGACATGTCTATGTCCCGGAAAGTTGGCAGTTGTATACAACGTCATTCTAGTCACATTAGCGCACGTTAGCAATAACCATCCTGGTTTAGAGACACCAATCCCGTAGAGGTTTTAAATGGCATGCATGTTTTAATAATATTATGTTTGAATATTCGTTCCCGGTCGGTATGCATGTATTAAAAGTTCACTCCAGGTAAGCATATATTTTCAATGTAGAGATTTTACATTCTTTAAGGCTGGCAGCCTCTGTGCTCCTCCATAAAAGGGTAAATTGTTTTATAAAATACCAACGGGAGTATAAACAGCAGTTTAAAAGGGGGTATAAGTTATGACATGGTAAAAACAATAAAGTGATAATGTGTTAAAAGTCACATGACTTTTAAAAGTCATGAAACGTAATTAAAAGACTTGAAACTAAAATGTTATGGATAAAATTACAGTGAGAGTAGAAGCAGTTTTTGAAAGTGGATAAAGGTTGTGACATGTTAATAACACAATAGCGTGATATTGCATAATTTAAAAACGTATTAAATATATTTAAAATGTTATGGATAAAATAGTAGCAAGAGTAAAAGCACTTTTAAAGTGGATCAAATCAATGTCTATTGGTCACATACACATATTTAGCAAATGTGATTGGGGTTGTAGCAAAATGCTTGTGTTCCTAGCTCTAACAGTGCAGTAGTATCTAAAAACGATTTTACAACAATACACACATCTAAATGTAAAGGAATAGAATTAAGAAATATATACATTTTATATTGAGCAATGTTGGAGTGGCACTGACCAAAATACAGTATATACATATGAGATGAGTAAAGCAGTATGTAAACATTCTTTAAACATTATTAAAGTGACTAGTCTTCCATTATTAAAGTGGCCAGTGAGTCTATGTATATAGGGCAGCAGCCTCTAAGGTGCAAGGTAGTGTAACCTGGTGGGAGTCGGCTAGTGATGGCTATTTAACAGTCTGAGGCCTTAAGCTTTCTGCCAATATCAGATACAGTGGGGCAAAAAATGTAGTCAGCCACCAATTGTGCAAGTTCTCCCACTTAAAAATATGAGAGAGGCCTGTAATTTTCATCATAGGTACACTTCAACTATGACAGACAAAAAGAAGAAAAGAAATCCAGAAAATCACACTGTAGGATTTTTTATGAATTTATTTGCAAATTATGGTGGAAAATAAGTATTCGTATTCGGTCTGTATTCGGTAATGTTTCCTGTCACCTTGCTCTGGTTAAAAGCAGTCGTTCGCGCTTTCAGTTTCGCGCGAATGCTGCCATCAATCTACGGTTTCTGGTTTGGGAATGTTTTAATAGTTGCTGTGGGTTCGACATCGCCAATGCAATTGGTTCGACATCGCCAATCAGATTGGTCGGACCAGCTTTGACCAGACCTGAGTGCGGGAGCTTCCTATTTTAGTCTCTGTCTATTGGCAGGGAGCAACAAAATGGGGTTGTGGTCAGCTTTTCCAAAAGGAGGGCGGGGGAGGGCCTTATATACATTGCGGAAGTTAGAATAACAATGATCCAGGGTTTTACCAGTCCTGGTAGCACAATCGATATGCTGATAGAATTTAGGGAGTCTTGTTTTCAGATTAGTCTTGTTAAAATCCCCAGCTACAATGAATGCAGCCTCAGGATATGTGGTTTCCAGTTTACATAGAGTCAAATAAAGTTTGTTCAGGGCCATCGATGTGTGTGCTTGGGGGGGAATATATTCGGCTGTGATTATAATAGAAGAGAATTCTCTTGGTAGATAATGCAGTTGACATTAAATTTGATTGTGAGGAATTCTAAGTCAGGTGAACAGAAGGACTTGAGTTCCTGTATGTTGTTATGATCACACCACGTCTCATTAAGCATAAGGCATACCCCCCCTGCCCCCGTTCTTACCAGAAAGATGCTTGTTTTTGTCGACGCGATGCGTGAAGAAACCAGCTGGCTGTGCCGACTCCGATAGCGTGTCTCGAGTGAGCCATGTTTCCGTGAAGCAACGAATGTTTACGTCTCTCTGGAATGCTACCCTTGCTCGGATTTCATCAACCTTGTTGTCAAGAGACTGGACATTGGCGAGTAGTATGCTCGGGAGCGGTGCGCGATGTGCCCGTCTCCGGAGCCTGACCAGAAGATCGCTTCGTCTGACCCTTTTACGGCGTTGTTGTTTTGGTTCGCCGGCTGGGATCTGATCCATTGTCCTGGGTGGTGGGCAAAACAGAGGATCCTCTTCGGGAAAGTCGTATTCCTGGTCGTAATGATGGTGAGTTGACGTTTCTCTTATATCCAGTAGTTCCTCCCGACTGTATGGAATAAAACCTAAGATTACCTGGGGTACCAATGTAAGAAATAACACATAAAAAGCAAAATACTGCATAGTTTCCTAAAAACGCGAAGCGAGGCAATCATCTCTGTCAGTGCCGAAATGAATGACCATGTTCAATGTTAACTAGCTAACATTAGGCTCTAACTAGAACAGCTCACGGCTCTGGGAAACAAATAGCAATGTCAGCTAGGGAGCCAGCCAGCTAATGTTAGCTAGCTAGCTAACAGTCCACTTTAGCTTGAAATGAAACCACTTTGTCAAAATTAGAAAACGTATAATGTCTGAAAATGTAACGTTAGATAGTCTAGCGTTAGCTATCTTGCATCATCGTACATGGACGCATCTCCCTGTCAGGAATGCCCCCTACCCCAAAGACGTTAAGGAGGGAATAACTACACTTTTTGTATTCTGCCATATTCCCAGTCACCTTCCCATGGTTAAATGCAGTGGTTCGCGTTTTCAGTTTTGCGTGAATGCTGCCATCTATCCACGGTTTCTGGTTTGGGTAGGTTTTAATAGTCACAGTGGGTACAACATCTCCTATACATTTCCTGATTAACTCAGTTACCATATCCATGTATTCTTGGTTGTTATTCCCAGAGGCTAACTGGAACAATCTCACATGGGTACTTCCTGTTTGAGTTTCTACTTATGGGAAGGGAGGAGCAAAATGGAGTGATCTGATTTTCCGAAAGGAGGGCATGGGAGGGAATAGTAGGCATTTTGAAAAGTTGAGTATTAGTGGTCCAATGTTTAACCAGCTCGAGTACTACAGTGTCAGGATTTGGCCAGGGTTGTTCCGGGTTTTGGTCACTAGATGCCCCCATTGTGCTTTTTGACCTTGTGTTTTTTCCCTTGTTCCCCATTATTATTTGCACCTGTGCCTCGTTTCCCCTGATTGTATTTAAACCCTTAGTTTCCCTCAGTTCTGTGCTCTGTGTTTGTATGTTAGCACCCAGCCCTAGTGTTCTGTGTATTCTTGTTGATTCCGGTGGATGCTCTTGTGGAATTCTGTTTTTGTTTTTGAGTATCTCTTGAGGCTTTTTTGTGCTATTCCTACCACCTTTTGGATTTGCCATTTTTGTATTGAAGGACTTCTCCTTTTTACTTTATTAAATACACCGTCTTAAGTACTGCTGTGTCTGCCTCATCTTCTGGGTTCTGCTGACTATTCGTGGCTCAGTTGGTTAAGTGACTGTTTCTCACTCCGGAGACCCAGGTTCGTAACCGGGTCCTGACATACAGTCAATGTGTTGATAGAACTTCTGTAGTGTTTTCCTCGAATTTGCTTTATTAAAATCCCCAGCTACAATAAATGCAGCCTCGTAAAAAAGTTAAACGTTATGAAATGGTGATAACACAATAATAGCATGATAATGTATTAAAATTTGTAAAATCATCTTAAAATGTAAAAATATTGAGCTCAGAAAAAAATGCAATTTCAAAGCAAGGAGAGGGGGATGCTTAAAAAAACTGTTTTGTTGTTCATCTTGAATCATCGGTCTCAACGATGGATTTTCAGCCAACCTGATGACAAAACTTCCACCCCAGAACAGCTATCCTCTCCTCTGTGGTCAATCGCCCTGCCTGTTCATGTGATTATTGATAATTTCTGTGTTTAGGGAGCCTGAATGCCATCTTAATGGCATGGTTTTGAACTGTCTGGAGCTTTGATATTTGTCTGGGGGCGGCATTGCTTCAGGCTGGGGCAATCAAACAATATGTTTGTAGTGCAGACTGCCAGCTTGAATATGAAGGTATGTTCATCGTTATCGGGTGAACCAGTTAGAAATTACAGCACTTTTTGTACATTGTCCCCCAATCTTAGTGGAGCAAAATGTTAGGGACAAATTCACTTCTATGTGTATTAAAGCAGTAAAAAGTTAAGTATTTGGTCCCATATTCATAGCATGCAATGACTACGTCAAGCTTGTGAATCTGAAAATTTGCTGGATGCATTTGCTATTGTTTTGGATGCACACATATCATATCCCCCCCCAAAAAAAATTATAACCTTCTCTTTTATTGTAAAGGTGAGAGGTTAGCATGTCTTGGGGGCATGATATTTGCGTGTCCGTAACTTTCTCACTCATCATTATTCACGATTCATTCAGCATTATCTGTAATCATGGTCGCATCCATATTAATCCATATTAATATAGAAAAAAATGTATTCTTACTTAAAATAAAAGTGACTTACATTTACATTTAACATTTAAGTCATTTAGCAGACGCTCTTATCCAGAGCGACTTACAAATTGGTGAATTCACCTTCTGACATCCAGTGGAACAGCCACTTTACAATAGTGCATCTAAATCATTAAGGGGGGTGGTGAGAAGGATTACTTATCCTATCCTAGGTATTCCTTGAAGAAGTGGGGTTTCAGGTGTCTCCGGAAGGTGGTGATTGACTCCGCTGTCCTGGCGTCGTGAGGGAGTTTGTTCCACCATTGGGGGGCCAGAGCAGCGAACAGTTTTGACTGGGCTGAGCGGGAACTGTACTTCCTCAATGGTAGGGAGGCGAGCAGGCCAGAGGTGGATGAACGCAGTGCCCTTGCTTGGGTGTAGGGCCTGATCAGAGCCTGGAGGTACTGCGGTGCCGTTCCCCTCACAGCTCCGTAGGCAAGCACCATGGTCTTGTAGCGGATGCGAGCTTCAACTGGAAGCCAGTGGAGAGAGCGGAGGAGCGGGGTGACGTGAGAGAACTTGGGAAGGTTGAACACCAGACGGGCTGCGGCGTTCTGGATGAGTTGTAGGGGTTTAATGGCACAGGCAGGGAGCCCAGCCAACAGCGAGTTGCAGTAATCCAGACGGGAGATGACAAGTGCCTGGATTAGGACCTGCACCGCTTCCTGTGTGAGGCAGGGTCGTACTCTGCGGATGTTGTAGAGCATGAACCTACAGGAACGGGCCACCGCCATGATGTTGGTTGAGAACGACAGGGTGTTGTCCAGGATCACGCCAAGGTTCTTGGCGCTCTGGGAGGAGGACACAATGGAGTTGTCAACCGTGATGGCGAGATCATGGAACGGGCAGTCCTTCCCCGGGAGGAAGAGCAGCTCCGTCTTGCCGAGGTTCAGCTTGAGGTGGTGATGCGTCATCCACACTGATATGTCTGCCAGACATGCAGAGATGCGATTCGCCACCTGGTCATCAGAAGGGGGAAAGGAGAAGATTAATTGTGTGTCGTCTGCATAGCAATGATAGGAGAGACCATGTGAGGTTATGACAGAGCCAAGTGACTTGGTGTATAGCGAGAATAGGAGAGGGCCTAGAACAGAGCCCTGGGGGACACCAGTGGTGAGAGCGCGTGGCGAGGAGACAGATTCTCGCCATGCCACCTGGTAGGAGCGACCTGTCAGGTAGGACGCAATCCAAGCGTGGGCCGCGCCGGAGATGCCCAACTCGGAGAGGGTGGAGAGGAGGATCTGATGGTTCACAGTATCGAAGGCAGCCGATAGGTCTAGAAGGATGAGAGCAGAGGAGAGAGAGTTAGCTTTAGCAGTGCGGAGCGCCTCCGTGATACAGAGAAGAGCAGTCTCAGTTGAATGACTAGTCTTGAAACCTGACTGATTTGGATCAAGAAGGTCATTCTGAGAGAGATAGCGGGAGAGCTGGCCAAGGACGGCACGTTCAAGAGTTTTGGAGAGAAAAGAAAGAAGGGATACTGGTCTGTAGTTGTTGACATCGGAGGGATCGAGTGTAGGTTTTTTCAGAAGGGGTGCAACTCTCGCTCTCTTGAAGACGGAAGGGACGTAGCCAGCGGTCAGGGATGAGTTGATGAGCGAGGTGAGGTAAGGGAGAAGGTCCCCGGAAATGGTCTGGAGAAGAGAGGAGGGGATAGGGTCAAGCGGGCAGGTTGTTGGGCGGCCGGCCGTCACAAGAAGTGAGATTTCATCTGGAGAGAGAGGGGAGAAAGAGGTCAGAGCACAGGGTAGGGCAGTGTGAGCAGAACCAGCGGTGTCGTTTGACTTAGCAAACGAGGATCGGATGTCGTCGACCTTCTTTTCAAAATGGTTGACGAAGTCATCTGCAGAGAGGGAGGAGGGGGGGCGGAGGATTCAGGAGGGAGGAGAAGGTGGCAAAGAGCTTCCTAGGGTTAGAGGCAGATGCTTGGAATTTAGAGTGGTAGAAAGTGGCTTTAGCAGCAGAGACAGAGGAGGAAAATGTAGAGAGGAGGGAGTGAAAGGATGCCAGGTCCGCAGGGAGGCGAGTTTTCCTCCATTTCCGCTCGGCTGCCCGGAGCTCTGTTCTGTGAGCTCGCAATGAGTCATCGAGCCACGGAGCGGGAGGGGAGGACCGAGCCGTCCTGGAGGATAGGGGACATAGAGAGTCAAAGGATGCAGAAAGGGAAGAGAGGAGGGTTGAGGAGGCAGAATCAGGAGAAAGGTTGGAGAAGGTATGAGCAGAGGGAAGAGATGATAGGATGGAAGAGGAGAGAGTAGCGGGGGAGAGAGAGCGAAGGTTGGGACGGCGCGATACCATCCGAGTAGGGGCAGTGTGGGAAGTGTTGGATGAGAGCGAGAGGGAAAAGGATACAAGATAGTGGTCGGAGACTTGGAGGGGAGTTGCAATGAGGTTAGTGGAAGAACAGCATCTAGTAAAGATGAGGTCGAGCGTATTGCCTGCCTTCTGAGTAGGGGGGGGAAGGTGAGAGGGTGAGGTCAAAAGAGGAGAGGAGTGGAAAGAAGGAGGCAGAGAGGAATGAGTCAAAGGTAGACGTGGGGAGGTTAAAGTCGCCCAGGACTGTGAGAGGTGAGCCGTCCTCAGGAAAGGAGCTTATCAAGGCATCAAGCTCATTGATGAACTCTCCGAGGGAACCTGGAGGGCGATAAATGATAAGGATGTTAAGCTTGAAAGGGCTGGTAACTGTGACAGCATGGAATTCAAAGGAGGCGATAGATAGATGGGTGAGGGGAGAGAGAGAGAATGACCACTTGGGAGAGATGAGGATCCCGGTGCCACCACCCCGCTGACCAGAAGCTCTCGGGGTGTGCGAGAACACGTGGGCGGACGAAGAGAGAGCAGTAGGAGTAGCAGTGTTATCTGTGGTGATCCATGTTTCCGTCAGTGCCAGGAAGTCGAGGGACTGGAGGGAGGCATAGGCTGAGATGAACTCTGCCTTGTTGGCCGCAGATCGGCAGTTCCAGAGGCTACCGGAGACCTGGAACTCCACGTGGGTCGTGCGCGCTGGGACCACCAGATTAGGTGGCCGCGGCCACGCGGTGTGGAGCGTTTGTATGGTCTGTGCAGAGAGGAGAGAACAGGGATAGATAGACACATAGTTGACAGGGTACAGAAGAGGCTACGCTAATGCAAAGGAGATTGGAATGACAAGTGGACTACACGTCTCGAATGTTCAGAAAGTTAAGCTTACGTAGCAAGAATCTTATTGACTAAAATGATTGAAATGATACAGTACTGCTGGAGTAGGCTAGCTGGTAGTGGCTGCGATGTTGACACTACACTAATCAAGTCGTTCCGTCGAGTGTAATAGTTTCTACAGTGCTGCTATACGGGGGCTAGCTGGCTAGCTAGCAGGTTGATTGCGTTACGTTACCTTAAAAGAACGACAATAGCTGGCTAGCTAACCTAGAAAATCGCTCTAGGCTACACAATTGTCTTAGATACAAAGACGGCTATGTAGCTAGCTAGCTACGATCAAACAAAACAAACCGTTGTACTGTAATGGTTACTACAGTGCTGCTATTCGGGGCTAGCTGGCTAGCTACGTTAAAAGAACGACAATAGCTGGCCAGCTAACCTAGAAAATCGCTCTAGACTACACAATTGTCTTAGATACAAAGACGGCTATGTAGCTGGCTAGCTACGATCAAACAAATCAAACCATTGTACTGTAATGAAGTGAAATGAAAATGTGATACTACCTGTGGAGCGACGCGGAATGTTGACCGGGTAGTTGGAGTTCAATTCGGTAGAGGTTGGCTAGCTGTTGGCTAGCTAGCTAGCAGCATTTCCTACGTTAAGGACGACAAATAGCTGGCTAGCTAACCTCGGTAAATTAAGATAATCACTCTAAGTCTACACACTCTCAACTGCACAATTATCTTGGATACGAAGACAGCGAAGACAACTATGTAGCTAGCTGACACTACGCTAATCGAGTCGTTCAGTTGAGTGTAATAGTTTCTACAGTGCTAGTGGACAGTGGATGTTAGCTAGCTGCTTAGCTAGCTGCTGGGCAGATACGTTAGGACGACGAAATACGATAATTATGCAATTGTCGTTGATACAAAGACGGCTATGTAGCTAGCTAAGAAGAAATTGCTAAGATTAGACAAATCAAACCGTTGTACTATAACGAAATGTAATGAAAAGTTATACTACCTGCGGAACGAAGTGTAGATGCGACCGCTCGCTCCAACCGGAACCGGAAGTCATTGTAAATAAGAATTTAATAATAATAAACAATACACAATAAACAATACATTTCATATTGTAAAAATCCCCCAAATCATGCGTTTTCAGAATACAAGGAACTCTTGTTCAATGAAGTAATGATGCAATCTTATAAGTACATTTTTCCCATTTACATTACATTTACGTCATTTAGCAGACGCTCTTATCCAGAGCGACCCCTGCCGAACATGTTTTTTAACCTTTATTTAACTACGCAAGTCAGTTAAGAACAAATTCTTATTTACAATGACGGCCTTCCGGGGAACAGTGCCTGCATTGCTCAGGGGCAGAACGACAGATTTTTTGACCTTGTCAGCTCGGCTACCTGCCACCCCATGTTAGTGCGTCAGTGATGCAACTGGAAATAACTGTGTCTTGAGGAGCTGAGAAATGTGGGTAATCATATTCGTGGTAGTTAGCTAGAGCATTTCAAAAATACACGGTAGAGACACTATAAATATCCCTTCTGATAAGCATAATGGGTCCTGTGTGGATGAGTTAGTAGAACATGGCACTTGCAACGCCATGGGTTGTGGGTTTGATTCCCTCTGGGGACACCCATCTGTAAAATGCATGACTAAGTTGTTATGGATAAAGGTGTCTGCTAAATTATTATAATAAACCTTGTAATACACAGTTTCACAGCCCCCTGATACCAGCACAGGTCCCTGGGATCTTGTTGGCCGATTGTTCAGGTTGATAGCTTACACAGATTTAGTCCGTTCTCAAGTGTTTGTTTTGAGCAATTATCCAAGAAGAAAGGGCTGTATCTTGTCGATCCCTGATACAAACAGTAGAGTAGAACAAACAGTACAAACTGCTCTAGTATTTCCTTAGGATCTACTGTCGCTCCAATGGCACTACCACTATTATAGGTGATTGACATGTTTTCAGTATTTTATGTAGGCAACGACATCTAGGTTCAGCCACACAATAATAGATGTGTCATTGTTCTCTCAAAAAACGCAACAAATAAAGCAGACGAAACGCTATCCAATGTAAGCGATTACGGCGACAATTATGAAAATGTACTTCTATGTTATATCCATTCAATTCAATTTAGTATTAATTTAACGCAGACATCCATCAGCTCTATTTATCTTTCTTTTTTTTGGGGGGGGGGGTAAAAAAGCAAGTCATTGGGCTTGAGGAAATTAGTGTTATTAGGTCATTATTCTCCAAGAAAATTGTGCCACGAGCACTGAAATTCCAAATCAGTCATGTAGTGTAACCCAGGGGACTGGGACAGTGGCTCCTCTCTATCAACCGACGCTGCATATGAACGTGGCACATGATGGATTTCAGGGCTACGTTCATTCCATCTCTTGAACTGCAGAGATTGCCTGGGGAGGCTGCTGGGTCCCTGACAAGCAGAGTCTCCTTCTCCTCCGATCCTCCCTCTGTCATCTTGATCAACATTCAGCAGCTCGCCCCGTATCCATCACATGGGCTGACACCTCCCTTTTGAAGCATTTCTATCATGTAGCTAGGTTTACTAAATTAATGATGAAGAAGGATGATGAGGATGATTACTAACACCATCATTAGTTGTTTGGTTTTCTAGTTGACCAGTATGCAGCTATGTTAAATACAGAATCATCTCAGAAATGACAATGCCAGCCTGGTCTCATAGACGAGACATACCATATATTATGCTTACTTACTTTTATATGTTTTTCTACCTTGTTATTTTTAGTATTACATTACAATGTTAATTACTGCATTGTTGGGGTTAGAGCTTGGAAGAAATGCATTTCACTGTACTTGTGCATGTGACAAAACTTGAAACAGTAAAATTAGTATGATATGTTGTTTGGTATGGTTACATTAGCCAGAAGATTGCAGCCCTTCTCGTTAACTTCTTCGATATAGGGGGTGCTCTTTTAATTTTTGGATAAAAAAACATTCCCGTTTTAAAACAAGATATTTTGTCACGAAAAGATGCTCGACTATGCATATAATTGACAGCTTTGGAAAGAAAACACTGACGTTTCCAAAACTGCAAAGATATTGTCTGTGAGTGCCACATAACTAATGCTACAGGCGAAACCAAGATGAAATTTCATACAGGAAATGCCCCAGATTTTGAATACGCTGTGTTCCAATGTCTCCTTATATGGCTGTGAATGCGCCAGGAATGAGCCTACACTTTCTGTCGTTTCCCCAAGGTGTCTGCAGCATTGTGACGTATTTGTAGGCATATCATTGGAAGATTGACCATAAGAGACTACATTTACCAGGGGTCCGCTTGGGGTCCTCGAAATTATTGCGCAATCCTCAGCTGCATCCAATTTTCCATTAGGTTCAGAGGAGAAAGGCAACTGCCACGAATGATTTATCATCGAATAGATATGTGAAAAACACCTTGAGGATTGATTCTAAACAACGTTTGCCATGTTTCTGTCGATATTATGGAGTTTATTTGGAAAAAAGTTTGGCGTTGTAATGACTGAATTTTCTGGGGGTTTTTCTTAGCCAAACGTGATGAACAAAACGTAGCGATATCTCCTACACAAATAATCTTTTTGGAAAAACTGAACATTTGCTATCTAGAGTCTCCTCATTGAAAAGATCTGAAGTTCTTCAAAGGTAAATGATTTTATTTGAATGCTTTTCTTGTTTTTGTGAAAATGTTGCCTGCTGAATGCTAGGCTTAATGCTATGCTAGCTATCAATACTCTTACACAAATGCTTGTGTAGCTATGGTTGAAAAGCATATTTTGAAAATCTGAAATGACAATTTTGTTAACAAAAGGCTAAGCTTGTGAGCCAATATATTTATTTCATTTCATTTGCGATTTTCATGAATAGGTAACGTTGCGTTATGCTAATGAGCTTGAGGCTATGATTACGCTCCCGGATACGGGATTGCTCGACGCTAGAGGTTAACGGGATCGATATGACAACAGCCAGTGAAAGTGCAGGGCGCCAAATTCAAAACAACAGAAATCTCATAATTCCAATTCCTCAAACATACATGTATTTTATACCGTTTTAAAGGTAATCTTATTGTTAATCCCACCACAGTGTCCGATTTAAAATAGGCTTTACAGTGAAAGCACCACAAACTATTATGTTAGGTCACCAACTCGCAGAAAAACACAGCCATTTTCCAGCCAAAGAGAGGAGTCACAAAAACCTCAAATAGAGATAAAATGAATCACTAACCTTTGATGATTTATCAGATTACACTCATAGGACTTCATGTTACACAATACATGTGTGTTTTGTTTGATAAAGTTCATATTTTTATAAACAAAATCTCAGTATACATTGGCGCGCTGCGTTCACTAGTTCCAAAACCATCGGTGATATTGCAGAGAACCACATCATTTTACGGAAATACTTATCATAAATGTTGATAAAATTACAATTGTTAGACATGGAAATATAGATATACCTCTCCTTAATGCCACCGCTGTGTCATATTTCAAAAAAAAACTTTACGGAAAAAGCAAACCATGCAATAATCTGAGAACAGCGCTCAGATTTTGTTTTTTTATCCGCCATGTTGGAGTCAACAGAAATCAGAAATAACATTATAAATATTCCCTTACCTTTGATGATCTTCATCAGAATGCACTCCCAGGAATCCCAGTTCCACATTAAATGTTAGATTAAGTTCGATAATGTCCATTATTTATGTCCAAGTAGCTACTTTTGTTAGGGTGTTTAGTACACAAATCCAAACGCTTGTGCAGGTCCAGCCGAAAGCCGGACAAGAACTTCCAAAAATTATATTACAGGTCGTAGAAACATTTCAAACTAAGTATAAAATCAATCTTTAGGATGTTTTTATCATAAATCTTCAATAAAGTTCCAACCTGAGAATTCCATTGTCTGTAGAAAAGCCATGGAATGCAGGTCGCTATCACGTGAAATGCGCCTGACAGGGACCTGGCTCTCTGCCAGACCACTGACTCAGAGCTCTCATCCGGCCCCACATCACTGTAGAAGCCTCATTCACTCACTCAAGTTTCTAAAGACGGATGACATGTATTGGAAGCCTTAGGAAGTGCAACATAAGCAATATCCCACTGTGTAGTCAATAGGGGCTGGGTTGAAAATCGATCAACCTCAGATTTCCCACTTCCTGTTTGGATTTCTTCTCAGGTTTTTGCCTGCCATATGAGTTCTGTTATACCCACAGACATCATTCAAACAGTTTTAGAAACTTCAGAGTGTTTTCTATCCAATACTAATAATAATATGCACATATTAGCAACTGGGACTGAGGAGCAGGCCGTTTACTCTGGGCACCTTTCATCCAAGCTACTCAGTACTGTCCCTGCAGCCATAAGAAGTTATTAAGGCAAAGACAAAAGGAGGTTGGTTGTTTGGGGTGGATGGGTAGGCATATAACACAACTGTCTAGCAGGTCTAGCAACCCACAGGTTGTGTATTAGCAACTTTTCAACTACTTACTACCTTAACACTAACCTTAACCCTAACCCTTAGCCTAGCTAACATTAGCCAACTAACTAAATTTAGCGTTAGCTACCTAGCTAACGTTAGCCACAACAAATTGGAATTTGTAACATATCATACGTTTTGCAAATTCGTAACATATCATTCAAAATGTAATTCATAACATATAATACAAAATTAATGAATGCCATCCACAAATTAATACATATCATACGAAACGTAAATATCATACTAAATGGAGAGTCTGGGATTTGCATACAGAATAATATGAAATGGTTGACAATGCTGAACAAAGTCTAAGCAATATTGTATTTACATTTTAACATTGCTACAAAATAGCAAGACAACGGCTTTCAATCCACCCGCAACTCTCCTGCAACAGTTATTCAACATTGGATGGTTTGACGTATAAAGACTACACAATCAAAATGCCAGAAGTCAAGGACTCAGACCAGCTGGCGCATTGTACAATGTATTGTGAAAGTAAACATTTGCAGGTTATTGTGCCTGAAAGGTTAATGTGAACTAACCTGAAAATAAAGTTTTATAGTGAACATGAATAATTATATAATTATACATGCTAAGCAATACAGTGCTTGGTTGCACATCATGTAAGTAAAATAATTATCTAGCTTCAGATTAGTGGAAATGAGTGATTGTCTGTCAGGTGTCACTGTGCAGCAGGTAGGACGGAGTAAGGCGCAGGACTGAGTAAAAACGTACTTCACTCACAATAACAACAAAACTAATTCCACGCAGGGAAACAATACTCCAGCTCACAGAAATAGCGAACACTTAACAACGAACAACGAACAAACACGCACAACACCATGTGGGAACCAGAGGGTTATATAGGGAATAAATAATATGGAAAATAGGTGTGTACAATAAAGGAATGGACAATGAAACGTAGATCGGTGGAGGCTAGAAAACCAGTGACGTCGACCACCAGAACGTCGCCCGAACAAGGAGAGGCACCAACTTCAGCGGAAGTCCTGACATTGTCATAGCAACACCGCAAATTACTTCCCAGGAATATATTACCTTGTTTTATTTTAAATCAGCCTAAGTAGGTTGTTACACTTGAAACCTAGAAGTGACATAAGTGACTTCTCGTCGTTGCACACTTTACCTGACCATAAATCAGCCATGTATTTTTCATTCATGTAAGAGATTTCCTCCTCTTCTTCCGAAGAGGAGAGGCGAAAAGGATCAGAGGACCAATATACGGCGTGGTAAGTGTCCATGGTTCTTTTTAATACGTACTGTACACATGAACAACTGACTACATAAAACAAGAAATGTGAAAACCCTAACAATCCTATCTGGTGCAAACACAGAGACAGGAACAATCACCCACAAACACACAGTGAAACCCAGGCTACCTAAGTATGATTCTCAATCAGAGACAACTAATGACACCTGCCTCTGATTGAGAACCATACTAGGCCGAAACAACTCACGCCCTAACCATACTAAATAAAGACAAAACAAAGGAAATAAAGGTCAGAACGTGACAATTCAACAATTAAATACAGTGATTTGGTTCCAGACACAACACATTTTGTTGAATGCTTGTGAACCCAACAGACCTTGTCTTTCTGATATCATCTGTCAAACATTGGTTTAGAAACATACACTATTTGAAGAAACCTTTTTGGTTGCAGGTATAATAACCCTTCTGGTTCCAGGTATAACCCTTCTAGCTGGAACGAAAAAGTGTTCTCCTACGGAGGCAACCGAAGAACCCTTTTCGAGACCTTTTTTTCTTAGAGTGCAGGTTAGTGCAACATAGGTAGGTTTAGGTTACCCTATATTACATTGCGCATTGATATGGTGTCTCCAAATCCCTCTGGTATTCAAATGCTGAAATCTGGTATTTTATTTATAACCAGCTTATTTATAACCAGCTTAGATTTTGGTCAACATTTGGTGAGAAACTACTTACACTTGTTTCACTGATGTTAGATTCACAAAGCGTGCTTATGCAAGACAATGCAATAATTCCTACCACCTTCAGCACAGCTAGGATATCTTGTGATATTCTGTTTCTGCTGTCCCAATATAGACCAGATTTCTGGATACATTTTTTTCTGATATACTTGAATATAATCAATACATTTCCAGAATAACTTTGTTGGGTTATCAGTGTTGTACAGATGAAGTGAATTAGTTTACTTCATCAATATCACCATGTCAAATAGCTATTTCATTGGTTAGATTATATATACAAGGAATGAGATGATAGTAATCATGAACTCAGTATAAATAAAGATTAGACACATGCAATTTAAAATGCTTGTCAAACAGCATTCTGCATATTTTTTTATCACCACCCCCACTGATCCCATCACTGTAGCCAATGTGTAAATTAAACATGGTTAACACATAGTGTAGACCTGACTGTTTCTGGCATTAGTCAAGGAATGATTTGCAAGAATGTTTTGCTAATGATATTTCAGTGGGTGTTTGGAATCACTTTCCTGTCAATGAATAGAGAAGAAGAAGCATGTAAACTTAATGCAGACTCTTTGATGCAAACCACTTTCCTTAAACAGTGAGGTTTTATCATCTCTTAATCTAGTGAGGGAGGGAGAGAGAGTGAGAGGCTGCATTGTGTTCATGACACAGAACCAAAAACCTTAGTAGTAAACACCATTGCATCCAAAAAACTGAAAAATGTTCCTCTCCCCATCTATATTTGCTCCTTAGCTCCTCTCCTTCCGAGCACTGCCATTGCCATTCCCTCAACATGAGTGCTTTTATTTCATGTCAAATGAATGACATTTCATTGCTACCACATTTGGTCTCAGAACTCTATGCGTAGGAAGATCACATTTATGAACTGTATATCCTAGAATTATATTTGTTTAGCATATTTACATAAAACATATCCAGCCCATCTATATATTTTTTTAAATGTCAATGTTTTATTCATATCTTCTCTATCATTTGCTTCTCATATCATACCAACAGTTAAACTGCATAAACTGTCAAAAACAGTGATTTGTTTCATTGGTATATTACTGATCTAATCTAATTTGCCCTTTGGGTAGTAGAAAAAAAACACTTAAATTGGAATAAAGAGACTCTCGATCATATCCACCAATTATGATAGTTATTTCTGAAATCAAAAGGATTGAAAAGGTAGCTCCGTTAAATGCTTTACACAGGTCTTTATACAATTCATTCAAGTTCATTGTCTTCACAAGGCTTTCCTCTCTTTTTCATACAGTACAATGTCATTGCCATAATACAATCTTCACCTTTGCTGCCCTGAAAAAATACAGTGATAAGAAAAACAGTAACAAGTATAACATACTGTGGTTGTGCTGCATGTACTGGAGGAACCATAAATCACCCAAAAAGCACCAATGCGATCCATGCCCAGTCATCAATTAGATCTTCATTGATTGACAACCTTGTCAACCACATCGACTGCCTATACAGTGTTCATGGGATCATCCATGCTAACTGATTTAGCCCTCACACATGGGAAACATCCATCTGTGAGCTACTGCAATAATCTTTAACATATTCTCTTTTGACTACACCACTGTATTGTCATATTCAAGACAGGGTATCAGAGTGCACTGCCTGCAGGGGCTGTTATGAAATATGTATTCCATAAACTCTTGGAACGGGTCCAGGATGTCCTCTCACACTGCTACATTATAGATGAACCAAGTGACACTGTGATGATACATTTGTCACATCTATATACAATCATTTTTAAAGGATTGTCGCTCTTCATGCACCCCTGGAGTTCAGATGTTGTCACTTGACATTTACTTGAAGTTTTACGACCGGTCTGAGCTCTGATGTCTCAATTACCGATAAACAGAGCCTCTACGCTGTGAAGGGTTGGAGGCCGCCTGCCTTATGTATCTCCAAAGTAAAATTCTCAGGCCCCATTGACCAACGGCATCTTATATGGTAATAGTGAGATGTTGTTGTGACACCTTAGATAAGAAAATACCAAACATAAATGAGAGAAAGCTCAACTCTACTGCATTCAGTTTTTCTTTTATAGCAGATTAATTTGCAGATTTTGCAGAAACTATTTGGTCAAATAACTGTCTTCATAACTCTATCAAAAAACTTTCCAAATACTTTGCAACAGAAATCAAATCAATTCAAATGTTATTATTAGTTACATGAATACAACAGGCACCAGTTAGCCTGGAGCTAGCTTCGAGCTAAGCCCATCTCGAAGCTAGCCAAAGAGGTCCACCGTCCAATTCTTGGGCTACAATACCTCTTTTGCCAATTGGCCTGGACCATTTACTGTCGACACGGAACCCTGCCGATCCATCACGACTGATCTGCCGACGTAAGCGTCCGAGGTGGTTTCAACAGGCTCTTCCGTTGCGACGTCGCCGGATGCCCATCTGCTAGCCCCGGCCCGCTAGCTGTCTGAATCTCCGTGTCTCCAGCTCGCCTAGCGTAGCAGCGACTACGGAATTGGCTCAGTCACACATCTAGTGCTACTCATTGGACCCTATGATCACTCGGCTACACATGCTTCTCCCTAATGTCAATATGCCTTGTCTATTGCTGTTTTGGTTAGCGATTATTGTCATATTTCACTGTAGAGCCCTAGCCCTGCCCAATATGCATTAGATAGCCCTTTTGTCCCACCCTCCACACATGTGGTGAACTCATCTGGCTTAACTGGTGCCTCTAGAGACAAAACCTCTCTCATTGTCACACAATGCCTAGGTTTACCTCCACTGAACTCACAACCTACCATACCCTTGTCTGTACATTATGCCTTGAATCTATTCTTCCGCGCCCAGAAATCTGCTCCTTTTACTCTCTGCTCCGGACGCACTTGACGACCAGTTCTTATAGCCTTTAGCTGTACCCTTATTCTACTCCTCCTCTGTTCCTCTGGTGATGTAAGTTTGTTTTATTCACTACTTCATCACACTTCGCCAACCCTAATGTCCTAGCTGTGTCTGAATCATGGCTTAGGAAGGCCACCAAAAATCCTGAAATTTCCATCCCTAACTATATCATCTTCCGACAAGATAGAACTGTCAAAGGGGGCGGAGTTACAATCTACTCCATAGATAGCCTGCAGAGTTCTGTCATACTATCCAAGTCTGTGCCCAAACAATTCGAGCTTCTAATTTAAAAAAATCTGCGTTTCCAGAAACAAGTCTCTCACTGTTGCCGCTTGTTATAGACCACCATCAGCTGCGCCCTGGACACCATATGTGAATTGATTGCACCCCATGTATCTTCAGAGTGTACTGCTAGATTACCTAAACTGGGATATGCTAAACACCCCGGCCTTCCTACAATCTAAGCTAGATGCCCTCAATCTCACACAAATTATTAAGCAACCAACCAGGTACAACCCTAAATACGCAACCATGGGCTCCCTCTTAGACATCATCCTGACCATCTTGCCCTCTAAATACACCTCTGCTGTCTTCAACCAGGTTCTCAACGATCACTGCCTCATTGCCTGCATGCGTGATGGGTCCGCGGTCAGATGACCACCCCTCATCACTGTCAAACGCTCCCTAAAACACTTCAGCGAGCAAGCCTTTCTAATTGACCTGGCCAGGGTATACTGGAAGGATACTTGACCTCATCCCATCAGTAGAGGACCCCTGGATGCTCTTTAAAAGTGCTTTCCTTGCCATCTTAAATAAGCATGCCCCATTCAAAAACTTTAGAACTAAGAACAGATATAGCCCTTGGTTCACTCCAGATTTGACTTCCCTTGACCATCACAAAAACATCCTGTGGCGTACTGCATTAGCATCGAATAGCCCCCGTGATATGCAATGTTTCAGAGAAGTCAGGAACCAATATATTCAGTTAGTAAAGCTAAGGCTAGCTTTTTCAAACTGAAATTTGCATCTTAAAGCACTAATTCCAAAAGGTTCTGGGACACTGTAAAGTCCATGGAGAATAAGAGCACCTTCTCCCAGCTACCCACTGCACTGAGTCTAGGAAACACTGCCACCACCGATAAATCTACGATAATCGATCATTTTAATAATCATTTTTCTACGGCTGGCCATGCTTTCCACCCCCTCTTCTCCTTCACCCAAATCTAGACAACCAATGTTCTAAAAGAGTTGCAAAACCCTAATCCCTACAAATCAGCTTGGCTAGACAATCTGGATCCTCTCTTTCTAAAATGATCCAGCAAAATTGTTGCAAACTCTATTCCTAGCCTGTTCAACCTCTCTTACGTATCGTCTGAGATCCCCTAAGATTGGAAAGCTGCCACAGTCATCCCCATCTTCAAAGGGGGAGACACACCAGACCCAAACTGTTTTAACCTCTAGCGACAAGCAATCCCGCATCCGGGAGCGTAATCATAGCCTCAAGTGCATTACCATAACGCAACGTTTCCTATTCATGAAAATCCAAAATGAAATGAAATAAATATATTCAAACACAAGCTTAGCCTTTTGTTAACAACACTGTCATCTCAGATTTTCAAAATATGCTTTTCAACCAAAGCTACACAAGCATTTGTGTAAGAGTATTGATAGCCTAGCATAGCATTAAGCCTAGCATTCAGCAGGCAACATTTTCACAAAAACAAGAAAAGCATTCAAATCAAATCATTTACCTTTGAAGAACTTCGGATGATTTCAATGACGAGACTCTCAGTTAGATAGCGAAATAGCTCCGTTTTGTTCATCACGTTTGGCTAAGAAAAAGACCGGAAAATTCAGTCACTACAACGCCAAACTTTTTTCCAAATTAGCTCCATAATATCAACAGAAAAATGGGAAACGTTGTTTAGAATCAATCCTCAAGGTGTTTTTCACATATCTATTCGATAATATGTCAGTCGTGACAGTTGGTTTCTCATCAGAAGCGAACGGAAAAATACTGCAGCAGGAGATTACGCAATAATTGCAACGGAGGACACCAAGCGACCACCTGGTAGATGTAGACTCTTACGGTCAATCGTCCAATTATATGCCTACAAATACGTCACAATGCTGTCAACACCTTGGGGAAGCGACAGAAAACCTAAGCTCATTCGTGGCCCATTCACAGCCATATAAGGAGTCATTGGCATGAGGCGGTTTCAAAAAATGTGTCACTTCCTGATTGGATTTTTATCTGGGTTTCGCCTGTAACATCAGTTCTGTGGCACTCACAGACAATATCATTGCAGTTTTGGAAACGTCAGAGTGTTTTCTTTCCAAAGATGTCAGTTATATGCATAGTCGAGCATCTTTTTGTGACAAAATATCTTGTTTAAAACGGGAAAATTGTTCATCCAAAAATTTAAATAGCTCCCCCTATATCCAAGAAGTAAAACCTATATCCATCCTCCCCTGCCTATCTAAAGTCTTCAAAAGCCAAGTTAATAATGACTGAGGCCACTGTGTTCTTGGGGACCTTCAAACCTGCAAAACATTTGTCGCACCCTACCCAGATCTGTCCCTCCACACAATCCTGTCTCAGAGATCTACGGACAATTCCTTCGACCTCATGGCATGGTTTTTGCTCTGACATACACTTTCAACTGTGGGACCACATATAGACAGGTGTGTGCCTTTCTAAATAATGTCAAATCAATTGAATTTACCACAGGTGGACTCCAATCAAGTTGTAGAAACATCTAAAGGATGATAAAAAAAACAGGATGCACACCAGCTCAGTATCGAGTCTCTTAAACAAAGGGAGCTGACGAATTGTTTTTATTTAATCAATTTTAGATAAGGCTGCAACCTGCACTGTGTACTTTCCGAAGGCACTGTGTGTGTATATACAGTGCCTTGCGAAAGTATTCGGCCCCCTTGAACTTTGCGACCTTTTGCCACATTTCAGGCTTCAAACATAAAGATATAAAACTGTATTTTTTGGGGAAGAATCAACAACAAGTGGGACACAATCATGAAGTGGAACGACATTTATTGGATATTTCAAACTTTTTTAACAAATCAAAAACTGAAAAATTGGGCGTGCAAAATTATTCAGCCCCTTTACTTTCAGTGCAGCAAACTCTCTCCAGAAGTTCAGTGATGATCTCTGAATGATCCAATGTTGACCTAAATGACTAATGATGATAAATACAATCCACCTGTGTGTAATCAAGTCTCCGTATAAATGCACCTGCACTGTGATAGTCTCAGAGGTCCGTTAAAAGCGCAGAGAGCATCATGAAGACACAAGGAACACACCAGGCAGGTCCGAGATACTGTTGTGAAGAAGTTTAAAGCCGGATTTGGATACAAAAAGATTTCCCAAGCTTTAAACATCCCAAGGAGCACTGTGCAAGCGATAATATTTAAATGGAAGGAGTATCTGACCTCTGCAAATCTACCAAGACCTGGCCGTCCCTCTAAACTTTCAGCTCATACAAGGAGAAGACTGATCAGAGATGCAGCCAAGAGGCCCATGATCACTCTGTATGAACTGCAGAGATCTACAGCTAAGGTGGGAGACTCTGTCCATAGGACAACAATCAGTCGTATATTGCACAAATCTGGCCTTTATGGAACTGTGGCAAGAAGAAAGCCATTTCTTAGAGATATCCATAAAAAGTGTCGTTTAAAGTTTGCCACAAGCCACCTGGGAGACACACCAAACATGTGGAAGAAGGTGCTCTGGTCAGATGAAACCAAAATTGAACTTTTTGGCAACAATGCAAAACGTTATGTTTGGCGTAAAAGCAACACAGCTCATCACCCTGAACACACCATCCCCACTGTCAAACATGGTGGTGGCAGCATCATGGTTTGGGCCTGCTTTTCTTCAGCAGGGACAGGGAAGATGGTTAAAATTGATGGGAAGATGGATGGAGCCAAATACAGGACCATTCTGGAAGAAAACCTGATGGAGTCTGCAAAAGACCTGAGACTGGGACGGAGATTTGTCTTCCAACAAGACAATGATCCAAAACATAAAGCAAAATCGACAATGGAATGGTTCAAAAATAAACATATCCAGGTGTTAGAATGGCCAAGTCAAAGTCCAGACCTGAATCCAATCGAGAATCTGTGGAAAGAACTGAAAACTGCTGTTCACAAATGCTCTCCATCCAACCTCACTGAGCTCGAGCTGTTTTGCAAGGAGGAATGGGAAAAAATTTCAGTCTCTCGATGTGCAAAACTGATAGAGACATACCCCAAGCGACTTACAGCTGTAATCGTAGCAAAAGGTGGTGCTACAAAGTATTAACTTAAGGGGGCTGAATAATTTTGCACTCCCCAATTTTTCAGTTTTTGATTTGTTAAAACAGTTTGAAATATCCAATAAATGTCGTTCCACTTCATGATTGTGTTCCACTTGTTGTTGTTTCTTCACAAAAAAATACAGTTTTATATCTTTATGTTTGAAGCCTGAAATGTGGCAAAAGGTCGCAAAGTTCAAGGGGGCCGAATACTGTCGCAAGGCACTGTATATATACATACAGTGGGGAGAACAAGTTTTTGATACACTGCCGATTTTGCAGGTTTTCCTACTTACAAAGCATGTAGAGGTCTGTAATTTTTATCATAGGTACACTTCAACTGTGAGAGACGGAATCTAAATCAAAAATCCAGAAAATCACATTGTAGAAAATCATTAATTTGCATTTTCATTTTCATTTTCATTTTATTGCATGACATAAGTATTTGATCACCTACTAACCAGTAAGAATTCCCGCTCTCACAGACCTGTTAGTTTTTCTTTAAGAAGCCCTCCTGTTCTCCACTCATTACCTGTATAAACTGCCCCTGTTTGAACTCGTTACCTTTATAAAAGACACCTGTCCACACACTCAATCAAACAGAATCCAACCTCTCCATGATGGCCAAGACCAGAGAGCTGTGTAAGGACATCAGGGATAGAATTGTAGACCTGCACAAGGCTGGGATGGGTTACAGGACAATAGGCAAGCAGCTTGGTGAGAAGGCACCAACTGTTGGCGCAATTATTAGAAAATGGAAGAAGTTCAAGATGACTGTCAATCACCCTCGGTCTGGGGCTCCATGCAAGATCTCACCTCGTGGGGCATCAATGATCATGAGGAAGGTGAGGGATCAGCTCAGAACTACACGGCAGGACCTGGTCAATGACCTGAAGAGAGCTGGGACCACAGTCTCAAAGAAAACCATTAGTAACACACTACGCCGTCATGGATTAAAGTCCCGCAGCGCACGCAAGGTCCCCCTGCTCAAACCAGCGCATATCCAGGCCCGTCTGAAGTTTGCCAATGACCATCTGGATGATCCAGAGGAGGAATGGGAGAAGGTTATGTGGTCTGATGAGACAAAAAGAGAGATTTTTGGTCTAAACTTCACTCGTGTTTGGAGGAAGAAGAAGGATGAGTACAACCCAAAGAACACCATCCCAACCGTGAAGCATGGAGGTGGAAGCATCATTCTTTGGGGATGCTTTTCTGCAAAGCCGACAGGATGACTGCACCGTATTGAGGGGAGGATGGATGGGGCCATGTATCGTGAGATCTTGGCCAACAACCTCCTTCCATCAGTAACAGCATGACAACGACCCGAAACACACAGCCAGGGCAACTAAGGAGTGACTCCGTAAGATGCATCTAAAGGTCCTGGAGTGGCCTAGCCAGTCTCCAGACCTGAACCCAATAGAGGGAGCTGAAAGTCCGTATTGCCCAGCGACAGCCCCGAAACCTGAAGGATCTGGAGAAGGACTGTATGGAGGAGTGGGCCAAAATCCCTGCTGCAGTGTGTGCAAACCTGGTCAAGAACTACAGGAAACGTATGATCTCTGTAATTGCAAACAAAGGTTTCTTTACCAAATATTAAGTTCTGATTTTCTGATGTATCAAATAATTATGTCATGCAATAAAATGCAAATGAATTAATTAAAAATCAAACAGACCTATACATGCTTTGTAAGTAGGAAAAACTGCAAAATCGGCAGTGTATCAAATACTTGTTCTCCCCACTGTATACAGTGGGGCAAAAAAGTATTTAGTCAGCCACCAGTTGTGCAAGTCCTCCCACTTAAAAAGATGAGAGAGGCCTGTAATTTTCATCATAGGTACACTTCAACTATGACAGACAATATGAGGAAAAAAATCCCGAAAATCACATTGTAGGATTTTTTATGAATTTATTTGCAAATTATGGTGGAAAATAAGTATTTGGTCACCTACAAACAAGCAAGATTTCTGGCTCTCACAGACCTGTAACTTCTTCTTTGAGAGGCTCCTTTGTCCTCCACTCATTACCTGTATTAATGGCACCTGTTTGAACTTGTTATCAGTATAAAAGACACCTGTCCACAACCTCAAACAGTCACACTCCAAACTCCACTATGGCCAAGATTAAAGAGCTGTCAAGGGACAAAATTGTAGACCTGCACCAAGCTGGGAAGACTAAATCTGCAATAGGTAAGCAGCTTGGTTTGAAGAAATCAACTGCGGGAGAAATTATTGGAAAATGGAAGACATACAAGACCACTGATAATCTCCCTCGATCTGGGGCTCCACGCAAGATCTCGCCCCGTGATGTCAAAATGATCACAAGACCTGTGAGCAAAAATCCCAGAACCACACAGGGGGACCTAGTGACTGACCTGCAGAGAGCTGGGACCAAAGTAACAAAGCCTACCATCAGTAACACACTACGCCGCCAGGGACTCAAATCCTGCAGTGCCAGACGTGTCCCCCTGCTTAAGCCAGTACATGTCCAGGCCCATCTGAAGTTTGCTCGAGGGCATTTGGATGATCCAGAAGAAGATTGGGAGAATGTCTTATGGTCAGATGAATCCAAAATATAACTTTTTGGTAAAAACTCAACTCGTCGTGTTTGGAGGACAAAGAATGCTGAGTTCCATCCAAAGAACACCATACCTACTGTGCAGCATGGGGGTGGAAACATCATGCTTTGGGGCTGTTTTTCTGAGAAGGGACCAGGACGACTGATCCGTGTAAAGGAAAGAATGAATGGGGCCATGTATCGTGAGATTTTGAGTGAAAACCTCCTTCCATCAGCAAGGGGCATTGAAGATGAAACGTGGCTGGGACTTTCAGCATGACAATGATCCCAAACACACTGCCCGGGCAATGAAGGAGTGGCTTCGTAAGAAGCATTTCAAGGTCCTGGAGTGGCCTAGCCAGTCTCCAGATCTCAACCCCATAGAAATTCTTTGGAGGGAGTTGAAAGTCTGTGTTGCCCAGCAACAGCCCCAAAACATCACTGATCTAGAGATCTGCATGGAGGAATGGGCCAAAATACCTGCAACAGTGTGTGAAAACCTTACAGAAAATGTTTGACCTCTGTCATTGCCAACAAAGGGTATATAACAAAGTATTGAGATAAACTTTTGTTATTGACCAAATACTTATTTTCCACCATTATTTGCAAATAAATTCATTAAAAAGCCTACAATGTGATTTTCTGGATTTTTTTCTCATTTTGTCTGTCATAGTTGAAGTGCACCTATGATGAAAATTACAGGCCTCTCTCATCTTTTTAAGAGTGAGAACTTGCACAATTGGTGGCTGACTAAATAGTTTTTGCCCCACTGTATACCCAGTGCCTTCGGAAAGTATTCAGATCTCTTGACTTTTTCCACATTTTGTTAGGTTACAGCCTTATCTAAAATATATATATATATATTTAAAGAAGATCATCTTTGAGAACTAACAATCACTAACAAAAAATTCCAAACATTGCACATTCAGGAGTGTTTTTGTCATTTGTCATAGGTCTATAGATTTTGTTGTAATGTTTTGATTCACTCAGATAACATAAAAACATGGTTTGTTTAACTAGGCAAGTTAGTTACGAAGAAATTCTTATTTACAATGATGGCCTGCACCAGGCAAATCCAGACAACACTGGGCCAATTGTGCACCACCCTATGGGATTCCCAATCACAACTGGTTGTGATACAGCCTGGATTCCAACCAGGGTGTCTGCAGTGACACCTCTAGCACTGAGATGCAGTGCCTTAGACCACTGCACCACTTGGGAGCCTTGACAACATGTAGAATTGCAGGAAATTTGCCTTACAATGGAACGTTTTCTCTCAGCCCTATGGCAAAATGTGTAGAATATAAGGAAATTTGCATTCATAATGTAAAAATGTATCTTCGGCCCATGACAAAATGTGTAGAAATGTAGGAAATTAGCTTAAAACAGCTAAGTGTTATCTCTGAGGCCAAGATGAGGCCTTGGTTGGTGACCGCACCATTGCCCATGGCCACTGCCACGACCATCACCTAAGCCCCATTTTGATCCATAAAAACCCTGCTAAGGCAAAATGGAAATGATCCCTTACTGAAAATGCATGCCAGCATACCACTGTTTTTTATATAAATAATTACTGTAGCTAGTGAATTAAAGGCCCAGTGAAGTAAACATGTGACATTCCTGTGTTTTGTCAATATTTCCACACTATGAGGTTGGAATAATACTGTCAAATTGCAAAAATTATGATAATGCCCTTTTGTAAGAGCGCCAAAGAAAGACAGTTCCAAACCTCTCATTTTTATTTAACTAGGCAAGTCAGTTCAGAACAAATTCTTATTTTCAATGACAGCCTCGGTACAGTGGGTTAACTGCCTGTTCAGGGGCAGAAAAACAGGGGCAGAGCTGTACCCCATCAGCTCAGGGTTTTGAACTTGCAACCTTCAGGTTCCTAGTCCAACGCTCTAACCACTAGGCTACCATGCCACCTCTTTCAATACCAGCTAGTCTTCAATTTTCCCCTCACCACTCAGACCACTCCCAGACAGTCCTAGCTAAATTCATGCGTGAGAAATTGCTCTATGCTGACTTCTTCGGGATAGCGGGCAGCATTTTCACTTTTGGATGAATAGCTTGCCCAGAGTGAACTTCTTCCTACTCAGTCGCAAATGCTAATATATGCATGTTATTATTAGTATTGGATAGAAAACACTCTGACGTTTCTATAACTGTTTGAATGATGTCTGTGAGTGTAACAGAACTCATATGGCAGGCAAAAACCTGAGAAAAAATCCAAACAGGAATTGGGAAATCTGAGGTTTGTAGTTTTTGAACTCACCCCTGTCGAAATCACAGTGGGATATAGGTTATTTTGCACTTCCTAAGGCTTCCACTAGATGTCAACCGCCTTTAGAACTTTGTTTCAGGCTTCTAATGTGAAGGGGGGGGGCGGATGGGAGCTGTTTGACTAAGGGGTCTCAGTCACGCGCTTTCACATGAGGCATCTTTTCTACAGACAATGGAATTCTCTGTTTGGAACATATTGGACTTTTATGATAAAAACATCATAAAGATTGGTTCTATACTAAATTTGACAAGTTTCTTCAACCTGTAATATAACTTTTTGAATGTTTCGTCCGAATGGACCAGATCGCGCTTTTGGATTTGTTTACAAAACGCCCTAACAAAAGAAGCTATTGGACATAAATGATGGACATTATCGAACAAAACAAGCATTTATTGTGGAACTGCGATTCCTGGGAGTACATTCTGATGAAGATCATCAAAGGTAAGTGAATATTTATAATGCTATTTATGAATAATGTTGACTACCCAACATGGTGGATATTTCTCTGGCTGGTTTGGGCTCTGAGCATCATTCCCAGATTATGTTTTTTCCATAAAGTTTTTTTGAAATCTGAAACAGCGGTTGCATTAAGGAGAAGTGTATCTAAAGTTCCATGCATAATAGTTGTATTTTCATCAACTTGTATTATGAGTATTCATGTGGCTCTCTGTCATATCACTGCATGTTTTGTAACTGCTTAACATAACACGCCAATGTAAAATAAGACTTTTTGGATATCAATATGAACTTTACCGAACAAAACATACATGTATTGTGTACCATGAAGTCCTATGAGTGTCATCTGATGAAGATTATCAAAGGTTAGTGATTTGTTCTTTTTGTGACTCCTCTCTTTGGCTGGAAAAATGGCTGGGTTTTTCTGTGAGTTGGTGGTGACCTAACATAATCATTTGTGGAGCTTTCACTGTAAAGCATTTTTGAAATCAGACACTGTGGCTGGATTAACGAGAATGTTATCTTTAAAATGGTGCCTAATACTTGTATGTTTGAGAAAATTGATTTATGAGATTTCTGTTGATTTGTATTTGGCGCCTTGCAATTTCAATGGCTGTTGGCGAGGGGTTCCGCTAGCGGAACGGGGTTCAGTCCTAGACAGGCTAAGAAGCAAATGTAGTTTCTTTTAAACCATTTTAATTGAAAACAATAACAGTACCTCTCTACCTACGCTAGCGTCCCACCTGGCCAACAGCCAACATCCAGTGAGTTTGCAGAGTGCCAAATTCAAATACAGAAATACTCATAAAAATTCTGAAAACAAAACACATTTTACATAAGTTTAAAGATTAACTTCTTGTGAATCCAACCACTGTTGCATTTAAACAATGCATACCGTACGATTATTTGTAATACCAAAATCTTACCTTGATTGGAAGAGTTCCAGTGTTGTGTTGGAAAGTCATAGCCAGCTAGCTAACATAGTATCCCTCTGTTTGAGCAGGGTGTTTCAGTAGGCTAAACTAGCTAGCTGTATTTGATAGCTAAGTAAGTGAAACTGAAAGTGAAAAAAAAATGTAGATCTCTCTCTCTATTTCTCTCTTGCTTCTCCTTCATTTTGGAAGAAATTAGTTTTTTAAAACTATTCAATTATTGCCTTTTTCTCTCTTTGAGCTACTCACCACATGTTATACACTGCAGTGCTAGCTAGCTATAGTTTATGCTTTCAGTACTAGATTAATCCTCTGATCCTTTGATTGGGTGGACAACATTTCAGTTCATGCTGCAAGAGCTATGATAGGCTGGAGGATGTCCTCCGGAAGTTGTCATAATTACTGTGTAAGTCTATGGAAGGGGGTGAAAACCATGAGCCTCATAGGTTTTATAATGAAGTCAATGTACCCAGAGAAGGACGGAAGCTAGCTGTCCACCGGCTTACACCATGGTGCTACCCTACAGAGTGCTGTTGAGTCTACTATAGACCTACTTTGCAAAATAGTGTGTTTTAATCAGTTGTTTGTTGACATGATTATATTTAATATAGTTTTAACTAAAAATGATAACTTTTTAAATGTTTTACAATTAAAAAAAATTTCTGAGGAAGATGGTCCTCCCCTTCCTCCTCTGAAGAGCATCCACTGGTGTGTTGATATACCATCCAAAGTGTAATTAATAACTGCACCATGCTCAAAGGGATATTCAATGTCTGCTCTAAAATATATATTTATTTATATATCTACCAATAGGTGCACTTCTTTGCGAACCATTGGAAAACTTTCCTGGTCTTTGTGGTTGAATCTGTGCTTTAAATTCCCCTCTCGACTTAGGAACCTTACTGATGTATGTGTGGGGTACAGAGAAGGGGTAGTCATTTAAAAATCATGTGAAACACTATTATTGCTCACAGAGTTAGTCCATGCAACTTATGTGACTTGTTGAGCACATTTCTACTCCTGAACTTATTTAGGCTTGCGATTGCTTTTTATTATTTACACATTTGTTAAAATTTCTAAAAACATAATTCCACTTTGACATTATGGGATATTGTGTGTAGATCAGTGACACAAAATCTCAATGTAATCAATTTTAATTCATACTGTAATACAACTAAATGTGGAAAAAGTCAAAGGGTGTGAATACTTTCTGAAGGCACTGTACAGAATATGGAGGTAGTCTTGAATCCACAAAACAGAAATGCAGATTTTAATATGAATACTTCAAACAGCCAACCGAAAAACATAAATTGAGCTTGAAGCCTGTTTTTAGAGCTTTGTGCACAATGGAAAGTTTTTATTGAACATTTTGTTTCTTGGCTGAGAGAGAGAGAGAGAGAGAGAGAGAGAGAGAGAGAGAGAGAGAGAGAGAGAGAGAGAGAGAGAGAGAGAGATTCAAATGAATTTCAATTTCAGAAAACTGGCTGGTCCGAATAAATCATAATAAAATTGGAACTTGTGGCCTGTCATCTCCCAACGATCTGCTACCTTGGGACAGTGCTGAAACCTCTCCCATCATATGCCCCAGTGAAGCAGAGATTATGGAAAAAAGCACGGAGAGGCTTTCTGTGCCAGAGGGAAGTTTTTCAAAAGGGGATTAAAATACAGCTCACTTTTTAAAAAGGGCTTCCTCTTTGCCATGTATATATTTTAGCCCATGCCTGTTTCCCCTGAGAATTGGCTATCCTGAGTCATAGTCTTGATCTATTCTTGTGCAATTCATAAATAATTGCATAGTCTTGGAAATTCATATGACCATTTTCAATCTGTCTGAATCAGCACAACTATGTTATTATCCAACATCGGTTGGAAGGGCCTGTGTTCTTGGTCACCCATAAAATGTCTCAACAGGCATAACTGTAATTATGACTGTCGCCATTACTTTGTTAGTGGCCAGCATGTGGCTAGCATGTTACAGTCAATGTGCAGTGCAATGTTTCAATGTTAACTGGCCATGGAACAACGTAAAATATAGGAAATGCAGTTGGATAGATGTCCTTTGGGTGGTTGACCATTCTTGATACACACGGTAAACTGTTGAGCGTGAAAAACCCAGCAGCGTTGCAGTTCTTGACACAAACTGGTGCATCTGGCACCTACTACTATACCCCGTTCAAGACACTTTGTCACACCCTGATCTGTTTCACCTGTCCTTGTGTCTCCACCCCCCTCCAGGTGTTTCCCACCTTCCCCATTATTCCCTGTGTATTTATAAATGTGTTTTCTGTTTGTCTCTTGCCAGTTTGTCAGGTCAACCAGCATTTTTGTTCTCAGCTCCTGTTTTTCCCAGTCTCTCTTTTTCCTCGCCCTCCTGGTCTTGAACCTTGAATGTCCTGACTCTGAGCCCACCTGCCTGACCACTCTTCCTGAGCCTGCCTGCCGACCGGTACCTTTGCCCTACCTCTGGATTGTTGACCTCTGCCTACCCTGAGCCTGCCTGCCATCCGGTACCATTGCCCCACCTCCGGTTAACTGACCCCTGCCTGCCCCTGTTGGAACATTAAACCAATGTCAAGTCGACGTGTCAGCATCTGGGTCTTACCTTGAATTCCGATCTTTTGTCTTACCTTTTCACCCTCTGAATGGCACACATACACAATCCATGTCTCAAGGCTTAAAATCCTTATTTAATTAATCTGTCTCCTCCCCTTCATCAACACTGTATTTAACAAGGGACATCAATAAGGGATCATACTGTAGTTTTCACCTGGATTCACTTAGTCAGTCTGTGTAATGGAAAGAGGTGTTCCTAATGTTTTGTACACTGTGTATACAGTATGTCACACTATAGTGCACAGCAGTAGCAGAATGAGGGAATTCCATAGACCAAAGCAGAATGAGGGAATGCAACAGACAGGAGCAGGATGAGGGAATGGCATAGACAGGTGCAGAATGAGGGAATGCCACAGACAGGAGCAGAATGAGGGAATTCCATAGACAGAAGCGGAATGAGGGAATGCCACAGACAGGAGCAGAATGAGGGAATGGCATAGACAGGAGCAGAATAAGGGAATGGCATAGACAGGAGCAGAATGAGGGAATGCCACAGACAGGAGCAGAATGAGGGAATGGCATAGACAGGAGCAGAATGAAAGAATGTCACAGCAGTAGCAGAATGATGGTAGCCGACGACATGCCTTGCACCCAATGCTTATCAATTAGATGTGAGGGAAATGTCAGCCTCTCAAAGTGTGGGTCCCGCTGACTTTTCTGTGTATTGTTTGTCACATTCCAGAGACGTAAAGCATGTCAACATGGCACAAAGCAACCCTCCAGTGGTTTCAAATTGGCCCGGAGGGAGTTGTGGGCGCACTTTGGTCTTTTCTCGAAATGGCAAGATACTCTGAGGACAAACTTCATCTAAAAATGCATCCGTCATATGGAACACATCTCTCTGCATTTTATGAAATGGACTATGGAGAAAAGTGCTATTGTGTGAGAAATCTTGCTCCAGTATTTAAATTTGCTATATTTTATGCATGGCTTTAGCAAATTAGCAACGCTACACACGTATTATAGTAGCTATCTATATATTCTGCGTACCCTGTTGTGTTACTCTGTTGGGCGCTGGATCTGATAAATGGATAATGCTGTTCTTCTTTTATAGCATTTTGAGAGAACAGTGTGATTTGCACTGGATCTTTGCACAAATCACAAATGGCCACCTATACTTTACACTCAATCAATTTCCATAAATAAACATTGGAAGATACAGTAGATTACTGGCATGTCAATACAGGGATCTTATACTTGAATGGATATTGTAGAACTACATATTCACCTGGGAAAATAAATGTGTATCGGCTATCTTCCTTTTCGACCAAAACAACATGTATGGAAATTGATTGAGTGTAAAGTATAGTTATCCATTTGTGATTTGTGCAAAGATCCCTGTGCCCAAGGAAGCGAAGGTAACCTGCCTAAATGATTACCGCCCATGGCATTCACTTCGGTAGCCACGAAGTGTTTGAAAGGCTGGTCATGGCTCACATCAACAACATCTTCCCGGACAATCTAGACCCGCTCCAATTCGCATTCCGCCCAACAGATCCACAGATGACCCAATCTCAATCGCACTCCACACTGCCCTTTCTCACCTGGACAAAATTAACTCCTATGTGAGAATGCTGTTCATTGACTACAGCTCAGCATTCAACACCATAGTGCCCACAAAGCTCATTACTAAGCTAAGGACTCTGGGACTAAACACCTCCCTCTGCAACTGGATCCTGGACTTCCTGATGGGCCGCCCCCAGGTGGTAAGTGTAGGCAACAACACGTCTGCCACACTGATCCTTAACACTGGGGCCCCCCAGGGGTGTGTACTTAGTCCCCTCCTGTATTCCTTGTTCACCCACGATTGCATGGCCAAACACAACTCCAACACCATCATTAAGTTTGCTGACGACACAACAGCCTGATCACCAACAACGATGAGACGCCCTATAGGGAGGAGATCAGAGAACTGGCAGTGTGCTACCAGAACAACATCCTCTCCCTCAATGTGAGAAAGACAAAGGAGCAGATCATGGACTACAGGAAAAGGCGGTCCGAACAGGCCCCCATTAACATCGATGGGGCTGTAGTGGAGCAGGCCGAGAGTTTCAAGTTCCTTGGTGTCCACATCACCAACGAACTATCATGGTCCAAACATATCAAGACAGTCGTGAAGAGGGCACGACAAAACCTTGTCCCCTCAGGAGACTGTGAAGATTTGACATGGGTCGCGAGATCCTCAAAAGGTTCTACATCTGCACTAACGAGAGCGTCATGACCGGTTGCATCACCACCTAGTATGGCAACTGCTCGGCATCTGAACACAAGGCACTACAGAAGGTACTGCGAACGGCCCAGTACATCACTGGGGCCAAGCTTCCTGCCATCCAGGACCTATATAATAGGCGGTGTCAGAGGAAAGCCCAGACAATTGTCAGAGACTCCAGTCACCCAAGTTATAGACTGTTTTCTCTGCTACCACACGGCAAGTGGTACCGGTGCGCCAAGTCTAGGACCAAAAGGCTCCTCAACAGCTCATACCCCCAAGCCATAAGACTGCTGAACAATTAATCATTTACATTGACCCCCCCCTCTTGCTGCCACTCGCTGTTTGTTTGTTACCTATGCATAGTCACTTCAACCCCACCGACATGTACAGATTACCTCAATTAGCCTGTACCCCTGCACACTGACTCGGTACCTGTGCCCGCTGTATATAGCCTCATTATTGTTATTCTTATTGTGTTACTTTTTGTTATTACTTTTAATTTTAGCTTCTTGGTAAATATTTTCTTCTTCTTGAACTGCACTGTTGATTAAGGGCTTGTAAGTAAGTATTTCACGGTAAAGTCTACACTTGTTGTATTCGGCGCATGTGGCAAATAAAGTTTGATTTGATTGTGATATTTCATTTTTTCCAAACAGAAGCTACTGTTCTAATATGTATCTTTGTTCTGGGAATCCAGCAACATCTAATTCCTGTGGCAATATTAAAAACACCATGTCATAATGAAGATGGAGCTCTGTTTTTGTGTTCCATGAATAGTATCCGGGCAATCTTTCTGTAGCATGGCATTTTCTTATTTGCTGGTATTGTTGACTAGAACGGTTTATCCAAGGCCACTGCAGATAGGCCTGTTACAGTGTATATATGCAAAAGCTAACCTGCTCTCAACTGCCAGTATTCAATTTGAAAATGAGAAAGTCTATTGATGTTTGACTCATTGAAATATTAATATTCACAACTAACCCCTGCACAGTGATGAGAATTTGAAGTGGAGTACTGAGCAAATGCTTTCAACGCTGCATTATCAGATAGCTCACAAAATATTTTCAGCTTCCGACCTCTGCCTTTTAAACTGTAGCAATATCACACATATTTTATTACCTTGGTTCACCTGTTCTTGTTTTTTCCCCCAATGTGGCATCAATTATTCACTCATATAGCAGGAAAAATAAATCATACCTTGAGATTCATTCTGAACGGGCTAATCTCTTCTCTCACACAACACAGGTCGTATCAAGTGCCATCTGCAATTCAATTACTTCTTCAGCGCCAGGATGTTTCATTTGCGACAAAAAGCTTCCTTTTTTTGTATCTCGTAAAAGAAATAGATTACATTGTAAAATGATGATATTGTCAGATTATGTCCCATGTGACTGCTACACAATTTTCAGAAATCATGTTTTCTTCCTAGGAAATTATAATCTGCATTGTGTGCTTTGGGGGAACTAGAATGGAGAGTCTCTGGCAAAGTTTTGAGCTGTAATCGGTTTAGTGGAGATAATCAAGTAATTGAGGGAAATGTTCAAGTCTGCAGCATGTTTCTTGGAAACTATACCCGGCCATGGACATCATTATACCACTTCAGGGGCTTTTGAGGTCAGTGGAAACAATTTAATCCTAATGTTAACCACTTGTTTCATGACATAAAAAAATACAGCAGAGAGGTCAGGGTTGAGGTCAGAAGTATTATAGGTTGGCTAGTAGAGTAATAACCTCATAAATTAGAGAATGTGGAGTTCTCATATTGACAGTTTATTGACTCAGAACTCACAGGCTACTGTCTGGCCGTAGCCTACAACAAATAAATCAGATCAAAAAAATAATACCTCACTGTCGGGACATGAAAAAAGAGAACAATACCAGCATGGCAATATAACAGATATGCAGTGCCCAGCCCCCTGCCCCCACTCTTCCACCAACCACAAGGCCACCTGACACTGATTGCAGGGGGACTTGGCATGCTGGACCTCGTGAAACCCAACACAAATGGATGAACCTATCCTACCCTTAAGGAAAAAACACATTCATTTCACATGATCACATGTGACAACATGTGAAGCAACATGTGAGAACATGATCTTGTGAAATGAATGTGAAATGAATGTTACAACATGGGGATGCAAAATGTCAACATGTGACAACGTGAAACTACACGTTACAACACGTGATCACATGTGAAAACATGATCTCATGTGAATTATTTTTGACAACATGAGAAGCAACATTTCAACATGTGATACCAGGAAATTACAAGTGAAAACATTTGAGCACTTGTGAAAGCTGACATGTCAAATGTATTTTAGGAAACTTCACTTTAAAATACATTAGTTCAGTTTTTAAGCAGTCATGGTCCCCTCCAGGTTTAGTCAAGGTTTAGTCTAGTTTGCGGTTTGTTCCAAGGATATCCCAAGGATGTGTTTAGGACATTCTCAGAATGTTGTGCCATGGTCCCCTAAAATATTTTGCCTAGTTGTGTTACATATTCAGTAAATCTACAACAAGTTACTGTATTTTTACAGCTAAATTAAGATGTTAAAGGAATCTGCTTACTTCAGACTAAATTTGAACTCTTTGGATTTGAACTCACAACCTCTTAGTTGCTAGCTAGCTAGCTGAAGTTCCTTCTGTGCCACCAGGGTTATGGATACAGAGGAGACTGACTATACATTTATTGCCAAGAATACATTTCAGTATTTTGCCAAAAGTTGCAGTACAAATAAAGTAAATATATACAACAACTTTATTTATATAGAATTGCAGTATGCTACTCAGAATTCAGAATTCAATTACTGTCAAATCTGGTATAATTATGTGCTGTGAACAGAACGATTAACCCATTGCTCGGTACAACCTGTAACACTACAGAAACCAGATGTGAAGGTCCTGGGCTGGTGAGTGGTGCAGTGATCTAAGGCTCTGCATCTCAGTGCTAGAAGTGTCCCTACAGACACTGGTTCAAATCCAGGTATGATGACTGGGAGTCCCACATGGTGGTGCACAATTGGCCCAGTGTTGCTGGGGTAGGCTGTCATTGTAAATAATTATTATTTCTTAACGGACTTGCCCAGTTAAATAAAGGTGAAAAAAACATGTGGTTGTGAGGCCGGTTGGACGTACTGCCTAGATCTTTCAAACAACATTGGAGGCAGCATATTGTAGAGAAATGAACATTCAAATCTCTGGCAACAGCTCTGGTGGACATTTCTGCAGTCAGCATTCCAATTACATGCTCCCTCAAAACTTTATACATCTGTGGCATTGTTTTGTGTGACAAAACTGCACATTTTAAAGTGTGCCTTTAATGTCCCGAGCACAAGGTGAACGTGTGTAATGATAATGGTGTTTAATCAGCTTCTTGATATACCACACCTGTCAGGTGGATGGATTCTCTTGGCAAAGGAGAAATGCACACTAACAAGTATATAAACTAATTTGTATACATTTACATTTACATTTAAGTCATTTAGCAGACGCTCTTATCCAGAGCGACTTACAAATTGGTGAATTCACCTTCTGACATCCAGTGGAACAGCCATACACAATTGAAGAGAAATAAGCTTTTTGTGCATATATGAAACATTTCTGGGATTTTTTACTTCAGCTGGTGAGACATGGGACCAACACTTTACATGTTGTGGTTATATTTTTCTTAGGTGTATATTAACACAATCAAAAATGAGAGTATAGTTGGGGTACTGTATTGTTCCCTGGGGTACAAAAGGTCAAAGGTGCACTTCACATCTTCACACTTCACAAAAAGGTCCAAGGTACAATCTCCCATACCGTGTAGTTATAGGAGAATCTTCAACCCAATATTTGGAATATAAGGTACGATCATCACTGCGCTATAAAATATACTGTAGGTAGGGTGCAATGTACTAGTTGGGGCTCATTAGCATATGGTTAAATGTATGTGTATTTGTGCTAACCGTCAATGAAAGTGTTGGAGCAGTCAATCTTTTTGCCAATGCAAGTTAAATAACTTCTTTAATACTGTTCTGTAAAATTTGCAAGAAAATCTGGGAATAAGGAGATGCTGTAAAGAGGGTATGGTGCATTTTTCAGTAACTTAATGGAAACTTGTTGCCAGAAGTTGTTGTGAATTTGTAATTTCTTAACTGTAAGCTGCTTACCAGGAAGTATATTTTGTATTTGCTAAATGACACTTACTGCCGCTAACAAGCCTTGCCAGTAACGTACTGTACCCTAACTGACATTTCTGTTGACAGCATGCACATCACTTGCTGATTGGCAGCATACTGTAGCAGCAGTTGCCTGCTAGAAGATTACAGGAGTGGCTTATTTGAGGTGTGGCTTTTAGCTAAATCATTTTGGTCTCCCATGAGTGGGAATGTCATCCCAGTTAAAGTGGTGCATTCATAAACAGTCATCTTGTATACTGTTAGTTCTGCAGCCTTAAAGGGAGACATAAGTGCATCTCCCACCAAAGAGCTGTTTGATATTTAATTCATAGCTAGTGCCCATGTTACAGTAATACTCACTTACCAACCTGTCAGGGACTGTGACATATTAGTTACTATGATTTTGACAATAACATGCTAGCAATTAGTCAGTTACTGAAAATTTAAGATCAACTTCCAGTGAACCACATGTCATTAAGCCTTGGGAAGAAGCACACTACCACACTTGATTGCCATGGCGTCTTACAGACTCTGCAGAACTAACAAGGTCAGAAGAGCTGCTCACCATTTGGCAACATAACAATAAAACTACTTTAACTGGCAGAACATTTCGACTGATGGTTGGCACAAATACAAAATATTTTTAGATCATGCCCCCAAATATGTTAATGAATCCTCACCAGCACATTGCCCCCACCCATATTTCAAAGTGCAGCAATGACTGTATCTAATCCTGCAATTTGAACCAAGTGGGAAGTAGGAATGTTTCATAAAGAACTGGGAAAAAGCCACTAAAACGGCCCTTCAACTGGCTTTCTGAAGGCTTGGCACTTTAATAAATTGTGCCAAAAAACGGTTCATTACTCTGAGCTTCATTATCTGTTCACCATGCACATTAGTGACATCTGCTGGTCAACAATAAATAGCAGTGTGTGTTCAGCAGGTATACTTTTTTTTCTCCACTGTTTTCATCAAAACTTTGTGGTGCAGGGATAAATAGTTGACTTTTGTAGTCTATAATTAGTTTGAACACCAGGTTCAAATCATGTGTGCTTTCAAAAGCTCACTGTTTTTCAAAAACTTAATCCTTGGAATTACTTAGGATGCGTAAGACAGAAGCTTATTCTATACTAAATGTAAGAAGATTATTTGAACAACAGTGCAGAAAGTGTGGTATCACATCAATCAAGTTTCTAAATAGAGTGCCTTTAACAATATCTGACTCCCTACTCTACCAGCTAAGCTATTGGTCAGGTGAAACCTTCTGTACAAAATCCTAACTACACCGTAAAAAAATCTAACTGCAACAAGCAAAAATGTCTACGATTTCCTGAGTTGCAGTTTATGGAAGGAAATCAATTGAAATAAATTCATTAGGCCCTAATCTATGGATTTCACATGACTGGGAATACAGGTATGCATCTGTTGGTCACAGATCCCTTTTTTAAAAAAGGTAGAGGCGTGGATCAGAAAACCAGTCAGTATCTGGTGTGACCACCATTTGCCTCATGCAGCGCGACACATCTACCTTGCTTAGAATTGTTCAGGTTGTGAAGATAAGACACTACAGAGTTGATAATTCTAAGAATTTAAATGCTATTCCTTTGCACATGAACACTCACTAATTTGGGAATAATTGCAATCAATATATGCTCAGTGTGTCGTCGTGATCTCAAATCAAATCAAATTTATTTATATAGCCCTTCGTACATCAGCTGATATCGCAAAGTGCTGTACAGAAACCCAGCCTAAAACCCCAAACAGCAAGCAATGCAGGTGTAGAAGCACGGTGGTTAGGAAAAACTCCCTAGAAAGGCCAAAACCTAGGAAGATGTGAGGTGGCCAGTCCTCTTCTGGCTGTGCCGGGTAGAGATTATAACAGAACATGGCCAAGATGTTCAAATGTTTATAAATGACCAGCATGGTCGAATAATAATAAGGCAGAACAGTTGAAACTGGAGCAGCAGCACGGCCAGGTGGACTGGGGACAGCAAGGAGTCATCATGTCAGGTAATCCTGGGGCATGGTCCTAGGGCTCAGGTCCTCCGAGAGAGAGAAAGAAAGAGAATTAGAGAGAGCATATGTGGGGTGGCCAGTCCTCTTCCGGCTGTGCCGGGTGGAGATTATAACAGAACATGGCCAAGATGTTCAAATGTTCATAAATGACCAGCATGGTCGAATAATAATAAGGTAGAACAGTTGAAACTGGAGCAGCAGCACGGCCAGGTGGACTGGGGACAGCAAGGAGTCATCATGTCAGGTAGTCCTGGGGCATGGTCCTAGGGCTCAGGTCCTCCGAGAGAGAGAAGGAGAGAATTAGAGAACGCACACTTAGATTCACACAGGACACCGAATTGGACAGGAGAAGTACTCCAGATATAACAAACTGACCCAAGCCCCCCACACATAAACTACTGCAGCATAAATACTGGAGGCTGAGACAGGAGGGGTCAGGAGACACTGTGGCCCCATCCGAGGACATCCCCGGACAGGGCCAAACAGGAAGGATATAACCCCACCCACTTTGCCAAAGCACAGCCCCCACACCGCTAGAGGGATATCTTCAACCACCAACTTACCATCCTGAGACAAAGCTGAGTATAGCCCGCAAAGATCTCCGCCACGGCACAACCCAAGGGGGGGTGCCAACCCAGACAGGATGACCACATCAGTGAATCAACCCACTCAGGTGACGCACCCCCTCCAGGGACGGCATGAGAGAGCCCCAGTAAGCCAGTGACTCAGCCCCTGTAATAGGGTTAGAGGCAGAGAATCCCAGTGGAAAGAGGGGAACCGGCCAGGCAGAGACAGCAAGGGTGGTTCGTTGCTCCAGAGCCTTTCCGTTCACCTTCCCACTCCTGGGCCAGACTACACTCTGTTGGTAAGTTTGTTTCTGTTGGAGAGTATGCACAGGTGTGTGCATTTGTTTCACAGATGTTTCCCGCCGAAACTCTAACATGTTCCAAAGTGAATACAGGAACAATATTTCTAACATAGAACGTGGGGAATGGTCATAGGTGATCTAAAGTATAATAATGTAATTTTGGTTGTTATTTTGTTATGTCATTATTAATATTATAAAGAAAATATTGTAACTTGAAAAGTCTCCATCCTTTACTTGTGTATGATATATGAAAATTATTAATGTGTTTTTGTTAAGAGAGGGATGTGATCTTAGAAACTATAAGAGGAAATTGTTTCTATAACTTACAGGTGAGTAGTCACTCTGAAGTCTCAACACGAGGAAGAGACGATGAAGTCACCTCCTGGACAATGACTGGTACAGCTAATTAGCTGTCCTAAATGAAGTATCTAGAAAAGTGAATTTAAGTGGGACCATTCTACTACTCTTCTCAAATCACCGTAGTATGCTACTTTCATCCCCCACTGGGAACCATCGACACGGCTGGCTAGCCTATCTTCAAATAAGCAGCTTCCAGAGAGAATGGAAAGTTGAATGAACTCTGTAATGGATGATGGCAGAGGAGAGCAACAGTAAAAAGAGACGGGTGGGGACCCCTTTTGGATAATCAAAGCCTTACAAGCGTGACGCAGAAAGGCCCAACACCCTTTCTAAGAAGGCCTGGTTCCGACAGCGATACACAACAAACCAAGGCATTTACACATAAATATATTCATGATTTCTTATTCCAAATGGGCGGCAGTTCGTATGCAAAGTATATGATTACTGTGATAGTAGTATATCCACACACTCTCAAATATACGGTTGCAGTACATTGTTGTTCCTTGGTGTACAAAAAGGTAATTGATACATATTGGAACCTTTTAGGATAATCTAGTATAATGGTAAATGTTTCTACAGAATATATGTAACATAATGCTGCGTTCGTAACCATGTGTAAGGTTGGTATTTATCAGCTGTGAAGTCATAAATACCAGTTGGATGCTTTCATTTATTTGGAAATCATTGAGAAACGCCAACTTGGCTAATGGCAAACAAGCTGAATCAACCATAAACTAAAAGTACAGCTATGATGCTTGTAAACAAGTTATATAATTTCTTTTTTTATATACGTGACGTCTTGTTCTTACATGTAACTGCTGAAAATGCTGTTATCGAGGTAATTTCTTTGGTTGGATGTCAGAGATCAGCATGTGAGAGAAGTCAGAGCTCAGGGATAATATATGCATTGTTGATACCGGAGCTCCAAGGCGCAAGTCAAAATTGCTAAGCAACTAACTTCGAGGCAGCGTGCCGAAGCAGTGTGTGTATCACTTCATCAATGATATCCAAAGCCTTGTTTGATTCCGACCTCTACTGGACCACCATTCTTACAAATATATACTGAACAAAAATATAAAACACAACATGTAAAGTGTTGGTTCCATGGACTGAAATAAAACATCCCATGAATTTTCCATATACACAAAAAGCTTATTTGTCTCAAATTTTGTGCACACATTCGTTTACATCCCTGTTAGTGTGCATTTCTCCTTGACCAAGATAATCCATCCACTTGATATGTGTCGAGACTTTACTTTCATTAATCTCATGACTATCTAATCAACTAACTATGTTTATTTGTTACCCAATTAACTAATCATATAAAAATTAATTAATTAGGTTTTAGGGCACCACAAGAGCGGTTGTTTAACCTCTCTTGGGTAGGGGGCAGTATTTTCACGTCCGGATGAAAAGCGTGCCCAAAGTAAACTGCCTGTTACTCAGGCCCAGAAGCTAGGATATGCATATAGTAGATTTGCATATAGCATATTTGTAGATTTGGATAGAAAACACTCTAAAGTTTCTAAAACTGTTCAAATAATGTTTGTGAGTATAATAGAACTGATATGGCAGGCGAAACCCCAAGGACAAACCATCCCCCCCCCCCAAAAGAAATTCAGCCTAACACTATTTTCAATGGCTGTCACTTTTATTATAAGGCGAAGTCCTCCCAGATTGCAGTTCCTAGGGCTTCCACTAGATGTCAACAGTCTTTAGAAAGAGTTTCAGGCTAGTTTTTGGAAAAATGAGCCAGAAATTTTAGTTTTTCTAGGTGGCTCCCGTTTTGGCTGTAGTGTTTCCAAGCACGTGAATGAGAGCCCGTTCTTTGGTATTTTTCTTCGGTAAAGACAATAACGATTCTCCGTCTTAAATTGTAGCATTTATTCACGTATTAGGGTTCGATTATAACATTGTTTGACTTGTTTGGAAAAGTTTATTAGTAACGTTTGGGATTAATTTTATATGCATTTTGATGGAGGGACACCAAGTGGATTATTGACTGAAGCACGCCAACTAAACTGAGTTTTAATAGATATAAAGAAGGACATTATCGAACAAAAGGACCATTTGTGATATAACTGGGACATTTTGGAGTGCCAACAGAAGAAGATCATCAAAGGTAAGGCATTTATTATATCGCTATTTCTGACTTTCGTGTCGCACCTGCCTGGTTGAAATATGTTTTTCATGGTTTTGTGTGCGGGGCGCTCTCCTCAGATAATCGCATGGTGTGCTTTCGGCCATAAATCCTTTTTGAAATCTGACACAGCGGCTGGATTAACAAGTAATTAAGCTGTATTTTGATGTATTACGCTTGTGATTTTATGAAAGTTAAATATTTATAATTCTGTAGTTTGAATTTCACGCTCTGCAATTTCATCAGATGTTGGCCAGGTGGGACGCTACCGTCCCTTAAATAAGAAGTTAAAGAGTTACCATATCCCGAATTAAACTCTAAAGGTCTTTACCTATCACATCCATAAAACAGTCAACTTATTAATCATAACCCCGTCTCATATCATCATTCTGAACAGTCGTAACCTCCTGCATCGGCAAAAATCCCAGCCTCACTTATGATTCAGTACTACACAAATTGGTTTAGTTATTTATTTACAAGCTAAATAAATGATATCACAGGAGAAACATACACATGTAATACACTAGAAACAGGCCCCTAGCAGACTGACACAATATTGCGGCTTGTTACAAAAGAGATGGAGAGGGCAAGAGAGAGAGAGAGAGAGAGAGAGAGAGAGAGAGAGACATAATACTTTTGTACATTTAGAAACTATATACAGTAGAGTCATAAGCGTGCGAACCAATGTAAGGTCATGTCCATTTAATTTCCAGAAAGTGAACCCAATTTTCCAGCTATTGAAAGTAATTGCAATTAGAATTTTGTGTACTGTATTTCCTGAATACAGTTTGTTGCTGTACAGTTTATATTTACTGTACAAATACAATTCAGCTTTTTAAAAACAGTAAGTTGTTTCCACAATTTTCATCGCACCTCAGTAACCGGTAACTTACTATAAAACTACAGGATTTTTATAAAAGTTTGAGTCATAAGCATATCTAAACAAGTATCCTATACATTTAAATGCAATTACAAGTGAGGGGTGTCAAGTTATTTTGCAGGACGAGCCAAAAAAGTACCCAAGTTCATTGCGATTCACAGGAAATATATAGCAAAACATTATTACCATAAAATGACACAAGTTGTGTCATGTGAACATGAGTTTTTGGAACACTTCATGTGACATTTCACATGCAAAAGGTTTTGGGGGAACAATTGACATGACATGTCAATGATGTGAAAACGTCTATTTTTGGAACACTTCATGTGACATTTCACATGTAAAAAATGTGTTTTGGAAAACTTCACTTATGACGTTTCACATGTTAAACATGCTTTTGGAAGAGTTTTCTGGAACACTTCATGTGACACTTGTGAAAATATGTGTTTTTGGAACATTTCACGTGTGAAAAGAAACTCACATTACCTATACATGTTTTCACATGCAATTGCAAATGAAACCAATGTTCAGTCAAAGCATGACCCAACCTGGGGTTTGAACTCAAAACTCCTTGATTTGCGGTACCCTGGCTTTTCTGTTGCACCACAACGTCAATAGCATTCCCATCCACATTCATTACCTATTCTCTTTTGCACTTAGCAAAAGAGTAACATCTGCGCTGCTACACTACTTGACCAAAAGTATGTTGATCATCTCATTCCAATATCATGGGTATTAATATGGAGTTGGTCACCCCTTTGCTGCTATAACAGCCTCCACTCTTCTGAAACAGGAGAGGGCCTTCCCCAAAAAGTTACCACAATGTTGGACGCACAGAGTCGTCTAGAATGTCATTGTATGCTGTAGAGTTAAAATGTCACTTCACTGGAATTAAGGGTCCTAGCCTGAACCATGAAAAACAGCCCCAGACCATTATTCCTCCTCCACCAAACTTTACCGTTGGCACTATGCATTCGGACAGGTAGCATTCTCCTGGCATCAGGCAAATCCAGATTTGTCCGCCAGACGAATCGTGATTCATCACTCCAGAGAATGTGTTTTTCCACTGCTCCAGAGCGCAATGGCGGTGAGCTTTACACCACTCCAGCCGACACTTGGCATTGCTCATGGTGATCTTAGGCTTGTTTGCAGCTGCTCGGCCATGGAAACCCATTTAATGAAGATCACAACGAACAGTTATTCTACTGACGATGCTTCCAGAGGCAGTTTGGAACTTGGTAGTGAGTGTTGCAAATGAGGACAGACTATTTTTACATGCTACGTGCTTCAGCACCCGGTGGTCCAGTTCTGTGAGCTTATGAGGCTTACCACTTCGCAGCTGAGCTATTGTTGCTACTAGACTTTTCCACTTCACAATAACAACACTTACAGTTGACCGGGGCAGCTCTAGCAGGGCAGAAATTTGATGAACTGACTTGTTGGAAAGGTGGCATCTTATGATGGTGCCACATTGAAAGTCACTGAGCTGTTCAGTAAGGCCATTCTACTGCCAATGATTGTCTATGGAGATTGCATTTCTGTGTGCTCAATTTTATACACCTGTGTGTGGCTGAAATAGCCACTAACTTGAAGGGGTGTCCACATACCTTTGTATAGATAGTGTATTTTAGTTATCAGTTATTCTGACTATTCTCTCATTTATTTAATTGACTTATTTCAGAAATGTTAGGGTTTTCTGTATAGTTGTATAGTTGTTGTCATGGCATATTATTGTTTTAATGTAACAGCTGAACCACTATGATAAATATAATAGTTTTTTTAGTGTATTTTTAACAAAACTGAGATTTGCTTTGAAGATCCATAGTGTAGCAATACAGGTAGAATTGACACATACATGGTGGTGTTGCAGGAAGATTAGAATGCAGTGAAGCAAGAGATTGTGAGTTCCATAATAGTTAATGTTGAATTATAATTACTGCATAAATAAACACACAATGTGGTCAAATATGTAAGTTAAAAGCACTTTGTGTGTGTCATGAAGACAAGTTTTTGTTTGAAGGGCATCACCTGTAAAATCACATGTGAAAATTTGAATCCACATGTAAAAGGTTATGCAATCATGTGAAAATCCATGTGACAATTCATGTCAAATATCATCACGTAAAGAGTTCCAAAAACATATGGATTTACATGATTTCACACTTTAATGTAGGTTCCCTGACCATGTAATTAGACTCATATAACACCTTTTGGTCGATTAAAATTAAATGAGGTGAATCATGATCACTAGTCATACATATGAAAATGTGTCCTAAATATTTAATCAGGGACATAACAATGGAACAGAGAATGTTAACCCATGATGCTGTTAATTTCATTTATTCATCGAGCTGCCATGGCAGCTTAGTTCTGAAATTAACACCTTGTAATTTCCTATATTAAATTTCACACATTCAACCTTGAACTGAATTAAGAATGTAAGGACTAAGCAGCACACCTCAGCCCTCAAGCATCCCAGGGGCTAGTATCCTCTGTCTGATCCCCTGGAAGATATTTCACCTTTTACATCTAGCCTAAGGACCATGGGCAGCTTCTTTTCACACATTATAACTGACCCAGAAGAACACCAACCATAGCCAATGACTCTTACCATGGTACCAGGGTTGGAGCTGCACTGTTCAGATATCATTCAATCATAGAAATACAAGCGTAGTGTTGATCAGGTTTTTAAAGCTGACTCATAATTGGGTAATCTGACCATGTGGCAATCTATTATAATCCTGTGCTAACAACAACCCTACAGTAGTCTACAGTGCAGTGTGAGACCACTTACCACTGTATCAAGAATGACACTTGAGATAGCCAAGTTGTTCTAATAATGACTTAACTACCCTAATAAATTACGTTATTATCTTAGTGGCCATATTTTAATGCCCAGCTGACCACCAAGTATTATTTCAAAAAAGTATAAATGGCACAAAATATTATGAATCAGTTGAAAATATCCACCATTATTTTGAGGAAGTGTGCAATTGCAGGTCTGTTATTGCCTGTGTGGAGTTATGGGAGAGAAGCATCCCAGTTGTCTTGGTGTTTTTCACACTGATGTGAGTTTTAAGAAAAAACAACACTCTTACCAAACTGCTCAAACCAGACCAGAATATTTCGGGTTACTTTTAAAAAAGTGGAAACTATGTTGTGGTCTAACTAACAAATAATCTACCTTGAGTTAAAGAAAAACATGTTGTATGATGGGCTCATCTGCAGAAGAGACCTTGGTCTCATCATGACTCCCTGTCAAAATAAAGGTTAAATAAATGGTAGAAAAGAGAGAGAGACTGGAGGCAGGTTCTACAGTGATTTTCTGTAATGCCAGATAAGCTGGTTCCACAGCATGTTGCTATTGAGTACTGTAAGCGTGCTGGCAGTGTGTTCCTGACGACAGGGCTGTTAAACACTGCTGATTGTACTGTTATTTATGGTCCAGTATAAATTGGAAAATGCAACACCTGTCACGTTCTGACCTTAGTTCCTTTATTATGTCTTTGTGTTAGTTTGGTCAGGGCGTGATTTGGGGTGGGTAGTCTATGTTCTTTTTTCTATGTTGTATTTCTGTGTTTGGCCTGGTATGGTTCTCAATCAGAGGCAGTTGTCGATCATTGTCTCTGATTGAGAATCATACTTAGGTAGCCTGTTTTCCCCATTTTGGTTGTGGATGATTATTTTCCATGTCAGTGTTTGCTCCATATGGGACTGTGTCGGTTTCCATTTATTCTCTTATTCTTTTGTTTTCTGTGTTCAGTTATATTTCATTAAAATTATATTATGGACACTTACCACGCTGCGCATTAGTCCGATCCTTCCTACTCCTCCTCAGAAGAGGAGGACGAAAACTGTTACAACACCATTTTTGAATAATCGACATGGTCTCTGATCTTTCCCAAAACCACGTTATAGAATGACAAATAGGCAATAGACCATTCACCATTGTGGGTTCTTTTTTTTTGGCCATTACTACTTCAATGATGAGCATGTTGCTATATCTTGCTCTCAAGGAATGATGTTTGATCCCATTAATAGTGGAAACACCGGTCGAGTGACCACCAGGCTACTGTTTTAGATGACGTCATGGATAATTGATCAACAGAATTGTAATTTCAGGGACCAGAATCCAATGTCCACTTTGGCCTGTAACCTTGTGGTCAGTGGAGGCTCCTCAGAGGAGGGAGCTTCGTCCTCCTCTGGCTACATTGACTTCAATACAAAACCTAGGAGGCTCGTAGGCCTCATCCCCTTCCATAGACATACACAGTAATTATGACCAATCCCCGGGGACGTCCTGCAGTCAATCAAAGTTTTTGCAGTATGAGCTGACTTCCATACAATCATAGAATTAGGATCAGAGAATGAACCTAGTGTGTTGTATTGGGATTGTGCCACAGAGCATTATGGGGGTTCTATGTGTTGAGAAGCTTGGTGACATGGTTGGATAGAGATTAAGAGTGAAGAGTGATAGCATTGTTTGGATATTATTCAATTCAATTTGTTTTTTCAAATTACAGAAGACGGAGGAGGTATATTATACATTGTTTTCTTTATTTTTGTGTACAGTTAGTGCAATTTATTTAAATTTGCCTTGCTAACTTTAGTAGCAAGCTAGCTACCAGCGTTAGTGTGCAGTTTTCTCCACCAGAATGGTAGAATGGCCAACGGAAAAGGTACAAATTAAAAGTGAGGGATCGACCTCTGCCTGAGATCAGTTTCATGAAGAAGGATGAAAAGGTGAAGTCGTTCAATACCGACTGGTATCAAAAGTATAGCTGCCTGTATTGCTGGCATTGCCTGCTTCTTTGGAAAGTCTGAGCCTTGGTCGAAAAGGTGGGTACAGTGACCTGAAAAAAAAAGCTTGTTCAGCTAAACGGCAAAACAAAAGCAGGGAGCATTATAAATGTCCACATTATATTCAAGCTTCTGGGAAAAGTCTTCAATGATTATGATGAAGGTCTGCATATTCAAACTGCCCAACACAACAAGAAAGTAAGAAGAAACAGGGATGTTCTCAAGCGTCTTATCAACACCACTGCGTTTCTGGGCATGTAAGAATTTGCTTTTAGAGGACACGACGAGAGGGAAAGTTCTGCCAACAAGGGCAACTACAAGAAACTTGCAGAGGCAATTGCACGTTACAATGCTTTACTTGCTGGACATATCGAACTTTCGACTGTCTTTTCAGGGAATGTCGTAAACAATTCCGAATGATTTGATAGCTTCCATTGCATCATCAATTAAAAGTTAGATTAAAGAGGGAGGTTGACGCAGCGCATTTATTTAGCATGCGCTCAAAAAGGCTTTCCACTTTTCTCCAGTATTTATTTAGCAAAGATGATACCACATAATCACTCCGGACAGACACAAGCAAAAACTCATGACAGAAATGTCGCAGCAACCCAGGCTACACCTAAACTTTTAGAAATCTGACATGCTGTATGATATTAAAACTAGACTATATTTTCAGTCTGATCAACTATATACTACTAATAAGATTAGCTGCATACATTCTATGCACTCTGTCCATCTGGTCAGGGTAAACTAATCGCTAGCGTTATATATTTATAGTCCATTTCTGTCAGGAGAAAATGTGAATGTGATCAAATGTAGTTTATATTCAAAATTGGGCTGGCTAGGCTGCAGATACGTTTTTAATCCAACATTATTAACTGGAACTAATCAACCAACAAAGTAGTGATGACAGATGTGAGTAATTGTTTTATAAGGCCTATAGTTGCATAGGCCTGCATGATACGAACATGCATAAAGCAAGCTCAGCCCTGTGAGTTCTATTGTCTATCAGTTGTTGTTTATGTGTCTGGGTAGAGGAAATTCCCCTATAATCTAGTCTAAATATGATTTATATGAACAAATATAAGGAAGCTGCAGGGTTTTCATCCCCCGAGGGCCAGGAGTTTAAAAAAATCATGTGACCTGATTAGGAAAAACTGGTCCCATCATAGCCCATATTTTGGCTCCTGAGTGGTGCAGTGGTCTAAGGCAGTCCCTAGTTCAAATCCAGGCTGCATCACATCCGGCTGTGATTGGGATTCCCATAGTACGTTGCACAATTGGTCCTCCCGGTTCTGACCTCTTGCCTGCCCTGACACTAAGCCCGCCTACCTGACCATTCAGCCTGCCCTGACCTTGCCTGCACCTGTACCGTTTGGACTCTGATCTGATTTATTAACTCTTGCCTGTCCTAGACCAGCCTCTTGCCTGTCCCTTGTTGTTTAATAAATATCAGAGGTTCAAACCATCTGCCCCCTGTGTCTGCATCTGGGTCTCGCCCTGTGTCGTTATAAAATGTCTTTATTAAATGCTTTCACTTAAAATAATAAGTCTTTGAAACAAACTTTGTCGTCTCTGCGCGTTCCGCGCCTATACTGTGGGTCTGCGCCTATACTGTGGGTCTCCAATCCTCCTCAATGTTTCAAGTCACCATCCTCCACGGCTTGTGGTGCATCACTAGATACACATTTTCACATTCTGTGGTCAGAGCTTTTCTAGATAACATCCTGAGACTGGTACTAAACTACCAGGCTAAATAATACTAAGATATGCCCTTTGACAACTAAATTACGGTCCAGGTGCAACACCACTAAATGACGATCCGAGAACAACACATCAAAATTATGATCCAAAATCAACACAAATTACTCTATTTGAAAAAAAGTGCTATCTAGAACCTAAAAGGATTCTTCGCCTGTCCCCATAGGAGAATATTTTGAATAACCCTTTTTGGTTCCAGGTAGAACCTTTTGGGGTTCCATGTAGGACCCTTTTCACAGAGGGTTCTACATAGAACCCAAAATAGTTCTACCTGCAACCAAAAAGGGTTCTACCTAGACCCAAAAAGGGTTCCCCTATGGGGACAACTGAAGAACCCTTTTGGAACCCTTGTTTCTAAGAGTGTAATATCGAACATGAGGCTGATATCATTGCCAGTAATACATATTATAGAACAATGAACCAACTTTGTATCAGATACTGCAGGGCTAATAACGTATACAGGGTAACAGGGAGAGTCTCTTCTCCCAGCCCCACCAGCTATACAGTGGAGACAGATTTCCACACAAAGCTGTCAGTGAGCCTTGCTGGCGAGGGATGCCTTTGATATGAGAGAGGGCTAATCCTAGTCTTCTTTCTGCTGCCATGTCTTCATCCTCTCAACCAGGTGCCCTTTCATTAACCTTTGACTCGCACTGGCACCGTGTTTGAAGAAGCTGGTATTAAATTGGCTTATACCAGATCGCTGCAGCAGAGAGGTGTAGCAGCCCTTTTTCTCACACAGGTCTCTGAAGGTGCTGCACAGTACAACACTATTATATAATGTAACCACTTCCTCTGGGTTGGCTGTCCCAGCCCTAGTTCAACTAGGCTACTCTGGCCTACCCCTGTCAATGGGCATGACAACTTCTACTTGTTGAAAGGGGGAATGTGACAGAAAACAAAGAGGTAGGGAATGGAGAATAGGGAAGTAACTGTTTCGTTGTAGATTTCAGCTCAGTCGCTCATCGTCAAGGCCAGGAGTTTGTCATCACACCCACTTGGTAGTCAAATGTTGTATTCTTCAAATAACATTGCCCATCTTCATGTTGCCTAATGTGCTCTGGTGTTGTGTCCGTTTTGGCTCAGAATAGAAGCATTTCATCCCACTTAATGGGTTCAGTGCACTGTTGTGATGGATAAGTTAATAAGTCACTGAATCTACAACGACCCCCCCCCCCCTACCACTCCACGACCGCACACATGGACATGCAAACTCTTCAAGTACTGTAGATGTTACATGCTTTTCCATTGATGTCATTCCTCTCGACACATAAGCTGAAGCTTTATCAGGCTGTCTTGAGAGGACTAAGAGTTCATCAGGCATTCATTCATATTTGGGTCAGCCCCAAATTGAGCTGTGCAGAGCTGTGTTGTGTGCTCTCACTGAAGAGAATTGTTGTGGCAGAGATGGATCTGGTGCTCTATAGCCGTCCTTATAAATTGGACACGGCAGCATAGACCAAGGCTGCTTAAACACTTCACAGTAGCTGCCTGTGGTCCCACTATGCGACAGCATTTCCCCCTGAATATGTTTTTTTGGAGGGATTTGGCCGGTCGTATGGGTTGGAGACTCATATTTATAATTCTGACAGAAACAAGCTTCTACTGGAGTAGAAAAACCTAGCTATTGTATCTGTAGAAAGTAGGACAACAAAAAATAACAACACCTGCTGGTACTGTTGACTCAGTGAATCAATTAGATTTAACGAGGATATTTGAATACATGCTCTATTACAGTACTCTGTGGGATAAACTCTTCACTCCGAACACACCCTATCGTTATTAATGTTTTTCCTGCATATACAGTACATTCATGAATCATATTCACCTATGGAGAGAATTTCACCTCTTGACACCCACAACAGACAGGCTTATAAGAAAGTAATAACAATCAAAGGATGTCCCATTATACGTACATGAGATTACACCTTAGCATATAGCTAACTTTCATTTCACGTCAGGATACATGACCATAATCATACATAAATTGACTATCTCCATTATTGATCACAAGCCCATTGGAGGGTATTACACAAACTAGGCTTCAAACAGCTTTGCCCAAAACAGCTTTGCCCAAAACAGCTTGCCCCATACATTTCTTCCTCACATAAAACTAGATTAATTATTAAAGCCATGATAACGGGATTTTTTAAACTGTGTATTCTCATGCGTAGTTTACAGTGGATCGAGATGTGTGCTCATTACCTTGCAGAGTAATTCTGAGTTTAATCTCACGTTTACGTTTACAGTCTGCTGTGTGAGCACAGTGAGCTGAGGGAGCACAGTGAGCTGAGGACAGATGGTCTGAAAACACAGAGGCATGTTTTTAATTCATTCACAGACGAGAAAGGTCATTTCCCCCTCTCTGTAGACTGTGTGGAGCGTGGAGCATGGCAGAGATATTGAGCACATCCGGTGACATCAGTCCTGCGAGCCTACCCACACACGCCATCATGGCAGCAGGATACCCATGGCAGCACAGGCATTTTTAAAAGAGTTGTTTTTCAAATGACTCTGCAGACTTTGCAAATGACTTGCTGATTTGTTTTTCACCATTAATGTTGAACCTAAGCATTTGTTTGATAATCACATATTATAACAGCACTACAGACTGTACGTACTGGAGTGCTGTACGTCGTACTACCTTATACTACACTACCGTTCAAAAGTTTGGGGTCACTTAGAAATATCCTTGTTTTTCAAAGAAAACCAAGTTTATTATCTATTAAAATAACATAAAAACAGTGTAGACATTGTTACTGTTGTAAATGACTATTGTAGCTGGAAATGTCTGATTTTTAATGGAATATCTACATAGGCGTACAAAGGCCCACTACCCGCAACCATCATTCGAGTGTTCCAATGGCACGTTGTGTAGCTAATCCAAGTTTAAAATTTTAAATGGCTTTGATCATTATTAAATGGCTTTGATCATTAGAAAACCCTTTTGCAATTATGTTAGCGCAGCTGGAAACTGTTGTCTGATTAAAGAAGCAATAAAACTGAGCTTCTTTAGACTATTTGAGTATCTGGAGCATCAGCATTTGTGGGTTCGATTACAGGCTCAAAAATGGCCAGAAACAAAGACATTTCTTCTGAAACTCATCAGTCTATTCTTGTTCTGAGAAATGAAGTCTATACTTTGCGAGAAATTGCCAAGAAACTGAAGATCTCGTACAATGCTGTGTACTACTCCCTTCACAGAACAGCACAAACTGACTCTAACCAGAATATAAAGAGGAGTGGGAGGCCCCGGTGCACAACTGAGCAAGTGGACAAGTACATTAGAGTGTCTAGTTTGAGAAACAGATGCCTCACAAGTCCTCAACTGGCAGCTTCATTAAATAGTACCAGTCTCAAAGTCCCAAAACACCAGTCTCAACGTCAACAGAGAAGAGGTGACTTCGGGATGCTGGCCTTCTAGACCTTCTATTATCTACATTGTAGTAACCAAAAAAGTGTTATATTTTATTTTTGAGATTCTTCAAAGTAGCCACACTTTGCCTTGATGACAGCTAGGAACACTCTTGGTATTCTATCAACCAGATTCACCTGGAATGCTTTTCAAATAGTCTTGAAGGAGTTCCCACATATGCTGAGCACTTGTTGGCTGCTTTTCCTTCACTTATTGGTGCCTTCTTAAGGATTTGCCCCTTTTTTTAATTGTTTGCCTAAAATGACATACCCAGATCTAACTGCCTGTAGCTCAGGCATTGAAGCAAGGATATGCATATTCTTGATACCATTTGAAATGAAACACATGTGAAAATGTGAAAGCTTTCTGCAAATATCAGATATGTCAATGTCCTGGGAAATGCTCTTGTTACTTACAACTTCATGCTAATTGCAATAGCCTACGTTAGCTCAACCATCCCGTGAGGAACCCACTAATCCTGAAGAAGTTTTAATAGACCAATAATAGAGTTCCAAACCTTTCTGCCAATAACAGCTAGTTTCCAGTTTTCCCCTCCACTATTTTGGTTACATTTACATTCACATTTAAGTCATTTGGCAGACGCTCTTATCCAGAGCGACTTACAAATTGGTTACTACATGATTCCATATATGTTATTTAATAGTTTATGTATTCACTATTATTCTACAATGTAGAAAATAGTACAAATAAATAGAAACCCTTGAATGAGTAGGTGTGTCCCAACTTTTGACTGGTTCAAAAAAATATATATTGGGGATTGGAAAGGATGCAGACAAGTCCATTGATGGAAGCCACATCTACCCCCCCTCTAAAAAATAACAAATAACAAAAACAATATGCACGAGCTGAGTAAAAGTCACATTAGTTAAAATTTGATTTATCCTAGCAGTTTAACGAAGAAGATATTTGTAGTGCTGCCATGAAGGTTATTGTGAGAAGTTAGGAGAGCTGAGAATAACAGATGGGATTGACCAGGAAGCTCCACCATGCATAATGTCATCCTTGTGTGCCACATCATCTTCAAGGCACTGCCGGCATCCATCCCCAACTACCTCATTTCTGCAACCTCTTTCCTTTTGCCTCTCTTTTACATCTTTCTATATTCCGTACACACACACGCATGCACACAGAAGCACACAGACAGTCATGCAAACTCAGATGCATGCTCACATGTGCGCTTCTACTCTAAAAGTTATATTTTAGAGTAGAAACATAGTATTCAAGTTGACCTGAATGAGAAGGTGGCAAGATATGTCACTGTATATCAAACTATAGAGGACAACCATAACCAATTGACATTGACACTTAATCCATACGATAGTGCCTTCAGAGTATATTCACACCCCTTGACTTTTTCCACATTTATGACTCGTTTCAGGAAACTAGAAGTATTTTGCGTGTCACTACCTTACAGGATAGGAATTTAAACGAAGACATGTATTTTTTAATCAAAATCTGTTTTTGGGCAGAAATTCCTTCTAGAACTTGTGAACTTTCATGTACCTTAATAACACATTTGTATGCCATCTGTAAATACAAATAAAACTGTTCAATTAAGAGCCTAGCTGGTTTAGCCACGGAACAAGACAGCAGCCTTCCCACTAGCCATGATTGGCTGAGATAACAGATGGGCTGGACTTGCCAAATAATGAGTTCAGATTGGTCTGTCATGTAGCACGCTTCTGTCTAAAACATACACTGTTCAGTATGTGTCGATAATCCTTTCTATTTTGAAGTGTTGCTAATGCTCTCCACATTCTGGAGGAGCGAGTTTTGAAATCAGTTGAATGCCCGGTGGAAACAGAGTATGATAGCTAAGGAGGTGGAGAAAATTCTGATGTTTGATTGCAAATAATGAGGAGGGAGTCTAAAAAATAACACACAGAAGAAGGCTGTTGTATAAAACAACTGACTCCGGATTGCACCTTCAAATAAAGGACAACCATGTCATCCATGACAGAGAGGGAGAAGCATTTATCCACGCACAGTTTACTGGTAATAGAGTCTAGCTAGCTACATTTTCAGATATCATAAGTTTCTAATTTTGTCAGAAAGTCGTTTGCATTGAATGTTAAAGCGTTAGCTAGATAGCTAATGTTCGCTGGCTGGCTCGCGAGCTAACGTTACGTGTATGACCTGTGTAGTAATATTATTTGTATCTTAGAGCCATTTGCATTGCTAGTTATAGCCTCATGTTAGCTAGCTAAATGGCATTGAACCTACAGTAGCTAGTTGGTAAGTTTAGTTTAGCTAGTTTAGCTAGTTGGTAAGCTAGTTTAGCTACCAGCAGATTCATGCATGGTAGTAACATTATGAGTTGGGATTATGGTTCATTCTTTAGCTAGCTAGCTACATGTCTGAACAAAAGACTCCACTATGAAAGTAACCATTTCACTGTACCATTTACACCTTCTGTATACTGTGTATCCTGTGATTTTATTTGATATAGTGTGTGTTTACCAGAGACGGTAATGTAAAGAACAACATGACCTGCACCAAAGTCAAATTAGGATATAGCGTTAGGCCAATCAGTGTTCTAAAATTCTTTGGTGGAGTGCCCTGCATTTATTTCATCACACACATTATTTTCTGTAATTAGCTCACCATTAACTTGTAAATAATGATCTTGTTTTGAGTTTATTTTCCTTTAATAATGATAACAAATTAACAAATTAACGTTGTCAGCTATATGATATGGTCATTATTTGAACTGGCTAGCCAGTTAGCTAGCTAACAAGCTAGAAACTAACTAAAACTTTGTTTAGAAAGTTGCTTATAGTTTCCTGATTTGCTAGATTAACATATACTAAATACATTTTTAAACTTATATGTTTATTGGATGTTTATTGGTGTTAAAATACACCAGTTATACTATTTTGGACCACCAGGCTGCTGATGTCATGTAGCCTGTATAGCACATGGCCTCATGTGTGAATCCTTAAGGAAGTGGGTGGGCCTAAGGCTTAAGAGGGTGTGAATGGAGTGGCTCTACAGTAGGTGCACTAAAACATTTAAGAGACATTATCTCAAAAGTGGAGTTGCAAAAACTTTCAAAACAGAACATCCCATTGTTTCTCAACTGTGGTGAATGATATACATTTTTCTAGCTCACATAAGACCGAATCGAGTCAGTTGGTCACATTTTGTTGTGTTACAGCCTGAATTATGACAAAATTATACAAAATGAAAAGCAGACATGTCTTGAGTCAATAAGTATTCAACCCTTTTGCTATGGCAAGCCTAAATAAGTTTAGATGTAAAAAAAAACATTTGCTTAACATAGTCACATAATGCGTGGACTAACTCTCTGTGCAATAATAGTGTTTCACATGATTTTTGAATGATTATCTCATCTCTGTACCAAACACATACAATTACCTATAAAGTCCCTCAATCGAGCAGTGAATTTTAAACACAGATTCAACCACAAAGACCAGGGAGGTTTTCCAATGCCTCACAAAGAAGGGCACCTATTGGTAGACGGGTAGAAATGTAAAAAGCAGGCATTGAATATCCTTTTGAGCATTGTTAAGTTATTCATTACACTGTGGATGATACATCAATACACCCAGAGTCACTACAAAGATAAGGTGTATTCTAAGGTGTATTTGTATCTGTTTTTTTATCTGATTCTACTGCTTGCATCAGTTACCTGATGTGGAATAGAGTTCCATGTAGCCATGGTGCTTTGTAGTGCTGTGCGTCTCCCAAATTCTGTTCTTTTCTTGGGGATTGTGAAGAGACCTTTGGTGGCATGTGTTATGGGCTATGCATTGGTGTCCAAACTGTGTGCTAGTAGTTTAAACAGACACCTCGGTGCATTCAGCATGTCAACACTTCTTATAAAATGAAGTATTGATGAAGTCAATCTCTCCTCCACTTTGAGCCATGAGAGATGTACATGCATATTATTAATGATAGCTCTCCATATACATTTAAGGGCCAGCAGCGCTTCCCTGTTCTGAGCCAATTGTAATTGTCAGAGGGTCCCTCTTTATGGCACCTGACCACAAGACTGAACAGTAGTTCACTTATTCTTCTTTATAAGAAACATGAATGTGTTGAAAATCCCAAATTTGTTTGCATAGTCAACTTACACACAGCTCTGACACATACACGTATCCCACCAGACATGCCACCAAGGGTAGAGCCTGCAAGGACAGGCCTTGTTGATAGTGTTGTTAAAAAGGAAGAGCAATACTTTATTATGGACATCTTTCTACCTATCTTAGCTGCTGTTGTATCATAATGTTTTGACCATGACAGTTCACAATTTAGGGTTACTCCAAGCAGTTTAGCCACCTCAACTTGCTCAATTTCCACATCATTTATTACGAGATTTAGTTGAGGTTTAGGTGTTAGTGAAGGATTTGTCCCAAATACAATGCTTTTAGTTTTTGAAATATTTAGGATGAGCTTATTACTTGCCACCCATTCTGAAACTTACTGTAGCTCTTTGGTACGTGTTGCAGGGATTTCACTCACTAATAGTGGCTGATGTGCATAGTGTTGAGTCATCTGTATACATAGACACACTGGCTTTACTCATATCTTGACTCAGGGGGTTGAATACTTATCTAATGTTATCTAATATTATCTTATCTATCTAGTGTTTTTTCCCTTCATATTTGGTTTTTACAAATGCTAGATTTTTTCTTCCAATTTGACATTACAGAGAATTTGTGTAGATCCTTGACAAAAAAATAAAAATACAATTATGTACATTTTAGTCCCACCTTGCAACACAACAAAATGTGGAAAAAGTCAAGGGGTGTGAATACTTTCTGAAGGCACAGTATATCCTATTGGCCAAGATATAGGTTCTGCACAGACATGAAAGACATGCACAATAAGTGGAAAGTGGAGAACATGTGTATGAAATGCTATTATTCTCTTTCTAGGTTTGAAGTGTGTGTCCAGCATGGCCATAGCGATCGTTTGACGTTTAGTGGTGGAGGTAGAGGCAGTGCTTGGCTGACCCCCTATGTGCAGCAGTAGATGGAGAAATGGTATTAGCACCATAGATCATGTAAAATTAGCAGCAGGAACCCCTGTCAGCCCAGACATTGGCACTTAATCTTGGACTTTCGGCAGACTGTTGCCTTAACGGGTCAAATGATATCTATAAATCAAGCATCCCCTGGTGCAGAATAAGAAGGAGTTGAGGAGCTGGAGGGAGGAGCGCTGCACTGCTCTGGGCTGGCTGGCACTGAAACTCTTGGGGAATTAAGCCTGGTCATAAAAACCTAACCCAAGGAAATAATCCAATCTATTTCATAAAGGATTAAACCCCTTAAAGAAGATTGATTGCTTCGTCCTCCTTTTCCACTAGATGTAATCCTAGATTATGGAGACCATTTGGAGTTAGAATTTAAGGAAATTTAAACAGGCTTAATGATCAAGGATTCATTCTGAGATTGTATTGTTGGCTAGTTAGAATACAAGAGGCTTTACTTGGTCGTCAACTGCTTCTATTTTATCTCTGCAATCGTTTTCTTTCATCATTGTCTGTGGAGAGAGATAAATTATGATGTATTAGACTTTAAGGGTTTGACTTTAAATTCAAACATTTCCTAATAATGTATGATATGTATGATATTATGCCAGCTTTATTATACCAGCAGTACACATTTGGATGTAAAATGTGCACTGAGAACTCATTGGGTCCTCTATTCCTACAGAGTGAGATAGAGGAGGAGAGCCTGGATGACAGACAGACCTGAGTGTCACTCACGACAGATACTAATGCTATGAGGCTGATGCACTGAGGCTTGGTGATGGTGGAAGTGAGTGCAAGGGGAAACAGAGGTGCACCACACACTAGTGGTGCGCGGGTTGACTCATAACCTGCAGTCTCCGCGGTTATATCGTCGGGGTGGGCGGTTTTTAGGCTAATAAAATATTGTGTGGTTGAAGGGCGGTTGTGTGGCGGTTGGGTTGTATAAAGAGAAACCATGCATTAAAATAAAACCATGAATGTATAATTCATAACTGTAGGCAATTGTGCAATTCCTATTATAAGCTACATTTATATTTTTCCTTCATTATTTGTTTTTGGCATTAGTTTAGGGCCTAACTGTAAGAGGGCAGACTGAAACCAAGTACAGTTGACGCCCTTCTGTTTCTCAACAGTGCTGCAAAAGAAAGGAAGACAAAGTAGGCAATTATAGCCCCGTAACTGGACAGCATTTTTCTAAACTTTATTTTGTGTTAATTTTCTAAGACAATTTTTTAAATAATTTTAGATGTTTTATTTAATTAATATGCCAGTATAGGCTACATTGTTTTGCAAATTGGTTTTATTTAAGCAAAATGATTTGCGACTTACTGTTCAATAAGCTTTTTCAAATGAATAGGCCTAAATGCTCAAGAAAAACGCTTTTGTTCAATAAATTGTTCAAGGGCAAAATAGCCTAAATTTATAGTGCATTTTCGCAAAAGCCTGCGGAATATGTGAGCTATTGTTTTACTTTTGAGCAAGGTGAACATTTTTGAGCAAGGTGTCAATTTAGGCTATTGTTTGATATTTTACATTTCAGCAAAGCATTAGCTACTGTTCATTAGGCCTACATATTCAGTAAGTAAATTAAGACAAGTTAAAGAAAACTGGAACTATGCAATAAATGTTTCAAGAGAACTTTATCACAAACATTCGGAAAGTCTTCAAACCCCTTGATTTTTCCCCACATTTTGTTATGTTACAACCTTTTTCTAAAATGGATGATTTTTTTTATTTTTTTATCAATCTACACACAATACCCCATAATTACCTTCATTCAGTACTTTGTTGAAGCACCTTGGCAGCGATTACAGCCTCAAATCTTCTTGAGTATGATGCTACAAGCTTGGCACACCTGTACTTGGGGAGTTTCTCCCATTCTTCTCTGCAGATCCTCTCAAGCTCTGTCAGGTTGGATGGGGAGCGTCGCTGCACAGCTATTTTCAAATAAAATAAAATCTTATTGGTCACATATACATGGTTAGCAGATGTTAATGTTAATGCGAGTGTAGTGAAATGCTTGTGCTTCTAGTTCCAACAGTGCAGTAATATCTAACAAGTAATCTCTAATACACACAAGTCTAAAGGGGGTGAATGAGAATATGTACATATAAATATATGGATGAGCGATTGCCGAGCGGCATAGGCAAGGTGCAATATATGGTATAGAATACATTATATACATATTATATGAGTAATGTTAGATATGCAAACATTAAAGTGACATTATTTAAAGTGGCAAACTGACTAGTGATCCATTTATTAAAGTGGCCAGTGATTGGGTCTCAATGTAGGCAGCAGCCTCTCTGAGTTAGTGATAGCTGTTTAGCAGTCTGATGGCCTTGAGTTAGAAGGTGTTTTTCAGGCTATCGGTCCCAGTTTTGATGAACCTATACTGACCTCGCCTTCTGCATGGTAGCGGTGTGAACAGTCAGTGGCTCGGGTGTTTGTTGTTCTTGATGATCTTTTGGCCCTTCCTGTGACATCGGGTGCTATGTGTGTCCTGGAGGGAAGGTAGTTTTTCCCCGGTGATGCGTTGTGCAGACCGCACCACCCTCTTGAGAGCCTTGAGGTTGAGGGCGGTGCAGTTGCCGCACCAAGCTGTGATACAGCCCGACAGGATGCTCTTGATTGGCCATCTGTCAAAGTTAGTCAGGGTTTTGGGTGTAGCCAATTTTATTCAGCCTCCTGATGTTGAAGAGGCATTGTTGCGCCATCTACAACACACTGTCTGTGTGGGTGGACCATTTCAGTATGTCTGTGATGTGTACGCCGAGGAACTTAACTTTCCACCTTCTCCACTGCTGTCCCTTTGATGTGGATAGGGGGTGCTCCCTCTGCCGTTTCCTGAAGTCCTCCTTTGTTTTGTTGGCGTTGAGTGTAAGATTGTTTTCCTGACACCACACTCCGAGTGCCCTCACCTCCTCCCTGTAGTCTCATTGTTGTTGGTAATCAACGGGGAGTACAGGAGGGGGCTGAGCACGCACCCTTGTGGGGCCCCAGTGTTGAGGGTCAGCGAAGTGGAGATGTTGTTTCCTACCTTCACCACCTGGGGGTGGCCCAACAGAACGTCCAGGACCCAATTGCACAGGACGGGGTTGAGACCCAGGGCCTCCAGCCTTATAATTAGCTTGGAGGGTACTATTGTGCTGAATGCTGAGCTGTTGTCAATGAACAGCATTCTTACATAGGTGTTCCTCTTGTCCAGATGAGATAGGGCAGTGTGCAGTGTGATGGCTATTGCATTGTCTGTGGACCTTGGGGCGGTATGCAAACTGAAGTGGGTCTAGGGTGGCTGGTAAGGTGGAGGTAATATGATCCTTGACTAGTCTCTAAAAGCACTTCATGATGACAGAAGTGAGTGCCACGGAGCGGTAGTCATTTAGTTCAGCTACCTTTTCCTTCTTGGGTACAGGAACAATGGTGGCCATCCTGAAGCATGTGGGGACAGCAGACTGGTATAGCGAGTGATTGAATATGTCCATAAACACACCAGCCAGCTGGTCTGCGCAGCCTCTGAGGTCTAGGGAGGCCGTCTGGGCCAGCAGCCTTGCGAGGGTAACACTTTTCAATGTTTTACTCACATCGGGCCGTGACTGTGGCACTGTATTATCCTCAAAGCGGGAAAAAGGGTGTTTAGTTTGTCTGGAAGCATGACGTCGGTGTCCGTGGCTGATTTTCTTTATGTCGTCCGGGATTTCCTGCAGACCCTGACACATACGTCTCGTGACTGAGCCGTTGAATTATGACTCCATTTTGTCCCTGTACCGGCATTTTGCTTGTTTGATTTCCTTGAGGAGGGAATAACTACACTGTTTATATTCAGCCATATTCACAGACCTCCTTCTATGGTTAAATGCAAGGGTTCGCGCTTTCAGTTTTGCTCGAATTTCACCATCCATCCATGGTTTCTGGTTAGAGTAGGTTTTAATAGTCACAGTGGGTACAACATCTCCAATGCACTTCCTAAAAAACCCACTCACCGAGTCAGTGTATAGGTCGTTGTTTTTCTGAGGCTGACTGGAACATATCCCAGTTTGCGTGATCAAACAATCTTGAAGCATGGATTCTGATTGGTCAGACCAGCATTGAATGGTTCTAGTCACTGGTACATCCTGTTTGAGTTTCTGCCTACAATAAAGTAGGAGCAAGCTGGCGTCGTGGTCGGATTTGGTAAAGGGAGGGCGGGGGAGGGCTTTGTATGCATCGCGAAAGTTAGAGTAGCAGTGATCGAGTGTATTACCCCGCGTAGTTCAATAAATATGCTGATAGAATTTTGGTAGCCTTGTTCTCAAATTTGCTTTGCTAAAATCCCCAGGTACAATAAATGCAGCTGCAGGATTTATGGTTTACAGTTTACAGAGTCCAGTGAAGTTTCTTGAGGGCCTTCTTGGTGTCTGCTTGAGAGGGAATGTACATAGCTGTGACAATAACTGGTCGAGAATTTTCGTGGGAGGTAATATGGCCCGCATTTAAATGTAAGGAATTCTCGGAAGGGTGAGCAGAAGGACAATGTGTACATCTAATGGGTGTTGTGCATGTCTACGGAACCTGACCAGGAGGCTGCTCCGTCTGCCCCTTCTGTGGTTCCGTTGTTTTGGGTCGGCTTCTGGGATTAGATCCATTGTCCTGGGTGGTGGTCCAAACAGAGGATCACTTTGGGAAAGCTGTATTCCTTGTCGTAATGTTGGTAAGTTGATGTTGCTCTTATATCCAATAGTTCTTTCCAGCTGTATGTAATGCGACTTAAGATTACCTGGGGTATCAATGTAAGAAATAATACATAACAAAAATTGTGCATAGTTTCCTAACGCCTCGAAGCGAGGTCGACCATCTCTGTCGGTGCCATCTTCTTCCATATATTCAGGTCTATCCAGAGATGTTCGATCGGGTTCATGTTCAGGCTCTGGCTCTGGCTGGGCCACTCAAGGACATTCAGAGACTTGTGCCAAAGCCACTCCTGCATTGTCTTGGCTGTCTGCTTAGGGTTGATGTCCTGTTGGAAGGTGAGCCTTTGCCCTAGTCTGAGGTCCTGAGCACTCTTGAGCAGGTTTTCATCAAGGATCTCTCTGTACTTTGCTCCGTTCATCTATCCATCGATCCTTACTAGTCTCCCAGTCCCTTCCACTGAAACACATCCCTGCAACATGATGCTGCCACCACCTTGCTTCACCGTAGGGATGGTGCCAGGTTTCCTCTCGATGTTACACCTGGCATCAAGGCCAAATAATTCAATCTTGGTTACCTCAGACCAGAGAATTATGTTTCTCATGTTCTGAGAGTCCATTAGGTGCCTTTTGGCAAATTCCAAGTGGGCTGTCATTTGCCTTTTACTGAGGAGTGGCTTCCGTCTGGCCACTGTACCATAAAGGCCTGATTGGTAGGGTGCTGCAGAGATGGTTGTCCTTCTATAAGGTTTTCACAAATCCACAGAGGAACTCTGGAGCTCCGTCAGAGTGACCATCAAGTACTTGGTCACCTTCCTGACCAAGGCCCTTCACCCACGATTGCTCAGTTTGGCCGGGCAGCCAGATCTAGGAAGAGTCTTGGTGGTTCCTAACTTCTTTCATTTAAGAATTATGGAGGCCACTGTTCTTGGGGACCTTCAATGCTGCAGATATGTTTTGGTACCCTTCCCCAGATCTGTGCCTCGACACGATCCTGTCTCGGAGCTCTACGGATAAATCCTTCAACCTCATGGCTTGGTTTTTGATCTGACATGCACTGTCAACTGTTGGTCCTTGTAGAAACATCTAAACATCTAAGATGATCAATAAAAACAGGATCCACCTGAGCTAAATGTTCAGCATCATAGCAAAGGGTCTGAATACTTAGGTAAATAATGAATATCTTATTTTTCATTTTATTTTTTACCTACAGGGGTCCTAAAATTCTAAATCAAATAGTTAAGTGATCCTTGGTATAAGCATATTAAAACATTTCAATATCCACATTTTTCTCTCTGCCCCACGGCAAACTTAGTATAATTGCAGGAAATTAGCTTTAGAAAAGCAAGATTGACTCTCGCCGCCTCATGGCAAAATGTGTAGAATAGCATGAGGTTTGCTTTAAAATGCACATTTCAATCTGTACTATGCCAAAATATGAAGAATTGCATGAAGTTAGCTGTGTTCCCCTCAAAAATGTTTTTTTTCTGAAGAAACCAAAAAAATGTGGGGGAGGGGAGGCCTTGCGCCGACCTTGCAGTGTGTGTGTGGCACGCATGCGTTTCTGTGTGTGTTTCTGTGCCTGTGCGTGTGCCCGTGTGCAGGTTTGTGTAAGACAGTCAAATGCTCTGCCACCCATGGAATTAATTTAAAGAGCTCATTTAAAGGCTGTCACACGGTGTGCTCTGACGACCACTGATCTCTGCACATTTAACCACCCAGGCAGCTGTCAGAGCCTAACAGACAGACAGGCAGGCTGGGGGCCAACCACCATTGACTGATTGCATGCAGGGCCAGAGTGAACTGTGATCTGGTGAACTTTATTTTCCATGGCAGGCCTAACGTGCAGTGCATGCTCCATTACAGTGGCCTGGTCGTCCCAATGCAGGGCGATGCTCAGATAGCTTTCTCATTGTCGCCTCCGGCAGAACTGCAGCTAAAGACAAAAAGGGGAAGGTATAAAATACCTGAATAATCCCAAAGATGCATGTTTTATTAATATATATAACTGAGAGAATGCGACACCTTTTTGAGGGAAAAAAATATCCAAATAGAGAAAAGAAAGACCTTTTATTGAACGTGAGAAAATAATTCCAAGCAATTTACAACACGTTAATAAGCTACAGACGCTCTCAAACATTAACAGTGTTGAAAACGAATTACATATAAGCTGTATGCACCCTCAACCCCTACTTGGCATATTTCATTGCATGCGTACAGCATATCAGAGAAAAATCCATTTTCACATGAGCAGAAACGCATGAGTCAGGGAATCATAAAGTGGAAAGTCTACAGCTGCTGTGGTTAAGCAGTCTTGTCTGTAGGGGTCTATTTTCAGCATCCTCAGCCACAGCTTTATCTGCATCCACTGGGATGGAGGTAATCTTAAATAATTTCATCTGAAACCTTAATTTCTAAATTAATTCGTAATTACTTCAAAATTGCACGTCCAATGTAATTCCTACGTAAATATACTGTATATATACAGGGAAACTATAAAAAAAAAAAAAAACTCAGTGAGGTATAAACAAAGTTAAACAGCTGACGAGGTTACGGAGCAGTTTAGCCAACATTTTTATGAGTCCACATTTTAATCTATACTACAAAATGATCAATCACAACAAAATGAACATCTCAACACAATTTGAAGAATGGAAAAGGGAGATAGTGCACATCTCTTAGGGTTAGGTATGAGTCTTTTGTTAATGAAACAGCAAGCCTTTTTAAAAACTGTTTAGTGAGGCTGCTCTAAGCCAGGAGAAGCTGTCAAAACATCTGACTGTGAATAAAATATAGAATTGTCTTGGAGTAACGTTGATGTTGACAGGATACCCGTTTTTCTCTGTTTGTCAGTAAAGTTCAGTGTCAAGACAGAGAAGTTTGGATATATGATTATTAATCATGTTCGCATCATGTCATATGTGATCTATGAAGGGTTTATAGGACAACATTTTCACGTTATTCATTGAGCCTACAGTGCAATAAATGCCAACCCACACAAACACCCCACCCAACAAATGTATTGGTCTCAGGGTGTAAAATCTGTCGATGTTAGGGTGCCAGCCCAGCCAGACATCTGTCTGATAGCCTGAAAGAGAAAGCCATCAAATAAGAATTCCAGCCTGTCTACCTGCAAATCTCCCCAATCTGTGGATTAAAGCTAAATCCTCCCAGATCTGGGCCGGGAGCTACATCAGAGGCTGTGCAGGGCCGGGAAGTTACGTAACATCATTAAGACCTGCCTGCCCTCCCCTGGGCGGGTTCCTCACCCCTCTAACTCCGAGCCTTTGAGCAAATAAAGCCGTATAAGAATGTTGAACTAAGACACCCACAAACTCCAGGAAACTTTCTCATCTGGCTGACTGGCTGTTCACATAAAAATTGAGGGCAACCCTTCTTCTAAATTCACAACTCATCATTGTTTTCGAACCAAGAGTGTTTTCTCCGTCTTGTACTCCCACTATATTCCTGTACAAATTAAATATAATTTATACATTTTTGTGGTGGTTTGACATTACCATTCACAATATAAAAATTAAGTTTCATTCCAAAACGCTAAATATCAATTTTCTGAAATGTGGGTAAATGTGCTTTTATTGTTTAAAGAAACCATGCAACAGAAGATTGGTGTGTGTTTTTTACTCATTTCGAATGTTATATTGTTTTTGTGCACCTCTGAGTGATGTTCAATCGATTCCCTTGGTCATTTCATGTGTTCATGTGTATCTCTGAGTTATTGGCGTTTAAGCAGGCAAAAATCCATTCGGTATTATGTTGCACCGTGATAAAGTTGCTCTCACTACACTGGAAGTTAATATGAATAAGGATTTTAGATCGCGAAAACATTTATCATACATGTCAGATTTCAATACTGGCCATTGTCATAACTCAGGAGGATGTTTTCTCTCGAATGAGCCATTAATCATATTTTTTTTTGTGATATTCCTACCTAGAGAAATCTGTAATTTAATGGAGGGTCTAGCACATTTTCCTATTTGGCTACCTCTTTAGTCCAGGGTGCATTACATGGTGCAGTTGCCAGAGATATTGTAGAAAATGAGTCCAATTAATGAAGGAACGTACAACCCAGCAAACTGTTGGCCAATCACGTTCACATGTCACGTTGTCATGCTGCGTCACGTGTTTGCTAAGCTAATTGTCACTCAATCCCTTGTCAAAGTCAGTATATATGTAGAGAAACGTGCCTATTTTCCTCAAAGGTACTTAATGTTACGATTCTAAACCTATACAATACAACAGATAGCAAGTTAATTATCTCACATCTCAGAAAAGATTTGGAATGTCATACTTCTTGTTGACAAATTTGTTTGGGTTTTTGAGCTAGCGCCCAATAGTCTCCCATTCACTCCTTGAAGGAGAGTTTTCCTTGTCCCAGAATCACCCAGAATACACCCCCAGGCCCATTGACGTTTCCCATCTCCTCAAAAGTATGTCTGCTGTTGAGAACGTTACCCTCTGTGAGGCACATCAATCTGCAGGTTGGACATGGTAAGATTGTAGACTTTTGATAGTGCAGTTTGTTTAGGCGATTTTACTGATAAGCAGATACGTTACATGCTGATATTGTTTTTGGTATTATTGTATGTAGCTACGTTTGCTTGCTAGCCTCTTAAGGATCGGACCTTTTTTTTTAAATACATTTTTGCCTAAAATTACATACCCAAATCTAACTGCATGTAGCTCAGGACCTGAATCAAGGATATGCATAACATTTGAAAGGAAAAACATAGAAGTTTATGAAAATGTGGAATTAATGTAGGAGAATAACACATTAGATCTGGTAAAAGATAATACAAAGGGAAAAAAACACGCTTTTTGTGTTCCATCATCTTTGAAATGCAAGAGAAAGACCATTATATGACTTATGACTCTAGACACAGTAGGGGTTCAAATTGTAGAACCCAGTTCCTACATTTGAATATAAAAATGGATTTTATCAAACAAATTACGCTACATTTTATCTCTGCGACCCTCAGGATGACAAATCAGAGAAAGATTATTGAATGTGAGTACATTATTTACCTTCAGAGGTGATAGTTTCAAACCAGTTGCTGTGATAAAAGCGTTTTGTTGTTGTGCATTCATCTCAAACAATAGCATGCTATTTTTTTTCACTGTAATAGCTACTGTAAATTGGACAGTGGAGTTAGATTAACAAGAATTTATAAGACATGTCTAAAATATGAGAACATTGCTATTTTACACACAAATGAAGGTACTGATAAGCAATCATTTCTGATGAAAAAACACAAATGTGAAGAACTGGTGGCTATAGCGTTTTGGAAACATTTTCAGTCAAATGTCCCCAACCTGTCAGTAAGACTTACAGTACAAATAGAAGACAGTTTATTGACTTCTTGTCTCATCAGAGATTTGACATGGATATGTAACATCTTCCCTCACTCAACAGAGTACTGTAGCTATATGTATGTATGTTGTCTGTCTTTCATACAGTTATCATCAGGGTATTGGAATGGATCATAGACATTCTACATTAGTAATTCCCACCAGTGTCCTAGCTGTATGCTATTGTCATTCCACAGCAGTGCCATGCTGCAATATTCTCCCTGGCTCTCAGAGACCTGCCATGGATATGTTCTGGAGAAGGCTGACTAGGCCTGAAGGCCCAGCTCCTCAGTCAGGTGAGGTTGCCTAGTTCTGTTCAGTAGCACTGTCTGCACATCACTGCATTGTTTTATCTATTCACACGATGGAAAACAAAAAAGAAGAATAAGTCCCACTAAACAGAGATACTGTCTTCACCTAGCTCACAGCGCTAGCTCAATAGGAGGACACTGTCGCGTCGTAAATGCTGCTCAATACTCGATGACAAAAATGTTAAACTATTTGACACTCACGCAGTATTTGCAGAAATATTCAGAAATCAGCCAAGTACTGACTGTTAAAAGAAAAGGCCATTAGAGTGAGACAATCATTGATCACTTTCAAGATTGCCAAAAAAGCAGGTGGTTGTAATTTATGGGTAGAGCAAGAAGTGCTGCATCACCTGGGACAGTTTTAGAGCTCCTTACTCTTCTGAGGTCCTAAATCTGTAACAACAACAACATGATTAATCAACCATGATCATAGTTATTTAGAAACATCTTCATGTACTTTTACAGTGATTACGCTTTTTGATGTACTATAGATCCTTTCGTAACATAAAGAAAACACAATCATCATTCAAGAAAAATAAACACTGAGCACAAATCACACTTTCTATGTCAGAGGACAAAATATCTGGGGTCAATAGTCACAACACTCCTAAAAGTTTACCAAACAGATCAGGCGAAACCTGCAGTCCTTTGTTTCAATTTCCATCCAAGTGCTTTGTGCACTACCGAGGAGGGAGAGAGAGAATTGATGTTGGCAGCTCCCCTTTGGAAGCCTTCAACAGCCGTTCATCCATGCCCACCTCTCTTTTCTTTCAAATAGTAGTGCCTGCCAGACTATCAGAAGGAAACATATTGGGGAGGTGTCTCCTCTCTGAGATCCCATGCTGCTTGAACCCTCTACTTACCCCAGGCCCATAAGACACAAAGGGCCTAATACCTTTTTCCACCATAATTTGCAAATAAATTCATAAAAAATCCTACAATGTGATTTTCTGGATTTTTTTCCCTAATTTTGTCTGTCATAGTTGAAGTGTACCAATGATGAAAATTACAGGCCTCTCTCATCTTTTTAAGTGGGCGAACTTGCACAATTGGTGGCTAACTAAATACTTTTTGCCCCACTGTATGTGTTTCCTGTCCTTCATGAGATCCCCAAATGAAACACACTCAACATAACTGTCCCTTAAGTGTCGACAGACCATTCCCACACTCACAAAAGGGGATATATTGTTTAATTGTTTAATTCATTGGGGATTTAGGAGTTTGGCCAAGTTAATTCCTTTGTTCTCTCTGTGCTCTCTCTTTCTGCATGGCCAGTGGGAGAGAGACCCAGCCAGGAATGTATGACCTGAGATAACAGAACCTGGGTGTAGGAGAGAGAGTGAGAGAGAGGGGAGGGGACGATCTACACCCAGAAAGGCCCACGTCAAACACTCATGAAAACGTACATGTCAGTTGTCTCGCTCTAGGGCACATCACAAGACTCATCTGAAGGTACCTGGATACAAGGTGAAGATAATTAATGGAAGTACTGTATACAGAGCATTAGGAAAGTATTCAGATCCCTTGACTTTTGCCACATTTAGTTACATTACAGCCTTATTCTAAAATGGATTACATTACATTTTTTCCTCATCAATATACACATAATACCCCATAATGATGAAGCAAAAACAGTTTTTTTAAATGTACAAATGTATAAAAATACATACAGAATTATCACATTTACATAAGTATTCAGACCCTTTACTCAGTACTTTATTGAAGCACCTTAGCAGCGATTACAGCATTAAGTTTTCTTGCGTATGACACTACAACCTTGCAGATCCTCTCAAGCTCTGTCAGGTTGGATTGGAGTGTTGCTGCACACCTATTTTCAGGTCTCTCCAGAGATGTTTGATCGGGTTCAATTCCGGGCTCTGGCTGGACCGATCAAGGACATTCAGAGACTTGTCCCAAAGTCACTCATGCTTTGTCTTGACAGTGTATTAAAGGTGTTGTCCTGTTGGAAGGTGAACTTTTGCCCCAGTCTGAGGTCCTGAACGCTCTGGAGAAGGTTTTCATCAAGGATCTCTCTGTATTTTGCTCCATTCATTTTCCCCTCCATCCTGAATAGTCTCCTAGTCCCTGCCGCTGAAAAACATCCCCACAGTATGATGCTGCAACCACCATGCTTCAAGGTAGGGATGGTGACAGGTTTCCTCCAGAATTGACGCTTGGCATTCAGGCCAAAGAGTTCAATCTTCATCAGACCAGAGCATCTTGTTAATCATGGCCTGAGAGTCCTTATGTGCCTTTTGGAAAACACCAAGCATGCTGTCATGTGCATTTTATTAAGGAGTGGCTTCGGTCCGGCCACTCTACCATAAAGGCCTGATTGGTGGAGTGCTGCAGAGATGGTTGTCCTTCTGGAAGGTTCTCCCATCTCCACAGAGAAACTCTGGAGCTCTGTCAGAGTGACCATCAGGTTCTTGATCACCTTCCTGACCAAGGCACTTCTCATCCGATTTCTCAGTTTGGTCGGGCCTCCAGAGTCTTCGTTGTTCCAAGCTCCTTCCATTTAAGACTGACGGAGGCCACTGTGTTATTGGGGACCTTCAATACTACAGACAATTTTTGGTACCCTTCCCAGATCTGTGGCTTGACACAATCCTGTCTCGGAGCTTTACCGACAACTCCTTCAAACTCATGGCATGGTTGCTCTGACATGCACTGTCAACCGTGTGATCTCAGATAGACAGGTGTGTGTCTTTCCAAATCATGTCCATTCAATTGAATTTACAACAGGTGGACTCCAATCAAGTTGGAGAAACATATCAAAGATGATCCATGGAGACAGGACATACCTGAGCTCAATTTTGAGTCTACTAGCAAAGGGTCTGGATACTTATGTAAATAAGGTATTTCTGTAGATTGATGAAAATCTATTTTAGAGTAAGGTTGCAACGTAACAAAATGTGCACTGCACATGGAGACTGTTTATTGCCAAACACAAGAGGTTAAATACATGTACAATACACGACCATCATCTCATTCCAAAATCATGGACATTAATATGGAGTTGGTCCCCCCTTAGCTGTTTTACCAGCCTCCACTCTTCTGGGAAGGCTTTCCACTAGATGTTGGAACATTGCTTCGGAGACTTGCAGGTCGGGCACTGTTGTTGCAGTCTGCGTTCCAATTCTTTCCAAAGGTGTTTGATGCGGGCAGAGCTCTGTGAAAACCAGTCGTTCGAACAATACCGATCTTGACAAACCATTCTGTATGGACCTTGCTTTGAGCACAGGGTATTGTCATGCTGAAATAGGAAAGGGCATTCCACAAAGTTGGATGCACAGAGTCGTCTAGAATGTCATTGCTTGCTATAGCATTAAGATTTCCCTTAACTGGAACTAAGAGGCCTAGCCCGAACCATAAAAAACTGAAAATGCATTTCATGAAGCTCCCGACAAACAGTTTGGAACTCGGTAGTGATTGGTGGGGATGGCTGCCGTTTTACAGGCTTCTATTTTGTGTTTTATCGCATTGTTTGTAATTTATTTTGTACATAATGTTGATGCTACTGTCTCTTTGTAGCCAATATCAGAACAGCAATTACTCACCTCGAACTGAACAAATAGTTTTTCTTTAATGAGTCTGACGCAAAGGATATAATGTTGCTCCCAGGCAAGGGCCAAATAAGGAAATACAGGGAGCAGAGATCAGGGTGCCTTGTGAGAATTCATTGGTGGGTGTGTAACCCGCCTCCACCATCCGATCTATTGGCCAACATGAAATCACTGGAGAATAAACTGGATGAGCTCCGGTCAAGACTATCCTACCATCGGGACATTAAAAACTGTAATATCTTATGTTTCACCTAGTCATGGCTGAATGACATCATGAATAATATAGAGTTGACTTGATTTTCCGTGCATCGCAAGGACATAACTGCTATGTCCAGGAAGACGTGGGGTGGGGTTGTGTGTCTATTTGTCAATAACAGCAGGTAGTCTTGAGGTATTTCACGCCTGAGATAGAGTACTTCATGATAAGCTGTAGACCACACTATCTACCAAGAGAGTTTTCATCTAGATCTTTTTGTAGCCGTCTATATAGCACCACAAACCGACGCTTAGCCTAAGACCGCACATAATAATATGTATAAGGTCATAAGCAAACAAGAAAATGCTCATCCAGAAGGAACGCTCCTAGTGGCCAGGGACTTTAATGTCGACAAACTTAAATCCATTTGACCTCATTTCTACCAGAATGTCACATTTGCAACCAAAGGCAAATAAACCACCTTTACTCCACACACAGAGATGGGTACAAAGCTCTACCTCGCCCTCCACTCACTCAATACAGAAGTGGTCAAATGACGTGGATATTACACTACAGGAATATTTTGCTAGCACATGTTTTGGGATTCATCCAATGGCATAGAGGAATATACCACCTCAGTCACCGGCTTCATCAATAAGTGCATCGATGACGTCGTCCCCACAGAGCTGCTGCTTACAAGGAGCAGGACACTAATCTGGACGCTTATAAGAGGTACACTATGCCCTCAGACGAACCATCAAACAGGCAAAGCGTCAATACAGGACTAGAAGGCCAGCATCCCGGAGGCGCCTCTTCACTGTTGACGTTGAGACTGGTGTTTAATTAATGAAGCTGCCAGTTGAGGACTTGTGAGGCATCTGTTTCTCAAACTAGACACTCTAATGTACTTGTCCTCTTGCTCAGTTGTACACCTATGGTCTTTTGGTCTTATGGTCCTATGGTCTTTCTATGGTCTTCTCTTGCTCAGTTGTACACCACTCCTCTTTATATTCTGGTTAGAGCCAATTTGCACTGTTCTGTGAAGGAAGTAGTATACAGCGTTGTACAAGATCTTCAGTTTCTTGGTAATTTCCGGCATGGAATAATTTTCATTTCTCAGAACAACAGTAGACTGATGAGTTTCAGAAGAAAGTACTTTGTTTCTGGCCATTTTGAGCTTGTAATCGAATCCACAAATGCTGATGCTCCAGATACTCAACTAGTCTAAAGAAGGCCAGTTTAATTGCTTCTCTAATCAGAGCAACAGTTTTCAACTGTGCTAACAATTGCAAAAGGGTTTTCTAATGATCAATTAGCCTTTTAAAATAATAAACTTGGATTAGCTAACACGACGTGTCATTGGAACACAGGAGTGATGGTTGCTGATAATGAGCCTCTGTACGCCTATGTAGATATTCCATAAGAAAATCAGCTGTAATAGTCATTTACAAGATTATCAATGTCTGCACTGTATTTGTGATCAATTTGATGTTATTTTAATGGACAAAAAATGAGCTTTTCTTTCAAAAACAAGGACATTTCTAAGTGACCCCAAACTTTTGAACAGTCGTGTTTATAGATACATGTATATAGATATAGATATAAGCATTTCACTATAAGGTCTACCTACACATATATTCAGCACATGTAACAAATACAATTTGATTTGATTTGCATATATACATACATTACCGTTCAGAAGTTTGGGGTCACTTATAAATGTCCTTGTTTTTCTCCATAATCTCAAATATATAATATATTTTGATTTGTTCAATAGTTTTTGGGTTAATACATGATTCCATAAGTTTTGTATGTTTGTATGTATGTATGTATGTATGTATGTATGTATAAATGTATGTATGCATGTATGTATGTATGTATGTAATGACATTTTCATATCTTCTCTGGAGGGGAGAACTCTAGTGGGCCCCCAAAATACATACATACATACATACATATATATATATATATATATATACATACGTTGGGGGCCCACTGGAGTTCTCCCCCCCAGAGAACATATGAATATGTCATAAGCCAGGTCAAAAATATTTAGCATTACAGGAGATTCGCTGTAAAACTATAATACAATATTCTACGATATGTGTGGAACTGCATGAAATTAGCTTCAAAAGAGCAGCATTTCCTCCCAATCACATGGCAAAATTGTAAAACTGCACCTTTTTCTCTTGTCTGTGACAAAATGTGTTGAATTGTCGGAAGTTCTCTATCCCTTCCTACTGTAGGGCTTTTTATGAGCTTGTATCTCTCCTCACTTTGTAGTTTAGGTACAGTAGGTAGCTCGGATGTTAACTATTCCAATAGTTATTCATATATACGTTCTGTGTTTTTTCTGTTGATATCTGTATCTGTCACGACTCCGACCGAAGGACACTTCCCTTCCCGTTCGTGTGGCGCTCGGCGGTCGACGTCGCCGACCTACTAGCTGCCACTGATTATTTCCTCCCCCTCCTTAGGTTTATTGAGTGCACCTGTTTTGAGTTAGGTAGTTAGTAGTAAGGCTTTATTAGTCAGCCGGCCCGCCTGGTTCCTTGTGCGGGATTAATTATTGTGACCGTCTGTTTGGTGTACTTGTGTGCACATCTATGGGTTTTGTGTTTTCCCATTTTGTGGGTTTTTCTGGACAGTTTAAGTCCCCCTGTTTGGGGCATTTGTTTGTTCATTACGCCCTGTGTTTTCGTGGGGGTTGGCTTATGTTCGCCGTTTCTCTGTGCATTAAAATAGCACTCCCCTGAACTCTCTGCTTCCTACGCCTGACTCCTCACCCACTACACTCAGACCGTTACAGTATCTATCAAACTGGACAACTACCCATCAACCAAAGATCGATACTAATGCATGCATACTGGACAAAAACATAATTAATCTTGCCACAAATGTTTGCTAGAGAGTTTGCAAACTATGATAACATTTTGTTTCAAATCCTAGATTTCACCACTTTTCAGTCCTATTTAAAATGGATGACAAAACTCTCCAAAATCTAGCCTGATAAATGAAAGAGGGCAACTGGGGAAAGAGTAAAAAAAGCAGATGAGAGTAGCTGGATGTCCAAAACGATACATAATCTATGGGATATGGCTCTGGCTGTGTCCATTCCAGGGTACCCTCTGTCTCAACCTTGCCGTTAGCTAGTGTAACGCTGGGGTAGGGTGCCTGGGGCCGGGCAATGTCTAAGTGATTAGATAAAATAGGGAAGGCTAGGCAGCGGAAGCCACAGCCAAGTTCCTCCTGCAAGTCCCAGAGACCATGCAGGGCACATCAGCAGGGAGAGGGCTTGAAAAGATGAGCCTGTCACTCAAGATCCAGTCACACACAGGAGACCCACGTGGAGTGGATAGAGACCTAACTGGTGCCAGTAAGATTAATGTTTCATGTTTGTATAAATGTGATCAACATTTAAGCAAATAGGTTTGCCTTGTGTTTATGTAATGTGTTTTGACCTGATCAACAGGACTCTATGGTCTGGTAAGATAGAATAGCACAGCTGGCAGTTTAGGCCTCTTTTCTATATTTCATGCAGCATAAGAGTGTACCTTTTTCCTTTTCTCTGCTTTATGGTAATGAGATTCAGTGAGGTGTCAAATCCTGCTCTGGGCATCTTCTCGCCTTGCTTTTCAGGTCAGCAGAGAGCAACTCTCTAACAGCTGCAGATGTATCTCTACAGCTGCATCAGGACATAAACAAATCATGTCAGACATTACATGGGCTTTTGAGGTATGTAAATACTGAAATTCCTGTTCATTTTTTCTATTGTGGTGAATAAAGTGCCTAAACTGCATTCGGATCAGTGACAAACCTATTGGACTAGAACGGAACATACATGACATGTTTCAGAAAGCTGGGTGTTTGACGGATATCACTTCACAGGAGAGGCATTTGAACGTAAAACAATATTATACAAACATGGATAAAAAATCCATTACAACCAGTTTATTTATCTCCAGTACGGTTTCTAACACTGAGGGTGTTTTTTCTTCTAGGAAGAAAAATGTAAATAGTTAATTTCTTTATGAATGAATATAACAATCATTAATCTAAAATAAAGTGTGTGAAGCTGAGTAACAGTCCTGTTTTGCTGCATTTCAACTATAACTCATTCCATGCCAAACCACTTGGCAGAGACACGTGTCCTCAGAGCAAACTCTCAGAGGATTAGTGAAACAGGGTTGAGGTGTGTGCCACCGTGCAGCGGTCAGGAAACTAGAATCCTAATCAGATGGTTTCAGGTTCAAATCCCTCAGGGAGGCGTCAGCTTGACTGGCTCCAACGAATACAGTGGGGCAAAAAAGTCAGCCACCAATTGTGCAAGTTCTCCCACTTAAAAAGATGAGAGAGGCCTGTAATTTTCATCATAGGTACACTTCAACTATGACAGACAAAATGAGAAGAAAAAAAGTCCAGAAAATTACATTGTAAGATTTTTAATGAATTTATTTGCAAATTATGGTTGTTTGGTCACCTGCAAACAAGCAAGATTTCTGGCTCTCACAGACCTGTAACTTCTTCTTTGAGAGGCTCATTTGTCCTCCACTCATTACCTGTATTAATGGCACCTGTTTGAACTTGTTATCAGTATAAAAGACACCTGTCCACAACCTCAAACAGTCACACTCCAAACTCCACTATGGCCAAGACCAAAGAGCTGTCAAAGGACACCAGAAACAAAATTGTAGACCTGCACCAGGCTGGGAAGACTGAATCTGCAATTGGTAAGCAGCTTGGTTTGAAGAAATCAACTGTGGGAGCAATTATTAGGAAATGGAAGACATACAAGACCACTGATAATCTCCCTCGACCTGGGGCTCCACGCAAGATCTCACCCCGTGGGGTCAAAATGATCACAAGAAAGGTGAGCAAAAATCCTAGAACCACACGGGGGGACCTAGTGAATGACCTGCAGAGAGCTGGGACCAAAGTAACAAAGCCTACCATCAGTAACACACTACGCCGCCAGGGACTCAAATCCTGCAGTGCCAGACGTGTCCCCCTGCTTAAGCCAGTACATGTCCAGGCCCGTCTGAAGTTTGCCAGAGAGCATTTGGATGATCCAGAAGACGATTGGGAGAATGTCATATGGTCAGATGAAACCAAAATATAACTTTTTGGTAAAAACTCAACTCGTCGTGTTTGGAGGACAAAGAATGCTGAGTTGCATCCAAAGAACACCATACCTACTGTGAAGCATGGGGGTGGAAACATCATGCTTTGTGGCTGTTTTTTTGCAAAGGGACCAGGATGACTGATCCGTGTAAAGGAAAGAATGAATGGGGCCATGTATCGTGAGATTTTGTGTGAAAACATCCTTCCATCAGCAAGGGCATTGAAGATGAAACGTGGCTGGGTCTTTCAGCATGACAAACACACCGCCCGGGCAACGATGGAGTGGCTACGTAAGAAGCATTTCAAGGTCGTGGAGTGGCCTAGCCAGTCTCCAGATCTCAACCCCATAGAAAATCTTTGGCGGGAGTTGAAAGTCCGTGTTGCCCAGCAACAGCCCCAAAACATCACTGCTCTAGAGGAGATCTGCATGGAGGAATGGGCCAAAATACCAGCAACGGGGTGTGAAAACCTTGTGAAGACTTACAGAAAACGTTTGACCTCTGTCATTGCCAACAAAGGGTATATAACAAAGTATTGAGATAAACGTTTGTTATTGACCAAATACTTACTTTCATTACAAATCCTACAATGTGATTTTCTGGATGTTTTTTCTAATTTTGTCTGTCATAGTTGAAGTGTACCTATGATGAAAATTACAGGCCTCTCTCGTCTTTTTAAGTGGGAGAACTTGCACAATTGGTGGCTAACTAAATACTTTTAGCCCCACTGTATGTTGTGACTTTAAAAAAAAACTCTAACCCACGGAACTGTATGCAAGTCGAGAGAATAGGAAAATATTTATGAATTCAGAGAACTGCAGTGTCAACTCAAGTGTCAAGGCTTTCTAGGAAGTAAAACAGTCTGGGAAGTACATGAATGTTTTTATTCCATCCATGTCTCTCCTTGACCACTGAAAAATACTTGTTCCTCCAGCAACCATCATCATTACATGTGCAGAAAATAGGTTGCTTCGAGCAGGTTAGATTGATAGAAAATGAATAGGTCATCATTCCAGCAGATGTTTGCTTCAGCATGTATACATATGTATGAGGTAATGGGCGCGTTATAACCATTAACTTAACTGTGATTAGGGAAAATTTTATATTTCCTCACAATGTTTGCCAAACCGCCTGCCTGCCCGGATGCCCAGAGGAACGGTGCCATCTGTGAGCTCTTAAATAAGTACTTTGCAATTTTCCGTTCAGGATAAATGTGTTCTTAATAGTTTTTGCTTCATCATCTGCCTTAATGGTTTTCAGGCACTGTCATACATTTTCACATCTGGGCCTTGTATCCACAATGTGTTTTAGACTAGAACATTGGTCATAAGTGCTGAGAAATGAAACATTTTATTCCTACTGTTATGGGTAAAAATAAAAGCTATTAATGAAGCCTCTTTAGTCATACGAGTCACACCTAGTCGACATATAATTAGGACACCTGATGAGCTGTCCTAAGCAGTTTAGAGTTATAAGCAGTTGTCTTGAATATAGAAAAAGGCATTGAGTCAGTGGTTCTGGCGCCATAGACAGGCAATGTTTTTGGAGTTGAAAGAATGTTTTGATATTTCTATATGATCAACCCATAAATAATCTAGACCTATATGGAACAGCATCCCTTATTCTTTTGAAAATATATATACATGAGGTGTAATTCATATGATATTCCTAAATAATTATAACCACTAGGCTAATAAAAATCACATATTTTTCTTTCGATTAGTTCATTAACAGACATCATGTTATTTCAAGTTATCACTTTGGATCACGTAACTTTTTTTAGGGAGTCCTAAATTGGACATGCTTATAAATTGGGCAACTGACAACATTTAGGTGCTCATGTGTTCGGTGAAAATGATAGATCTTTCAAACATTTTATGCAACATTATCGGCAAGTGACTTGATGCTTACTTTTCCAAAAGCGATTTAGAGAGTTGTTGAACGGGAGGGACGATTGTGTTGATACAATGGTATTAAAAATCAGTACAATAATCCTACCACATTTTTCAAAATATCTGAATTTTTTTTTTTTACATATTAGGCAAGAGTTAAGAGTAGGCAAAGTGATCGCCAGGTGAAAATGATAAAAGTTTTACCATTGCAACATTTGATGTACACTCATTCACCGTGGTTGCCTGAAGGTGCTATACAGTTCACAGCTGGCGATGCCTCATCACGATTGGTTATTCCCCATCATTTGCAACAGTGTCAATGAGAATCATCATCATATTTTCTTTGCAGTATTTCAAACTGTCGTGATTTCCAGCTGACTTTTATAGGTTGGTTTTACTCCTGGCTCAGAGTTTGTCTGGTTAGTGTATTAACATCATCCTAAAAACCTACTCTGAGCTGGGAGTGTTTTTAGTCTTAAAACAGGTTTTAACAGGATTCCTAGGACCTTTTCTGAGATGCTTTGTGGATACTGACTCTGGTCACATCTGGTCAACATATTTTGCTAAGAGAGTGGAGAGTAAGGCCATCCTTCAATCCTGTCACGCTTTTAGACAACACATCTGTGGTCATACCATGGATCATAATCAGTATTTCTCGAATAGTGTGTGGTGGTGAGTACCACCACCTGCCCAAAGAGAAATATAATTTAGCACACACACAAGGATCCCAGACAGTACCTGGGCTCCCCAGACTTAATTTTTAGATGCTCTGTTTATGCACATGAATCTTTGACATTTCCTTTCTCTCCAGCGGAGGTCTGCTTTTTTTCTATTTTGCTATGTAAAAAAATATAGAAATTAAGTGTGCTGAAAGCGTGTAGCTTTGAAAGGGGGAAGAGAAATAAAATGTAATTTCAAGGCTGTGTTCAATCTACTTCAAGAAGCAGGCAAACACGACTGACGGAGAGAGGGTACTAGAAGCAGATTGTGACTCAGAAGATATCGCACAGTATTTTAAGGGTGTGTGTTTGTCATTGTGATCGCTACACCATTCTTCTCCATTGCCTTTGGGTATCCATAGCCTAGGACAGGACTCCCTCAGTTCACAGATGGAGTTTGCGATTGGATACCTCCAGTGAATAATCTTCTCATTACTTATCATGATGAACTGTGACGTGAAAATATCAATAAGGGACTGTGGTGAAGCAATCCAATTAAGGTGTAAAACCAGGAGTCTCATTAGTGCTGAGACACTGATAATGCAAAAGACGGCCTGCTAGTATTCAACCTTGAAAATAAATTGCCCAAGCAGATCAGCCACTACAGGTCTACCTGAGGTTGATGTAAGGGCTGTGTCGACACAGCTCTCTCTGGGATTGTAGAACATGAAATACAGTTTTGCTCTGTGCAAGTGGAATAAAAAAGAGAATTAAACTATTGAAATAGTTTACTTAGAACACAGGTGTACTGAATGGGGATTATCAATTGTCACCTAGCTGATATTAGCCAAGATAATATTATTCATGGTTGCACGTTGGGTCACAATATTGTTATGAAGAATCTCTTTGATTCTATTGATTCAATTGGCACTGATTAAGATTTAGTTTAAAGTGCACTGTAGTGACTTAGAAAAACAATGGCCCTTCAAAAGGAGGCAAAACATATTAAAGGAAGCCTTTCGTCATCATTGTGAAGTCGTTCGATTAAAAAAAAAAGCTATTTCACCTTTATTTTACCAGGTAGTCTAGTTGAGAACAAGTTCTCATTTGCAACTGCGACCTGGCAAAGATAAAGCAAAGTAGTTCGACACATACAACAACACAGAGTTACACATGGAATAAACAAACATACAATCAACAATACAGTAGAAAAATCTATATACAGCATGTCCAAATGAAGAATTTGTTCTTAACTGACTTGCCTAGTAAAATAAAGGTAACAATAAATTACAATATAGCAATTAAACACCAGAATGTTAGGATGTGCAGAAGATGAATGTGCAAGTTGAAATACTGGGGTAAAAAGGAGCAAGATAAATAAATACAATATGGGGATGAGGTAGATTGGATGGGCTATTTACAGGTGCAGATTGACTTTAGATGCAGTATAAATTTAGCTAGCGTGTGCTAAGATTCAGGGGAGAGCACAAGATTTGAGCTAACATTAGCATTGCTAGTTATTTGACAAACTTTGCTAGCTAATGGCTACATTTGATTTGATGACACAACAATGACAAAGCTGTCTTAGTATAATTTAGACAAAACAATAATTAGCCTCCGTTAAGAATGACTGGGCGCCACAGGACTTTCAAGTCTTCTTCTTCTAATTTGTGTTTTTAATGGTGGACTACAACCAAATTAATAGCCCATGTGTTTTATTTGCTTCAATCACTGAACACAACCACCGTTTATAAGAGACAGGCTTCTATAACTTTATTTAATGCACACGGCTTTTGTTCAATAAAATTATGAAAAGACTACCACACTGTTTACTGTGACCAGTTTAACCAGTATAAATATTATAATAACAAACCCATCACAGATCAGACTTGCAAAGAGAAGGTCTAATACTCGTAGTAAAAGTATTTTATTAGCCATTTTATCTCTGTTCTTTTTTAGTCAGGTCAGTAAATAAATAGTATTACGGTCCCATTCTGATTTGCTTCTAACAGAACCAAAAATTAGAACAGGTCATGGTAGAAATAGTTTTAGTTACTTAGCACCGTGGTCCTGGAATTCTCTCCTGAACATTTTAAAATGTGATGATCTAGTTTTGTTGGTGGAGTTTAAACACTTGATTGATGTACAAATCATAGAAGAGTGTAATTGTTTTTAGGCCAGCTGTTTTTAGTCAAGATGTTTGTTTTTAATATAATATGTCATTGGTGTACTGTATGTGTGTTTATAGTTTTGTTTAATGTTGCGTTAATGTATGTAAGTTGATTTGTCTGAAACGTTATTCCCCCTGCTGCTATTGGACCAGGCCTCTCTTGGAAAAGAGATATTATCTCATTGAGAAAAAACCTGTATAAATAAAGATAAAATAAAATTTAAACAAATGCATCTTCAACTTGCAATCTGTGGAATCTATTTGATATAGTGTCTTGCAAAAGTATTCACCCCCTTGGCATTTTTCCTATTTTGTTGCCTTCCAACCTGGAATTAAAATAGATTTTTTGGGGGGTTTTGTATCATTTGATTTGCACAACATGCCTACCACTTTGAAGATGCTAAACAGTTTTCATTGTGAAACAAACAAGAAATAAGACAAAAAAACAGAAAACTTGAGCATGCATAACTATTCACCCCCCCCCCCCCCCCACTGTCAATACTGTGTATGCCAATCGCATTATAAAGTCAAGAGAAGAAAAAGCCTGGAAAGAGGAGAGATGACTAGAAACGGTTCGGTTGATTGTTTTGTGTGTGGATTAATTGTCGGAGTAGAGGGGCTTGTGCATTTCAGGTAAAATAAAAACTCAATGTTTATATCCCAGGACAAATTAGCTAGCAACAGCAAGCTAGCTAAGTAGAACAAAGTGCAAGCTAGCTAGCTAAGTTGCCATAAAGTTTAGTGCTTTTCAACCTGTCCCCAATTAAATATAATCGGTTCAGAGTTTGTTTTGATATTTTAAACTGCATGTCCTGATCACGTTTGGTGTGGGGGGACAAAATAAATGTATGCACAATGGCACATGCGCGCAGCCGGTTTGGGTTCCATGTTAGGATGTGGAACTGGAGACAAGTGGGAGTGGAGTTTCTGGGCGGGGGACAGAATGACGGTTAAAGATAAAATTAAATGTAAATTTCTGACCCACTGGAATTGTGATAGAGTGAATTATAAGTGAAATAATCTGTCTGTAAATAATTGTTGGAAAAATGACTTGTGTCATGCACAAGGTAGATGTCCTAACCGACTTGCCAAAACTATAGATTGTTAACAAGACATTTGTGGAGTGGTTGAAAAACGAGATTTCATGACTACAATCAAAGTGTATTTCAACTTCCGACGTCAACTGTAGGTACCATTATTCATGGCATGCTTAGCCAGCTAGTAGATGACTAAAATGCCTACAGGTAGATTTTATTTATTTACCAAAGCAGCAATCAGGTTCAAATGCCAGTCTAAAATGAAGGAAACCAGCACCTCTTTCTAGGTAGATCACTTGGCAAACCAAGGTCAAAACTTTCCTCTCTGGAGTGGGTGAGACTGCATGGCACCCTATTGACTTGTCATGCAGTCGGTGGAGAGGAGGAGGAGGAAAAGTCCCCTCAAATAGAAGCCTACCCTCAGTGAGGGAGGGGGAAGAAATATTGCAACAAAAATGCAACATGACAGAGCACCCTCTGCCGTATTAGTCTGCCTGCTGTTCCCCGCAGCCATGTTAGACCAGCTGCCCACTGGGCACACCATGTAATTTCAACATAGATAATTAGGTAATATTTGGTTTGACATGACGACAGAGAGCGCTGCCTCGCTTCTAGTCCTTAGGAAACTTTGCAGTATTTAGTTTTTTATGTATTATTTTTTACATTGTTAGCCCAGAAAATATTAAGTGTTATTACATGCAGTGGGGAATAACTATTGGATATCAGAGCGACAACAACTTACCAGCACTACGACCAGGAATACGACTTTCCCGAAGCGAATCCTTTGTGAACCACCCAGGGCATTTGAACTGATTCCAGAGGCTGACCCAAAACAATGCCACCGGATTGTCATATACTTTGTTTTACAGAAACATGGCTCTCTCTGGATATGCTGTCAGAGTCAGTACATCCACCTCGATTCTTTGTGCATTGCGCCGACAGGAATAAACATATCTCCGGGAAGAAGAAGGGCAGGGGTGTATGTTTCATGATTAACAACACATGGTGTAATTGTAACAACATAAAGGAACTCAAATCCTTTTGTTCACTTGACCTACAATTCCTCACAATCACATGCTGACAGTGTTATCTCCCAAGGGAATTATCCTCGGTTATTGTCACAGCCGTGTATATTCCCCCTCAAGCCAATACCACAACGGCCCTCAAGGAGCTTTATGCAAACCATATATCCTGAGGCTGCATTTATTGTAGCTGGGGATTTTAATAAAGCAAATTTGAGAACAAGGCTACCTAAATTCTATCAGTATGTTGACTGTAGCCCTCGCGCTGGAAAAACATTGGCTCACTGCAACTCTAACTTCCGTGATGCATACAAGGCCCTCCCCCACCCTCCGTTTGTCATTTCTGACCACGTCTCCATTTTGCTTCTCCCCTCCTATAGGCAGAAACTCAAGCAGGATGTAAACATGACAAGGACCATTCAACGTTGGTCTGACTAATCGGAATCCACGCTTCAAGATTGTTTTCATAGCCTCAGAAAATAATATCGACATATACGCTGATTTGGTGAGTGAGTTTATAAAGAAGTGTATAGGAGATGTTGACCCTACTGTGACTATTAAAACCTACCCTAACCAGAAACCATGGCATTCGTGCAAAACTGAAAGCGCAACCCCCCGAATTTAACCATGGAAAGTTGACTGGGAATATGGCCGAATACAAACTCTGTAGTTATTCCCTCTGCAAGGCAACCAAAGAAGTGAAGTGTCAGTGTAGGGACCAAGTGGAGTCGCAATTCAAAGGCTCAGACACGAGACATTTGGGGCAGGGTTACAGACTACAAAAAGACACAGAGATCTTGCTTCCAGACAAACTAAACACCTTCTTTGCCCACTTCGAGGATAACACAGTGCCACAGACCGGGCCGCTACCAAGGTCTGTGAGCTCTCCTTCTCCGTGGGCGACGTGAGTAAGACATTTAAACGTCTTAACCCTCAAAAGGCTGCCGACCCAGACGGCATCCCTATCCGCTTCCTCAGAGCATGCACAGACCAGCTGGCTGGTGTGTTTACAGACATAGTCAATCTCTTCCTATCCCAGGCTGCTGTCCCCACATGCTTCAAGATGGCCACCATTGTTCCTGTACCCAGGAAGGCAACGGAAACTGAACTGAATGACTATCATACCATAGCACTCACTTCTGTCATCATGAAGTGCAGTGTGATACACTTCTGTCAACATGAAGTGTGATACAGCCTGGATTCGAACCAGGGTGTTTGTAGTGATGCCTCTAGCACTGAGATGCAGTCCACTCGAGACTAAATCAAATCACAATTGAAATGCACTTTAAATAAAGTTGTATATGTTTTATTTTATGTTTTTATTTCAAAGATAGGCTTGGTTGAGACCAAAGGGTAGCTGTTGATAGTGGGAGGTGCTGCCCAGCCTAGTTATTTTTCTGACAGTGGATATAATATTGAAGATCTGATGTTGTACAAATTCAACATATATTATACAAGGTTTGTCTATGTTGAAATTTGGTTACTATGATGACATAATCGTGTGGTTGAAATTTCACCCTAAAAAACATTTGATTAAAAAAATTAAATCCAATGTATTTTCCATGTAGATTCCACTTCACTATATGTTGACAAATTACGTTGCAACAATGTTGATTAAACCAGTTTGTGCACAGAGGGTATTGTGGCCAGTCCCCTGGAGTACTACAGTCATGATGGAGATTGCAATGCAGTGCACAGTCTACAGTACAGTACAATAATACCAACTTGATATAAAAAAAAATGAAATTATTCTGATTAACCGTTTTCTACAGAGGGTTAATATTGATGGGTTGTGGGAAACCAGTGTATTTGAGCAGTGGTCTTTCTTGAGCTATTCTCTTCTGGTGTTATGCAACCTTGAAACCTGCCCTCTGGCCTCTGCACAGTACGATTTCATTTCAGTCTTGATTAACATCATTGAGTAAGCATCTCCAGCAGCTGCATTGTATGTTTCCCTGGTCAAAAATAGCAAACATATTGAAATGAATGAGTCCTTGTTTCTCATCTTCCATTCCCTTAAGCTAGCCTCGATTATTTAATGTATTATTATTTATTTAACTTTAATAATAATTTTTCACTGGGGGTGAAGTACACATTCATTTCCCAAGGTGAAAATGAAATGAGGGGATGTCTTCGCTGAGAGCCATGTTGAAGACAAGCTAACGTGTTGCTGAGTTGTTGTTTTTTTTCAAATTTGTTTCACCTTTATTTAACCAGGTAGGCTAGTTGAGAACAAGTTCTCATTTACAACTGCGATCTGGCCAAGAATAAAGCAAAGCAGTTTGATACATACAACAACATAGAGTTACACATGGAATAAACAAACATACAGTCAATAATACATAAGAAAATCAATATACAGTGTATGCAAATGAGGTAAGATAAGGGAGGTAATATATAGGCCATGGTGGTGAAGTAATTACAATATACCAATTAAACACTGGAGTGATTGATGTGCAGAAGATGAATGTGCAAGTAGAGATACCGGGGTGCAAAGGAGCAAGATAAATAAATAAATAAAGTATGGGGATGAGGTAGTTGGATGGGCTATATTACAGATGGGCTATGTACAGGTGCAGTGATCTGTGAGCTGCTCTGACAGCTCGTGCTTAAAGCTCGTGAGGGAAATATGAGTCTCCAGCTTCAGTGATTTTTGCAGTTCATTCCAGTCATTGGCAGCAGAGAACGGGAAGGAAAGGCGGCCAAATGAGGAATTGGCTTTGGGGGTGACCAGTGAGATATACCTACTGGAGCACATGCTACGGGTGGCTGCTGCTGCTATGGTGACCAGTGAGCTCAGTCAAGACGGGGCCTTACCGAGCAGAGACTTGTATATGACCTGGAGCCAGTGGTTTTGGCGAAGAGTATGAATCGAGGGCAAGCCAACGAGAGCGTACAGGTCGCAATGGTGGGTAGTATATGGGGCTTTTGTGACAAAACGAATGGCACTGTGATAGACTACATTTCATTTGTTGAGTAGAGTGTTGGTGGCTATTTTGTAAATTACTTCGCCGAAGTCAAGGATCGGTAGGATGGTCAGTTTTACGAGGGTATGTTTGGCAGCATTATTGAAGGATGTTTTGATGCAAAATAGGAAGCCGATTCTAGATTTAATTTTGGATTGGAGATGCTTCAGTGAGTCTGGAAGGAGAGTTTACAGTCTAACCAAACACCTAGGTATTTGTAGTTGTCCACATATTCCAAGTCAGAAGCGTCCAGAGTAGTGATGCTGGATGGGCGGGCAGGTGCGGGCAGCGATCGGTTGAAGAGCATGCATTTAGTTGTACTTGCATTTAAGAGCAGTTGGTGGCAACGGAAGGAGTGTTTTATGGCATTTAGTCGACGCTCCTAGTGGCTGAAGACTTTAATGCAGGGAAACTTAAATCAGTTCTATCAAATCTCTATCAACATGTTAACTGTGCAACCAGTGGGAAAGAAATTCTAGATCACCTGTACACACAGAGACGCGTACAAAGCTCTCCCTCGCCATCCATTTGGTAAATCCAACCACAACTCTATCCTCCTGAATCTTGCTTACAAGCAAAAATTAAAGCAGGAAGCACAAGTGACTCGGTCTATTCAAAAAATGGTCAGATGAAGCAGATGCTAAACTACAGGACTGCTTTGCTATCACAGACTGGAACATGTTCCGGAATTCTTCCGATGACATTGAGGAATACATCACATAAGTCACTGGCTTTATAAATAAGTGTATTGAGGACGTAGTCCCCACAGTGACTGTACGTACATAACCCAAGCAGAAGCCATGGATTACAGACAACATTTGCACTGAGCTAAAGCTGCCGCTTTCTAGGTGCGGGACTCTAACCCGGAAGCTTACAAGAAATCCCACTATGCCCTGTGACAAACCATCAAACAGGCAAAGCGTCAATACAGGGCTAAGATTGAATCATACGACACCGACTCCGATGCTCGTTGGATGTGGCAGGGCTTGCAAACTATTACAGACTACAAAAGGGAAGCACAGCCACGAGCTGCGCAGTGACACGAGCCTACCAGATGAGCTAAATCACTTCTATGCTCGCTTCGAGGCAAGCAACACTGAGGCATGCATGAGAGCATCAGCTGTTCCGGACGACTGTGTGATCACGCTCTCCGTAGCCAACGTGAGTAAGACCTTTAAACAGGTCAACATACACAAGGCTGCGGGGCCAGATGGATTACCAGGACATGTGCTCCGGGCAAGTGCTGACCAACTGGCAGGTGTTTTCAACATGTCCCTGATTGAGTCTGTAATACCAACATGCTTCAAGCAGACCACCATAGACCCGTGCCCAAGAACACAAAGGCAACCTGCCTAAATGACTACAGACCCGTAGTGAAAGGCTGGTAATGGCTCACATTATAACAACACCATTATCCCATAAACCCTAGACCCACTCCAATTTGCATACCGTCCAAACAGATCCACAGATGATGCAATCTCTATTGCACTCCACACTGCCCTTTCCCACCTGGACAAAAGGAACACCTATGTGAGAATGCTGTTCATTGACTACAGCTCAGCGTTCAACACCATAGTACCCTCAAATCTCATCACCAAGCAAGGGACCTGGGACTAAACACCTCCCTCTGCAACTGGATCCTGGACTTCCTGACAGGCCGCCCCCAGGTGGTGAGGGTAGGTAGCAACACATCTGCCACGCTGATCCTCAACCCTACAGCTTCCCAGGGGTGCATGCTCATTCCCCTCCTGTAGTTCCTGTTCACCCACGACTGCATGGCCAGGCACGACTGTTCACCCACGACTGCATGGCCAACACCATCATTAAGTTTGCTGACGACACAACACTGATCACCTGGCCGGGTGGTGCCAGAATAACAACCTATCCCTCAACATAACCAAGACTAAGGAGATGAATGTGGACTACAGAAAAAAGAGCACCGAGCACGTCCCCATTCTCATCGACGGGGCTGTAGTGGAGCAGGTTGAGAGCTTCAAATTCCTTGGGGTCCACATCAACAACAAACTAGATTGGTCAAAACACACCAAGACAGACATGAAGAGGGCACGAGAAAGCCTATTCCCATTCAGGAAACTAAAATGATTTGGCATGGGTCCTGAGATCCTCAAAAGGTTCTACAGCTGCACCATCGAGAGCATCCTGACCGGTTGCATCACTGCCTGGTACGGCAATTGCTCGGCCTCCGAGCGCAAGGCACTTCAGAGAGTAGTGCGTAAGGCCCAGTACATCACTGGGGCAAAGCTGCCTGCCATCCAGGACCTCTACATCAGGCGGTGTCAGAGGAAGGACCTAAAAATTGTCAAAGACCCCAGCCACCCCAGTCATAGACTGTTCTCTCTACTACCACATGACAAGCGTTACCAGAGTGCCAAGTCGAGGACAAAAAAGCTTCTCAACAGTTTTTACCAAATGGTTACCCGGACTATTTGCATTGTGTACCCCCCCCCCAACCCCTCTTTTACACTGCTGCTACTCTTTGTTTGTCTTATATGCATAGTCACTTTAACTATACATTCATGTACATACTACCTAAATTGGCACGACCAATCAGTGCTCCCGCACATTGGCTAACCGGGCTATCTGCATTTTGTCCCACCCCTCTTTTTACGCATCTGCTACTCTCTGTTCATCATATATGCATAGTCACTTAAACGATCACTACATGTACATACTACCTCAATAAGCCTGACTAACAGGTATATAGCCTTGCTACTCTTTTTTCAAATGTCTTTTTACTGTTGTTTTATTCCTTGACATACCTACACACACACACACACACGCCTTTTTTTCCCTGCACCATTGGTTAGAGCCTGTAAGTAAGCATTTCACTGTAAGGTTTACACCTGTGACACCTTGTTTTTGGTGCACGTGACAAATAAACTTTGATTTGATTTAGTAGGGGTCCAGATTTTGCAGCTCTTTCAGAACACCAGCTATCTGGATTTGGGTGAAGGAGAAATGGGGAGGCTTGGGCGAGTTGCTGTGGGGGGTTCAGGGCAGTTGACCGGGGTAGGGTTAGCCAGGTGAAAAGCATGGCCAGCCGTAGAAAAATGCTTATTGAAATTCTCAATTATAGTGGATTTATCGGTGGTGATAGTGTTTCCTAGCCTCAGTGCAGTGGGCAGCTGGGAGGAGGTGCTCTTATGGGACTTTACAGTGTCCCAGGCATCTTTTGAGTTTGTGCTACAGGATGCAAATTACTGTTTGAAAAAGCTAGCCTTAGCTTTCCTAACTGCCTGTGTATATTGGTTCATAACTTCCCTGAAAAGTTGCGTATCACAGGGGCTATTCGATGCTAATGCAGTACGCAACAGGATGTTTTTGTGCTGGTCAAGGGCAGTCAGGTCTGGAGTGAACCAAGGGTTTTAGCTGTTCCTGGTTCTACATTATTTGAATGGAGCATGCTTATTTAAGTTGGTTAGGAAGGCACTTTTAAAGAATAACCAGGCATCCTCTAGTGATGGGATCAGCTCAATATCATTCCAGGATACCCCGGCCAGGTCGATTAGAAAGGCCTGCACGCTGACGTATTTTAGGGATGATGGGTGGTCGTTTGACCGCAGACCCATTGCGGATGCAGGCAATGAGGCAGTGATTGTTGAGATCTTTGTTGAAAAAAGCAGAGGTGTAGTTGGAGGGCAGGTTGGTTAGGATGATATCTATGAGTGTGACCGTGTTTACGGATTTGGGGTTGTACCTGGTAGGTTCATTGATAATTTGTGTGAGATTGAGGGCATCAAGCTTATATTGAAGGATGACCGGGGAGGTCACCTAGAAGCACGAGCTCTGAAGATAGATGGGGGGCAATCAATTCACATATGGTGTCCAGGGCACAGCTGGGTGCAGAGGGTTGTCTATAGTCTTCAAAAAGTAATATATTTTGTTCTGTCATTTACTCCAGTCTAGATGAAGATCAACAGAGTAGACAGAAAGGAGTTGGAGATATCAGCATCACTGGTTGTGACATTCCCTAGAGAATACAGGTCAGGGCTCCTTATCTGCTCCCAATTTGTTCTTCCTTTTGGCTACTGTAATGTCAACAGCCATCTTGATTTTCATTTATATTTTTTATTATTCCTGCAGCACCCTCAGCACCCCTGCTTCCTATGTCTATGTATCTCCGATAAGCTTCCTCTCCGATGAGCTACCTTAGAAATAAGGTTCATGAAGCCAATAACTTGCCAACATCGGATAACATTCATATACTGTTCATTTCTGAAACTTTTGGATAATTCCTTTGATTGTAAAGCAGTATAAATACAGGGATATAACATCTACAGAAAATACAGGAATGCCTATGGGGGAGGTGTTGCTGTATAGTCAAATAGGAACCATGACTTAATGAAGTGGTGATTAAAGAGCTCAGCCATGTGCTTCTTGTCAGTAACAAACACATCATAGGCAGCTGTGAGGAGAAGGGTTTATTCTCCAGGTCTTTATCCGTTTTCCAGAACTTCTTGGGGTTAGAACGAAGAGGGTGAACTGCACCTTAAAGTAACTAACTTTGGCCTTCCAGATAGCATGAGTGCACTTATTTCTAATTTGCCTGAATGAGAGCCAGTCAGCCTGAGTATTCGCCAAATGCAATTCTTGAGGTGGAGTAACTCTGATCTCGTGATGTCAGGGTCGAACCTGGGGCTAAACCTGATTTAAATTAAAATTGTCTTTATGGGGGAGTGTTTGTTAACAATACGACTGAAAATATAAACAAATAAGGTCCAAGTGTCTTCAACAGAGGTGTTGAAGCTGATTCTATACAATTTTACAGATGCCAGTTCACGAAGGAAGGACTGCTCATTAAAGTTTTTTAGCAAGCGTCTATGACAAATCAGGATAGGTAGTTTCACTGAGCAGCCATTACGAACACAAGCTGTAAAACCGTGATCACTAAGGTCATTAAAGAAAACACCAGACTGATACATATAAGCATTATTTGTGGGGAAAACATTGAGGAGAGTAGACTTTTCTGCTTGTTTGGAGTCATACCTTGTGGGATTGGTAATACTCTGAGAAAGAGTTAGGGATTCACATTGCTTTAGAACTTGGTCAGGTGGTTTAAGCATGTACCACTTTAGGTCACCTAGCACGACAAATTCAGACTTAGTGTAAGAGGTCAGGAGAGAGCTTAGGGCAGGTAGGGTACAGGCCAGTGATGATGGAGGATGATAGCACACAGCAACAGTCAACAAAGAGCTATTTGAAAGGTTAATGCTTAAACCCAGGAAATCAAATAGTTTGGGGACAGACATGGTGGAGACAGCCGAGCACTGAAGGTGATCCTTGGTAAAAACTGTCTTGCCGAAAAAGATTATAACCAGAAAGGTTAACATAAGCATTCAAAACACTCTTCCTTTAAAACGTCTCAGTAATGACCAACACATCTGAATTGGAGCTGTGAACCCACCCTTTCAATTGATCCATTTTAGGTAATAAGCTTCCAGTGTTAATGTGCAGAAAACCAAGGCTTTTACGAGAGCAGAAATCAGCGAAGCAGATATCAGAGCATATGTCAAAATTGGGTCGAGCAACAGTAGATGGGCAAGGGTGTACATGCACATTTCCAGATATGATCAACAGTAATACAATCAAGGCACAGCATAGGACAGGGAGATCTCTGCGGTGCTGATTTATGACATCTGAATGTGCATCAGATGGCAACATTATCTTATTGTAGAGCAATTTCATCAGGCAACATGAGTACAAAGATGGCGAGAGATGGTCAGAATAGGATGAGGCGCCAAAAGTCAGTGTAACCAATAGAGACGTAGGCTGTACCACGGTTGGGTAAAGAAAGTTCATAGTCAACAAAGTATGCAGGAGTCATGAGGCAAACATCAAAATAGCAAAATGAACAAAAATAAATAAATTACAACTTGGGGCTTGCCATTATAAGTTCAGAATCACTCGCCCCAACAGTGCCTGTGTGCTGGAGGCGAGCAAAAGCTTGGTAGAGAGAGGGGGGATTGTGGTGGGGGTACCTGTACCAGTTAGGGGGAGACAAGCCAGGGCAGACGGTGAACAGATCGCCAGGTGGAATCCAAGCAGCAGGCAGCGGGAGTAGGTGTCACACCCACTTGGGAGAAGCTTTATTTCTGGAGGCAGATTTCTTGTAGAAAATACCAGTGGATGGCCCTGAACAGCAGGATGGTGCTTCAATGCCTCTGGATTTGGGAGGGGTGGCCTGTGAGACTCCTGCCATGTGTTGGGCTCAAAGGCTTTGACACCTTTCACTTCACGCCTCAGTGCTAATTGAAGTTGTGTCTGTCCAAAATTAGGTTGTAGGTTTGGAGTTTTGATCTGGAGTAAAGGTTATGCTGTGGAGGGTAGAATCCTGTATATATCCCAACTGAAAAAATCCAAGCTTATCTAACTCCAAAACTATCATATTGAAAAAACATGTTGAAAAATATGAGAGCGCACATGCAGCTGTGAGAGCTCACATGCAGCTGTGTGCTTTAACTTAGCATTCAGTCCTTATGAATTTTCTTCTTGCCTTGAAAATAAAAGATAGCTTCAGACTCGACCTTACTCACTCAGTTCCAGGTTGGATGGTGTTTTCAGGTTTCTTTGTTAGCCAGAGCAAAGTCCTTGGTAATAATCATAGGTGGTATGAAATGCTGTGCATTCAGGTAATTCCGTCCAGAATAAGGTTGAAGGTTTGGACTTTTGATCTCAAGTGAAGGTTATAGATCTCTCTCTCTCTCTCTCTCTCTCTCTCTCTCTCTCTCTCTCTCTCTCTCTCTCTCTCTCTCTCTCTCTCTCTCTCTCTCTCTCTCTCTCTCTCTCTCTCTCTCTCTCTCTCTCTCTCTCTCTCTCTCTCTCTCTCTCTCTCTCTCTCTCTCTCTCTCTCTCTCATAGTCAGCCCTAAAAGAAAATATGCATGCGCTCCAGGAATGGTAGTCAAGCAGGCCCTATATAAAGGAGCGCCCCCCAGCTATCACCTTCCCAAAAAGTCTTACGTAAGTCCCCAGTGGCTGGCTGGGCCGAAGTCCTATGGGGCTCTGCTCCACTCATAGTTGCATGCCCAGTAACTATCATTCTATATCGTCTAGCACCGATAACAGATTTACTCCCTGCCGGACCCAACACTTCCCAAATAATGAACAGGTCAGGAGGTGATTCAAAGGTGTGTTCCGAAAATAATTTTTTATTAAGAAAAATACAATATCTGCGTGTGGACTACTGATGTCCTGTTCAGTTTGAGAGGAAGAGCAAGAAGATGAGAAGGAGGACCAGAGGTCAACTTTGATGGCTTGTTACTGCTGTAATTGGTTTTAATAAAAACAATATGTTTCATCACCCATGATGAAACTATTTATCAAAGTTATTGACTTCACAATAAGCCACATTTGAGTAACACATAACTTACATTAAATTTAAGTGGCAGCCGCAGCACAATCGGCCGGAGATGGATAGTGCATGGGTGCTACAGTCAATCGGAGATGGACACCGCATGGCTGCTGAAAATAGACTAATTCGAGAAGGCCTAACTCATTTAAGCAGTCTTAATTTTAATTTGATTTTACGAACAACAAAAGGGCTTTGTGTTGGAGCCTATATCTTCACATTTAAGAGATAAGAGGTAGGCCAACCTCTGACAGATTCAATTCTAAACTACTATCCATAGATTTTGTCAGCCAATTCCTTCAATCACATGCATGCCTTAAATAGCAAATTGCTTTTTCATGTTCACTTATATTAATATTTCTGTGAATTACTACTGGTGGGGTAGGCTCCAGACAGGATTACGCACGCTCCACTCCAGCCACATGCATTGGTGTGGTATTAAAAAATATTCTGCTAGTCTCCTATCATGTAAAATGATCTAGAATTGCATGAAATGCGTTTATAAAAGTCAATTTATTCTCGGACCCACAAATATGATTATAGATTCATGCAACGCTTTTATTATAAAGTAGATATTTTCACCCCAACCTTCTGCTATGTTGCCATGTAATGCTTACGAGACACATAACAGTTTCTAAAACTAAATGTATAATGCGCTGTCCTACGAATAAAAGTAAACATTAGGCATGTTCCCTGCAATCCACTTTGTTTTCATTCTTGCTTTGAGTGTCGGGAAGGGTCACTTGTTTTTTTTAGCGTTCAGGGAGGGTCAGGAAAAAAAATATGTTACTAATTGGAGGGCCATCTATTTTCATTTCAGAGGTCCGATTATTTCCAGGTATCCCTCATTATAAATAACGCACCTTAACAGTTCACAGTCATGTCGCTGACAACAACACTTCAACTTAAGATCTCTTAGGAAAGGAATGACAGCGTGGGTTCACGCAAACAAATGCTGCTCTGAATGTTGACTGAACCAATGTACAGCAAGTAAGCTATATTATATATATATTTTTGTTATTCTCTCATAATTTTCTATTGAATTTTTTTTTATCTTCTCTTGTCCTGGTCAATCAACATGTTTCTAATTTGTGCAGTATACTGCATATATCGTTTGATCCTTTGAGTGTATAAAACATTAGGCACACCTGCTCTTTGCATTCCGTAGACTGACCAGGTGAATCCAGGTAAGAGCTATGGTCCCTTATTGATGTCACCAGTTAAATCCACATCAATCAGTTTACCTGAAGGGGAGAAGACAGGTGAAAGGACTTATACCATGCTTCACCGTAGGGATGGTACCACGTATGAATTTCCTCCAGTCCTGATGCTTGGATTTCAGGCCAAAGAGCTGACATGTGCCTTTTACTGAGGAGTGGCTTCTGGCCAATCTACAATAAAGGCCTGATTGGTGAAGTGCTGCAGCGATGGTTGTCATTCTGAAAGGTTATCCCATCTCCACAGGGGAACTCTGGAGCTCTGTCAGAGTGACCATCGGATTTTTGGTCACCTCCCTGACCAAGGCCCTTCTCCCACAATTGCTAAGTTTGGCCGGGCGGCCAGCTATAGGAAGAGTCTTGGTGGTTCCAAACTCCTTTAATTTAAGAATGATTTAGGCCACTGTGATCTTGGGGACCTTCAATGCGGCAGACATTTTTGGCACCCTTCAACAGATCTGCTCCTTGACACAATCCTGTCTCGGAGCTATAAGGACAATTCCTGTCAAATGTGGGACCTTATATAGACAGGTATATAGACAGGTATGTGGCAGGTAGCCTAGTGGTTAGAGTATTGGGCCAGTAACCAAAAGGTTGCTGGAGCGAATCCCCGAGCTGACAAGGTAAAAATCTGTCATTCTGCCTCTGAACAAGGCAGTTAACCCACTGTTCCCCGGGAGGCAATCATTGTAAAATAAGAATTTGTTCTTAACTGACTTGCCTAGTTGAATAAAGGTTAAATAAAAAAATAAAAAAATAAACGTGCCTTTCCAAATCATGTCCAATGAATGGGAATCACTGCAGGTAGACTCCACTCAAGTTGTAGAAACATCTGAAGGATGATCAATGGAAACAGGATGCACCTGAGCTCAATTTCGAATCTCATAGCAAAGGGTCTGAATACCTATGTAAATATGATATTTCTGTTTTGCATTTTTCATCAATTTGCAAACATTTCAAAACACCTGTTTTCGCTTTGTTATTATGAGGTATTGTCTGTAGATTGATGAGGAAAATCATGAATTTAATCATTTTTAGAATAAGGCTGTAATGTAACAAAATGTTGAAAAATTCAAGGTGTCTGAATACTTTCCGAATGCACTGTAATAATTAACAGATTTATTTTTGCACCACCTACCGCAGTCGCCTATAATTAATGGTTTTGCCCACTAATAAAACATATCTTCCCTCCGGCGCGCCACTGTTTTATTTTAAGGCAGTTACAAAGCACTAGTGTATAGCATTAAAAGACACCTGCAAAATATAATGGTTAATCTATTTTGTTTTGCTGTTACATTTATGTCGCTGTTTCTTGTCCAGTGCACTCAGGGTGTTGTTACATATCATTTGAGAGGTGTGTACCACAAGCAATTTTTTCACAATGAGCACAGGCATGTCTGATTAGTCTTTTCTATATTGCAGGCTCTGGGAGAATCTCATTTGCTTGTGTCCTCTCTCCTCGCCTCCTTCTCAAAACCCATTGGAGGGTTCTCTGGCTTTCTTATCAAATAGGTTATGAGAAGGAGAGAGGATGGGAGGAGAATGCAATTGAGATTCTCCCACTGACTCTGAGTAGCCGTCCATCAGGCTAGCAAAGGTTGCACCTTTTCAGAAAACTGCATGTCCAGTAGCTCGCATGTTGTCAATGAATATGATGATATGTCAATGAAGATGAAAGCCGCACCGGTTTGAGTGTGTCAAGAACTGCAACACTGCTGGGGTTTTCACCCTCAACAGTTTATCAAGAATGGTCCACCACCCAAAGGACACCCAGACAACTTTACACAACTGTGGGAGATAATCGGAGTCAACAGGTGCCAGCATCCCTGTGGAAATCTTGTAGTGTCCCTGATGACGCTTTTGACGCTTTTCTGAAGGCAAAATGGGTTCGACTCAATATTAGGACATTTTGTACACTCAGTTTATATGGTTAAAACTTAAGGGCTCAAATGGGAGCAAGTGTACTGGAAGCAAAGCTATTGATATTGGGGCTGTATTCTGAAGGCAAAAGTATCTATTGGGTATATAGAGAATATTTTAACAGTAATGGATAACTAATTGCCTCACACAAGATGCTAACTTCAGGCCTGGTAGCCAACAATGCTATTGTCCCCTTTTATTAAATCTACTGTGGTGTCAGGGCCATGGATTCAGCACGCCACACATCAACGCCCAATGGTGAGCCAGCTCAATGCTTTTATCTTATACCACAATAAATTAGCCTAATTCAATGCAGGAAGACATTGATTTAGAAGAAAAACTGCTTGTTTAGAAATATCATACTTTTCGAGCATTAACCACTCTCACTTAAAAATCCCTGTCACCGTCACTATGCAGCTGTGTCAAAGAGTTGATCTTGTTAAAACTGGGATGTTGTTACTGGGTGAGGCTCCAACAGTGAGTGTTTCAAAGGCTTTGAGAAATAAAATAATGCTCATTAGTGGCACTTTTTTGTGAGGTGGACAGATTTAAAAGTGTCAGCATTCCATATGCAGTTTTTTTTACTGCCAGTTCAGCTCTATTTTTGTGGGCCCAAGTTCCTCCAGGCTCTGCACATTTAATGGCATGCATCTCTCCATGGTGACAGACCTGAAAGAGGCTATTTATTTGGCCTATATGCGCATGTTTCAAAATCATTAGCAAATTGTATTACACATGACCTTTTATTATTTTATAAACTCAATATTATTGTGCCTGCTGGTGTTCTCCTTGTCCTCAGTTTATAAATACATACATAGGGAACATGGTTTTATGTTGATAAAAGTAGAAACACATGGACTGATTCCACGTGGAGATAATTTTTCACTAATCTAGACTGCAGGGTTCAGAGACATTTCCTCCTACCATTTTAAAATCAAATTGACTTGTAAAAATCATGACTTAATCTCCTGTCCTAGCCTACAGATTACTTACTAATGATATCAAAAATCATTGGAGAACCACCAGATCTGAAGATCCATCACAAGTTCCATTCCAAGGGGGTCAGACTTCCATCTCAGGTAGCTGTAGAGGAGGCCCTCTTCTGCAGCGCTTGCTCACACAGTATATGATCATTAATATGATAGTGGGCTGAGCCAGTGAAAATCTCTGAGCAGCCTTGAAGAAAATCCAATTATGATCTTTGATTCCTCTAAAGAAACAGGATTACCTACAGTACCTGGTTAATGACATTTTCCTTCCCATTCATGGCCTTTCTAAATGAGAAGATCTGGAGACAATGTGGGTGTTTCAAGTGGACGAAGGATGATGACCATCAATACCTCACTCCTTGCAAGTCTTAGATGGACAGCACTCATCATACAAATAGCAGTAGTTTCATGATATCCTCACCGAGCTCAGCTTTACTCAGACACTTTATAGCCCTCTCCGTAACAAAAGCACAGAGTGTGGGTGAAACTGAGTGTTTTCTCTCACTTCGGTTTACACTGCAGTGAACTGAGAAACACCAGAGGGAAGGGTAGCCAGAGAGGGACAACTGGGCTCATCTTCTCATCTTCAATACTGAGAGTCTCGTGTGAGATAGAGAAACCTAGGCTAAAATTAATTAAGCTAAAATCATTGGATTTCAGAGACTGTGAAGCAAAATATTCAATAATGAAAAGAAATTCAGGAGGAGGATGGTGCTGGAGAATAGAATGGAGCCATACTCTAGGCACTATATGTTAAGATTTAGCTAGCACCAACACTACTAAACCATGCCAGATCTCTGATTATAGAACGGGTTGTTTGGATACTGGATGGTAATTGGTTGATAGCAGGGAGTTATAGCACCACAATCAGTGCATTCTCCAGGTAATGCCTGTTATCGTTTCCTTTAGATTTACCAATGCGCCTCCCCCGTTATAAACATAGCCTTCCCTTTAAAAAACGCTGAGACAATATTTCCTCTACTACTAGGCTAGTATTTGGTTTGCAACAGTTGGGGTGTGTCTAAACCTTGCTGTCTGCCTCTCCAACCTGTTGAAATTGTTTTTATTTTTAATTAAAAAATATATCTGATCTCCACCATTCCTGGTGGAGACAGATTCTGGAGGGAGTAATGCTATGACCAAAAGTAACCTTTTTGTAGCAGGTTAGGAAAATGTAAACAGCTGGTTAGGGAAATGAACGTGTCACGTTAGGATACTTAGATTAAGGTTAGAAAAAGGGTTATCTGTGCTCTATCTAGTCACAAATGCCTATTATGCTATATTGCAAATTATTGTTGTTTGTTCCCAAACTGGCCGAATGACAGAGCAATCCTTCAGCATCACAAGTTGGTTCAACTTCTTTAACATCATTGTGCGGTCCTGGCGCTGTCCTTTCAGCACCCTGAAGGGCACTCCAATAGCCTAAAATTACACTCATCAAGATCTGTCGTCTACGCTTAATAGCTCTACTCATCACTTATTATTATTACAAATACAAGATTATCACTTCTCACAATGGTGGATCAAAGCTTAATCAATGTCTTGCAAGATCACATAATGATTAGTTTGCATTTTACATAACAGAACCAAATATAATAGCATAGCATAGTAAGCCTATAATATTACTGTTACACAAAAAATACCTCCTCCACACTGGGCACTAATGTCAGTTCAAAGTCTAGTTTTGATTTACATTTGGTTGAATTGTCAACTAAAATTTCACCATATTATTGGATTTTGGTTAAAAGTTGTATGAAAAAAAGATGAAATACCCTAATGTCGATGACTTTTGCAAATCCAATTTGTTTTCCACATTGATTCAACTCCATCACATAGATTTTGGGGGTTGAAATGATGTGGAAACAACGCTGATTCAGGTTTTTGCCCAGTGGGTCATTTCTAATGAGATTTTAGCTTGGTTAGATGAAGCTGAATAGTCCCCCCAAAAATTACCATGCCCCAAAACTCATCAGAGCGTGACACTAGGCAGTATATGTTACCGGATTCAAGATGGTGGGTGTTTGATGCAAATTCCTACTTCACAGTAGGGCCATAATTTTTTTAAACAAAAATAGAAATTATAATAATAATACATGTGAACTTTCATATGCCTTAATAAGAAACTGGTGTGTGATCTGTAAATACGAATTGAAATGTTAAATAACGAGCCTAGTTCAGCCAAGCACAGAGCAAAAGGGAGAAAGACAGGACCCGTCCTGGCTTGCAATGATTGGCTGAGATAACGGATAATAATGGTGCTCGTGAACTTGTTTTTAATTACTAGGAAGGTATGAGAACCCAGGAATTATCGTGTGAATAACACCAAACTAAAGGATGTTCTTAGGCACAAGGTGAAGCCAAGGAAACAGCCCTTAGCAGTGTGTTATTCTCAACAATTCCAAAAAAATGTTAAGGTTCATTTAAAGTTCTGAATGAAAAGTGAAAAGACGTCTTTTCAGGATGTTTTAAAAGACTGCTTTTCCGGACGTTGAAAATATGTATTTTCCAGATGTTGAACAACTTATTTTCTGGATGTTGAAATCAGGTACATTTTCAGTTCTGGATGAAAGTTGAAAAGACAGCTTTCCGTAAGTTTCAAAAATGTATTTTCCAAACGTTAATATTGGATTCATTTTCAGTGTTCGGCCCTACAAACGTCCCGTAAAACTCAGATAATGAGCACTTTACGTGTAAATGTCCAGAAACAGTTCAGTAAATCCCCAGAAATGACCACACACGCCCACCTACTTACCAGAAGATGTCTTGAAATTCCAATGCACGCCTTTGACATCAGTTGAACTAAATCTCCGCCTACGTCTCTCCCATAAATGTCAGTAAATGACTGTGCATTTGCTCAAGGTTGCGCATGCTTATTTGCCCCATTGAATGCTGATGCTGCTCATTACTAGCTTGCCTTAGAGGCTGTCACTGGTATATTAAGAACAATGAATTAATTACAGTGAATTATTAATGAATTAATACATGACTTTTAATTATTAATATCACACATCAGGGTTTCTACACCTTTTTAGAAATAAAATTCAAGCACCAGTATCAATGGTTTTTCCAGCACCTCACGACATTGCTATACTAAAACATCTCTTAGTTCCTTGAATAAAACACACAATCCAATTAACCACTACTTGAAGGATAATTAATTTCAAATGAGCAGGAGAAAGCATACCTCAGATGAATATGAACGAGCCTATTTAAAATTCCAAGATCAACTATTACTGACGAGTCACCCAGCTTGGCCCAGGGTGAGCCTCCATTGGGGTTATTGTGTTTCTATGGTGTTGAGGGGTCTGTGTAATCTAGGTTGCTTTGACAAAAACTCCCCAGACATGATTCATGTTAATTTATTTATAACCCTTATTTTATCAAGTAAGTTGACTGAGAACACATTCTCATTTACAGTATAGTTACAGAGGAGATGAATGAGCCAATTGGAAACTTGGGATGATTAGGTGGCCATGATAGTGTGAGGAACAGATTGGGAAATTATCCAGGACACCAGGGTTAACACCTCTATTTACAATAAGTGCCATAGGATTGGTAGTGACCACAGATAGTCAGGACACCCTTTAAACGTCCCATCCTAAAGATAGCACCCTACACAGGGCAATGTCCTGGGACATTTATTTTTAGACCAGAGGAAAGAGTGCTTCCTACTGGCCCTCCAACACCACTTCCAGCAGCATCTGGTCTCCCAGCCAGGACCAACCCTGCTTAGCTTCAGAGGCAAGCCCTTGGCTGCAACCCTTCTAATTTAGTGTACCTTGCGTGCACAACCAATGTGGAATTCCAGGTCTCGAACAGCATTTGGAACTGGCAATCTGCGGGCAAGAACACGGAGTTCATTTCAGCCTATGCTGCCCTTCAGTCCCTTGACCTTTTGGCCCCGATTGTGACATGGACCACCATAGAGAATACTGTGCCTCGAGCAGCTTCCTATTCATCTGATTACGTTTCTTTTCATAGTCCAAGATTATCTGGTTGTCGCAGTGGTGGCACAGGGTTACTCATTTCTCCTAACTCGAGGTGTTCTCTTTCATCCCTCACTCACCTGTACATCTGAGTATTTGAATTTCATGATGTCACTGTCACTTGTCCACTCAAGCTGAACATTGTTGTCATCTATCATCCACTAGGTGACCTTGGAGAGTTCCTCAATGAGCTTAACGCCTTGATAAGCTAATTTCCTGACGATAGCTCACCTCTCTTCGTACTTTCCGACTTCAACCTCCCAATGTCTGCCTTCGATTAATTTCTTTCCAACTCTCTCTTTCCCCTCCTCTTTTGAGCATGTCCATTCCCGATCATGTGACATGTCTGTGCTCTGTGACATCTCCCTCATTAGGAATGAGAGCACAGAAACATTGTTTGGGGAGGTAAATCTGTGAGTGTAAAAGAGATTGCAAAAGTATTACATTTGTGTAGCTTAATGTTACAACTAAATTGATCACTTTCCAGAAGAATCTACTGGACTAGCTAATTGCCTTTGCAAAAATGTATGTCTCACTATGTTTGTATATATTTTGCATCAGGGTTTGAACCAGGTTAGCTAGCTAGCTAGTTTGTTAGTTAGCTAGCTAGTGTATTTGGTTATCACTAAAGATTATAAAAACCACAACATGTACACCCATGCATTGTATGGGCAAAAACAGTACATATCATTCACTCTATTTACACGGTGCTAATTATGCAAACAAATTATAGAAGAGGCCTGTGTATTAAATGTAACAGAAAATCCATGAACAGCTAACTAACAACATAGCTAAGGTAAAAGTAGTTAGCTAGTGCCTAGAGCTAGGCTAGCTAACATTAGCAGTTAGGAATTAGCATGTGACTGTTTGATACAAATCCTTAAAAAGTTAACTTCTAAAATACATATATTTAGCGTAGTTCATATGTACACATGTAAATACACTTAATATATGGGAAAGTTTGTAAAAGTCAGAAATAAAAATAATCTGAGATGCCATCTTGTTCTCATTAACTTACATACAAAGTTAGAGAGCTTTGCTACACTCAAATGAATAGGAAAACAATTCCTTAAAACACTTAAATTAGACAAACAATTACCATAAAATGCAATAGTTTACATAAATAAATTCTCTAGATTTGGAAAACTAAACCATGCTTAAAAATGGTACAAATAGAAATACAGAGTTGGTTTTTATTCACTGGACTTCTCTTCAAACACATGAAGAAAAGGCCTGCGCTTGCAGCAGTTAAGAGTGAAATTATGTGCACAACCTGGATGTTTCCAGAAACTTAGGTTGGAGTCATTAAAGCTCGTACTCCTGGCTAGCGTTTCCATCCACTTAGCTTGAAGCTAGCCCGGCCAGAGCTCCTGTACTACCACCGAATCATATTCCTGGGCTACAATATCCGGACCCCTTCTACAGCCGGTACGGGGCATGGAACCCCGCAGATCCCTTACGACTGGAATACCGAAATAATCTGCCCGAGGACTCCAACAGGCCCCTCAGGCGCGACGCCCGCTGAAGGCCCATTATGCTAACCAGCTGGGCCTGCTAGCTACCTAGAGCTACTTGGAACCCTACTAATTCCACAACCGATCTATCGACGTCACTGCATGAAGAGGCAAAAACAGACTTAACCCCATCGCGGCATCCCCCAAAGGCTAACTTTCTAGCACCTGCTATCTGCTTGTTTGCTAACCCGGCCTGCTTACTGCTAGCCTGCCCCGGTCTACTAACTGCTAGCTTGTTTAGCCCCGGTCTGCTAACTGCTAGCTTGTTTCACCCCGGCCTACTAACTGTTAGCTTGTTAGCACAGGCCTGCTAACTGTCTGAATCGCTGTGTCCCCAGCCAGCCCAACCACTCACTGGACCCATATTTATTTTCAATCTCTTTTCGATTTTTTATTTGATTGTACCTTCCAGTAACCTGCCTCACCCAATGTGATATGGAATCGCTATTATTTTTAATTTTAGAATACATTCAAGAACCTCCAGAAGCTAACCAGCTAATTAGCTACAAGCTGTTTAGTCATTGTTACCCACTGCTAGCGGCTTTTACCTTCTGCACAGCCAGTCCTATTTTTAGCCTGGATAATACTCGCCAGTCTACCAGTATCGAACTATCTCTCCACAACAACTCCAAATTCCTGCCGCAATCCCTGGACCACTACTTCTGATCTTCACAGCTAGCTTGCACCCAGTACCGAAGCTATCCCTGAGGCCCACCTCCCAGCCTACTCAGCTGTTCACCCGAACCCCACTCATACACAGCTAGAGCCCAATACTCCACCGGATCCTTGCTGTAAACTCTGGACCTTGGCTAACACCACTGCCACGAAGCTAGCACCAGTTAGCCGTGAGCCAGGCACATCTCCCTGCTAGCAAACTAAATTCTACAATACCTCTTTCGCCATCTGGATTCTCTGTCGACACGGCCCCCCGCCCCAGCACCACGACTGGTCTGATGAATACTCTATCCGCTGTGCCTTCAACCGGCCTCCATCTGAGTAGACCCCCCTACCACCCCCGGGCTACTAACTTTAAACGCTGTGTCACCCACCAGGTAGCGTAGTGGTGGCTTCCCTGTTCCCTCTACTGCTGCCCCCTGGACACTATGATCACTTGGCTACATAGCTGATGCCTGCTGGACTGTCCATTAATCACGGTACTCCATTCTGTTTATATATGTTTTATCTGTCGGCCCCAGCCGCGAACTCAGGCTCTGTGTGTAGTTAATCTGACCCTCTCTGCCTAGTCATCACCATTTTACCTACTGTTGTTGTGTTAGCTGACTAGCTGTTGTTGTCTCACCTGTTGTTTTAGCAAGCTCTTCCAATCAAGACCTGCGAGTACTTTATGCCTTGCTGTATGTCTCTCTCAAATATCAATATGCCTTATATACTGTTGTTCAGGTTAGTTATCATTGTTTTAGTTTACAATGGAGCCCCTAGTTCCACTCCTCATACCTCCTTTGTCCCACCTCCCACACATGCGGTGACCTCACCCATTATAACCAGCATGTCCAGAGATACAACCTCTCTTATCATCACCCAGTGCCTGGGATTACCTCCGCTGTACCCGCAACCCACCATACCCCTGTCTGCACATTATGCCCTGAAAATATACTACCACGCCCATAAATCTCATCCTTTTATTCCTTGTCCCCAACGCTCTAGGCGACCAATTTTGATAGCCTTTAGCCACACCCTCATCCTACTCCTCCTCTGTTCATCGGGTGATGTGGAGGTAAAACCAGGCGCTGCATGTCCCCAGGCACCCTCATTTGTTGACTTCTGTGATCAAAAAAGCCTTGGTTTCATGCATGTCAACATCAGAAGCCTCCTCCTTAAGGTTGTTTTACTCACTGCTTTAGCACACTCTACCAACCCTGATGTCCTTGCCGTGTCTGAATCCTGGCTCAGGAAGGCCACCAAAAATTATGAGATTTCCATACCCAACTATAACACTTTCCGTCTGTAGAGGCGGCAGTGTAGCGTAGTGGTTAGAGTATTGGGCTAGTAACCAAAAGGTTGCAAGTTCAAATCCCTGAGCTGACAAGGTATAAAATCTGTCGTTCTGCCCCTGAACAGGCAGTTAACCCACTGTTCCTAGGCCATCATTGAAGATAAGAATTTGTTCTTAACTGACTTGCCTAGTAAAATAAATGAAAAATAAATAGAGATAGCCTGCAAAGTTCTGTCATACTTTCCAGGTCTATGTCCAAACAGTTCAAACTTCTAATTTTAAAAATGAATCTCTCCAGAAATAGGTCTCTCACTGTTGCCGCCTGCTACCGACCCCCTCAGCTCCCAGCTGTGCCCTGGACACCATCTGTGAATTGATCGCACCCATCTAGCTTCAGAGTTTGTTCTGTTAGGTGACCTAAACTGGGATATGCTTAACAGCCCGGCAGTCCACACTCAAGAACCTCCAGAAGCTAACCAGCTAACTAGCTACAAGCTATTTAGTCATTGTTAGTTTTTTAACCTGGATAACACTCGCCAGTCCAGCCCCCCTGCCCCATGGACTCTGATCACTTGGCTACATAGCTGATGCACGCTGGACTGTCCATTAATCACGGTACTCCATTCTGCTTGTTTGTTTTATCTGTCGGCCTCGTTGCCTAGTCAATGCCATTTTACCTGCTGTTGTTATGCTAGCTGATTAGCTGTTGTTTCACCCACTGTTTTAGCTAGCTTTCCCAGTTCAACACCTGTGATTACTGTATGCCTCGCTGTATGTCTCTCTCAATTGTCAATATGCCTTGTATACTGTTGCTCAGGTTAGTTATCATTGTTTTAGTTCACAATGGAGCCCCTTGTCCCACTCCTCATACCCCTGATACCTCCTTTGTCCCACCTCCCACATATGCGGTGACCTCACCCATTACAACCAGCATGTCTAGAGATAAAACCTCTCTCATCATCACCCAGTGCCTGGGCTTACCTCCGCTGTACCCGCACCCCACCATACCCCTGTCTGCGCATTATGCCCTGAATATATTCTACCATGCCCAGATACCTGCTCCTCTTATTCTTTGTCCCCAACGCTCTAGGCGACCAGTTTTGATAGCCTTTAGCCGCACCCTCATACTACTCCTTCTCTGTTCCGCGGGTGATGTGGAGGTAAACCCAGGCCCTGCATGTCCCCAGGCACCCTCATTTGTTGACTTCTGTGATCGAAAAAGCCTTGGTTTCATGCATGTCAACATCAGAAGCCTTCTCCCTAAGTTTGTTTTACTCACTGCTTTAGCACACTCTGCTAACCCTGATGTCCTTGCCGTGTCTGATTCCTGGCTCAGGAAGGCCACCAAAAATTCAGAGATTTCCATACCCAACTATAACATCTTCCGTCAAGATAGAACTGCCAAAGGGGGAGGAGTTGCAGTCTACTGCAGAGATAGCCTGCAAAGTAATGTCATACTTTCCAGGTCCATACCCGAACAGTTCGAACTACTAATTCTGAAAATTACTTTCTCCAGAAATAAGTCGCTCACTGTTGCCGCCTGCTACCGACCCCCCCCCAGCTCCCAGCTGTGCCCTGGACACCATTTGTGAATTGATTGCCCCCCATCTAGCTTCAGAGTTTGTTCTGTTAGGTGACCTAAACTGGGATATGCTTAACACCCCGGCAGTCCTACAATCTAAGCTAGATGCCCTCAATCTCACACAAATCATCAAGGAACCCACCAGGTACAACCCAAACTCTGTAAGTAAGGGCACCCTCATAGACGTCATCCTGACCAACTGGCCCTCCAAATACACCTCCGCTGTCTTCAATCAGGATCTCAGCGACCACTGCCTCATTGCCTGTATCCGCTACGGTGCCGCAGTCAAACGACCACCCCTCATCACTGTCAAACGCTCCCTAAAACACTTCTGTGAGCAGGCCTTTCTAATCGACCTGGCCCGGGTACCCTGGAAGGACATTGACCTCATCCCGTCAGTTGAGGATGCCTGGTCATTCTTTAAGAGTAACTTCCTCACCATTTTAGATAAGCATGCTCCGTTCAAAAAATGCAGAACTAAGAACAGATACAGCCCTTGGTTCACTCCAGACCTGACTGCCCTCGACCAGCACAAAAACATCCTGTGGCGGACTGCAATAGCATCGAACAGTCCCCGCGATATGCAACTGTTCAGGGAAGTCAGGAACCAATACACGCAGTCAGTCAGGAAAGCTAAGGCCAGCTTCTTCAGGCAGAAGTTTGCATCCTGTAGCTCCAACTCCAAAAAGTTCTGGGACACTGTGAAGTCCATGGAGAACAAGAGCACCTCCTCCCAGCTGCCCACTGCACTGAGGCTAGGGAACACGGTCACCACCGACAAATCCATGATTATTGAAAACTTCAACAAGCATTTCTGAACGGCTGGCCATGCCTTCCGCCTGGCTACTCCAACCTCGACCAACAGCTCCGGCCCCCCCGCAGCTCCTCGCCCAAGCCTCTTCAGGTTCTCCTTTACCCAAATCCAGATAGCAGATGTTCTGAAAGAGCTGCAAAACCTGGACCCGTATAAATCAGCTGGGCTTGACAATCTGGACCCTCTATTTCTGAAACTATCCGCCGCCATTGTCGCAACCCCTATTACCAGCCTGTTCAACCTCTCTTTCATATCGTCTGAGATCCCCAAGGATTGGAAAGCTGCCGCAGTCATCCCCCTCTTCAAAGGGGTGACACCCTGGACCCAAACTGTTACAGACCTATATCCATTCTGCCTTGCCTATCTAAGGTCTTCGAAAGCCAAGTCAACAAACAGGTCACTGACCATCTCGAATCCCACCGTACCTTCTCCGCTATGCAATCTGGTTTCCGAGCCGGTCACGGGTGCACCTCAGCCACACTCAAGGTACTAAACGACATCATAACCGCCATCGATAAAAGACAGTACTGTGCAGCCGTCTTCATCGACCTTGCCAAGGCTTTCGACTCTGTCAATCACCATATTCTTATCGGCAGACTCAGTAGCCTCGGTTTTTCGGATGACTGCCTTGCCTGGTTCACCAACTACTTTGCAGACAGAGTTCAGTGTGTCAAATCGGAGGGCATGCTGTCCGGTCCTCTGGCAGTCTCTATGGGGGTGCCACAGGGTTCAATTCTCTGGCCGACTCTTTTCTCTGTATATATCAATGATGTTGCTCTTGCTGCGGGCGATTCCCTGATCCACCTCTACGCAGACGACACCATTCTATATACTTTCGGCCTGTCATTGGACACTGTGCTATCTAACCTCCAAACGAGCTTCAATGCCATACAACACTCCTTCCGTGGCCTCCAACTGCTCTTAAACGCTAGTAAAACCAAATGCATGCTTTTCAACCGATCGCTGCCTGCACCCGCATGCCCGACTAGCATCACCACACTGGATGGTTCCGACCTTGAATATGTGGACACCTATAGGTACCTAGGTGTCTGGCTAGACTGCAAACTCTCCTTCCAGACCCATATCAAACATCTCCAATCGAAAATCAAATCAAGAGTCGGCTTTCTATTCTGTAACAAATCCTCCTTCACTCACACTGCCAAGCTTACCCTAGTAAAACTGACTATCCTACCAATCCTCGACTTCGGCGATGTCATCTACAAAATTGCTTCCAACACTCTTCTCAGCAAACTGGATGCAGTTTATCACAGTGCCATCCGTTTTGTCACTAAAGCACCTTATACTACCCACCACTGCGACTTGTATGCTCTAGTCGGCTGGCCCTCGCTACATATTCGTCGCAAGACCCACTGGCTCCAGGTCGTCTACAAGGCCATGCTAGGTAAAGCTCCGCCTTATCTCAGTTCACTGGTCACGATGGCAACACCCATCCGTAGCACGCGCTCCAGCAGGTGTATCTCACTGATCATCCCTAAAGCCAAAACCTCATTCGGCCGCCTTTCGTTCCAGTACTCTGCTGCCTGTGACTGGAACAAATTGCAAAAATCGCTGAAGTTGGAGACCTTTATCTCCCTCACCAACTTCAAACATCAGCTATCTGAGCAACTAACCGATCGCTGCAGCTGTACATAATCTATTGGTAAATAGCCCACCCATTTTCACCTACCTCATCCCCACAGTTTTTATTTATTTACTTTCCTGCTCTTTTGCACACCAATATCTCTACCTGTACATGATCATTTATCAATCCAGTGTTAATCTGCAATATTGTAATTATTCGCCTACCTCCTCATGCCTTTTGCACACATTGTATATAGACTCCCCTTTTTTTCTACTGTGTTATTGACTTGTTAATTGTTTACTCCATGTGTAACTCTGTGTTGTCTGTTCACACTGCTATGCTTTATCTTGGCCAGGTCGCAGTTGTAAATGAGAACTTGTTCTCAACTAGCCTACCTGGATAAATAAAGGTGAAAAAAAAATAAACAAAAAAAAAAAAAAGTCCTACAATCTAAGTTAGATGCCCTCAATCTCACACAAATCATCAAGGAACCCACTAGGTACAACCTAAATCTGTAAACATGGGCACCCTAATTGACCCTAATTGACATGCTTCAAGAGGGCCACCATTGTTCCTGTTCCCAAGAAAGCTAAGGTAACTGAGCTAAAACGACTACCGCCCGTAGCACTCACTTCCGTCATCATGAAGTGCTTTGAGAGACTACTCAAGGACCATATCACCTCCACCCTACCTGACACCCTAGACCCACTCCAATTTGCTTACCGCCCAAATAGGTCCACAGACGACGCAATCTCAACCACACTGCACACTGCCCTAACCCATCTGGACAAGAGGAATACCTATGTGAGAATGCTGTTCATCGACTACAGCTCGGCATTTAACACCATAGTACCCTCCAAGCTCGTCATCAAGCTCGAGACCCTGGGTCTCGACCCCGCCCTGTGCAACTGGGTACTGGACTTCCTGACGGGCCGCCCCCAGGTGGTGAGGGTAGGCAACAACATCTCCACCCCGCTGATCCTCAACACTGGGGCCCCACAAGGGTGCGTTCTGAGCCCTCTCCTGTACTCCCTGTTCACCCACGACTGCGCGGCCACGCACGCCTCCAACTCAATCATCAAGTTTGCGGATGACACAACAGTGGTAGGCTTGATTACCAACAACGACGAGACGGCCTACAGGGAGGAGGTGAGTGCCCTCGGAGTGTGCTGTCAGGCCAATAACCTCACACTCAATGTCAACAAAACAAAGGAGATGATTGTGGACTTCAGGTAACCTCAGAGGGAACACCCCCTATCCACATCGATGGAACAGTAGTGGAGAGGGTAGTAAGTTTTTAGTTCCTCGGCATACACATCACAGACAAACTGAATTGGTCCACTCACACAGACAGCATCGTGAAGAAGGCGCAGCAGCGCCTCTTCAACCTCAGGAGGCTGAAGAAATTCGGCTTGTCACCAAAAGCACCCACAAACTTCTACAGATGCACAATCGATAGTATCCTGGCGGGCCGTAAGGCTCTCCAGAGGGTAGTGAGGTCTGCACAACGTATCACCGGGGGCAAACTACCTGCCCTCCAGGACACCTACACCACCCGATGTTACAGGAAGGCCACAAAGATCATCAAGGACAACACCCCACCGAACCACTGCCTGTTCACCCCGCTATCATCCAGAAGGCGAGGTCAGTACAGGTGCATCAAAGCTGGGACCGAGAGACTGAAAAACAGCTTCTATCTCAAGGCCATCAGACTGTTAAACAGCAACCACTAACATTTAGTGACTGTTGTTCATTTATCGCCCTCCAGGTTCCCTCGGAGAGTTCATCAATGAGCTTGATGCCTTGATAAGCTCCTTTACTGAGGACGGCTCACCTCTCACAGTCCTGGGCGACTTTAACCTCCCCCACGTCTACCTTTGACTCATTCCTCTCTGCCTCCTTCTTTCCACTCCTCTCCTCTTTTGACCTCACCCTCTCACCTTCCCCCCCTACTCACAAGGCAGGCAATACGCTCGACCTCATCTTTACTAGATGCTGTTCTTCCACTAACCTCATTGCAACTCCCCTCCAAGTCTCCGACCACTACCTTGTATCCTTTTCCATCTCGCTCTCATCCAACACTTCCCACACTGCCCCTACTCGGATGGTATCGCGCCGTCCCAACCTTCGCTCTCTCTCCCCCGCTACTCTCTCCTCTTCCATCCTATCATCTCTTCCCTCTGCTCAAACCTTCTCCAACCTATCTCCTGATTCTGCCTCCTCAACCCTCCTCTCTTCCCTTTCTGCATCCTTTGACTCTCTATGTCCCCTATCCTCCAGGCCGGCTCGGTCCTCCCCTCCCCGCTCCGTGGCTCGACGACTCATTGCGAGCTCACAGAACAGGGCTCCGGGCAGCCGAGTGGAAATGGAGGAAAACTCGCCTCCCTGCGGACCTGGCATCCTTTCACTCCCTCCTCTCTACATTTTCCTCCTCTGTCTCTGCTGCTAAAGCCACTTTCTACCACTCTAAATTCCAAGCATCTGCCTCTAACCCTAGGAAGCTCTTGCCACCTTCTCCTCCCTCCTGAATCCTCCTCCCCCTCCCCCCTCCTCCCTCTCTGCAGATGACTTCGTCAACCATTTTGAAAAGAAGGTCGGCGACATCCGATCCTCGTTTGCTAAGTCAAACGACACCGCTGGTTCTGCTCACACTGCCCTACCCTGTGCTCTGACCTCTTTCTCCCCTCTCTCTCCAGATGAAATCTCGCTTCTTGTGAAGGCCGGCCGCCCAACAACCTGCCCGCTTGACCCTATCCCTCCTCTCTTCTCCAGACCATTTCCGGAGACCTTCTCCCTTACCTCACCTCGCTCATCAACTCATCCCTGACCGCTGGCTACGTCCCTTCCGTCTTCAAGAGAGCGAGAGTTGCACCCCTTCTGAAAAAACCTACACTCGATCCCTCCGATGTCAACAACTACAGACCAGTATCCCTTCTTTCTTTTCTCTCCAAAACTCTTGAACGTGCCGTCCTTGGCCAGCTCTCCCGCTATCTCTCTCAGAATGACCTTCTTGATCCAAATCAGTCAGGTTTCAAGACTAGTCATTCAACTGAGACTGCTCTTCTCTGTATCACGGAGGCGCTCCGCACTGCTAAAGCTAACTCTCTCTCCTCTGCTCTCATCCTTCTAGACCTATCGGCTGCCTTCGATACTGTGAACCATCACATCCTCCTCTCCACCCTCTCCGAGTTGGGCATCTCCGGCGCGGCCCACGCTTGGATTGTGTCCTACCTGACAGGTCGCTCCTACCAGGTGGCGTGGCGAGAATCTGTCTCCTCACCACGCGCTCTCACCACTGGTCCCCCAGGGCTCTGTTCTAGGCCCTCTCCTATTCTCGCTATACACCAAGTCACTTGGCTCTGTCATAACCTCACATGGTCTCTCCTATCATTGCTATGCAGACGACACACAATTAATCTTCTCCTTTCCCCCTTCTGATGACCAGGTGGCGAATCGCATCTCTGCATGTCTGGCAGACATATCAGTGTGGATGACGGATCACCACATCAAGCTGAACCTCGGCAAGACAGAGCTGCTCTTCCTCCCGGGGAAGGACTGCCCGTTCCATGATCTAGCCATCACGATTGACAACTCCATTGTGTCCTCCTCCCAGAGCGCTAAGAACCTTGGCGTGATCCTGGACAACACCCTGTCGTTCTCAACTAACATCAAGGCGGTGGCCCGTTCCTGTAGGTTCATGCTCTACAACATCCGCAGAGTACGACCCTGCCTCACACAGGAAGCGGCGCAGGTCCTAATCCAGGCACTTGTCATCTCCCGTCTGGATTACTGCAACTCGCTGTTGGCTGGGCTCCCTGCCTGTGCCATTAAACCCCTACAACTCATCCAGAACGCCGCAGCCCGTCTGGTGTTCAACCTTCCCAAGTTCTCTCACGTCACCCCGCTCCTCCGCTCTCTCCACTGGCTTCCAGTTGAAGCTCGCATCCGCTACAAGACCATGGTGCTTGCCTACGGAGCTGTGAGGGGAACGGCACCGCAGTACCTCCAGGCTCTGATCAGGCCCTACACCCAAACAAGGGCACTGCGTTCATCCACCTCTGGCCTGCTCGCCTCCCTACCACTGAGGAAGTACAGTTCCCGCTCAGCCCAGTCAAAACTGTTCGCTGCTCTGGCCCCCCAATGGTGGAACAAACTCCCTCACGACGCCAGGACAGCGGAGTCAATCACCACCTTCCGGAGACACCTGAAACCCCACCTCTTTAAGGAATACCTAGGATAGGATAAAGTAATCCTTCTCACCCCCCCCCCCTTAAATGATTTAGATACACTATTGTAAAGTGGCTGTTCCACTGGATGTCATAAGGTGAATTCACCAATTTGTAAGTCGCTCTGGATAAGAGCGTCTGCCAAATGACTTAAATGTAAATGTAAATGCATTGAGTGGCTGCTGCCAACACACTGACTCAACTCCAGCCACTTCAATAATGGGAATTGATGGGAAAGGATGTAAAATATATCACTAGCCACTTTAAACAATGCTACCTAATATAATGTTTACTTACCCTACATTATTCATCTCATATGTATACGTATATACTGTACTCTATCATCTACTGCATCCTTATGTAATACATGTATCACTAGCCACTTTAACTATGCCACTTTGTTTACATACTCATCTCATATGTATATACTGTACTCGATACCATCTACTGTATCTTGTCTATGCTGCTCTGCACCATCACTCATTCATATCTTTATGTAAATATTCTTTATCCCCTTACACTGTGTATAAGAAATTAGTTTTGGAATTGTTAGTTAGATTGCTTGTTGGTTATAACTGCATTGTCGGAACTGGAAGCACAAGCATTTCGCTACACTCGCATTAATCTGCTAACCATGTGTATGTGACAAATAAAATTTAATTTGATTTGATTTGACATTATCCTAACCAACTTGCCCTCCAAATACACCTCTGCTGTCTTTAATCAGGATCTCAGCGATCACTGCCTCATTGCCTCTATCCGCTACGGGTCCGCGGTCAAACGACCACCCCTCATCACTGTCAAACGTTCCCTAAAACACTTCTGCGAGCAGGCCTTTCCATTCGACCTGTCCCGGGTATCCTGGAAGGATATTGACCTCATCCCGTCAGTTAGTCATTCTTTAATTTAAAAGTAACTTTCTCACCATTTTAGACAAGCATGCTCCGTTAAAAAAATGCAGAACTAAGAACAGATATAGCCTTGGTTCACTCCAGACCTGACTGCCCTCGACCAGCACAAAAACATCCTGTGGCGGACTGCAATAGCTTTGAATATTCCCCGCGATATGCAACTGTTCAGGGAAGTCAGGAACCAATACACGCAGTCAGTCAGGAAAGCCAAGTCCAGCTTTTCAAGCAGAAATTTGCATGCTGTAGCTCCAACTCCAAAACGTTCTGGGACACTGTGAAGTCCATGGAGAACAAGAGCACCTCCTCCCAGCTGCCCACTGCACTGAGGCTAGGTAACACGGTCACCACCAATAAATCCGTGATAATCGAAAACTTCAACAAGCATTTCTCAACGGCTGGCCATGCCTTCCTCCTGGCTACTCCAACCTCGGCCAACAGCTCCCCCCCCCCGCAGCTCCTCGCCCACGCCTCCCCAGCTTCTCCTTTACCCAAATCCAGATAGCAGATGTTCTGAAAGGGCTGCAAAACCTGGACCCATACAAGTCAGCTGGGCTTGACAATCTGGACCCTCTATTTCTGAAACTGTCCGCCGCCATTGTCGCAACCCCTGTTACCAGCCTGTTCAACCTCTCCTTCGTATCATCTGAGATCCCCAAGGATTGGAAAGCTGCCGCGGTCATCCCCCTCTTCAAAGGGGGAGACACCCTGGACCCAAACTGTTACAGACCTATATCCATCCTGCCCTGCCTATCTAAGCTCTTCGAAAGCCAAGTCAACAAACAGATCACTGACCATCTCGAATCCCACCGTACCTTCTCCGCTGTGCAATCCGGTATCCGAGCCGGTCACGGGTGCACCTCAGCCATCCTCAAGGTACTAAACGACATCATAACCGCCATCGATAAAAGACAGCACTGTGCAGTCGTCTTCATCGACCTTGCCAAGGCTTTCGACTCTGTCAATCACCATATTCTTATCGGCAGACTCAGTAGCCTCGGTTTTTCGGATGACTGCCTTGCCTGGTTCACCAACTACTTTGCAGACAGAGTTCAGTGTGTCAAATCGGAGGGCATGCTGTCCGGTCCTCTGGCAGTCTCTATGGGGGTGCCACAGGGTTCAACTACTTTTTCTCTGTATATATCAATGATGTTGCTCTTGCTGCGGGCGATTCCCTGATCCACCTCTACGTCACCATTCTATATACTTTCGGCCTGTCATTGGACACTGTGCTATCTAACCTCCAAACGTTCAATGCCATACAACACTCCTTCCGTGGCCTCCAACTGCTCTTAAACGCTAGTAAAACCAAATGCATGCTTTTCAACCGTTCGCTGCCTGCACCCGGCCGACTAGCATCACCACACTGGATGGTTCCGACCTAGAATATGTGGACATCTATAAGTACCTAGGTGTCTGGCTAGACTGCAAACTCTCCTTCCAGACCCATATCAAACATCTCCAATCCAAAATCAAATCTAGAGTCGGCTTTCTATTCTGTAACAAAGCATCCTTCACTCACACTGCCAAACCTATCCTAGTAAAACTGACTATCCTACCAATCCTCGACTTCGGCGATGTCATCTACAAAATTGCTTCCAATACTCTACTCAGCAAACTGGATGCAGTTTATCACAGTGCCATCCGTTTTGTTACTAAAGCACCTTATACCACCCACCACTGCGACCTGTATGCTCTAGTCGGCTGGCCCTCGCTACATGTTCATCGCCAGACCCACTGCTTTCAGGTCATCTACAAGGCCATGCTAGGTAAAGCTCCGCCTTATCTCAGTTCACTGGTCACGATGGCAACACCCATCCGTAGCACGCGCTCCAGCAGGTGTATCTCACTGATCATCCCTAAAGCCAAAACCTAATTTGGCCGCTTTTCCTTCCAGTTCTCTGCTGCCTGCGACTGGAACAAATTGCAAAAATCTCCCTCACCAACTTTAAACATCTGCTATTTGAGCAGCTAACCAATCGCTGCAGCTGGACATAGTTCATCGGTGTATAGCCCACCCAATTTACCTACCTCATCCCCATACTGTTTTTATCTTATTTACTTTTCTGCTCTTTTGCACACCAGTAGCTCTACCTGCACATGTTCATCTGATCATTTATCACTCCAGTGTTAATCTGCTAAATTGTAATTATTCACTCATATGGCCTTTTTATTGCCTACCTCCTCATGCCTTTTGCACACAATGTATATAGTTTTTTTTGTACGATGTTATTGACTTGTTTATTGTTTATTGTTTACTCCATGTGTAACTCTGTGTTGTTGTCTGTTCACACTGCTATGCTTTATCTTGGCCAGGTCGCAGTTGCAAATGAGAACTTGTTCTCAATTAGCCTACCTGGTTAAATAAAGGTGAAAAAAATTAGAGTACAATGGAGTTTAATTCTACAGTTTAGCTGAGTAGAGAATAATATTGTACATACTGTATCAATCAATCAAATTGATTTATAAAGCCCTTTTAACCTCTTGGAACTCTAGGGGCAGTATTTCATTTTTGGAAAAAAAGACGTGCCCGTTTTAAGCGCAATATTTTGTCACAAAAAGATGCTCGACTATGCATATAATTGATAGCTTTGGAAAGAAAACACTCTGACTCTGAGTTTCCAGAACTGCAAAGATATTGTCTGTGAGTGCCCCAGAACAGGAGCTACAGTCAAAACCAAAATGAAACTGCAACCAGGAAATGAGCAGGATTATATGGCTGTGAATGCGACAGGAATGAGCCTGCCCTATCTATCGTGTCCCCAAGGTGTCTGCAGCATTGTGACGTATTTGTAGGCATATCATTGGAAGATTGACCATAAGAGACTACATTTGCCAGGTGTCCGCCCGGTGTCCTCCGTCGAAATTGGTGCGTCATTTTCAGCTGCTGGTATTTTTCCATGGGATTCTGAGACCAAAGCAGGCTTCCACGAACGGCATATCAAAGAAGAGATATGTGAAAAAACACCTTGAGGATTGATTCTAAACAACGTTTGCCATGTTTCGGTCGATATTATGGAGTTAATTTGGAAAAAGTTTGACGTTTTGGTGACTGAATTTTCGGTTCGTTTCGGTAGCCAAATGTGATGTACAAAACGGAGCGATTTCTCCTACACAAAGAATCTTTCAGGAAAAACTGAACATTTGCTATGTAATTGAGAGTCTCCTCATTGAAAACATCCGAAGTTCTTCAAAGGTAAATGATTTTATTTGATTGGTTTTCTGGTTTTTGTGAAAATGTTGCATGCTAAATGATACGCTAAATGCTACGCTAGCTATCAATACTCTTACACAAATGCTTGATTTGCTATGGTTCAAAAGCATATTTTGAAAATCTGAGATGAAAGTGTTGTTAAGAAAAGGCTAAGCTTGAGAGCAGGCATATTTATTTCATTTCATTTGCGATTTTCAGAAATCGTTAACGTTGCGTTATGGTAATGAGCCTGAGGCTGTATTCACGATCCCGGATACGGGATGGGTAGTAGATTAACATCAATTGATGTCACACAGTTCTTATACAGAAACCCAACTTAAAACCCCAAACAGAAAGCAATGCAGATGTAGAAGCACGATGGCTAGGAAAAATCTCCCGAGAAAGGAACCTAGAGAGGAACCAGGCTCTGAGGGTGGCCAGTCCTCTTCTGGCTGTGCCGGGTGGACATTAAAAGAGTACAGATTGTTACTGTTCTACACTCTACTGTATTGTACTGTACTATGCTGTGCTCTACTGTACTGTACTGTGCTGTCCAAACGTGTGAAACATAGATGTATACGATACTCTACTGAATAAAACTCTACTGTCCTGTACAGTACTATACCGGACCAAATCTGAATCAATCATAGACATCTATGTTTGGGCCAAATCAAAGCCAGTCCGGACAACATCTGAAGCAAATATAAATATATATGTTTGGGTCAGATATGGTCCAGTCCGGACCTATACAGATGTCCAAAAGACGTCGGCATTGGTCCGTGCGTTTGGGGTTATTACGCTCGCGTCTCACCTGGCCAAGACCCGGTAAAATTGCAGAGCGCGAAATTCAAAATACAAAATTCATACAATTAAACATTAATGAAAATAGAAGTGTCTTACATCGTTTAAAAGCTTAACTTCTTGTTAATCCAGCCGCTTTGTCAGATTTCAAAAAGGCTTTACGGCAAAAGCATACCATGCGATTATCTGAGGACAGCGCCCCGCATACAAAAGCATTACAAACATTTTCCAAACAAGCAGTGGTGTCACGAAAGTCAGAAATAGCGATAAAATAAATCACTTACCTTCGAAGATCTTCCTCTGTTTGCAATCACAAGGGTCCCAGCACCATAACAAATGGTCCTTTTGTTCGGTAAAGCCCTTCTTTATATCCCAAAAAGTCAGTGTAGTTGGCGTGCATGATTCAGTAATCCACTAGTTTCCCTCGTTCAAAATACATAGAAATGAATCTCAAAAGTTACCAATAAACTTTGTCCAAACAAATCAAACCACGTTTCTAACCAATCCTCAGGTACCCTAATATATAAATAAATGATACAATTTTAGAAGAAATACCAATTCTAGCTAATTTTTACAAAACAACCCTGAAAGCCTTTCTAAAGACTGTTGACATCTACTGGAAGCCCTATGAACTGCAATCTGGGAGGTATTCCATTCATATTCCCATAGACAGCCATTTAAATGAGTGGTAAGCTCAAAAAAAAACATTTCCGGATGGATTCTCCTCTGGCTTTTGCCTGCCATATCAGTTCTGTTATGCTCACAGACATTATTTAAACAGTTATGGAAACTTCAGAGTGTTTTCTATCAAATACTACCAATTACATGCATATCCTAGCTTCTGGGCCTGAGTAACAGGCAGTTTACTTTGGGCACCTCAGTCATCTAAACTTCCGAATACTGCCCCCTAGCACAATGAAGTTTTAATAATGTCACAGAAGCAATGGTGCTACGGATGGCACATTGGCACTGCGGTGTACCTCCAGCTGCCAAGCATGAGAGCTCACACACCGGAGGCTATGTGAGCACCATCTCACAGGCCCAAAAGCAGAGAGACTTGCTCAGTCTAAATGTGTTGATGTTAATACTGGGTATGCACTGAGTATTAGTAGTTTATTTTTCTGCTATTAGCGTGAATTACGCTGTGATGAATCTCATAGAGCAAGTTACACTAATAAGGTTCTCCTGGTGGGGTTGAGGGTAGCCAACATTGGACCAATGTATTACTTTTCATAACAAGTATACTGTAGTTAGACATAACCAATTACACATTTTTATTTCAATTCAAGATGGTATTGCAATTCCAGGGGCCCTATTTGAACCTATCATCATTTAAAGAGAAATCTACAAAATGCCAAAATGATCGGGATTTAGTCAAAACTTGTTACAGAGGGCATCGCTGACGCTCTTTCCTCTCTTTCTGAATGATCAGAGCGTTCATTAGAATTCCACAACATGCACTGCCGGGTAGTTAATATGTCTCCAAGGTTAACATTTTTAATGCAAGACTGAGAGATTCAGAGAAGTGCTCCTTTGAAGTTTCTTGTTGGAGTCAGAAGGGAGGCTGCGAGGCCGTTGAAGACTGTCTGCGATATTGACATTAAAACTCAACACATAGAATAATGCCAATTGAAATTTCATAGCATTCCCTTTGGGAAGCCTGAGAGCTGGGCATGTTGGTGTGAGATGAATAATGAAACTTCCTTAGCTTTGCTCATTTTTTATTTAATGTGGAACTCTCCTTTGTTGCTCCCCGAAGTTCCCGGGCAGCTGTATGCATGTAACACAGGTATAGGAGTCAGAAGAAAGAGTCAAGTTCCCTTGTGCGATACGCAGGACATCGGGTCTGAAGGTTAAGTGGTATAGCCTCAATAGCCTTTGTACATGATTCACTGCTAGATTTCACTAACCTGGCGAATTGCCTTTTATCCCCCTCTGGTCTCATAATGGGTGTTTAAAAAATGGCCTAGTGCTTGTGCCCTTATACGTAGACACACAGATGACTTTTGTAAACATCAATTGTGTTTCATTTGGTGCTGTCAGCAGCACCTGGCTTCTTGTGGCACCATGCGCACCCCCTTCCCCCATCCAACCGGAGTCATGTGAAGGGGAAGCCATAGCCAGGGCTCCTGGGGCTCCTGTCCACCCCTGAATCACCCAGATCTGCTGCCAAAAGGTTAACAACCTACTAGAAAGTCAAGGGCATCTGTTTATGTGGTGTCACAGGCCTTAGTGCTTAGTGCAAAACATTTGAGACAAACTGTCAGCGAAAAAAGTATTTTGATTTATTAAGTAAACAACAGTTGTCACCTCTTTGATTTCAAGCACAATGAGCATCGATTCGAGGGCTAGCAATATTTGTGGATTAAACTAATGACCCGGTCCAAAATACGGCTTCCCCATCTGAGATTGTAGGACTCCACCTGCACTTTACTGTACAGGGACTGGGGGATGTGTTAATTATCAATTAATTTCACCCATGTTAACTCACTTTGAAATAGGTCAGTACAATTTATTAACATGTTCAACCCAATACAACTGTCAAAAAATGTATTTGATTTTGCAGGCACGGAGCATGTGCACAGCAAGCACAAACTGTGCTTCACGGGTGGGATGTTGTTCTTGTAACGATCGTCGTTGGAATGAGACCAAAGCGCAGCATGGAAATTGTTCATGTTTAATGTTCACATTTAATGTTCACAGAAAACACAAAATGACAAAACGGAAAAAACGAAAGCGCACAGTTCTGTCAGAGAAAACAGAAAACAATCACCCACAACTAAAATGGGGAAAACAGGCTACCTAAGTATGATTCTCAATCGGAGACAACGAACGACACCTGCCTCTGATTGAGAACCATACTAGGCCAAACACATAGAAAAAAGAACACAGACTACCCACCCCAACTCATGCCCTGACCAACCTAAAACAAAGACATGACAAGGGAACTAAGGTCAAAACGTGACAGTTCTTTGGCTTTCAAGCCTCCCCCTTTGTCCTCCAAACATAACGATGGTCAAACTGTTCTGTTTTTGTTTCATCAGACCAGAAGACATTTCTCAAAAAGTACAATCTTTGTCCCCATGTGCAGTTGCAATCCGTAGTCTGGCTTTTTTCATGGAGGATTTGGAGCAGTGGCTTCTTCCTTGCTGAGCGGCCTTTAAGGTTATTTTGATATAGGACTCGTTTTACTGTGGATATAGACACTATTGTAGCCGTTTCCACCAGTGACTTCATAAGGTCCTTTGCTGTTGTTCTGGGATTGATTTGCACTTTTCGCACCAAAGTACGTTCATCTCTAGGAGACAGAACGCGTCTCCTTCCTGAGTGGTATGACGGCTGTGTGGTCCCATGGTGTTTATACTTGCATACTATTGTTTGTACAGATGACCCTGGTACCTTCAGGCATTTGGAAATTGCTCCCATGGATGAACCAGACTTGTTGAAGTCTACAATTTTTTTCTGAGGTCTTAGATGATTTCATTTGATTTTCCCATGATGTCAAGCAAAGAGGCACTGAGTTTGAAGGTAAGCCTTGAAATACATCCACAGGTACACCTCCAATTGACTCAAATGATGTTAATTAGCCTATCAGAAGCTTCTAAAGCCAATACATCATTTTCTGGAATTTTCCAAGCTGTTTAATTAGTTGTCACGAGAATTATTTTCAATGTTCATAAATCCAATTCAATTAACTACTCAGCCTGAAACCCAGAATTTGTAGGAAACTGGTTGAAATGAATCAGATGGAGGCCCAGCTACGATATTCAGAAAGTTTATTTAGGAGAGCGCGCTTCTCTATTGTACAAAACAATTCATTTTATACTGGCTTCTCACGCACACACATTCACACAAACATACGCACACAATGTCCTGCTACCCAGCTGACAAAGATTAGGGGATTCCATGAGACTTACTCCCCCTCCTTCCTCAAGATAGGGAGACCTGGGAAGTACTCTCAGTGGCCCCAGCCAAGGTCGGCACTGAATCTTGCTCAGACAGAACGTTCTGGGCTGTTTTTAAGATACTATTATAGACATATTGTACAGACTATGGTTATACATAATTCTAATCAATTTCATATGATTATATGGCTTCAGGGTGGAATATTCTAGTCATTCATATAAATTCCAACAACATTAGTGTATGTAAACTTCTGACCCACTGGAATTGTGATACAGTGAATTATAAGTGAAATAATCTGTCTGTAAACAATTGTTGGAAAACTGCACCTCTTCAACCTCAAGAGGCTGAAGGAATTGGTTTGGCACCTAAAACCCTCAAACCTTTGCATATGCACACTTGAGAGCATCCTGTCAGGCTGTATCACCGCCTGGTAGAGCAACTGCACAACCCACACCCTCAGAGCTCTCCAGAGGGTGGTGCGATCTGCCCAACGCATCACCGGGGTAAACTACCTGCCCTCCAGGACACCTACAGCACCTGGTGTCACAGGAAGGCCAAAAATATCATCAAGGACAACAACCACCTATACACCCTGCTATCATCCAGAATGCTAGGTCAGTACAGGGGCATCAAAGCTGGGACCGAGAAACTGAAAAACAGCTTCTATCTCAAATCCATCAGACTTTTAAATAGCCATCACTATGCGGCTTCCACCTGGTTATGTAACCCTGTACCTTAGAGGCTGCTGCCCCATATACATAGACTTGAAATCACTGGGCACTTTAATAACGGTACACTAGTCACTCTAATAAGGTTTACATATTCTTGTCACGTCTGCTGCTGCTCCTCTCCCTCCGGCGTACAATGTCGCCAGAGCACTAACCACCGGTCCTGTGTTTCATCATTACGCACACATGGCACTCATCATTACATGCACCTGTGAATCACTATGATTCATACCTGGACTTCATTAACTTCATAATTTTCTCCCCTTTATATGTCATTCTCCAAGATTCACTCATCAGTTGATATTGTTCTTGTGTCTCGGCGTACTGCCATATGATAGTGTCGTGTTCTTGGTTTTGTTGTTTCATTAAAACGTTTCACTTGCACCTGCTTCCGGCTCACTGCCCCACCATTACGCATCTCATATGTATATACTGTATTCTATATTCTATTCTACTGGATTTAAGTCTATGCCACTCTGACATTGTTCATCCTAATATTTATATATTCTTGAATTCCATTATTTTACTTTTAGGTTGTGTGTATTGTTGTGAATTGTTAGATATTACTGCACTGTTACTATTACTGCACTGGGAGCACAAGCATTTCGCTACACCCGCAATAACATCTGCTAAACATGTGTATGTGACAAATACAATTTTATTTGATATAGAATAGGTGTAGTATGTGGAAGATGAGGGCTGCAGTAGGTATCTCAGATAGGGGGTCAGGCCTAAGATAGTTTTAAATAAGTATAAGTATTAACCAGGGGGTCTTGCAACTGGTTTACACAGATAACTAGTTTACAGAGGAGTGTAGAGTGCAATGATGTGTCCTACAGGGAGCATTGGTGGCAAATCTGATGGCCAAATGGTAAAGGACATCTAGCTGCTCGACAGCACCCTTACCTGCCAATGTATAAATTACGTCTCTGTAATCTTGCATGGGTAGGATGGTGTTCTGAATCAGAGTTAGCTTGGCAGCTGGGGTGAAAGAGGAGCGATTACGATAGAGGTAACCAAGTCTACATTTAACCTTATACTGCAGCTTTGATATGTGCTGAGAGAAGGACAGTGTACCGTCTAGCCATACTCCCGAGTACTTGTATGAGGTGACTACCTCAAGCTCTAAACCCTCAGAGGTAGTAATCACACAGGTGGGGAAAGGGGCATTCTCTTACCAAACCACATTAAATGTGTTTAGGAGGTGTTCAGAACAAGGTTAAGCGCAGAGCAAGCTTATTGGACACTAAGAAAGCTTTGTTGTGGAAGCGTGGAGGGGAGGAGGGGCCAGCTGAGAATAAGACTGTATCATCTGAATATAAATGGATGAGAGAGCTTCCTACTGCCTGAGCTATGTTGTTGAAGTAAATTGAGAAGAGCATAGGGCCTAGGATCGAGGCTTGGGGTAATCCCTTGGTGACAGGCAGAGGCTGAGACAGCAGATGTACTGACTTTATCCACTGCACTCTTTGAGAGAGGTAGTTAGCAAACCAGGCCAAACACCCCTCAGAGACACCAATACTCCTTAGTCAGCCCACAAGAATGGAATGGTCTACCGTATCAGAATCTTTGGCCAAGTCAATAAAAGTAGCACCACAACATTGCTTAGAATCAACGGCAACGGTGAAATAATTTAGGACCTTTTAAGGTTGCAGTGACACATCCATAACCTGAGCAGAAACCAGAGTGCATACCAGAGAGAATACTATAGACATCAAGAAAGCCAGTCAATTGATTATTGACACATTTTTCCAACACTTTTGATAAATAAGGCAAAATAGAAATTGGCCTATAACAGTTAGGATCAGCTTGACACATCGTGGCTGCCTTCCTAGCAATGGGAACCTCCTCAGAGAGGAGAGACAGGTTAAAAAGATCAGAGATAGGCTTGGCGATGATAGCGGCAGCAACCTTGAAGAGATGTAAGTGCATTTTGAAACGGGGTATGGTAGTGCAACACTGCTGGGTTTTTCACGCTCAACAGTTTCCTGTGTGTATCAGGAATTGCAACTCAATATTAGGAAGGTGTTCATAATGTTTGGTATACTCAGTTTACATGTATGCTCATATTATACTGTACAATATCCCGTGTAAAATGATATTGACTGAACTCACCGAAATAAAACAGAGCCAGTAGTGTGGGACACATAACGCGAGTTGGAATATGTCTTTCTGTAACAATATAGAATTACAATGAGCGATTTAAAAGAACACATTTCACAGAAAGGGGACACAATCCATCACACAGTTCAAATGCTCTATCAAGAGATTATTTGATAAGCTGCCTTGCCTATTCCAGTTAACGTGGTAATAAGTCAGCTACTAATGATCCCTGTCGTCCACAAAACCCTGGCAACAGACTGCTCACACATTTCTAAGGTAAGGGTGACACATTTTATCAAAAATTCAAAATCAAGCCATGTCAGATTTGCTTTTGGTACATTTATATGAGTACAGTGATCGTGTCTGATGAACAGTTTGTATTGCTGTTTGATACACACCCTTCACCTATTTCAATTTATTTGGCATATTGGTCTCCTGGAAGAAGAATGACCATAAATGTGTTACATTCGATACTCAATACCGTAATATAACCAAATGTCAATCTGTGAATCTAATTCTCTACTCATGCCTAAGTGTAAAATCCCTAGTGTTTGAGCCTGCAGTTCAATTACAGGTGGTATGTTTGGGTTGAGATTCCTGGTTGCCCTGTACTGTTCACATTAACCATAGTGTGTGGGGCTGAAACGTGGACATGGGGTAAATTACATCAGATGCTATCATCAACAGTGCAACAGCAGGCAGGCTGAGGCTGAGGTATAGGAGAAGCCCCTCACTCAAACAGGTCCCCTTTATCTGTGTGACAGGCCATGAAAAGGCCTCTCTTGCAGGATGTATACCTTATCACAGCATCAATGATTCCAGTGTAGTCAATAGTAGGTTCAATTGCCCTACAAAATAGAGTTGTGGTTAAAAGTGTGGAATTTGTTGATGTAAAGATTAACATGAAATACTCTGAGTATTGGCTATTACACACCTGGTTAATACAGTGGTTGTTATGAACATGGAGTCCTCCATCAACGTCTTGCAAATTAGGATGAGTGGCAAAAGCTTAAAGCCAGCATCCTCGAATGACTCTGGACAATCACACACCCAGGCAGACTACACTAATGGTCTCCATCCCTGAGAAGTGTTACAGTGCAATAGATGCTATAGCTACTTGGTGATACCTTCAAAGGATCAATATCCAATTCGGCCTGCATTACTTTTAGCAAATAACCACCATCCACACCGAATTACTCGTCCTAAAATCTGTCACACCTCCGTAGCCTTTCGTCCGTGTCGACCTTCTGTAATGAGGAGATTGCCTTACGATAGCTCCTCCCACCACATCCCAGTAGTCACATGGCAGAACACTCTTAGAAAGTGCTGAGTAGAACCATACAGGGTTCTTCGGCTTGTCCCCATAGGGGAATTCTTTTAGGTAAAGGGTAGAAGCCTTTACAGAGGGTTCTATGTAGGATCCTTCAAAGAACCCCCTGTATATGGTTTTACCTAGAACCCTCTATGAAGGGTTGTACCTTAAACCATTTTATCATCTTAAGGTTATTCCTAGAACGGTCTATGAAGGGTACTACCAAGAACAGTATTCTTTTTTTGGAGGGTTCTTCCTAAAACCCTCTATGAACGGGTAGAACCCACCAGGCTTATTCTCCTTTAAAATGTAATTATTTCTGACAATACATTACATATATCATAATGCCTTTCTTTAAGAGCGTAGTTATACCCTAACACAGTAGTGTTAGGAATATTCTGGTTAACAGGCTATGTCAGGCACACAAGTCACATTATGCTGGTTTGCAAAGTGAATCCAAACAGAGTGAGGATAGCCAACAAGTGGAATTGTTAATCACACGCAACCTGCATTCAGAATGACTGCCAGAATTACAGAATATTAAGACTACCTCAGTCATCTAAACTGGAACAACCATCTAAGTAACGGTTGCAAAAATTCCAATTATTAAAACTATGTAATTTATCTTTGTGTAACATAAAATTAAATCAGCTGCAGAGAAGGTTGTCTGTCGGAAAGTATTCAGACCCTTTGACTTTTTCACATTTTGTTACGTTACAGCTTTATTTAAAAATTGATTAAATGTTTTTATGTTACTCTTCAATCTACACACAATACCCCATAATGACAAAGCAAAAACAGGTCTATAGAAATTTTGCGGCCCTGAAGCAGCAAAATCAGCCCCAAACCATGATGCTCCCTCCACCATGCTTTGGAGTTGGGAAGAGGTTTTGGTGTTGGTGTGCAGAACCCTTTTTCCTCCACACATAGCATTGTGCATTTTGCCCAAAAAAGTTAAACTTTTGTCTCATTTGTCCAAAGCACATTTTCCCAGAAGCATTGTTTTTTGTTTAGACAGCAGTGGTTTCCTTCGTGGTGTTCTTCCATGAACACCATTGTTGTTCAGTGTTTTTCAGATAGTGGACACATGAACACAGACTTTCATTGTTTGTAGAGTTTTCTGGAGTTCTTTTGCTTTTACCCTTGGATTCTTTCTCACCTCTTCCAGGATTGCCCTTTGTGCTCTTGGAGTGATCTTCGCAGGACGCCCACTCCTAGGGAGAGTAGCAACAGTTTGTAGTCTCCATTTGTGGACAATATGTCTTACTGTGGATTGATGAACACCAATGCTTTTGTAACCTTTTCCAACTTCGTGCATCTCTATAATGCATGTTCTAATGTTGTTGGGACCGAGGCATAGTTTACACTTACCAATCTTTCTGGAGGAGAACAGATTTGTCAGTAACCAGGCTTTGTGTGCCTTTATTTAAAGGGCAGGGCACCTGTGCAACCGACATCTCCAATCTCATCTCATTAATTGAAACACCTGACTCCAAATAGCTTTTAGGAGAAGTCGTTAACACAGAGGTTCACTTACATTTCCCAGCCTGCGCTGTGAATGATTACTCAATGTCTTCAATTAAAATGTAAAAAATACAACTGTTCTACCAAGAACAGTTTTGATCAGAAGAACCCTTTTTGTCTTTCTTCAAAAAACTGTTCTTAGAATGTTAAAGGTTTTAAGAACACTTGTCTTTCAAAAAGGGTTCTTCTGATCAAAACTGTTCTTGGTAGAACCCTATCCCAATGCAAACTGTCAGGTGTCTCATTATAAACTCCGTCATGCATAGGGTTACATTTTGGGAAAGAAATATCAACATATCCAGGCTATAGACTATAGAGATCCCTCACTAACACAGCAGGACTGTTCAAGGAGCTTTCAAATCAATTTCCCTCTTAATAGCTACCTCCTCATCCCGTTGAATAGGGGATTTCTCAAATTCCTTTGAACTGTCTATCAAATAGAACTTAACAAATAGCCCCACCCTTCTACAATGACATCTATCAAATAAGTTATTCACTGCAGTCTTTATTACAGAGGGAAAACACACAGCTCGTACAAAGCATGCCAGTTAATCAGTTTCCCCAGGGAAAGGTTTTCTGTTACAGAATCATTTCCTGCAGGAGTACATGTATCTACATGTATTGAAGTTAAATACCCCCCACAGGTGGGGCTTACTCTGATACATGATACAACATTGTATGATTTATTAACACAGACTTCGTCTTAACTTTAGACAAGCAGGCAGTCAGGAGAACAGTGTCCTAAATGATTACGTTTGAGAATTATGATAAATATGTAAAATTTTACACTTACACGGAAAACCACTTAAATTCTCTTACCATTTGATCAGTGGAGTAGTAATATTTTATCAGGCATTTAATTGGCTTTTGAATATGATTAGTATGTGTAATTAGCCTGAGATAATTGTATGAGGAGAACCCCAGTAGGCCGACTGATTGAACCCAGATGGAATCACCTGGTAATTGCTGTGATAGGAGAACATTAATATACAGTAGCTCAGGAAAAAAAGAGTGCAAATACGTTTCAATACATCTTTCAAGTTGCATCAGCTGGGTTCATCTTCCTGCACTAGATCAGAGAAAGAAAAAGAGAAAAAAATAAACTGTTTCATCACATTGGTTTATTACCGCTTTACGGTACTCCTGCAGCCATTCAAGTCAATCTTGTGAGAAGTTAATAGTCTCAGACATTAGCGTAAATTAAGCTTCATGTAGTGGTACATTTCAAAAGCTCTCTCAAGTCTTCTTCATGTTCATACATGTCTACCCCCTGTAGTCACTAGATGGGGTGTTATGCTGTGTCGTGTTTCTTGACTAGTCGTTAAATGTGAAGACTTTGATAAAATAACATCAATTATCTATATGTAATTTTTATTACATGATTAAACTAATCACGTAAACTTTAATTAACTAGGAAGTCAGGCCACCACTGGAAACTGTTTCTAGAGTCTATTTTTTTGCTATATTTTTTTATATCATATCGAGTACGGTCTTTCATTAATTAATTATTACCTCATCAGTTCTCATTCCAAATGTCATAAAATTCTTGGCTATCTGCATGAATCCAGCCTTTACTATAAATCATCCATACACCAATTGGCTAAATTATTTATTTACTATGTAACTAAATAATCACAGAAATACATAAGCAAACAGTAGATATTGGTTACTAACAATGATAGGAAAGAGTCCCTAGTGGGCTAAGCCGATATGACGGCTTGGTTTGGTGGACAAGGGGAAAGGGGTGGGATTGAGAAAGAGCGGGAAAGACAAATGGAATCATTACACACAGTCTATAGTTATATACATTGAAATGCTAATCCTTTGCACATGACCGTCCGCTCATTCGAGAATAATTACATGTAAATATTTACACACGTATGTCATTGTTGTCTTCTCGATGGGAATCCGGTCCGTCTGCTGGAGAGTTCATCTAGGTCTCTCTGGTTGTGTTTCCCTGGAGATCAAAGTATTTTGAGGTTGCTCGATAGAGTACCATTTGGAAATGTTCTCATGTTCTCATAGAATAGATGTTTCGGCAGTTTTCTGTATTCTTGTCCTCGGTTTACATAAATTCTAGTTTCAGACTAGTAATTTGTGTCTAAGTTTTGCTCTAATTCTGTAGGGATCGATGGTGTCAGAGTCTAACCATTTCCAGCCATGTAGCTGGAAATACTCCACGTGGAATGGTCTTGTCCTTTGGTTGAGTTGTAGTTCAAACCACTTCCCACACTAGCGTCACCCGGCATGTTTTGGTCTCAGAAATTCAATCATTTGCAACCATAGCTCACGCTGGTGTTTGCTTTTCTGACGTGAATTTCGTCAGGAGTGGGTTTTATGGGTAACAGTAGAAAAGAGCGGAACATGACGCCTAATGTGCTCTCTGGGCTGACGGGTGTGCGGCCACTGACTAGTTAATCTTTATATGAAAAACCCATACTCTCATTTAGAAGATTAACATCACATTACAACCTTTCACAAATAGTTTCATGTTTAATCACATACGTTTCACAATATTTAGATGTAAACCTGACAGCTGGGAAATACCGTTATGAGAGATACCGTTGTGTTTTCTGTCTTTCATGAGATCACCAAATGAAACACACTCAAAATGACTGTCCCTTAAGTGTCCAAGGACCATTCCCACACTCTCAAATGTAGACGTATTCGTTAGTTCTCCCATTTCTGGGTTTAGGAGTTTGGCCAAGTGAAGTCCCTTGTTCCATCTCTGTGCTCTCTCTGCATGACCAGGGGGAGAGAGTCTCTGCCAGGAATTTACAACCTGAGACAATAAAACCTGGGTTTCGGAGAGAGGGGGAAGCCACGATCCACACCCAGAAAGGGCCACGTCATGACAGCAGTAGCAAACTGCACATACAGTACTGTTGCATTCCAAACTATTTCCTCTGCTCAGTGAATCATCAATCAAGTTATGATAGTTTTTTTGACAGGACCCAGAATACAAGCTTTATTGTTTGCAACAGTTATGATTAATGATACAGAGCACTAAATACAGTTTGAGTATGGAACGATGAACGTCCTTTACAAGTAAGAGCACATGAAAAAGAAAGAAATGCACCGTGAGTGCAAAAGCCTTTGACCTCGCTAGTATGGGTTAAATATACTAAATCCATACACTATTTAATGTTTTAGTTGCATTTTGGGTCAATGTTACTTTATAGCTTCACATAGGAGTCGCTTCTTTGAATCTCTGGTAGCATCAGGAACGATTATAAGACCTTAATTGGGATGACGCAATACATTGTTTCAAAAGGGCCTTACGTTGTCTTCATTGTATTACTTTAATGTTACAGCATGTTGTTCATTGTTTTTTACATTTTATTTAGACAATATCCTACTTCCCACAGTTGTTTCTGTGAACTGCTGAGAAACTCCATCAAATATTATTTTATCTATTTTATCTAACTTTCGGATGGACATTTCAGCTTTCCGTTTTCAATTCATTTGTAAAAATTGATTCTGAAAATGTTCTGTTAATGATCATTATCTGGTAAAAAAAAAGTGGAGGTTCAAAAACACAAGTTTGCAACCCCTATTTTAATTTACTCCATGGCTCAGTCAGCCAAGTGGAAACAAGGCTGTTGGCTCATCTCAGTCGCGAATTGGAATAACTTTGCAGTCATTTCTGATTAATAAACAATGCTATCCCTGCTGGTGGGTGGTAACATCCAAATAAAATCCAGCCCTGAAGCTAAAGTTAGGCTGAAAATAATTTGTATGTCATTTCATAAGAAAATACACCACATTCACACAGATTTGCACGAAGTGGGAAGTTTGGATTTGTCACTTTAAGCCCAAATCTTTGACTAAAACGATGACTTATTGACTTAAATCATTGTGCAACATCATGAGTAAACTCTTGACCATCGCCTTTCAGCTTGAAAAAGTGTATTTCTACTGTTGTGGGATTTTAACAGAATGTTAGGGTCAAGAGTCTAACGTTTGTGTCATGAAGATTGTGGCATGTGTCACCACTGAGAGAATACAACTGAGGCTGAAATACATGTTTTGTAATGCTGTATAATCCCCTTTGTCGATTTTTCATTCTCTTCAGGATAGAATCGGCTGATAATGATTTATTGACTCCTTTCGGTATTGAAGAACATGTGGCCCATCTACAAAGAGCTGTTTGGCAGCAAAATCATCTTTAATCCCTCCTGATTTGAAAATCTTAAAAGCCATTTTAGCTGCCTGTAGTACAATGGGCAGGCACATATGAGGTGGTGCATCTCAGTAGATTATGTGCCCTGTCACTGCTCTTTGTCACTGGGTTTTATCCCCATTTTATTTTGCTAACCAAACTATTTCTAACAATCCACCTGGTACCCAACTGAATCATAAACAAGGTTTTTGTACCGTAAAATCTAAAATCCCTTTTGGAAATTTCCTGCAACACCCAGATGAGCAGAACAATATATCCTCCAGCCCCTTAAGCTCTGGCCCAGTAGGAATTGGTGGCAAACCCACCAGTGGGACCAGACCCACCATTTGGGAACCACTGATCTATTTATCATCCCTCCCACATCCCCTGTTATCTTCACAGCAGGGACCCATATCCCTCACACTGCCAATTCATTTCTACTAGGCTCAGAACGACCCTGAGACACTCCATGCCTTGGCATAGAGAGAAAAGATTAGTCGATGCATTTATGGCAATCATTTCCTGCGTGTTTATATCCACACTACATCAGATGAAATTGAATACGTTGGGTTAGAGATTACTTAAATTAATGTGTAGACCAGAAATTGATGGGCAAATAGCCTGCTCTTGTCATCCAATTGTTATTACATTCATTTGATCTAATGTAAAGGTTTTGAGGCTGAATGGTTATCCCTTTTGTAAATCTAGATGACTACATACTAAAGATCACAAATTAGGCTACACACAGTGTTTTAAGTCAGTTGTGTTAAACATCCAAGTTCATTCTTGTCAGCTTTAAACGGCAATCAGCACTCGCTACATACATTTTTTGACATATAAATGAATGATTTAGGGAAGCCATGACCGGGACTCAAACCTGGGTCCCGCAACTGGCCTCCCAACACCCTAACTGTTATGCCAAAAGGTCTGAACTTATTTTTGAGGGTTCTAGGTGTTGGGTTAAGTTAATGTTGCTACAATGTGCACAAAATAGAAACCAAAAGATAAGCCTGTTTCATTTCAATTCTTGTAAACAATGTAAAATGTAACCACACTTTATAGCCTCAAAACATGGTTAAAACTATAATTTTGATATCATGGATGGTCAGTCCTCCCATCCATAGCTCTGCTTATGAATTTGAGAGTGGTTTTTACCAAAACAGTGTGAGTGCATCCGCTTTGTTATCGTTTCTACTGCAGGTTGCCCCTTTAGAAAAGGATTACAGGTGCATTTTGTTTACAGGGTATTTGAAGTAACTCTTCAAACATGGAAAATCATGCCGCTCATTAGTTCATCAACACATTGTGATATGGCACAATACACTTATGTGGATCAAATTCAACCCATCAATGGAGCAATGACAGCCTACCATAAACACACTTCCAATACGTACAGTTCCATTTACAACCACGAAAACCAATCGGCTACCAAGAAAACCATAATAGAATGTATCTATTTCTATGATGAAACATACCGATATGTATCTATACCCATAGGGGTCATTTGTGTTCTTGCATTGGAAATATATTGAACTCTGCTTATATCACACTATACCGCATTAAACATAACAGTTCAAATGCCTACACCACTGAACGCTTTTGACCAAGAAGAAACAGGTTGGTGCAGAACCTCTATCAGCATTGTGGACAGTGCCCCACACACTAAAGCAAGGCCGTTGAAAACCTAGGCTGGCTAAGGAAATCATTTTTTCATTCCATACTGTAGGTTTTTTGCTGAAATTAAAGCCACTAGCTATACCACCAAGATTTGGATGAAAAACCAACCAACTAGATTGTTTCTTACCTTTTTAGAAAAGTTGCAGCCTCCTTGATGCTCTGTTGAACTTCCTGAGTAATCAATCTTTCCATTCTCCCTGAAATCTTTTTGTAAGATCAAATGCCAGTTGGATTAGTTTAGCTTTCTTCAGGTGTAGCATGCTGCTTCTTTACTGACTGAACACATTTTCCAAAGTTTAAAATGAGTTCTCACACGCAACAAAAGTCAATCCATGTTTCAGTGCAGTAAGCAAGATCGGCATAGCGAAGAGAAGCCCAGAGAATCACTGCAGGATATCCGTTTCATTGCAGTGGAGTCCATTTCAACTCACTGGAGACGGAGCGATTTCAGTCTGCAAAAACTGTCAGCGACACTAAACTCAGCTTCGACCAAATCTGTTTTGCTTAGATTCAGCAATAGTTTCACCTTTTTCACATCGAGAAAGGCATGGCTCTCTGCGTCAAGGGCACACAGGCCAGGAATCCTCGCTGCTGGGCTTGGCGGCGGCCTCGGTGGTTTGATGCTGCTGACCCTCATTGCTCTCCTTCTCCTTTGGCTTTGTTTGGGTATTTTGGCAATATCCATTGTGGCAGTGGCAAATTAGCTGGATCGAGCTAGCTAAATAGACTAAAGCTAATAACACGAATGTATTTTACAGCTAGCTAAGAAGCTAACTAAACTCTGTAGTGGTGGGGCATGAGGCAGAGTCAAGTGAAGCAGCTTCAACGGTAAACTTGACCCCACCCGTATAAATCTAAATCCAATATTACAAGCAGAGGCGTATCACGTATCACTTAGCCAACAGATTAGAAGCCCTTTTCCCCTTTTTTAATGGTGACCCAAGTCATTTATGGCAACCCAAGTCATGCCTAACCACTGCGGCGCAGTCTGTCTATTGTGTGACACTGCGCCACGGAGATACAGATATCGCGCCAACCTAACACTCAATCATTTGAACTTTTTAGCTATTTTTAAATAGGGAGCTAAAATCTAAAACTGAGGGGGCACAAGTTTCAACTGAGGGGGCTAAGCCCTCATTTGCCCCTTCGTGGACCAGGCCCAGGTTGCTGAGAATCATGTGCTCATGCAGTCCAGTGATAATATAAACTGAGTAATATGAATAGATAGGCCTCTGAAAATCTACAATCGAATATATATATCAAACACATATTATTGCACACTGACCTTTTTTCCTGTTCTCTAGCCCAATCGGATTCCGTTCTTTAACCACTTGGTATTACAACCACGCATAGCAGGCTTTGGGAATATCAAACCTCCGTCCCACAGACCAAGCACCAGATTCTGACATTTAAATAAAAACTATGCTAGAATCCAGGAGAAATGGAAATGCTGTACTTCGTATAAAATCTGATAACACAGAATAGCTTGTTTCCTGGCTTTCTACAGGGGGCTACACCTGAGGTCTGCATTTTTTTGTATCATCTGCGGTACACAGCCAGACAATATTTACATGCACTTATTCTCAGGTGTGCCTTTTTTCAAGGGCAGTTTTTTTTTATCACAGTGACTCACTATTCCCTTGTTTAATTGTGCTGTTGAGTTGGGAGTGCTGGTGTCGTGTTGGCACCAAGTGCTGAATTAAACCAGTCTAAATTTTGTCAGGTATGTTCTCCCCTTGGCTTTGGGCACCTTGGATGTTTGAAACAGAGACCATTGTTGTGTAGCTTCATTGTCAAAAGCTGCCCTGCCTGCATACAGATGTTCACTGTATTAAAACACCGCTAGCTATGCACTACCTCCTGTACATTTCAATTGGGGCCATTCTCCAGCTGAGGCTTTCTTACAAGATCACTTTATTTCCCCTTCATGTGTTTCCAATGTTGCAAAAGCAGTTGAACTGGTTAAACATACCATACCAAAGCAGAAGAAAGTGATTACAGGTCTAAGTGATACACAAGACAACACAAATAAAATAACATTTTATTTTTCACTTGCATCGATTACAACGGGTGTAGATTTATCCGTGAAATGCTTGCGATGGGCACGTCCCAATGATGCAGAGTAAAATAATAATAATAATAATTGTGTAACAAAAAAATACACAAGAATGGAATTATAAACAGGAACTACCAGATCAATTTGCAGGGGTATGTGGTATTTGAGGTAAATATATACATGAAGGCAGGGTAAAGTGACTAGGTGTAAAGGATGTCACACTGCTTGCTTAGTGAGTACCACTTCCTCCTGATTTGGCCCATACCTGATTCTGCCTTGCAAGCACACGTGACTGCTCTCCTGAAGCGTTTTACAAGCTGTCGCCACGCGGAAAGCTAGCTATTTTCTGCTGCAAGTGGGGACAAATCAAATTGTATTTGTCATAGGCCCCGAATACAACAGGTGTAGGCCTTTACAGTAAAATGCTTACTAACACCGTGGCCTAACCGGCCTCGCATGTGCCCCATCGTGCGCAAATTGATTTTGTCCCCCCACACCAAAAGCGATTACGATACGCAGGTTAAAATATCAAAACAGGTTGAAAAGTCCCTAGCTAATTTGTACTATTTAGCTAACTTGATGTTGCTAGCTAATTTGTCCTGGGATATAAATGTTTAGTTATAATTTTATCTGAAATGCACAAGGTCATCTATTCCGACAGTTAATCCACACATAAAATGGTCAACCGAATCGTTTTTAGTAATCTCTCCTCCTTCCAGACTTTTTCTTCTTTGGACTTATATGGTGATTGGCAACTAACTTTCATAACGTGTATTACCACCACCAACCTCCAGTCGTCTTTCAGTTGCCCGGGTGGGTATAACCAATGAGTAGATGGCATGTGGGTATCTGCTTCTATAAATCAATGAGGAGATTGGAGAGTAAGGACTTGCTGCGCGATCAGCTTCACAAATAGAACTGAGTTCTATTTTATCCCTTGGCAACGCAGACATTTGTTGGTGCAGGTGAGCAGTAATTGAAAAACGTTTGTTTAAAATTATTTTGCGACGCGAGCGATGTAGTCAGCATGTTACAAGCCCTTAATGCAGTTAAGAAAAAATAAGTGTCAAGAAAGTATTTACTAAATAAAATGAAGTAAACAATAAATACATACAAATGAAAATAAATAAATGCAAAGAAAAATAACAAAGCATTTAAGAGCAACAATAAAATAACAGTAACGAGAGTATATACAAGGGCTACCGGTACAGAGTCATTGTGTGGGGGCACAGGTTGGTCAAGGTAATTAAGGTAATATGCACATGTAGGTAGAGTGGCTATGCATTGATAATAAACAGAGAGTAGCAGCAGCGTAAAAATGGGGGAGGGTGGGGGGGTCAATGCAAATAGTCCGGGTAGTCATTTGGTTAGCTGTTCAGGAGTCTTATGGCTTGGGGGTAGAAGCTGTTTAGAAGCATCTTGGACCTAGACTTGGCACTCCGGTACCGCTTGCCGTGTGGTATCAGAGAGAACAGTCTATGACTAGTGTGGCTGAGTCTTTGTCAATTTTTAGGGCCTTCCTCTGACACTGCCTGATATAGAGGTCCTAGATGGCAGGAAGCTTGGTCCCAGTGATGTCCTGGGCCGTAAGCACTACCCTCTGTAGTGCCTTCCGGTCGGCCTCCGAGCAGTTGCAAAACCAGGTAGTGATGCAACCAGTTAGGACGGTGCAGCTGTATAACTTTTGAAGGATCTGAGGACCCATGCCAAATCTTTTCGGTGTCATTAGGGAGTATAGGTGTTGTCGTGCCCTCTTCACGACAGTCTTGGTGTGTTCGGACCCTGACAGTTTGTTGGTGATGTGGACATCAAGGAACTTGAAGAGTCAACATGCTCCACTGCAGCCCCGGAGAGGAGAATGGGGGCTCGGCCCTCCTTTTCCTGTAGGTCACAATCATCTCCTTTGTCTTGATCATGTTGAGGGAGAGGTTGTTATCAGGTCTCTGACCTCCTCCTGATAGGCTGTCTCTTCCTTGTTGGTGATCAAGCCTACCACTGTTGTGTCGTCAGCAAACTTAATGATGGCGTTGGAGGTGTGCTTGGCCATACAGTCATGAGTGAACAGGGAGTACAGAAGGGGACTGAGTAGTCACCCCTGAGGGGCCCCTGTGTGGCGGATCAGCGTGGCAGATGTTCTGTTACCTACCCTTACCACCTGGGGACAACCCGTCAGGAAGTCCAGGATCCAGTTGCAGAGGGAGGCGTTTAGTCCCAGGGTTCTTAGCTTAGTGATGTGCTTTGAAGGCACTATGGTGTTGAACGCTGAGCTGTAATCAATGAATAGCATTCTCATGTAGGTGTTCCTTTTGTCCAGGTTGGAAAGGGCAGTGTGGAGTGCAATAGAGATTGCGTCATCTATGGATCTGTTGGGGCGGTGTGTAAATTTGAGTGGGTCTAGGGTTTCTGGGATAACAGTTTTGATGTGAGCCATGACCAGCCTTTCAAAGCACTTCATGAATACAGGTGAGTGCTAAAGGGAGATAGTAATTTAGGCACTTTAAAAATCATGGTAAATTAATACATACTGTAGATGTGTAGGGCAGACCTTGAAGTGACTCTTCTTATCAGCTTTATGCAAGAATTTCCTCTGGGTGTCATAGGAATTCAGCATTCACTGTGTTGATCTTACCAATCCTCATTGTCACATCTCTGAGAAGCAGAGGTTCTGTAGTGAATACATCGTGTAGGTGTGATTTTTAATTGGAGGTTACCGTTACAGTAATACTATTGATCAACAACTCACAATCTGAGTCTTAAAAAAAAGTCTTAGATTCATTGTTCTTTTCTCTCTCCCTGCCCCATGAGCTTTGGGCCATGGCACAACCATGGTTTCTTTGTCTCTCTCCCCCTCTCTGATCATGCTTAGAATAATGCCTTGTAATGCATATTCATGCTTTGTTACTTAAGCTTCATGCCTTATATTTGAATCCATTCATTTTACAAAGTAATTATATATACTTGTATTACTGTAACCATAGTCTCATGCATATTGGTAATTATCTTTATGGAGTCAGATAAACATTTTAATTGGCTAATTGATTAGTCTTATTATGAGTTGCATGTGATGTATATATAATATGCTGTATATAAACCTTTCAAATATTACTGTCCACTACAGTGGTGTTTACTGCAGCATCATTGGTAGGTGCCAACACTCTACTCTATATTTCCCTGGACTGCTCTCACCCCACAGAGAACAGTAACCTGGTTTACCCCATTCCATCCCTCACTGTCCCTGATGTGTAATGTGTTCTGAATAAACAAACAAACACATAGACTGTGGTCACTCAGCCAAGGTCTGGGGACATAACCCACATTACATCCCTGGGACAACACACTGCCCGCTATGGCCCTGGCCAACCAAACTGAGGCCCACAGACCAAACTTGGCCAACAACAATGTTTGGTTTTGCCCGGCAAAGACTACTAAAGGGCCGCCAACAAAGAGTCAGGCTTCTCAACTTACTGTTTAGAGCACAGGAGGTTGGTGGCACTTTCTTTGGGGAGGACGGGCTCATGGTAATGGCTGGAGCGGATGGTTTCAATGTGGTTTCAATGTGTTTGATGCCATTCCTTTTTACTCTGTTCCTGACATTATTATGAGTCGTCCTCCCCTCAGCAGCCTCCACTGTTGTACAGATATCATAGTAGAATACACAACATGCAAAAAAAAATATTTGGGAGTGCATCAGCAGTTTTCCTGTCCATGTCAGCAAAACATGTTATTGATTGTTAGGCTAGTTTGTCTAGCCAGCTAGTAATCATGGCCGAATTACTGACCGGGCACCCAAGGCATGTGCCCAGGAGACCCACATTTATTTTGTTAGTCACTCTCGTTCAGATATAATTAAACATGGTAGAACTCATGGCAGTGTAGAACAGCAGGGAATTGACATTAAAAGTGCAAATCTCCATCCAATGGCAAAATGAGTAGAATTGCATTAAATATATTTTAAAACTCATATTTTCTCTCTGCCCCATGGAAAAATGTGTAGAATTGCAGAAAAATAATCTTTAACCTTTAACTACAGTGGAATTAATCAGGGTCACGCAGAGTGATTATTGGTAGTCTACTAAACAAATCTACTTTGAAACAACAGCAACATTTTCTCCACTTCATGGCAAAATGTGTAGAATTGCAGAACATGAATTTAATAGCTGGATTAGGGTTAGGGGGGCCAAGATATATGTGTACAATTACAATCATGTTTGAAGTGGAATTTTATGATTACCTAAAAGCTAGTGTTTACCTTTTTATATTTCTAAAATGGATAATGCCTATTTATTTGGCCCACCAGTAAGATTATATTTTGGCCCACCGAACCCAAAAGTTTGAGCACCCCTATGCTCTAGGGCTAGTCTTATCAGTAGTGGTGTGTTGGTGAAATCACTCGTGAAGCCAAGCCAATATAAAAGCCTTAGTACAACCACCCCTCGACGTCTCTCCAATGTACAGAAGGTAATAGAGATGACATCAACAAAAAAACATGTTTACCTGGCTAAGTTCCGAAGCAGCAGCATCAGATTGTGAATCCGGCTCCATGTCTTCTCCCAGGTATACTGAGATTTATGCTGCCTCATGCTTAATATTATACTGTCGCTGCAGGGGTATGGTGTGGTATCTTTATCTGTGTTCTCTTTGGCACAATAACTACTGTCAAACAGTAGTGGCGCCTGGCTAAAATCAGTGGGGAAGAGAAACCAATAAAAAAAAGCCATATTACAACCTATGTTGCGATTTTTGCATTGTTTGCTCTATAACTCATTGGTTCATACGCCACCGTGATATACAATAAGGCCGTGACAACAAAAACACAACAGTGATCACAGTGGCGGGATAAAGACAATGACACGTGCCGGCACGTGCGTTTGTTTCATCACGGAAACAGGAGAGCAACGTCTGTCCGGTGAAGTCCACAAAGCAAATATTGCACGTAACAAACAGTTACAATATACGACCTGCAGCATGGTCAAGCAAGTTTATGTTTATGACAGTTTATAAAAACAACTCTGATTTAGAACCACAGTTACCTCAAGTCAACACAAAGACAACAGGAGCACTGCCTCCGCTAATTCCATTTCCACTTAAACGTTTAAACATCATCAAATCAACAAGGCTCTGCATCGAGTCTTCCCATGACATAGTGACAAGGTGAATCCTGGTGAAAGCTATGATCCCTTATTGATGTCACCTGTTAAATCCACTTTAAATCAGTGTAGATGAAGGGGAGGAGACAGGTTAAGGATAGGACCCTTTTTTCAAATTTTGCCTAAAATTATATACCCAAATCTAACTGCCTGTAGCTCCAGTCCTCCTCCATGCACCAGTTTTAAATCAATTAAGAAGCAATACACATATAGCAGCACAACTATCAACTCCAACTGCCACCCACTAGAGTTACTCTGGCTTCAAGTGTTTACGAGCTAAAAGTGCCAGAGAGGTCCCGTGGCCCCTCTGTAGTTTAATTTCAACATGCAACCCCCCGTCTTCCTTTGCTCCCCCATCCTATCATCCCCTGGAGGGCACAGTGGCATTATGAGGCATGAGAGCAGCTCCTCTCAAGCCATTTGACCTCCTGGTGAAAGGTTTCCACAAATCCACCATGCAAGGGGATGGAAAAGCATGAGGCATGCTGCGTTTTTACAAGTGGGGAGGATTTGTTTTTGCTAATGCTGTTGTGTTTGTTCGTTCCATCTAAATCCTGGAGGGTATGAGCTGTTGTTTGCATTCATCTCTGCAGATTAATATTGTATGGGAGCTGCAACTTGACTGGTCAGTCAGCAGCAGCCCGAGTATTTAATAGAAAAAACAGTGTGAAACGCCAGGGTAAATGACACCACAACTGTGCTGCCACAAATTAATAATTCATTAGGAGCTGTTCAGGCTAGACCTACATAAATACCATCTCTGACAAAGCCCCCGATGGCACGTTGGAATTACCATAGAATGCTCTGCAGGCAGCAAAAAACAAATTATAGGTCCCTGTCATCGAAACAGATGTAAGAGATGCAAATATTGTGATCCAGCTCTTTTTTCCTGGATTTCCCTCTCACTCTAGCTCTCTCCATCTCCTCTGTCTCTCTTTACATCCTCTTTCTCTCTCTAAATGGGGAAGACACATTTCAGTTGTACAACTGACTAGGTATCCCCATTCCCTCTTCCCTTTCCTCTCTCTTGCGCCCTTTTTCAACTCTCTCTCCCTCTCTCTCTCTCTACCTCAATTCAGTTTCAATTTAAAGGGTTTTATTGGCATGGAAAACATATGTTTACATTGCCAACGCAAGTGAAATAGGTCTCTCACTATCTCATCACTCTTTCTCTCTCTCTCTCTCCTCTCGCTGTCTCTTTCCATCTCCCCTCTCTCTTGCTCTCTCTCGTTCTTTCACGCTCTTGCTCTTTCTCCTCAATTCAATTAAATTCAAGGGCTTTATTGGCATGGAAAACATATGTTTACATTCCCAAAGCAAGTGAAAAAGATCAACAAAAGTGAAATAAACAATTAAAAAAATAACAGTAAACATTACTCACAAATGTTCCAAACTAATAAATACATTTGTCTATATACAGTGTTGTAACGATGTACAAAAGGTTAAAGTACAAAAGGGAAAAAAATTCAACATAAATATGGGTTGTATTTACAATGGTGTTTGTTCTTCATTGGTTGCCCTTTTCCTGTGGCAACAGGTCAGAAATCTTGCTGCTGTGATGGCACACGGTGGTACTTCACCCAATAGATATGAGAGTTTATCAAAATTGGATTTGTTTTCAAAGTCTTTGTGGGTCTGTGTACTCTGAGGGAAATACGTGTCTGTAACATGGTCATACATTTGTCAGGAGGTTAGGAAGTGCAGCTCAGTTTCCACCACATTTTGTGGGCAGTGTGCACATAGCCTGTCTTCTCCTGAGAGCCAGGTCTGCCTACGACGGCCTCTCTCAATAGCAAGGCTATGCTCACTGAGTCTGTAAATAGTCAAAGCTTTCCTTAAGTTTGGGTCAGTCACAGTGGTCAGGTATTATGCCACTGTGTACTCTCCATTTGGGCCAAATAGCATTCTAGTTTGCACTGTTTTTTTGTAAATTCTTTCTAAATGTGTCAAGTAATTATCTTTTTGTTTTCTCATGATTTGGTTGGATCTAATTGTGTTGTTTTCCTGTGGCTCTGTGGGGTCTGTTTGTGTTTGTGAACAGAGCCCCAGGACCAATATGCTTAGGGGACTCTTCTCCAGACTCTGTAGGTGATGTCTTTGTTATGGAAGGTTTGGGAATCACTTCCTTTTAGGTGGTTGTAGAATTGAACAGCTCTTTTCTGGACTTTGATAATTAGCAGGTATCGGCCTAATTATGCACTGCATGCATTATTTGGTGTTTTACAATGTACACGGGATATTTTTGCAGAATTCTGCATGCAGAGTCTCAATTTGGTGTTTGTCCCATTTTGTGAAGTCTTGGTTGGTGAGTGAACCCCAGACAACACAACCATAAAGGGCAATGGGTTCTATAACTGATTCAAGTGTTTTTAGCCAGATCCTAATTGGTATGTCAAATTTTATGTTCCTTTTGATGGCATAGAAGGCCTTTCTTGCCTTGTCTCTCAGATCGTTCGCAGCTTTGTGCATTCTCTCTCTCTCTCTCTCTCTCTGAGTAGTTATTTCATCCATGGACGTAGGAATGTGATGAGGATGGATCTAGCTGAGCTGATGCAGAAAGAAAGAGCCTGTCATGGGAAAAGAAAGCACCTAGAGTGGATGCTGGAATACTTTAGACCCTTTCTTTACTTTCCCTTTCATTATACATTACAATCATTGGGAAGTCACATCACATATTCATGTTCCCAGGGATGTTTACTTGTAAAACCGTGGATTGTTTGTGGATTATGACATGGGTACTGTATATTACAGTATGCCTGTATTTTATTTTGGGGGATATGGCTAATAGTTCCATGGAAGACAGTAGTTATAATAACAAGAATATCATAAAACCTACAGTATTCTCGCTAACAAACCCTGGTCAATGCTTTCAAGTGAAAGCGACACACATTGGCATTATTCACATTTGCACACACTGCATTTGTCAAGTCTCTGTGGAAGCCAGGCAATTCCGAGTCCATTAATGACTGTGTAGTCTGTATTTGCAGCACGGCTGATCAAGGACCCTTGTGTTGCGAGTTGGAACGTTGTTGAAAATCATACCTGCGCCACACTTTGACGACATAGGCTCCCGACCATGTAAATGGAAAATACAACCACTTTGCATGGAGCAATTCTAAGTCAATTTTCCCTAGTCCGTCATGCGGAAAATTAAGACTGTGCGAGATAAGATACGAATGACCATAAAGTAGATATACTATGCAATATGTTATGATGATGACAAGTCACGGTGACAAGTCACAATGTAGAATCCCTGTGTTGCTAGGGCATCGGCCATATCTTAACTCATTCACGGACGTCACATAACTGTTTCTCTCATATGATGTCCCTGGTAAAGTGCACTGCTGCTCGCTCAATCAATTCACAAGACAGAGACTGTGCATTCTGGTGCTTTTATTGGTCTTTTATCCTTAGAAGTATCAATCTAAGTCATATAATTTAAAAAATCCCCATCAATATCCGTCAGTTTTAGCTAGAGATATCAGTGCAAAATGGCTTCACTCAATCCACCACATCTGCCTATGTCGGACTTCCGTTGTTTATCAATCCATGAGACATCCCGGAAATTGTTCTTCTCACGAATACGTCGAGTGTCAGAAAGGTTTTGGAAAGGGGAGACTCTCACAAAATGTAAAGAATTGAAAACCATACCTCTCGACCCACTATGACCTCGGCAGAGTCATCAAACAAGTTAAAATACAATATAGGAATAAGGGTCATATTACACAGGGTCTAACACTCGCTGCATGTGGCAGGGGCTACAGTCCAGTACTGATTATAAAGGAAGACCCAGCTGTGACCTGCTCTACCAGACAAACTCAATGCCTTTTATGCACGCTTCAATAACAACATTGTGCCGGGTATGATAGCCATCACCGACCTAGAGTACTGGGTGATCTTGCTCTCCGAGGCTGACGTTAGTAAGGCCCGACGGTATTACAGTGCACGTTCTCACGATAATTTTCAACCTCTCCCTGTCCCAGACTGTAATCCCCACATGTTTTAAGATGACCACCATCATTCCTGTTCCCAATAACTCTAAAGATTCATGCCACAATGACGACCGCCCTGTAGCACTCACATCTGTAATCATGAAGTGCTTTGAGAGGCGGGTTATGACACACATCAACTCCATCATCTCAGACACCCTAGACCCAATTTGCATACTGCCCCAACAGATCCATAGATGACACGATCTCAACTGCACTCCAGACTTTCCTCAGCTACCTACAGTTGAAGTCAGAAGTTTACATACACCTTAGCCAAATACATTTAAACTCAGTTTTTCACAATTCCTGATATTTAAAGCTAGTAAAATTTCCCTGTCTTAGGTCAGTTAGAATCACCACTGAATTTTAAGAATGTGAAATGTCAGAATAATAGTATAATAATAATAGTTTATTTCAGCTTTTATTTCTTTCATCACATTCCCAGTGGGTCAGAAGTGTAGATACACTCAATTAGTATTTGGTAGCATTGCCTTTAAATTGTTTAAATGGGTCAAATGTTTCAGGTAAAAAAGTATGCTTTGAAAGTATGCTTGGGGTCATTGTCCATTTGGGAGACCCAATTTCGACCAAGCTTTAACTTCCTGACTGATGTCTTGAGATGTTGCTCCACGTAATTTTCCTCTCTCATGATGCCATATATTTTGTGAAATGCACCAGTCCCTCCTGCAGCAAAGCACCCTTACAACATGATGCTGCCAACCCTGTGCTTCACGGTTGGGATGGTGCTCAACTGCTTGCAAGTTTCCCCCTTTTTCCTCCAAACAAAATAATGGTCATTATGGCCAAACAGTTCTATTTTCGTTTCATCAGAACAGAGGAAATATCACCAAAAATGACGATCCGTGGCCCCATGTGCAGTTGCAAAACCGTAGTTTGGCTTTTTTATGGTGGCTTTGGAGTAATGGCTTCTTCCTTGCTGAGCGGCCTTTCAGGTTATGTCATTATAGGACTCATTTTACTGTCGATATAGATACTTTTGTACCGGTTTCCTCCAGCATCTTCAGAAGGTAATTTGCTGTTGTTCTGGAATTAATTTCCACTTTTCACACCAAAGTACGCTCATCTCTAGGAGGCAGAATGTATCTCCTTCCTGGGCGGTATGACGGCTGCATGGTCCCATGGTGTTTATACTTGCGTACTATTGTTCGTACAGATGAACGTGGTAACTTCAGGTGTTTGGACATTTCTCCCAAGGATGAACCAGACTTGTGGAGGTCTACAATTCTTCTTTTGAGGTCTTGGATGATTTCTTTTGATTTTCCCATGGTGTCAAGCAAAGATGCACTGAGTTTGAAAGTAGGCCTTGAAATACATCCACAGGTACACCTCAAATTTACTCAAATGATGTCAATTAGCCTATCAGAAGCTTCTAAAGACATGACATAATTTTCTGGAATTTTCCAAACTGTTTAAAGGCACAGTCAATTTAGTGCATGTAAACTTCTGACCAACTGGAATTGTGATACAGTGAATTATAAGTGAAATAATCTTCCTAAACAATTGTTGGAAAAATTACTTGTGTCATGCACAAAGTAGATATCCTAACCGACTTGCCAAAACAAGAAATTTGTGGAGTGGTTGAAAAACGAGTGTATGTAATCTTCCTACTTCAACTGTATATATTTTACCTCAATTACCTCGACTAACCGGTGCCCCCGCACATAGACTTTGTACCAGTACCCGCTGTATATAGTCTCACCATTGTTATTTTTCTTTAATTATTTGTTACTTTTTTTTTTTTCTTAAAACTGCATTGTTGGTTAAGGGCTTATAAGTAAACATTTCATTTTAAAGGTCTACACCTGTTGTATTTAGCGCATGTGACAAATAACATTTTATATTATTTTATTTGATACCAATGGTCACGTTTTGTTAGAATACTTCGGGGTTAAATTCAGGAGGGTGCAATGCTCTGGACGTTGCATGTATAGAACGGACATGATTTGTTACTCTACATGACAGAGAGATTTCTATGTGACCTTTCCATAACATTGTGCCTTACTGTATGTTACCCCGCATGCTGTCGAGTTGTGTCACATGCACACTGGGAAGTAACACCATGATGGGGACATTCAATGCCTTGGTGGAGTTAGTTATGTATGTGGCCTATGCCTATTACCTCATAGACAACACTAAACTGGGTGAATTGTTTATCTCCTCTTCCAAAAAATTGGGAAAATAATGTTTTATTTTTGTTTTAAAGTTGAATTTGTTTGTGTTGTATTCATCAATGTGGGTATTTCTATATTCCATTCACGTACATGGGAGGCATCATCTGTATCCTGCAGTTCATAACAAGTTTATTGTCCTTGATGCTCAACATTATTGAACTGGACATTTTGATGGAGCCTCTTTAAAACGTGTTCTGAACTGAAACCAAAAGCTGGTGATACAGCAAGGCTACAAATAGAGGGACATAAATCAGCTGATGCTCTCTCATTGCATCACAAATCCTGATGGTTACTCTGCACTTGTTGTGTGTGAATGATTTGCTGGGATTTGATCGGTGGCCCAGTCATTCAGAAATGTAACCTATCCCTTTGAGCGCGTGTTCAGGCCTGAAAACTCTGATCTATGGCGCTGCTGTAGGAATTGGCCCCCATCGGCTAAAGTGCTCCAAATTGCCTGCCTGATATATGGCTGGCCCGTTCTAACCGCTCTCCCCCTGTCAATTTTCTCCAATCCCCGCAAGGTCAGCTCTCCAGCGTGTGTTCTTGGACAGAGTAGCAGCAGCAGCAGTTCTCCCGATACTGCTGTCTACTCTGTTGCCTGCTGCCTGCCTAAAACTCAGCCCTCCTCTCGCCACCTCTACTTCTCCTCTTCCCCTGTACTCCTCTCACCCTCTCCACTTCTCCCCAAACCACAACTCAGCAACACTAACGAGTACAACCACCAAAAGATTTGGGAAGGGCTTGGCGGGAGAAAACAATGGCCATATCCGAGATCTGTCTTCCCTAATACTTCATTTGATCACCCTGTTGCAGGAGACATTGTGCATAACTTGTGGTACATGAGGTTTAAAAATGCTTCTGAAGTTTGTTATTTCCACTTTGAAATTTCAGGTTTGATTACGTAAAATGTATCAACCCCTACAAATGCATTAATAAAATTTTCCTGCTGTAACAAAAGGCTCAAATTAAAGATCCTACTCTCCGTACTATAGAACGTACTCTTTGGTCAAAATAAATGCATTATGCAACAATTAACAGCATAATAGGGTCATCCTACTGAGGAGATTCGATTATCTGGCCTGGGTTACCCCAATGGGAGGAGTGTTTTGGAACCAGGCTGCCTCGAGCCAGGTGCCCTCTTCAAAGCCCACCGCGAAATCAGCTCAAAACAAAAGTGACATAGCCAATGTTAGATTAAGCACGTCGAGTAATGAGTTGGATTCTGTGTTTTCACATGCAAAGGTGATTGCTTTTAATGAAAGCGCTTTATCTGCCCTCCAAATCAAAACTAGTTTGAAACTTCTAACATATTTTATGGAAAAGAGAGTTGTATGTTTCTGGTGCACTGTGCTGCCTTGTTGGTTGTTGACAGCATGACCAAGCGACGCAGATTAGGCTACTGTTCGATTTGAGAGGGTGCTCCCCATTTTCCTCTTTTTCCCATTCACATCATGTGCCATAGACCGGTGCATAGCAGCTCAGGTTAATAGAACTCAGTCACTGAGAAAGCGCCATTTAATGCAGAATTGTGTTGATTCCAGCCATTCGTTAATTTTGGTTCAGACAGAGAGGAAGAGTCGAAGCGAGAGGGTCAAACTCTGTGCAGGAATACAGCATAAGCAGACCGCCTTCCCCCATTTGGGACAACAACTCACATTGTTAGGGCGGAGACCATCTATATACAGCATCTCTGGTACAGCGGAGTAAAAGTAAAAGTTGTAAAAAAATATATATATAAATAAACCTTGGTTTTTTGTTGTTGTTCCAAATTGTCTTGAGAACACCATAAATCCAGAGAATGCCAGACTTTGATGAGAAAGCTTGATTACATAATTTTCCCACAAAGGACGGCCGCGCCACCTTCCTGTTCAAGTGAGCACAGCACAACAAGGTGTGTCCAAATATGTCTTGAATGCTGCTGAATAAATTATGTAATATGCCAGGAAGACATGTATACTATAGTTAAGAAAATAATACTAAGGGCATGTTGTGTCATAAGATGTTAGTGCCATGTGCCTCACCCTAATCTAATAATTTGGTGCCTTTTCACCTCAGAATTTAGCCTACTGTTCTCACTTGGTGGTGTACATGTAGCCTATAGCCTGTTTTAGAGAAATGTCATCTTCGAATATTGTAAGAGCTTTCATTGTCTGCTTATGTGCCCCCTTTATTTATCCTATAGTTCTGACTTGGTGTACTGTGAGAATACTGTAAGAATGACCCATGTTCTGAATTCTGTCACTACATTTAAAAAAATGCTGAACAAATAGTTATATTGACTACGTTTGTTCTAGCTCGCTCATTAATGTCTTTATCGAAATTACAGATTGCCTCTTATCCACTCCTGGTCCCCTTATGCCATAGTTTGTACATATCAAATGGTCAGTAGAAAACACATTTGTTTAATTAAGCAAGTCAACCATATCAGCTATGTTTTTTTAAATGCAGTAAATGAGGCTGAATTAACTGTTTCGATGCCAGACAAGGCTCAGCTGACGGCCAGGTGTAACAATGATAAGGTGTTGGGACTCTGCTGTTGGGACAGCTTTATGTAGGCCTAACAGTTTGTGGGCACCGTTTGTGACCGTTATAGCCCAATTAATGTATTGTTTAGTGTTGTGTTGTGTAGTGGCTTTGCTGGCATGCATCGAAAACCATTTTGGGGGGTTTGCCCCACCAAGATTTACATTATAAAATCAAAACTGCACACACAATGTAAGTTTGTTAGAAGTTGTTTCAATATCAGGGTGTGTGTTACCCACAATGAGAAGCGCCGAAAGTGTGCGCAAAAAGTCACCTTGCTGTATATTTGTGTACCATGGGTCTATTTCCAGAGATGGGGATGAGGTGAGCTATGGTTTGGGCTAAGAACTGTCTATTTCATGACCGTCTTTAAACAAAGCACATATGACTGCTTGACTTACTTTGATCCTTACAAGTGAAAACTCATTCATACCAGCTAAAGCTCTCCGGCTCAATGTGCAAGAGTTATGCTGTAGACTACTGTTTGTAAATTAGGATCGGAATCATAAATGTTGTCATCTTACATCAATAAGGGATGTGGAGCTAGCCTTTTTCTCTAGCTGGAAGACAATTGAAGATATGTTATGAATCAATGCCCCATCCTTGAAGCACTGATAACTATTTCAAAAGGGAATTCTCGGGTCATGCTCCTACCATTGGCAAGCAAAACTGAGGGAAGTCTATAAATGTATTCATTGCAAGTGCATGCTGCTCATGATAGCCTACAGTATGTGTGCGTTCAGTTATTCAATGCATGACCTAATAGATAACTCACAGTTTATTATGTTCTTCACCAATTATATTGGACTCAAAGGGGTAAAACTGGTTTATGAATACCTTCCATGACAGTTGTGTAAGAACAGAGGAAGGAATTTTGGGTTCTGAACATCTCCCCCGGCCAATTATGATTATTGGCTAAGCAGTCTCACCTATTTAAAATGCCAATCAGATAACTTTGTAACAATTATATTGACATTAAAGCCTGGACATCAGTCAGCCAAGACCAATAGTGTGTAAGAACAGAGGAAGGAAAGGGGAAAATAACATCTCCCCCGGCCAATTATGATTGGCCGGAAAGCAGTCTCACCTATCATTAAAATGCCAATCAGATAACTTTGTTTCCCCATAAAGAGGCAATCAGCATTTGAAACAATAACAAACTGTACTCCCCGCCACTGTTTCACTACAATACTGAGGGGTGGGGCTGGAGAAATGTAACCACTCTCAAATTCCTAGACAAGCTATGGTTAGAAGAACTGACCATCCATGATATCAAATTGTAGTTTTAAACATGTTTCAAGGCTATACAGTGTTTGTTTCTATTTGACAAACATTGGAGTAAAACAAGCTTATATTTTGGGTTCTGATTCGGTACGACGGTTAAACTAAGCTCATGAGGCATTTACAAGTTATATTCTTCAAACATCAATGGGTATATATCTGTAAGGATGTGCACTGAGAGTGGCTTTGCTGGCAATCAAAAACATTTTGGGGGTTTGAACCAAGATTTACATTATAAAATCAAAACTGCAAACAATGTAAGTTTGTTATGACACCTGGGGAAAACCAAAGGGTGTGTGACATATATAGAGCATGTAATTGAGGAGGTGATGGAGTCCAGGTGAGTGTCATAATGCGTGTAATTTGGTGACCTTGTGGTCTATTTCCAGCAGCCTGGTGACCTAGAGGTGGAGATGGGAGCAAACATGATAATATCATTAATTTAAGCTTCTGGGAGTGTCCCATCTCAACAAAGCCAGTGAAATGAAGGCGACTTACTTTAAAACAACAGAAATCTCAATATTTAAAATTCCTCAAACATACAAGTATTTTACACCATTTTAAAGATAAACTTGTTGTAAATCCCACCACAGTGAATTTCAAAAATACTTTCATCTTAGCATCAAAACGATTATGTTAGGTCAGCACCTAGTCATAGAAAAACACAGCCATTTTTCCAGCAAAAGAAGACAATTGAGAAATAGATAAAATGAATTAACCTTTGATGTTCCTCATCAGATGACACTCATAGGACTCATGTTAAACAATACATGTGTGCTTTGATAAAGTGCTATTTCAAAAATCTCAGGAATTCTCGGGTCATGCTCCTACCATTGGCAAAACATGGGATGATTTTAAGCCACATCAATTTAAATGTATTCATTGCAAAAGTGCATGATGTGCATGATTTTAGCTACTTCTCCTTATGTGTGCTGTGTCAGTTATTTTAATGCAAAACACAATGATAACTCACAGACACAAAAACAAGCTTCATAATTATATCTGCCATTTGTGACTCAAAGAAGTAAAACATGGTTTGATGATCTTCATCAGAATGCACTTCCCAGGAATCCCATTTCCACAATAAAGTCATCATTTATGTCCAAATACCTCCTTTTTGTTCGGACATTTAGCCCAGCCATCCAAATTCATGATACGTGTGTAGAACAGATGAAAAAGGGGAAAAAATATTCCATTATGTTGGTGGAAACATGTCAAATGATTATAAATCAATCTTTAACTATGTTTCAACCCATAAAGGTACACGTTCCCCAAGGGCATCAGCATTTGAACAATAACTCAAACTGTACTCCCGCACTGTTTCAAAAATACTGAGAAATATTTAACCTCCACACATTAACTTCTCTCCCAATTCCTAGACAAGCTATGGTTAGAAACCGGATGTGGCTTCCAACTGACCATCCATGATATCAAATGCTAATAGTTTTAAAATGTTTCAAACGTTCTTAAAATACATGTTTGTTTCTATTTGACAAACATTGGAGTAAAATCAAGCTTATATTTTGTCAGATTTGTAAAATGCTTTTTGGTGAAAGCATGAGTACTATTATCTGATAGCAGGCAACACGCCCCAGAAAGCTCAACTCAGGAATTAGATGGCGCACACAAAATGCAGAAATAAAATATAAAACATTCATTACCTGTCAGGATTTGGCCAGGGTTGTTCTTTTGGTCACTAGGCCCCCATTGTGCTTTTTGACCTTATGTTTTTTTCCCTTGTTCTCCATTAAATTTGCAAATGTGCCTCGTTTACCAAATTGTATTTAAACACTTAGTTTCCCTCAGTTCTGTGCTCTGTGTTTGTATTCACATGCAGCCCTAGTGTTCTGTGTATTCTTGTCGTTTCCGTGAATCAAGTGGAATTCTGTTTTTGTTTTTGATATCTCTTGAGGCTTTTGGTGATACCTACCACCTTTTGGATTTGCCATTTTCTGTATTGAAGGACTTCTCCTTTTTTACTTTATTAAAAACACCGTAAACTGCTGTGGAATTGCTGTATTCTGCGTAGCTTCGGGTTCTGCTGACACAAAATGCAGAAATAAAATATAAAACATTCATTACCTTTGACGAGATTCTTTGTTGGCACTCCTATATGTCCCATAAACATCACAATTTGGTCTTTTTTTTCGATTAAATCGGTCCTTGTGTACCCAAAATGTCAATTTATGAACACCGTCAGATCCAGTAAAAACACATTTTTTAAACGCAACGTTATTTTTTTAAATTAAAAAAGTTGCCTATAAACTTTGACAAAACACTTCAAACTACTTCTGTAATCCAACTTTAGGTATTACTAAACGTTAATAAACGATCAAATTGATCACGGAGCGATCTGTATTCAATAAGCACGAGTTTGGGTAACGTAACTAACTTTTCCGGTTCCATTGTTTACATCTGTGGACTTGACAACCGGATGTGGCTATTACTCAGATGACCAAGGATTTAGTTGAATCGAAATCACAACACTGGCAACATCGTGTGGAAGCTGTAGGAACTGTAATCTCACTCTTAATTATTTTTCCTTCCAATAGACAATACATGGGCTTGCGGATTGATTTTTCTTTGTCGATTTAGTGACCAGGTTTTCTGGCAATTTTGACCACGGAACTCATTCTGTTATAGTCACAGACACCATTGAACCAGTTCTAGAAACTTCAGAGTGTTTTCTATGCACACATACTAATCATATGCATATACTATATTCCTGGCATGAGTAGCAGGACGTTGAAATGTTGCACGATTTTTAACAGAATGTTGAAAAAAGTAACCCGATCTCTAAGAGGTTTTAACAAGTCCAATAGCTCAAATGAAAGATAAACACCTTGTTCATCTACCCAGCGAGTCAGATTTCTAAAATGTTTTATAGCAAAAACATAGCACATATGTATATCAAACCACCACTAGGACACATACAATATGTATCCATATTGTCAAGCAAAAAACACAATCACAAACGCAGGATTAAAAGAAAAATACTTCACTAACCTTTTGAAAATCTTCATCAGATGACAGTAATAGGACATGTTACACAGTACATTTGTTTTTTTCAATAATATGCAATTTATATCCATAAATCTCAGTTTACATTGAGCCATGTTCAAAAAATGCTACAAAAATGTCCTGAGAAATTATACATATCTCCGCCAGATAACGCCAGATAACAGCAATACAGATCATAAACTTTGACTAAATATACATGTTCTACATATAGTTAGAAAGATACACTGCTTCTTAATGCAACCGCTGTGTTACATTTATTTTTAACGTTACAGAATTCGTTCACTAGGCACTAATCTGAGACGGCGCTCAGACATAAGCAATATTCCTCCGCTATGTTGGAGTCAACAGAAACACAAAATTACAACATAAATATTCCCTTACCTTTGATGGTCTTCGATCAGAATGTAGTGGAAGAAGTCATACTTACCCAAAACATTGTTTGGTTTCAATTCGTGTGTCTTTGTATTAGCATATGCTGCAAGTTCCAGCTGAAATGCTACCAAAAATTACTTCTGGTCACGAACAGTTGCGCATCAAAACATCAAAATTACATATTATATGTCGACTAAACTGGTCAAACTAAGTGCAGAATCAAGCTTTAGGATGTTCTAAGCGTACAAAACAATTGGCGATTCGACCGAATAAATGCAACTCTTCTCAAACGAAATGGAACAAAAGAATAGGCTGTATACAATTGCGCAAGGACGCACAGATATTTTCCAGTGACACGTCACTATTTTGCCCGCCAACCGGTCAAAGCTCGAGGGATTTTCTTCATTACTCGCCCCATTGAAAGAACACAGCACGCTGAAGACACAGAAACTGATCCCAGATCCGTAGCTGGTTGGGAAGGGTGGGGGCGATGACGTCAAAGTTGGGGTAACTTTCCTGATGAGAGAGTTTGGGAGAATGGCTGCCCTGTGAGTTCTGCTTTTACATACAGACATAATTCGAATGGTTTTAGAAGCTTTAGAGTGTTTTCTATTCAATAATAATTATTATATGCATATATATTAGCAATTTTGGACAGATTTGTTTTCTGTTTACTATGGGCACGCAATTCCTCCTACAGGAACCCTGTACATAATACAAATATTCCAAAACATGCATCCTGTTTGCTACAAGTCACTAAAGTAATTCTGCAAAAAAAATGTGGCAAAGCAATTTGTCCTGAATACGTAGTGTTATGTTTGGGGCAAATTCAATACATTCCTGAGTCCACTCTACATATTTTCAAGCATAGTGATGGCTGGATCATGTTATGGGTATGCTTGTGATCATTAATCGTTTTCAGGATCATTTTCAGGTTAAAAAATAAATGCAGTTAAGCACAGGCAAAATCCTAGAGGAAAACCTGGCTCAGTCTGCTTTCAACCAGACACTGGGATATGAATTCACCTTTCAGCAGATAAATAACCTAAAACACAAGGCCACATCTACACTGGGGTTGCTTACCAATAAGACAGTGAATGTTCATGAGTGGCCCAGTTATAGTTTTGACTTAAATCTACTTAAATGTACGGCAAGCCCTGAAATAGATTGTCTAGAAATGATCAACAACCAATTTGACAGAGCTTCAAACAATAAATGGGCAAAGGTTGCACAATCCAGGTCTGGAAAGCTTTTAGAGAGTCTTACCCAGAAAGACTGTCAAAGGTGCTTCTCCAAATATTGGCTCAGGGGTGTAAATACTTATGAAAATAGATATTTATTTATTTCATTTTCAAAAAATTTGCAAAAATTATGAAAATAGATATTTATTTATTTCATTTTCAAAAAATTTGCAAAAATTGCTAAAAACATGCTTTCACTAATCATTATGGGGTATTGTGTATAACTGGGTGAAATCAATTCCATTTTGTATTCAGGCTGAAAAACAACAAAATGTGGAATAAGTAAAAGGGGTATAGATACCTTCTGAAGGCACTGTATATGCACATCAGAATACAATCAGAAGTCATTCGATTTCTAAAAATAGTAACGATAAGATCCCAGTTAGTTGTTTTATAAATTGATTATATTATATATGAAAAAAAGTAATTTCAAGCCTTATTCAAACAGTTTTGTTGAATAGGAAATACATCATAAAATATTTCATATATTCAAATTCATATAATCCTTGTACTGTGGACTTCTGTCCTCAAAAGCTATTTTTAACTTTTTTTACCCGAAATTTGAGATTTTAACCTTTATTGGAATACGCAGCATTACCAGTTATTGATTATGGCCCTCTCATGATCAATGATAACATTTGGGGATTACACAGATAACGTAACTAAATGTAATCTGAAATGTTAAGATCCATAACAATATCTGCAACCTTTTACCATAACAGGAAATCATGCCACTATTTACAATCAGGTGGAACATGGTGTGCAATCAGAAAAGGCAGCAACCTAAAGACACCCCTTCTGAGATGCAGATCCAACAATACCTGACTTTTGCATAAATCTTACAGACAACTGTACTGGTTTGTTTTCCTTGACATCTGGCCTGCAGTTCTCTTGTATTACTCAGTTCTCTTGTATGACTCCCTCTAATAAGTTGTCAAAATATGGCAGTTCATCCAACGGACAACTACTCAGTACCCTGTATATTGTCATGATTTTTTTTCAGATACATTCAAGGTGATATTGATGAACCTCAGATGTTCTTAAAACAATATTGTCCTCCCTGGAACTTTTCTTTCATTTCTAAATAAGTTGCCATGCAATACCTACAAATTCTACCAGAATTAAATGACATGCTGAACCCATCAATCATGTGACCTGAAAGGTTATACCAAGAAAAGGTTGCTACAGCAGCATTAACTTTGTACTCAGCTCCACCAACATGTACAGGGAACCCATCGGTTGCGAGCTCGTCAAGATCATGTAGCATTGGTTTCATGATTACTTCCCAACCACATTGCTTTAAATATCTTTACAAAGGATCACCTTCAGTGCTAAGTTGTCTCTACCAAGTCTGTCCCAAAACATTTTGATTTGCTAGTTAAGCATTAAACTTTCAAATAGCTCTTTGTTGACTGTTACTGGGTGCTATTGTCCTCCATCAGCACTGGCCTGTACCCTTCCTGCCCTAAGCGCTCTCCTGGCCCCTCACACCAAGTCTGAATTTGTCCTGCTAGGTGACCTAAACTGGGATATGCTTAAACCACCTGACCAACTCCTAAAGCAATGAGACTCCCGAAATCTTTCTCAAATGATCACCAATCCCACAAGGTATGACTCCTAACACCCAGAAAAGGCCACTCTCCTCGATGTTATCCTCACAAATAATCCTGATAGGTATCAGAATGGTGTTTTTTTTAATGACCTTAGTGATCACTGTTTTACAGCATGTGTTCGTAATGGCTGCTCAGTGAAACAACCTATCCTGATTTGTCATAGACGCTTGCTAAAAAACTTTAATGAGCAAGCCTTCCTTCATGAACTGGCCTCTGTAAAAGATGCTTGGACAAACATGCCCCCATTAAGAAGATGTGAATTAAACAGGTTCAGACCCTGGTTCGACCGTGATCTTGCAGAGTTACTCCACCTCAAGAATTGCATTTGGCGAAAGGCTCTGCACATGGATACTCAGGCTTACTGGCTATTGTTCAGGCAATTGAGAAATAAGTGCACTCAGGCTATCCGGAAGGTCAAAGTTACTTACTTCAAGGAGAAGTTCTCTTTGTGGGTCTAACCAAGAATTTCAGGAAAACGGATAAAACCTGGAGAATAAACCCTCCTCCTCACAGCTGTCCATGTCCCTTAATGTTTATGATGTGGTCGTAACTGACAAGAAGCACATTGCTGAGCTCTTTAATCATCACTTCATTAAGTCAGGATTCCTATTTGACAGCCATGCTCCTTGCCCGTTCGACATTTCCTCAACTCCCACCCCTTCTAATGCGACTTTCCCAGATGCTTCTCCTTCTTTTTCCCCTGCCCAGCTACAAAGATTCTCCCTGCAGGCAGTCACTGAGTTCGAGGTGCTAAAGTAGCTCCTTAAACTTGACCCCCTCAAAAAACATCTAGTGATGTTTTAGACCCTTTCTTATAAAATTCTTAGGGCTAGACGCAGATTCTTTGCTGTTAGTGGGACAAATTCCGGTGAAACTGGAGGGCGTGCAATTCAAATAAATAATCATATGTATTATGGATATTAAACAGTTAGGTAGATACAAGTGTCTTATATCGGTTGAAAGCTTAAACTCTTGTTAATCTAACTGCACTGTCCAATTTACAGTAGCCATTACAGTGAAAGCATGCCATGCAATTGTTTGAGGATGGCGCCCCACATCAATATACTTTTCCACCGGCACATAAATTCACAAATAGCGATTAAATATGCACATAAATTGTCATCATCCAAAGGGTCACAGCTATAACATGTAGTGTCCTTTTGTTAGATTAAATCTTCTTTATATCCCAAAAAGTCAGTTTAGTTGGCACCATCGATTTGAGTAATCCACTCGTTCAACACGCAGAAAGAGGCATCCGGAAATCTACCGCTAAACTTTGTTAAAACAATTCAAAATATGTTTCTATTGACCCCTCAGATACCCTAAAATGTAGTCAAACTATAATATCTCATACGGAAAGAAGTATGTTCAATAGGAAACTGATATTAGCAGGTGCGTCATGTCTTCATCGATCGCCCAAACACGAATTTCCAAGACTGTGTCCCTGTACTAAAACTGTTCCTTCTCATTCATTTTGGAAGTTACAAGTCTGAAACCTTGAACATAGAGTTATGACACCTTGTGGAAGCCATAGCAATTGCATCATGGGATCTGGAATTCAGAATGCCCCTATACTTTCCATTGTAAGAACACAGGCTCTCTAATGTCCAGTTGGTTTTTCTTTGGATTGTCTCCTACCATATCTATTGTGTTATAGTCTCCTACATTATTTTAATATTTCAACAAACTTCAATGTGTTCTCTTTCCAATGGGAGCAATTATATGCATATCCTGGCTTCAGGGCCTGAATAACAGGCAGTTTACTTTGGGCATGTCAGTCAGGCGGAAATTTTGAATAAAAGGACCCAAAAAATTGGAACGGAAATTGCGCTACACCAAACTGGAAGTATTCCGACTAGCTTGGAAAGACAGTTCCATGCAGTATCGAAGATGTTCTGTTATAATCTCCACCCGGCACAGCCAGAAGAGGACTGGCCACCCATCATAGCCTGGTTCCTCTCTAGGTTTCTTCCTAGGGTCTGGCATTTCTAGGGAGTTTTTCCTAGCCACCGTGCTTCTACACCTGCATTGCTTGCTGTTTGGGATTTTTAGGCTGGGTTTCTATACAGCACCATGTGACATCAGCTGATGATTTGAATGATTGATTGATTGATTGGATACAGTAGACCATTCTATTCTTGTGGGCCAGCTAAGGACTATTGGTGTATCTGAGGGGTCTAACTACCTCTTTCAAAGAGTGCAGTGTATAAAGTCAGAAAATCTGCTGTCTCAGCCACTGCCTGTCACCAAGGGAGTACACCAAGGCTCAATCCTAGGCCCCGCGCTCTTCTCAATTTACATCAAAAACATAGCTCAGGCCATAGGACGCTCTCTCATCCATTTTTATTCAGATGATAGTCTTATACTCAGCAGGCCCCTCCCCGGATTTTGTGTTAAATGCTGTACAACAAAGCTTTCTTAGTGTCCAACAAGCTTTCTCTACCCTTAACCTTGGTCTGAACACCTCCAAAACAAATGTCATGTTGTTTAATAAGATGAATGCCCCTCTTCCCACAGGTGTTATTACTACCTCTGAGGGTTTAGAGCTTGAGGTAGTCACCTCATACAAGTACTTGGGAGTTTGGCTAGACGGTGCACGGTCCTTCTCTCAGCACATATCAAAGCTGCAGGCTAAAGTTAAATATAGACTTGGTTTCCTCTATCGTAATCGCTCCTCTTTCACCCCAGCTGCCAAACTAACCCTGATTCAGATGACCATCCTACCCATGCTAGATTACGGAGACATAATTTATAGATCGGCAGGGAAGGGTGCTCTCGAGCGGCTAGATGTTCTTTACCATTCGGCCATCAGATTTGCCATCAATGCTCCTTATAGGACACATCACTGCACTCTATACTCCTCTGTAAACTGGTCATCTCTGTATACCCGTTGCAAGACCAACTGGTTGATGCTTATTTATAAAACCCTCTTAGGCCTCAGTGCCCCTTATCTGAGATATCTACTGCAGCCCTCATCCTCTGTTAAAGGACCTGTTAAAGGACACCAAAGCACACATATCCCTGGGTCGCTTCTCTTTTCAGTTCACTGCAGCAAGCAACTGGAACGAGCTGCAACAAACACTCAAACTGGACAGTTTTAGCTCAATCTCTTAATTCAAAGACTCAATCATGGACACTCTTACTGACAGTTGTGGCTGCTTTGTTTGATGCATTGTTGGCTCTACCTTCTTGACCTTTGTGCTGTTGACTTTGCCCAATAATGTTTTACCATGTTTTTGTGCTGCTACCATGTTGTCATGTTTTGCGTCTTTCGTCCTATATTTATATTGTATTTATCTTTTTAATCCCAGGCCCCCGTCCCAAAAGGAGACCTTTCGCCTTTTGGTAGGCCATCATTGTAAATAAGAATTTGTTCTTAACTGACTTTCCCAGTTAAATAAAGGTTAAAAAAATATTATAATAAAAATATGAATAACACACCAGTAAAGCTAAATGAATATGCTCCACGTAAGACCAATACCTTCCATCCATATTATCTATAGTACAGTAAAAGGCACACAACTTATTTTTGCTTCTCTTAGAACCTGAAGGGTTCACCACTTCAAATTCATCCTTATAAAAATGTCATAAAGCATTTGGAGAGGGTTTAAAGACTGGGTGCTCCTTAAAGTAGACCCCCATCACAATAGTCACTTAAAACCTGTTACCTGTTTCATCAGTATCAGAGGGTAAAACAAAGTGTCTATGCCACAGATGGCTAAAATCACCCCCTCGTCCACGCCTGTGTCTCCACACCATCCACCTTGACCACACTGGCACCTCTACTGGCGAATGCGATCTTCCAGTCTTCATGGTGTACCAGCAGTGTGGCTGGACATGGCTTACGGGTGGGGGGGGGGGGGGGGGGGTAAATTAGTAAATTAGCTACATTTTATAAAGAGTGTATATTTGTGTGGGTGAGATGATATGGTGAGGTGATGATCAGTGGTGTGTGTCCCTAAAAACAAAAAAGCATCCCCATGCTTAATCATTTACTAGGCAAGTCAGTTAAGAACAAATTCTTATTTTCAATGACGTCCTAGGAATAGTGGGTTAACTGCCTGTTCAGGGGCAGAACGACAGAGTTGTAACTTGTCAGCTCGGGGATTTGAACTTGCAACCTTTCGGTTACTAGTCCAACGCTCTAACCACTAGGCTACCCTGCCGGTCCTTACAGTGAATTGCCATGTTTGGGTTTCGCCAGACATAATAGGACCCATGTCATCCAAAAAGTAATACTTCTGACTCATCTGTCCATAGAATATTCTTGGTCATCCAGGTGCATTTGGCAAACTTCAGTCAACTTTTTGGGTCCCATTGTTTCTGGCGAGAAACAAACACTGCATTCCACAGTAAGAACCTCATACCAATACCTCAAACATCTTGGAAAATTCCAGAAAATGATGTCATGGCTTTAAAAGCTTTGGATAGGCTAATTCACAAATTGGAGGTGTACCTGTGGATGTATTTCAAGGCCTACCTTCAAACTCAGTGCCTCTTTGCTCGACATCAAAAGAAATCAGCCAAGACATCAGAAAAGGAATTGTAGACCTCCACAAGTCTGGTTTATCATTGGGAGCAATTTCCAAATGCCTGAAGGTAACACGTTCATCTGTACAAACAATAGTACGCAAGCATAAACACTATGGGACCACGCAGCCGTCATACCGCTCAGGAAACACGCGTTCTATTTCCTAGAGATGAACGTACTTTGGTGTGAAAAATGCAAATTAATCCCAGAACAGCAGCAAAGGACCGTATGAAGATGCTCGAGGAAACAGGTACAAAAGTATCTATATCCACAGCAAAAATGAGTCGTATATCGACATAACCTGAAAGGCCACTCAGCAAGGAAGAAGCCACTGCTCCAAAGCTGCCATAAAAAAGTAAGACTACGGTTTGCAACTGCACATGGGGACAAAGATCATACTTTTTGGAGAAATGTCCTCTGGTCTGATGAAACAAAAATATAACTGTTTTGTCATTATGGCCATCGTTATGTTTGGAGGAAAAAGGGGGGAAGCTTGCAAGCAAAAGAACACCATCCCAACCGTGAAGCATAGAGGTGGCAGCATTATGTTGTGGGAGTGTTTTGCTGCAGTAGGGACTGGTTCACTTCACAAAATAGATGGCATCTGGATATATTGAAGCAACATCAAGCTTGGTCACAAATGAGTCTTCCAAATGACCAAGCATTCTTCAAAAGTTGTGGCAATATGTCTTAAGGACAACAAAGTCCTCACTCTCCGATCCAACAGGTCCCAGACGTGCTCAATGGGATTGAGATCCGGGCTCTTCCCTGGCCATGGCAGAACACTGACATTCTGGTTTAGCAGGAAATCACACACAGAACGAGCAGTATGGCTGTTGGCATTGTCATGCCGGAGGGTCATGTCAGGATGAACCTGCAGGAAGGGTACCACATGAGGGAGGAGGATGTCTTCCCTGTAACGCACAGTGTAACAAGCTCAGTCTGATGATGCTTTGACACATCATCCCAGACCATGAAAGACCCTGTACCTCCAAATCGATCCTGCGTCAGAGTACAGGCCTTGGTGCAACGTTCATTCCTTCGATGATAAACGCAAATCTGACCATCACCCCTAGTGAGACAAAACCGTGATTCGTCAGTGAAAAGCAGTGTTTGCCAGTCCTGTCTGGTCCAGCGACGGTGGGTTTGTGTCCATATGCGACATTGTTGCCAGTGATGTCTGGTGAGGACCTGCCTTATACAGCAGGCCTACAAGCTCTCAGTCCAGCATCTCTCAGCCTATTGCGGACAGTCTGAGCACTGATGGAGGGATTGTGTTCCTGGTGTAACTCAGGCAGTTGTTGTTGCCATCCTGTACCTGTCCAGCAGGTGTGATGTTCAGCTGTACCAATCCTGTACCGTTATTACACGTGATCTGCCACTGCGTGGACAATCAGCTGTCTGTCCTGTCTCCCTGTTGCGCTGTTTTAGGCATCTCACAGTATGGACATTACAATTTATTGCCCTGGCCATATCTGCAGTCCTCATGCCTCCTTGAAGCATGCTTAAGGTACGTTCACGCAGATGAGCAGGGACCCTGGGTATCTTTCTTTTGGTGTTTTTCAGAGTCAGTAGAAAGGCCTTTTTAGTGTCCTAAGTTTTCATAAGTTTGTGGTCACTTAGAAATGTCCTTTTTTTAAAGGAAAGCACATTTTTTGCACATTTAAATAACATTAAATTGATCAGATATACAGTGTAGACATTGTTGTAAATGACTATTTTAGCTGGAAACGGCTGATTTTTTAAAAATTGAATATCTACATACTGTAGTTGTACAGAGGCCCATTATCAGCAACCATCACTCCTGTGTTTATGATTTTAAAAGGATAGTTGATCATTAGAAAATCATTTTGTAGTTATGTTAGCACAGCTGAGACGGTTGTTCTGTTTAATAAGCAATAAAACTGCCCTTTTTTTGACTAGTTGAGTATCTGAAGCATCAGCATTTGTGGGTTCGATTACAGAATCAAAATGGCCAAAAACAAAGGACTTTCTTCTGAAACTCATCAGTCTATTCTTGTTCTGAAAAATGAAGGCTATTCCATGTGAGAAATTGCCAAGAAACTGAAGATCTCCTACAATGCTGTGTACTACTCCCTTCACAGAACAGAGCAAACTGACTAATCAGAATATGAGGAGGAGTGGGAGGCCCCGGTGCACTTCTGAGCAGGAGGACAAGTACATTAGAGTGTCTAGTTTGAGAAACAGATGCCTCAAGTTCTCAACTGGCAATTTCATTAAAGAGTACCCGCAAAACTCCAGTCTCAACGTCAACAGTGAAGAGGCAACTCCGGGATGCTGGCCTTCTAGGTAGAGTTCTGTCCAGTGCCTGTGTTCTTTTGCCCATCTTAATCTTTTCTTTTTATTGGCCAGTCTGAGATAAGGCTTTTTCCATGCAACTCGGCCTAAAAGGCCAGCATAGAAGGTGCAGCAAGTCAGCATGTCCGGAGTAAATGTCAGTTGGCTTTTCATAGCCGAGCATTCAGAGGTTGAGAGCAGTAGAGAGTGAGAGAGAGGGAGAGGGAGATAGAGATAGAGGGTCGAAAACAGTAGGTCCTGGACAAGATAGCACGTTCGGTGAACAGGTCAAGGTTCCATAGCCGCTAGCTGAACAGTTGAAACTGGAGCAGCAGCAAGACAAGGTCTGGTGAGCAGGTCAGGGTTCCATAGCCACAGGAAAAACAGCAGAGACTGGATCAGCAGCACAACCAGGTGGACCGGGAATGGGGACAGCCAGGAATTATCAGGCCAAGTAGTCCTGAGGCATGGTGCTAAGGCTCAGGTCCTTTGGGAGGGGAGAGAGCTGGGAGATTTAGAAGGGAGCATACTTAAGTTCACACAGGACATCAGGTAAGACGGGATAATTTTACCAGATAGGAGAGACTGATCATAGCCCCCCCGGTACATAGAAAATTGCAGAATACTGTAGATTCTGCGATGTATGCTTCTCCATCAGATTCATCAGTTTTATGATAATCTCCAAAGAGAGACCAACCAGTTTCAAGCTGAGGGAAGATGTATGGAAAATGAAAAATACTGTTTTAATTGGAAATCTCAAAAAGACAAATGATTTGATGGTGAACGTAATCTCATAAGGATCAAACCTGAGATCTTTATAAAATAGAAAACATCACCAACCACAGGATAGAAACGATCGGCAACAATATTTTGACACATTGAACGAATAAAACTGAGTAATAACCTAACCATTTAAAATGTCAACATTTGGAAAGATAATTTTGAATAATAATTGCATTAGAAGACTTTACTTAAACAAGACAAACTCAGCTCCCTAGATCCCACATATAAAAACATCCAGAACCCAATTGACTACCAAATTACACAGGCTGAACTTTAAAATGAAATACAAAGCCTTAAACCTGGAAAGGCATGTGGACCTGACAGCATCAGGAATTAAATGTTTAAACAGTAATCCTGAGCTGCAGGATACCTTATTAAAACTATTCAACCTGGTGATAGAGAGTGGCTTGCTTACCTGATATTTAGAACCAGGGGCTCATAACCCCCATATATAAAAAAGTTGACAAACTAGACAATAATAATAAGGGAATATGTGTCTCCAAGGGGAAACTGTTCTGCTGTATTCTCAATGACCAAATACAGACCTTCCTCACACAACATAACGCTCTCAGCAAAAACGAATTGGCTTTCTACTCAAACACATAACAAAAGACCACATACACATATTACACACACACACCAATGAACCAGCATGTTCATCAGAAAAGCCTGCAAAGCATTTTACTCCATTAAAAAGAAAATTATCAAATTAAATGTGTAAGTGAGGTTTGGGGTCCAACTATTATTACAAGCATTGAGAGAAAAATCAAATGGAAAATCAAAATACAGAATATGCTATGTTATATCCAAAATAAATTACCAAATAATACATGCGGAGCGGAACTTGGAAGATTCCCTTTAATTGTAAATAAAAGGACAAACATTTTTGCACTATTTCAAATTAAGCCCCAAAACACAATTCAAAGCAGTGGAAATCCAAGAGCTGAACCCTGTTAGTTAGAACCACTAAACAACCTTATTATCCAAACACACGGAAATCAATCAAATTGTTACAGAATTTAAAACCTCCTATTTGACAAATTGGGAAAATGAAACAAAAACGCAGAATAAACTAAATCGCTATTTGGCCCTCAAAAGTGAATACCAATTGGCAGAATATCTCTACTCTACCAGATTCTGACCAAATTACAGGCTCGGCCACCACCAATTGACTATAGAAAAGGGAGACAAAAAGAAAGACATGGATACCGAAAGAGTGTGTGCACTTTTTCCTCTAATGCGAGAAATAATACAAAATAATATTTTTTTCAAGAAAATTTCTCAATCAATTCTCTACATCTGTGCATTTACCAATGACAAAGCTGGGAATTATACTGGGTAAGGGAGAAACCGCAAATATTACTGCCAGTATACAGTATGATTGCCATAGCTTAACATTCCATTACCATCAATTCTCTGAAGTATTTATATTGTAATATATCTTACAGTGGCTTGCGAAATTATTCACTCCTCTGGCATTTTGCAATATTTTATTGCCTTAAAACCTGGAATTAAAATAGATTAATGGGGGGGGGGGGGGTTGTATAACTCCTTCAAGTTGGATTGGTTCCATCTGGTGTACAGCAATCTTTAGGTCATACCACAGATTCTCATTTGGATTGAAGTCTTGGCTTTGACTAGGCCATTCCAAGACCTTAAAATGTTTCCCCTTAAACCACTCAAGTGTTGCTTTAGCAGTATGCTTAGGGTCATTGTCTTTCTGGAAGGTGAACCTCTGTCCCAGTCTCAAATTTCTGGAAGACTGAAACAGGTTTCCCTCAAGAATTTCCCTGTATTTAGCACCATCCATCATGCCCTCATTTTTGCAGCTCTTTCAGGGTTATCTTTGGTCTCTTTTTTGCCTCTCTGATTAATACCCTCCTTGCCTGGTCCATGAGTTTTGGTGGGCAGCCCTCTTTTGGCAGGTTTGTTGTGGTGCCATATTCTTTCCATTTTGTTTTATAATGCTCCGTGGGATGTTCAACATTTCAGGTATTTTTTATATCCCAACCTGATCTGTACTTCTCCACAACTTTGTCCCTCACCTGTTTGTAGAGCTCTTTGGTCTTCAAGGAGCCACTTGCTTGGTGGGGTACCTTGTTTAGTGGTGTTGCACCCTCTGGGGCCTTTCAGAACAGGTGTATATATACTGAGATCATGTGACAGATCATGTGACACTTAGATTGCACACAGGTGGACTAATTATGTGACTTCTGAAGGTAATTCGTTGCACCAGATCTTATTTAGGGGCTTCATAGCAAAGGGGGTGAATACATATGCACTGACCACTTTTCTGTCATTTTTTATTTGACATTTCTTGAATTGCACCACTTTTGGTCTATTTTGTGTATGTCGATTACATGACATCTATTTAAATTACAGGTTGTAATGCAACAAAATTGGAAAACACCAAGGGGATGAATAATTATGCAAGGCATTGTACAAGTAATATACAGAGTAACCATCATCCATGTACATTTTGTTGTTTATTTATTAGTCATTCTTTCAAAATAATGCTTTTTATAACCTTATTTGTATTTATTTAAACGTATCAACCAAAGAATACACAATACAACAGCAGTATGTACTGTTATTATTAAAATTGAAATGAATGGTGTTTCATTATCCTCATTGCATTGTACTTTATTTACTGAAATGCTGTATCGCTATACTGCTTTGGCAATATCTACCATTTGTATTTCATGCCAATAAAGCAATCTGCATTTGAATTTGAGAGAGCGAGAGAGAGATTTCACACCAAATATTAGAGTGATAATATTTCTCCAAACAAATGCCTAGGCTTTGTGAGGCAGGGGCTATCCTTTTGTTTATTTTGGATTATGGATTGCCCCTTGGAGAGTAATCAGTCTGATAGAATTAAACTTACTGATGACTGCTCTATTCCCCGGCCGGTGTTTGTTGTTTCCTCAGGTTGCTTAGACTTCTTCCCATGGCCAAACATTGCTTTGGTCCTTTTAAATCAGGCAAGGCCCCTTTTTTCTACACTTCCTGTCTGAATGACGTGCCCAAAGTTAACTGCCTGTTACTCATGCCCTGAAGCCAGGATATACATATAATTGGTACCAAAAATAAAACACTTTCAAGGTTGTAGAAATGTTAAAATATTATATAACACAATAGATGTGGTAGGAGAAAATGGTAGGAAAACCAACCAGAATTTTTCTTTTGAGAGAACATGCTCTTCCAATGGCCAGTATAAGGGCATTGGAAAATTCTAAATACTAAATTCTACCTCCCAGGATGCAATTCCTATGGCTTTCACTGGGTGTCAGCAGTCTATGTTCAAGGTTTCAGGCTTGTATCTTGAATAACAAATAGGAAGAAATAACAGTTTTAGTACAAGGACACCGGCTTGGAAATCCGTGTTTGTGCGCACTCCAAGAAGACAAGATGCACCTGCTAAAATCAGTTTCCTATTGAACATACTTCTTTCCGTAAGAAATACTATAGTTTGATTACATTTTAGGGTATCTATGGAATAAATATAAATGTATTTTGACCTGTTGAAACAAAGTTTAGGGGTAGATTTTTGGACTCATTTCTTTGCATGTTGAACAAGTGGATTGCTCAAATCAATGGCACCAACTAAACAGAATTTTTGGGATATAAAGAAGGATTTTATCTAACAAAATGACACATACATGTTATAGCTGGGACCCTTTGGATGACAAATCAGAGGAAGATTCTCAAAAAGTAAGTGAATATTTAATCGCTATTTGTGAATTTATGAAACCTGTGCCTGTGGAAAATATTTTGTTGTGGGGTGCCATCCTCAAACTATCGCATGGCATGCATTCGCTGTAATAGCTACTGTAAATCAGACAGTGCAGTTAGATTAACAAGAATGTAAGCTTTCAACCGATATAAGACACTTGTAAGTACCTAAATGTTTAATATTCATAATGTTTATGATTATTTATTTGATTTGCGCGCCCTCCAGTTTCACTGGAAGTTGTCCCACTGGCGGGATGCCTAGGCTTAAGAAGTTCATGGACAAGTGGTGCAGGTTCTGCCTTGAAGGACGTGTGCCAGGGTTTCTAATCAGAACAAAGAGACAATTGTGCAAAAGCATTAGCAACCCAAAATATTTGTTTTTCAAGTTGTTTGTATGTAACAGCTAAAAAAAAGTGATTGATTTAATAAAAACAATTACAGATTATGGCATTTACCCATTTGACAATCTACGTAACATAATAAAAAATTCAGATTCAAATCCATCAGTGTTTGTCAGACTAAGCAACATCCCGAAAATCGATCTTCTCACGATGAAGTCTTCATCGTCCGAACAGTTTGGCCTACAAACTAATATGACCACTCTATGGAAAGATGAGACTCACAACCACAGTTGTCACAAGACTCGTCTGAAGTTAACCCATACAAATGAATGGAAGTATGAAGGTAGTTTTGTGGCAACAAAAATAAGGGGTTAAATATCTGTCCAAAATAACAAAACTATTTTCTTGAGCTTTATTACATCTATACATATATTTAGACAGACGGATTAAAAGTACATTAACATTGTAATGCTTCTGACAGCCAACTTTCTAACTCCGCTCATAACTTTTGTACTTTTATACATTCAAGACGGTCATAAGCTTTTTCGCCATCAATAGCCATTATTGATAAATCTATATATTGTTTTTCAGCATATTGTATTAAACTGAAACATATTCTATTTATTTAAGTGTCTATTCTTAAACAAACCCTGTTTGATTGATATATATCAAGTCTGGTAAAGACTTTTGGCATACTATTGCTTATGGGATTTGTTATTATTTTATTGTCACAATTTATGAAACGTATGTGTCTGTAATCAGCAGGGGACTCTCCAGATTTTCCTGGTTTTAATATAACTGAAATAACTGTTTGATACATGGAACTAGTAAGTAATGAATTAAATGACGTGTGTTGTCATTTGTGTCCCAAAATGTTAAATTGAATTCTATGGGAAAGCCGTCCTTTCCTGCTGCTTTTCTCCATTTTGGGGCAGTAGGTAGCCTAGTGGTTAGAGCTTTGGGGCAGTAACCGAAAGGTTGCTAGATCGAATCCCCAAGCTGATAAAGTACAAATCTGTTGTTCTGCCCCTCAACAAGGCCTGCTGTTCCTAGGCCGTCTTTGTAAATAAGAATTTGTTCTTAGCCGACTTGCCAAGATAAATATATAAAATGTTTTAACAGTGTCTAATATTTATTTGTCGTTATTTATGATTATTGTTTGTCTGCTGATAATTGCTTCAGGGTTGTTGAAGTCAAAGAAGGCTGTAGAATCAGTCCAACTGTTGTATAATTCTGATTTATATCGATTTTCATAGAAGCTTTTGAAATTGTCATAAATCACATTGTTGTTTCTAATTAACACATTTGTATCTTTATCTTTTAAAAATATAACTGGTTTGGCATGTATTAGTTTTGTGAGGGCTGTGAGATGTTTGGCAGGTTTTTTTGCCATTAAGTAGTATACTTTATTTGAGTTTAAGCTGTAGTTGTTGGCTCTATTCAAAAGTAAAAGATCATATTCCTGCTTAAGTTCAGAAGTTCTATTTTCTTTTTCACCTTCGAAAGATTTTTAATTGCCTTTTTCTTTAACTTTAATTTCTAACTTTTGTGGTGTATGAGATTATCATTCCCCCATTGGATGCAGTAAAAGCATCCCAAATGATATCAGGTGACTGCTTTTCTCTGTTCTTTATGTCTACATTTGTAATGATAAAGGTTTTTATTTTGTATTCATGACTCGGTGATAGTGCTGACTTGGCTCCCGGTATATAGCAAACGATTTGCAGCAACCCCCCACCCCTCAATCTTGAGATCTACAACTGGACATTTGCCAACTGCACGCTCAAGACACCTGCCACAATCACAAGTACTGTTGCATAAGCCTACAGATCTTCCCCGAATTGTCCGGCTCTTGGAACCGATTGTTTACTGACATGCTCTTCTTTGTGCATTGCTTAGCAATGTGTCCCACCCCTTTTCACTTAAATCAAATTGTCTGACCGTCATCAGTAAACTTCAGTTTGGCTCTAGGTGTCCCATCTGTATCATTACCATTCTTCAGAGCAAGACCTCGGACTGCATTTATTAGCTACCCAATGGCATTACAATGCTCGGCAACCACTTTAAGAACATCTTCCAAAGAGACAGCTGGCTTCAAGGTCAGAACACTGAGAATCCCTCCCTCTCTTGTCACACAGCACTTTCCTGCTATTGACACCTTTAGTGTTACAGGGCTGGTCCTCCAGTGAGCAGGTGATGGCTTCCTCACGTACATCAAACAGAGTAGACTGAGGCCTCTTCCTGACTAACTTCCGCAGCTCTCTCTTGAGGGCAGGATCTATGACGCCCTCAAGGAACTGGTTTCTGGCATTTTTATCAATTTTATCCTCGAAAACAGAGTCTTGTTCTTGTTTTAGTACAGACTTAAGAATCTGCGAGAGTGCATGTGAGAAATCATCAAAATCCTCTCCCTCGCTCTGATGCAGGCCATAGAAGGTGTGTAACAGCTGAGATGCGCTACACTTCTCTATATTAGCCCCCTTAGATACGAGAACAGGTCACTGGGCTGGCTTGACTCCCCACCCATGCGTAACCGCACATCCTCTGAGGCTGACCCCCTCAACAGAGACAGTATGAAATCTACCTTTTCATCAGTACTCTGATCTCTGGCTCAAATTACACGTACAACCTCCTCAATGAACTCGTCAACTGACCAACCAACTTTAAAGACGCTCTCTAGGTACATACACATATGACCTTGTTGACCATTACCCAGAGCCTCAATAGTTGCCATTGCTTCATCATGTTTCCTATATAGCTCTGCAATCTGTGGCTGTAAGTCAACTACAGGGTTACCCTCACCACCAGGGGGGTGGGGGGGGGTGTTACCATAACCTGCTGACTCTGACATAATGTACATTATGTACTCAAACTCAGTTTAAGGATATACTGTAGAGTAGAAACAGTCTCTGAAAGTTGCTGGATGGATGGAGATGATGGCATATAGTCCTCTGTGTTGGTCTGTGATGGTCCACGGTGCTCACTGGGTCCCAGCAGTCTGGTTATTGAACCTCCACAGCAACCCCAGGCAGGCCTCGCTGTCTGTTCTCAAAACCCCTGGAACCATTTGTCGTCAGATCTCTCTGGCCCTGCAGCACTCTTCACCACTACCGTAACTATACACTTCACTACCCTAACTCCTCTATCAGAACCCAACTCCCGGTACCAAAAGGTTGGCGACATTGGTTAAAAAGTTGGTGAGTGTTGGTGAAAGTAAACTAATTTGGCGTTGTTTATTCTGTCAAAACTTCCATTTTAAATAGGATAATGTAAGAGGGAAATCATCGCAAGGTGAAGTCATCATGAAGTAAGAATCTGTCTAAATCACAATCAAGTGAAATAATTCTGTTAATAAAGTGCGTAAAAATAACCTGCAAAGTTAAATGCAGAAATGGTAGTGGCTCTGCTTTAATCACACTGTCCACATGATACCTTAACCCCACATGGAACAACAGTTTCAGACATGTTCGATCGGGTTCAAGTCCGGGCTCTGGCTGGGCCACTCAAGGATATTCAGAGACTTGTCCCATAGCCACCCCTGCATTGTCTTGGCTGTGTGCTTTGGGTCGTTGTCCTGTTTCTACAGGGTTGGCAATTCCAGTCCTCGGGGGCCAGATTGGTGTCACAATTTTGCCTCAGACCCAGCTAACACACCTGACTCCAATAATCAACTAATCATTATCTTCAGTTTAGAATTCAGTATGATTAATCAGCTATGTTTGCTAGGGATGCTAGGATGAAGAAAAAGTGTGACAACAATCAAGCGCCTGAGGGCTGGAGTTGCCCAGCCAAGTCTGAATTCCTCAGCAGGTTTTCATCAAGGATATTGCTGTACTTTGCTGCAATTATCTTTCCTTCAAGCCTGACTAGTATCCCAGTCCCTGCCCTTGAAAAACATCCCCACAGTATGATGCAGCTACCATTTATTTATACCTCTAGGCAAGTCAGTTAAGAACAAATTCTTATTTTCAATGATGGCCTAGTGGGTTAACTGCCTGTTCAGGGGCAAAATGACAGATTTGTACCTTGTCAGCTTGGGGATTTGAACTTGCAACCTTCCGATTACTAGTCCTACACTCTAACCACTAGGATACCCTGCCTCCCAAATCGGATAGTGACAGGTTTCCTCCAGACGTGACGCTTGGCATTTAGGACAGAGTTAAATCTTGGTTTCATCAGACCAGAGAATTTAGTTTTTCCATGGTCTGAGAGGCTTTCATCTGCCTTTTACTGAGTAGTTGCTTCCTGCTGGCCACTCTACCATAAAGGCCTGATTGTTGGAGTGCTGCAGATATGGTTGTCCTTCTGGAAGGTTCTCCCATTTCCAAAGAGGAACTCTGAAGCTCTGTCTGTGTGACCACCGGGTTCTTGATCACCTCCCTGACTAAGGCCCTTCTCACCCAATTGCTCAGTTTGGCCGGGCGGCCAGCTCTAGGAAGAGTCTTAGTGGTTCCAAACTTCTTCCATTTAAGACTGACGGAAGCCACTGTGTTCTTGGGGACCTTCAATGCTGCAGAACTGTTTCGGTACCCTTCCCCAGATCTGTGCCCTGACACAATCCTGCCTTTGAGCTCTACGGACAATTCCTTTCGACCTCGTGGCTTGGTTTTTACTCTGACATGTACTGTCAACTGTGGGACCTTATATAGACAGGTGTAAGTAACTGTGGGACCTTATATAGACAGGTGTAGGTCCAAAGGTGTAGGTCCGAATCATGTTCAATCAATTACATTTTCCACAGGTGGACTCCAATCAAGTTGTAGAAATATCAAGGATTATGAATGGAAACAGGATGCACCTGAGATCAATTTCGAGGATCATAGCAAAGGTTCTGAATACTTATGTAAATAAGGTATCTGTTTTTAAATATGCAAAAATGTCTGAAAACATGTTTTCAATTTGTCTCTCCATATCGGCATTGTGTGTAGATGGATGAGGAAAACATGTAATTTAATCTATTTTAGAATAAGGCTATAACATAACAAAATGTGAAAAAAGTTAAGGGGTCTGAATACTTTCCAAATCCACTGTATCTGTGGCTGTACTGTTCGTAGTCAGATTTGCCTTCTCCTATATTGTTAACCTGTTGCGACGAGCAATCCCGTATCCGGGAGCGTAATTATAGCCTCAAGCTCATTACCATAACGCAACCTTAACTATTCATGAAAATCGCAAATTAAATGAAATAAATATATTGGCTCACAAGCTTAGCCTTTTGTTAACAACACTGTCATCTCAGATTTTCAAAAAATGCTTTTCAACCATAGCTACACAAGCATTTGTGTAAGAGTATTGATAGCTAGCATAGCATTAAGCCTAGCATTCAGCAGGCAACATTTTCACAAAAACAAGAAAAGCATTCAAATAAAATCATTTACCTTTGAAGAACTTCGGATGTTTTCAATGAGGAGACTCTCAGTTAGATTGCAAATGTTCAGTTTTTCCAAAAAGATTATTTGTGTAGGAGAAATCGCTCCGTTTTGTTCATCACGTTTGGCTAAGAAAAAACCCTGAATATTCAGTCATTACAACGCAAACCTTTTTCCAAATGAACTCCATAATATCGACAGAAACATGGCAAATGTTGTTTAGAATCAATCCTCAAAGGTGTTTTTCACATATCTTTTGATGATAAATCAGTCGGGGCAGTTGACTTTCTCTTCTGTATCAAATGGAAATATGCATGCACCTGGAGATTACGCAATAGTTATGACGGAGGACACCGAGCGGACACCTGGTAAATGTAGTCTCTTATGGTCAATTTTCCAATGATATGCCTACAAATACGTCACAATGCTGCAAACACCTTGGGGAAACGACAAAAAGTGTAGGCTCATTCCTTGCGCATTCACAGCCATTTAAGAAGACATTGGAACACAGCACCTCCAAAATCTGGCTCACTTCCTGTATGAAATTTCATCTTGGTTTCGCCTGTAGCATTAGTTCTGGGGCACTCACAGATAATATCTTTGCAGTTTTGGAAACGTCAGAGTGTTTTCTTTCCAAAGCTGTCAATTATATGCATAGTCGAGCATCTTTTCGTGACAAAATATCTTGTTTAAAACGGGAACGTTTTTCATCCAAAAATGAAATACTGCCCCCAGAGGTTCAAGAAGTTAATACTCGTGCTTGAGTATTAATAACATACGCAACACTATGACATAATTTGTTACCCCATGCACCGGGCTACTTGTTACCCCACCGGCGCCGACAGAGATGGCCGCCTCGCTTCGCGTTCCTAGGAAACTATGCAGTTTTTTGTTTCTTTACGTGTTATTTCTTACATTAGTACCCCAGGTCATCTTAGGTTTCATTACATACAGTCGAGAAGAACTACTGTATATAAGATCAGCGTCAACTCACCATCAGTACGACCAAGAATATGTTTTTCGCGACGCGGATCCTGTGTTCTGCCTTACAAACAGGACAACGGAATGGATCGCATGCAGCGACCCAAAAACGACTCCGAAAAAGAGGGAAACGAGGCGGTCTTCTGGTCAGACTACGGAGACGGGTACATCGTGCCCCACTTCCTAGCATTCTTCTTGCCAATGTCCAGTCTCTTGACAACAAGGTTGATGAAATCCGAGCAAGGGTAGCATTCCAGAGGGACATCAGAGACTGTAACGTTCTGTGCTTCACGGAAACATGGCTCACTGGAGAGACGCTATCCGAAGCGGTGCAGCCAACGGGTTTCTCCACGCATCACGCCGACAGAAACAAACACCTTTCTGGTAAGAAGAGGGGTGGGGGTGTATGCCTCATGGCTAACGAGGCATGGTGCGATGAAAGAAACATTCAGGAACTCAAATCCTTCTGTTCACCTGATTTAGAATTCCTCACAATCAAATGTAGACCGCATTATCTACCAAGAGAATTCTCTTCGATTATAATCACAGCCATATATATCCCCCCCAAGCAGACACATCGATGGCTCTGAACGAACTTTATTTAACTCTTTGCAAACTGGAAACCATTTATCCGGAGGCTGCATTCATTGTTGCTGGGGATTTTAACAAGGCTAATGTGAAAACAAGACTCCCTAAATTTTATCAGCATATTGATTGCGCAACCAGGGGTGGAAAAACCTTGGATCACTGTTACTCTAACTTCAACGACGCATATAAGGCCCTGCCCCGCCCCCCTTTCGGAAAAGCTGACCACGACTCCATTTTGCTGATACCTGCCTACAGACAAAAACTAAAAAAAGAAGCTCCCACGCTGAAGTCTGTCCAACGCTGGTCCGACCAAGCTGACTCCACACTCCAAGACTGCTTCCATCACGTGGTCTGGGACATGTTTCGTATTGTGTCAGATAACAACATTGACGAATACGCTGATTCGGTGTGCGAGTTCATTAGAACGTGCGTTGAAGATGTCGTTCCCATAGCAACGATTAAAACATTCCCTAACCAGAAACCGTGGATTGATGGCAGCATTCGCGTGAAACTGAAAGCGCGAACCACTGCTTTCAATCAGGGCAAGGTGTCTGGTAACATGACTGAATACAAACAGTGCAGCTATTACCTCCGTAAGGCTATCAAACAAGCTAAGCGTCAGTACAGAGACAAAGTAGAATCTCAATTCAACGGCTCAGACACAAGAGGCATGTGGCAGGGTCTACAGTCAATCACGGACTACAGGAAGAAATCCAGCCCAGTCACGGACCAGGATGTCTTGCTCCCAGGCAGACTAAATAACTTTTTTGCCCGCTTTGAGGACAATACAGTGCCACTGACACGGCCTGCAACGGAAACATGCGGTCTCTTCTTCACGGCAGCCGAGGTGAGTAAAACATTTAAACGTGTTAACCCTCGCAAGGCTGCAGGCCCAGACGGCATCCCCAGCCGCGCCCTCAGAGCATGCGCAGACCAGCTGGCTGGTGTGTTTACGGGCATATTCAATCAATCCCTATACCAGTCTGCTGTTCCCACATGCTTCAAGAGGGCCACCATTGTTCCTGTTCCCAAGAAAGCTAAGGTAACTGAGCTAAACGACTACCGCCCCGTAGCACTCACTTCCGTCATCATGAAGTGCTTTGAGAGACTAGTCAAGGACCATATCACCTCCACCCTACCTGACACCCTAGACCCACTCCAATTTGCTTACCGCCCAAATAGGTCCACAGACGATGCAATCTCAACCACACTGCACACTGCCCTAACCCATCTGGACAAGAGGAATACCTAAGAATGCTGTTCATCGACTACAGCTCGGCATTCAACACCATAGTACCCTCCAAGCTCGTCATCAAGCTCGAGACCCTGGGTCTCGACCCCGCCCTGTGCAACTGGGTACTGGACTTCCTGACGGGCCGCCCCCAGGTGGTGAGGGTAGGTAACAACATCTCCTCCCCGCTGATCCTCAACACTGGGGCCCCACAAGGGTGCGTTCTGAGCCCTCTCCTGTACTCCCTGTTCACCCACGACTGCCACGCATGCCTCCAACTCAATCATCAAGTTTGCGGACGACACAACAGTGGTAGGCTTGATTACCAACAACGACGAGACGGCCTACAGGGAGGAGGTGAGGGCCCTCGGAGTGTGGTGTCAGGAAAATAACCTCACACTCAACTCTCAACAAAACTAAGGAGATGATTGTGGACTTCAGGAAACAGCAGAGGGAACACCCCCCTATCCACATCGATGGAACAGTTGTGGATAGCAAGTAGCAAGTTTTAAGTTCCTCGGCATACACATCACAGACAAACTGAATTGGTCCACTCACACAGACAGCATCGTGAATAAGGCGCAGCAGCGCCTCTTCAACCTCAGGAGGCTGAAGAAATTCGGCTTGTCACCAAAAGCACTCACAAACTTCTACAGATGAACAATCGAGAGCATCCTGGCGGGCTGTATCACCGCCTGGTACGGCAACTGCTCCGCCCTCAACCGTAAGGCTCTCCAGAGGGTAGTGAGGTCTGCACAACGCATCACCGGGGGCAAACTACCTGCCCTCCAGGACACCTACACCACCCGATGTTACAGGAAGGCCATAAAGATCATCAAGGACATCAACCACCCGAGCCACTGCCTGTTCACCCTGCTATCATCCAGAAGGCGAGGTCAGTACAGGTGCATCAAAGCTGGGACCGAGAGACTGAAAAACAGCTTCTATCTCAAGGCCATCAGACTGTTAAACAGCAACCACTAACATTGAGTGGCTGCTGCCAACACACTGACACTGACTCAACTCCAGCCACTTTAATAATGGGAATTGATGGGAAATGATGTAAATATATCACTAGCCACTTTAAACAATGCTACCTTATATAATGTTACTTACCCTACATTATTCATCTCATATGCATACGTATATACTGTACTCTATATCATCGACTGCATCCTTATGTAATACATGTATCACTAGCCACTTTAGCTATGCCACTTTGTTTACATACTCATCTCATATGTATATACTGTACTCGATACCATCTACTGTATCTTGCCTATGCTGCTCTGTACCATCACTCATTCATATATCCTTATGTACATATTCTTTATCCCCTCACACTGTGTATAAGACAGTAGTTTAGGAATTGTTAGTTAGATTACTTGTTGGTTATTACTGCAATGTCGGAACTAGAAGCACAAGCATTTCGCTACACTCGCATTAACATCTGCTTTCCATGTGTATGTGACAAATACATTTGATTTGATTTGACCTGTCATTTGCCTGCCCCTGCTTTAGAAATAAACTTTTGTTTCTTCGACACTGTCTTCATTTGGTCATACCTGAAACGTAATACATTTGTCTATGTTTACATACATTTGGCTGGTACATACTGTATGTTGTAGTACATTTGGATAATCAGGAATGGGGAATGTATATATTTTCTGATTATCCACGCTTACCATCGCTACACTCGCATTAACATCTGCTAACAATGTGTATGTGACAAATAAAATTTGATTTGATTTGATTTATTTGATTTTGATGATTTGATTTGATTTGGTTCAAGGTCAGTACCAGATTTGAAACGGGGCTAAATGTCCTGCTTGGTTCCAGGAATAAAGTGGGCCATGGGCCAATGGAAATGAAATAGGAACCATGATATTCACAGCACAGCACAGCGTGGCTCTGCAATGGTAAAAGCGCCATTACATGTCCCGTATTGCTCCACAATGAGGAATGCCTCCTAGTGACTAACCTGAATCCTTGGTTGAGAAAAGCTTTGTGGAAGATCTCATACTCATTGTGTGTGTCGGGGTGTGTATAACACATTTTCACCCATATTGTATCATACAGATTTAGGATCTTCCTTTCACCTATATTGTCAAAATCGTCTTGCAGCAACAGAATTTGAACGTTTAGTCCAGAATGTTGCTTGATCGGTGATTAGACTTATCTGGCCAAAAGTAAGCTACATGAAAAGTGCAGTACTGTTTATACAACCTTGTGTTAGTGTTGGTTTTCAGTAAATGTATGTTAATTACAAAGTTCATCTGCATTTCCTGCAGTGGCAGAAAAATTCTCAAATACAAAAGTGTGACCTAATTAATGTATCAGACACTGTATACTGAAGTGTATTGTGTTGGGTGTCACAACCTGGCTCTTAGAAGGTGACAAGCAAGGGAGTCCACACGTTGGCAGTTAAGAAGCAAAAATATGTATTAAATAACTAAAAAAGTATATAACTACAAAGAAAAACTAACTTGTGAAGTGTGGAAGGAGACATGTGAGGGGTGTAATGGAGATGCATGAATGAAGGTAGAATGTGTGTAAGTGTTGAAGGGTGCACCTAATCAAAAAACGATACTCAACCAGATCACAAAACAAAATGGTGCTTGTGAAGAGAGAGAGCCTGGACTGGGCACCAGGAACATTTATCTTCCAGTTGATCCCAAACCCAGGTGCAACTTGTCACCTTAACGACCCAATCAGCTCCACCTGTCCCCAATCTGCAAATAAAAGCCCAAACACAGAAGGAAGCAGGTGTGTGTGAGGGGGGTGTAACAAGGCTACGTGTTCAGTTTTTGTAAAGTAGAAAATATGTCTCATGATTTGTCAGTGGGTTGATTGGCTTTTGAGGATAGAGACAGGATCTACCCCCTCTTTCACCTGAGAAGCACTCGCTGGAAAATAATTGCAGCTGATTTTTCATTTGGAAAGTCACAGCTATGTGGTGTGAAGGTCTGTGAAAATCTGAAAACATGTATAAAACCTATTTTGATAAGTTCATCCCAAAAAATTGGATTAATCGTCAACCTACAGTACCAGTCAAAAGTTGACACACCACCTCATTCCAGGGTTCTTCTTTATTTGAACTATTTTCTACATTGTAGAATAATAGTGTAGACATCAAAACTATGAAGTAACACATGGAATCATGTAGTAAACAGTTAAATCAAAATATATTTGAGATTCTTCAAAGTATACCCTGATGAAGACAGCTTGTCTGTCAATGTTGGTTATTAGGTTAAAATATTCCATCTGAACGCAGTGTGCGGCTTTCTTCCTTTTTCAAGATTCTTCAAATTAGCCACCCTTTGCCTTTGACAGATTTCCATACTCTTGGCATTCTCTCAACCAGTATCATGAGATCGTCACCTGGAATGCATATAAATTAACAGGTGTGCCTTGACAAAAGTTAATTTGTGGAATTTCTTTCCTCCTTAACCTCTTACACTTATGGTGGCGCTATTTCATTTTTGGAAGAAAAACGTTCCCGTTTTAAACAAGATATTTTGTCACAAAAAGATGCTTGACTATGCATATAATTGCTACTGTTCGAAAGAAAACACTCTGACGTGTCCAGAAATACAAATATCTTCTCTGTGTGTGCCCTTTAACGTGAGCTTCAGGCAAAACCAAGATGACTTGGCATCCAGGAAATGACAAGGATTTTTGAGGCTCTGTCTTTCATGATCTCCTTATATGGCTGTGAACGCAAGAGGAATGAGTCTGCCCTTTCTGTCGTTTCCCCAAGGTGTCTGCAGCATTGTGACGTATTTGTAGGCAGATCGTTGGAAGATTGACCATAAGAGACCACATTTACCACGTGTCCGCCCGGTGTCCTGCGCCGAAATTGGTGCGCAAAAGTCACCTGCCAGTATTTTTCCATGGGGCACAGGGAGAGAAGCAAGCTTCCACGAACTGCATGTCAATGAAGAGATATGTGAAAAAACACCTTGAGGATTGATTCCAAACAACGTTTGCCATGTTTCGGTCGATATTATGTAGTTAATCCGGAAAAAGTTTCACGTTGTAGGTGACTGCATTTTCGGTTCGTTTCGGTAGCCAGGCGCAATGTAGAAAACGGAACGATTTCTCCTACACACAGACGCTTTCAGGAAACACTGCGCATTTGGTATGTGGCTGGGAGTCTCCTCATTGAAAACATCAGAAGCTCTTCAAAGGTAAATGATTTTATTTATTTGGTTATCTGGCTTTTGTGAAAATGTTGCGTGCTACATGCTACACAAAATGCTATGCTAGCTTTGCATACTCTTACACAAATTAGTCAATTTCTATGGTTCAAAAGCATATTTTGAAAATCTGAGATGACAGTGTTGTTAAGAAAAGGCTAAGCTTGAGAGCAAACTCATTATTTTAATTTTATTTGCGATTTTCAGAAATCGTTAACGTTGCGTTATGCTAATGAGCCTGAGGCTTAGTCACAATCCCGGATCCGGGATGGGGAGTTTCAAGAGGTTAATGCATTTGAGCCAATCGGTTACATTGAAAATCTCAAGTGTTATTACATACAGCCGGGAAGAACTATTGGATATAAAAGCAATGTCAACTTGCCAACATTACGACCAGGAATATGTCTTTCCCGAAGCAAATCCTTTGTTTGGACCTCCACACTGGACATGGGATCTTATCCCAGTGGCCGACCCAGAACAACTCAGTCGCTGCAGGAGAGGCCGACGGAGCGGCCTACTGTTAAGACTCAGAAGGCGAGCACACCATCCATTGCTTCCGAGCATATTACTCGCCAATGTCCAATCTCTAGATAACAAGATGGATGAAATTAGGGCACAAGTTGCCTTCCAGAGAGACAGACATTGTAACATTCTCTGTTTCACGGAAACATGGCTCACTAAAGATATGTTGTCAGAGTTGGTACAGCCACCCGGTTTCTTCATGCATCGCGCTGACAGAAACAAACATCTCGCTGGTAAGAAGAAGGGCGGGGTGTATGACTTGTGATTACACCATGAGTCGTTACTCATAACAACATACAGGAACTCAAGTCCTTTTGTTCACCTGACCTAGAATTCCTTACAATCAAATGCTGACCACATTATCTTCCAAGAGAATTCTCATCGATTACAGTCATAGTTGTGTATATCCCCTCCAAGCAGATACCTCGTCAGCGCTGAAAGAACTTCACTGGACTCTTTGTAAACTGGAAACCCTACATCCTGAGGCTGCATTTATTGTAGCTGGGGATTTTCACAAAGCTAACCTGAGAACAAGACTTCCTAAATTATATCAGCATATTGAATTCACGACACAAGTTGGTTGCATTCTAGATCATTGCTACTCTAATTTCCGAATGCATATAAAGCCATCCGCCTCCCTGCGATCAGCAAATCTGATCATGACTCCATTTTGTTGCTCACGGCATATAGACAGAAACTAAAACAGGAAATGCCCGTGCTCAGGTCTATCCAACGCTGGTCTGACCATTCGGATTCCACGCTTCAAGGTTGAGTCGATCACGTGGACTGGGATATGTTCCGGATATCCTCAGACAACAACATTGATGTATATACTCTGACTCGGTGAGCGAGTTTATTAGCAAGTGCATCGGAGATGTCGAACTCGCTGTGACTATTAAAACCTTTCCAAACTAGGAACCTTGGATTAATGGCAAAATTTGTGCAAAACTGAAAGAGAGAAGCACCGCTTTTAATCATGGCAAGGCGACTGGAAACATGACTGAATACCAACAGTGCAGCTATTCCCTCCGCAAGGCAAACAAACAAGCAAAGCAAAGCTTCAGTATAGAGACAAAGTAGAGTCGCAATTCAATGGCTCAAACACAAGACGGATATGGCAGGGTCTACAGTCAGTCACGTATTACAAAAAGAAAACCAGCCCCGTAGCGGACATCGACGTCTTGCTCCCAGACAAATTAAACAATTTCTTTGCTCGCTTTGAGGACAATACATTGCCACTGACACGGCCCGCTACCAAAGCCTGTGGGCTCTCCTTCTCTGTGGCAAACTTGAGTAAAACATTTAAACTTGTTAACCCTTGCAAGGCTGCCGGCCTAAATTTCATCCCTAGCTGCTTCCTCAGAGCATGCGCCAACCAGCTAGCTAGTGTGTTTACGGACACATTCTATCAATCCCTATCTGTCTCCTGTCCCCACAGGCTTCAAGATGCTCACCAATGTTCCTGTTCCCAAGAAAGCCAAGGTAACTGAACTAAATGGCTATTGCCCCTTGAGAACTCACTTCTGTCATCATGAAGAGCTTTGAGAGACTAGTCAAGGATCATGTCACCTCTACCCTACTTGACCCTAGACCCACTCCAATTTGCTTACCACCTCAATAGGTTCACTGACGATGCAATAGCCATTACACTGCCCTATCCAATCTGGAGAAACTGGGTCCTGGACTTGACGGGCTGTCACCAGGTGGTGAAGGTAGGAAACATCCCCACCCCGCTGATCCTCAACACTGGGGCCCCACAAGGGTGCTTTCTCAGCCCTCTCCTGTACTCCCTGGTCACCCATGACTGCGTGGCCATGCACGCTTCCAACTCAATCATCAAGTTTGCAGACAACACTAAAGTGGTATTACCAACAATTGCGAGACGGCCTACAGGGAGGTGAGGGCCCTCGGAGTGTGGTGTCAGTTAAATAACCTCACTCAACGTCAACAAAACAGGTGATCATGGACATTAGGAAACAACCAAGGAAGTAGTGGAGAAGGTGGAAAGTTAAGTTAATTGGCGTACACATCACGGACAAACTGAAATGGTCCACACAGACAGTGTGGTGAAGAAGGCGCAACTGCCCTCCAGGACACCTAGCAACACCCGATGTCACAGGAAGGCCAAAAAGATCATCAAGGACAACAACCACCCGAGCCACTGCCTGTTCACCCCGCTGTCATCCAGAAGGCGAGGTCAGTACAGGTGCTTGCTGAAGTTGAGGCACTTGGCTGTGCGGAGATACTCCAGGTTCTTGTGGTCAGTCCATGTGATGAATGGATGTTCCGCCTCCTCCAGCCAGTGCCTCCATCATGATCTTCACCATGAGAAGCTCATAATTCCCCACATTGTAGTTCCTTTCTGTGGCATTGAGGCAATGGGAGAAGAAGGCTCAGGGATGTAGCTTGAGGTCGAAGGCAGAACGCTGGGACAGGACAGACCCCACTCCAACAGCCGAAACATCGGCCTCCACCTCGAACTGACGAGATGGGTCAGGATGAACCCGGATTGGAGTTGTAATGAAGCGTTATGAGGTCCCGGGAACGCCCGGTCAGCAGCTGGGGACCACATGAACGGAACCTTGGGCGAGGTGAGTGCTGATAGTGGGGAAGCCAGGGCACTGTAATCCCGGATAAAGCGGCGATAGAAGTTGGCGAACCCCAGAAAACGTTGCAGCTGTACCCTGGACGTAGGCTGAGGCTAATTCATCACTGCTCTCACCTTCCCGGGTGACACTCCCACAGAGGTGATGTAACCCAGAAAGGGGATGGTGGAACGATGGAACTCGCATTTCTCTACTTTTACAAACAGCTGATTCTCCAGATGGCGTTGAAGGACCTGCCGGACATGGAGCACATGTTCTTGATGGGAGCGGGAGAAGACGAGGATGTTATCAATGTAGACGAAGACAAAGACGATCCAGTTCAAGATGTCTCACGGAGGACATCAATAGAGAGGCTGGGAAAAACCAGGAGCTGACAGGACAAACGCTGGTAAGCTTGACAAACAAGACGAACTGGCAACAGAAAACACAGGTATAAATGCACAGGGGATAATGGGGAAGATGGGTGACACCTGGATGGGGGTAGAGACAAGCACAAGGACAGGTGAAACAGATCAGGGCGTGACAGGATGAATTTGAAAGCCGACTGCGAGACAGGCTTAATCGCCCAATATCAGTTCCCGACCTCACTAATGCTTGTTGCTGAACGGAAGCAAGTCCTCTAGCAATGTTCCAAGATCCAACACCAACTGAAGAGTGGAGGCTGTTATAGCAGCAAATGGTGGACCAACTCCATATTAATGCCCATGATTTGGTAATGAGATGTTCGACAAGCAGTAACTGTATATAGTATACAAGTCCCGCTTGTGGCATGGTTATTCATGAAATATCATTAAGTGTTATCATCTTTGCTCAGTAGCTGCACTACGGGTGGTCATGCTCCTGTCCAGGGACTGGAATGTTTAGCGAGACCTGTCACCGTGGTTCAGACAGAGGCTTTTTAATAATCAACACTCTCTTTTATTCATTTAGTGCAGCAGCAGGATGGTGGAGTTAGTCAACTGCCGTGGTAATAACCCCAGAGCCCATTATCATGAAGCTTTCCATTCTATAGGGAAACTTAGCAAATCCAGACCTGGGAAGTCAATGGCTAATGCAGGGTCTTATTTTCACATAGCTGTAGGATGTAATCCTACAGATAAAACCATGTGCACTATTGTTAGTGTTTGGTAGAGGGTCCTAATTCCTTCTCTCACACACATCAATTAGAGAGCCAGGTCTGGGCTATGATGAATAGTCTGCGTTTCAGGATGTCAAGTACTGACATTATGGAAAAGAGGAAGATTTAATAACACCCCTCTAAAGGTAATGCACTTTAGAACATAAGAAGCATCCCTCTAAAATGTACAGTAAGCCCACTTAAATAATTATGGGGCCATTTACAATGTAAAGTATTGTGGAAGATCGTGGATTGCGATCGAAAGTTGAAAAGTAATGCACTTCGTAAGTTAGGGAACACCCCTCTAAAGGTAATTAACTTCCCAACAAACACTCTAGAATCAAGTGGAAGGAACACCATTTAGTAAGGAACACCCCTAACAGTGTTTCCCAACCCTGGTCCTCCGGTACCTCCAACAGTACACATTTTCGTTGAAGCCCTGGACCAACACACCTCATTCAACTCATTGAGGGCTTGATGATCAGTTGACAAGTTGAATCAGGTGTTCTTGTCCAGTGCTCCAATGAACACATGTACTGTTTGGGGTACTCGAGGACCAGGCTTGGGAAACACTGCCCTAGTAGACTAATGCACTTTTTAACATAAGGAACACCCCACTAAATGTGATCCGGAGGCTATATACATTCAATATATTCTCCAGTTTTACGGTGGAATTGTGAAGATACCCCTCATATAGGAACCTCTTTGTCATTAAGGGTTGTCTGTAAACCATTCCCCTTTATTGCTTCTTTGTCATTATGGGTTGTCTGTATACAACTCCCTTTTGCCAGATACTATTAGATACTGCCTGTTGTTGGAGATTTAAAAAAATACAGCTTTGATTACCGTAGCCAGGTGAAATTTAGTAGTCAACTTCTTTTTTCCGATTAATTAATAATCACTCGGTGGGCTCCCGAGTATTGCAGCGGACTACGGCACTGTATCTCAGTGCTAGAGACGTCACTACAGACCTTGGTTCGATTCCAGGCTGTATCACAACTGGCCGTGAATGGGAGTCCCATAGGGCGGCGCGCAACTGGCCCAGGGTTGTCCGTGTTAGGGTTTGGCCAGGGTAGGTCATCATTATAAATAAGAATTTGTTCTTAACTGACTTGCCTAGTTAAATAAAGAAAAAATAAATAAAAATATTAACCGCTTTGGCCAGGAAAAACACTACATAGCCAACAGACATCCAGTTACTGCATCTTGAACTGGGAAGGGATGATGTCATTGTCTCTGAGTGTAGATCCACCTTTGATTGGACAGTCTATGATTATAATGATTAGTTTGGAGAGTTTTACACTCACATGTACTCTTTTAATCTCCACCCAGGCACGACCAGAAGAGGACTGGCCACCCCTCAGAGCCTGGTTCCTCTCTCGATTTCATCCTAGGTTCATGTCCTTCTAGGGAGTTTTTCCGAGCCACCGTGCTTCTACAGTACATTTGCATTGCTTGGGGTTTTAGGATGGGTTTCTGTATGACCACTTTGTAACATCTGCTGATGTAAAAAGGGCTTAATAAATAAATGTGATTTTGATGTGGTCAGTGGGAGCCGGTAGCTGACTAAATCAAATCAAATCCAACTTTACTTGTCACATGCGCCGAATACAACAAGAGTAGACCTTACCATGAAATGCTTACTTTACAAGTCTTTAACCAACAGTGCAGTTCAAGAAGAGTTAAGAAAATATTTACCAAATAGACTAAAGTAAAATATAAGAATAACAAGTAACATAATAAGAATAACAGTAACGAGGCTATATACAGGGGCCACCGGTACCAAGTCACTGAAATGTATAGGAGGACATCTTTGCAGGGGTACAGGTTAGTGGTGGCTATTGTGAGTGTATGATTGGACTGATAAGCAGGGCCAACAAGGCATGGCTCATTGTGATCCACACTGCATGTACAACAGGTGCTGCATGCATGATAACAGCCTGAAACAATGTATATTCTCAGAGAGCGAGCAAGAGGAGAGCACCCTGTGATGATGTGGTGGTTTAATCTATTATACCACATTGGCAATGGTAAAATATTTATTTTCAAAAAGAGAGCAGAGCAGATAGGAAGAAATGGCCCTGACTGGAAGTGAAGAAAAAGATTATGGGAAGGATTAATTATGCAATCCGGTATTGCCTGAATTACTTAGTAGAAAGAATTGCCCCAAAGCCATGATATGCAAAACTACTGTTCACTGAAATGTATAGGAGGACATATTTTTTTGTGAACAGGTCATATAGCTGATAACCTGGCTGGTAGTTGTGCAACTGTTGTGTAGAAGGTGGAGCAGACAGAGTCACATCCTCCATCCTCCCTATGAAATGCCTCGGAAGTCCTCATTAGATTCTAATGAGGGGAGGGACAATGAAATTAACTTAGGACTAAAGGTTGCTGTTCAATAGCAGTCAGTGCTATGATGTCACTTGGTGGTTTCCTACAAGCAATCAGTGCTGATTACAATACAGTAGTGCTCTGTGTTTGTTTAACCTCCTGCAGTGCTCGGAGATGTTTCCTTTCCCAGGCCCTGAGCATAGAAAACAAAATAACACCTGAGGGAGTTGGACTAAGGCCTCGCCTACAGCTAATCTCTGAAGTGATCAGAATGATTTCTGACATTATGTTCTATGAGGCCAGAAGTGAGCAAAACAAGTTGCTTGTGAGGGAGAAAGTTGTCTGACTGCTCTGACTCTCGATATCCTATATATTTATTTTTATTTAACCTTCAATTTAACAGGGAAGACATATATAGGCCTCGGCCTCTTTTCCAAATATGCCCTGTATAATACAATATAAATATATATATATATATATATATATATATATATATATAAACTCAGCATAAAAAGAAACGTCCCTTTTTCAGGACCCTGTATTCCAAAGGTAATTCGTAAAAATCCAAATAACTTCACAGATCTTCATTGTAAAGGGTTTAAACACTGTTTCACATGCTTCAATGAACCATAAACAATTAATGAACATGCTCCTGTGGAACGGTCATTAAGACACTAACAGCTTACAGGCGGTAGGCAATTAAGGTCACAGTTATGAAAACTTAGGACACTAAAGAGACCCCGCATTTTTTCAGGGACACATTATTCCATTTCTGTTAGTCAAATGTCTGTGGAACTTGTTTATGTCTCTTGTTATGTCAGTTTATGTCTCAGTTGTTGAATCTTTCTATGTTCATACAAATATTTACACAGGTTAATTTCTTGGAACTCCCCATCCCGGATCCGGGATCGTGACTAAAGCCTCAGGCTCATTAGCATAACGCAACGTTAACGATTTCTGAAAATCGCAAATAAAATGAAAATAATGCGTCTGCTCTCAAGCTTAGCCTTTTCTTAACAACACTGTCATCTCAGATTTTCAAAATATGCTTTTGAACCATAGAAATTGACTAATTTGTGTAAGAGTATGCAAAGCTAGCATAGCATTTTGAGTAGCATTTAGCACGCAACATTTTCACAAAAACCAGATAACCAAATAAATAAAATCATTTACCTTTGAAGAGCTTCGGATGTTTTCAATGAGGAGACTCTCAGTTACATACCAAATGCGCAGTTTTTCCTGAAAGCGTCTGTGTGTAGGAGAAATCGTTCTGTTTTCTACATTGCATCTGGCTGAATTAACTACATAATATCGACCGAAACATGGCAAACGTTGTTTGGAATCAATCCTCAAGGTGTTTTTTCACATATCTCTTCATTGATATATCGTTCGTGGAAGCTTGCTTTCCTCTCTGAATCCCATGGAAAAATACTGGCAGCTGACTTTTGCGCACCAATTTCGGCGCAGGACACCGGGCGGACACCTGGTAAATGTGGTCTCTTATGGTCAATCTTCCAATGATCTGCCTACAAATACGTCACAATGCTGCAGACACCTTGGGGAAACGACAGAAAGGGTTGACTCACTCCTCTCGCATTCACAGCCATATAAGGAGACAATGGAAAACAGAGCCTCAAAAATCCTGCTCATTTCCTGGATGCCGTCTCATCTTGGTTTTGCCTGAAGCTCACGTTCTAGGGCACGCACAGAAAATATCTTGGTAGTTCTGGACACGTCAGAGTGTTTTCTTTCGAAAGCTATCAATTATATGCATAGTCGAGCATCTTTTTGTGACAAAATATCTTGTTTAAAACGGGAACGTTTTTCATCCAAAAATGAAATAGCACCCCCATAGCATCAAGAGGTTAAGTTTGCTAAATGCAGTTGACAGTGAGAGGTGATTATTTTTTTGCTGAGTAATATATATATATATATATAAATAAACCGCCATAAAAAAAAATATATATATATAAGTATATATATACTCATATATATATATATACTCATATATATACTCATATATATATATAGACTTTTTTTATGACGGTTTATTTATATATATATATATAAACTGCCATAAAAAAAGTCAGACTACGGTTTGCAACTGCACATGGGGACAAAGATCGTATTTTTTGGGAGAAATGTCCTCTGGTCTGATGAAACAAAAATACAAATGTTTGGCCATAATGACCATCATTATGTTTGGAGGACAAAGGGGGACGCTTGCAAGCAGAAGAACGCCATCCCAACCATGAAGCACAAGGGTGGCAGCATCATGTTGTGGGGGTGCTTTGCTGCAGGAGGGACTGGTGAACTTCACAAAATAGATGGCATCATGATGGAGGAAAATTATGTGGATATATTGAGCTTTAGAAGCTTCTGATAGGTTAATTGACATCATTTGAGTCAATTGGAGGTGTACCTGCGGATGAATTTCAAGGCCTACCTTCAAACTCAGTGCCTCTTTGCTTAACATCATGTGAAATTTAAAATAAATCAGCCAGGACCTTGTGAAGATGCTGGAGGAAACAGGCACAAAAGTATCTGTAGCCACAGTAAAACTTGTCCTATGTCGACATAACCTGAAAGGCCGCTCAGCAAGGAAGAAGCCACTGCTCCGAAACCACAATAAAAGGTCAAACTATGGTTTGCAACTGCACATGGGGACAAAGATTGGAGAAATGTCCTCTTGTCTGATGAAACAAAAATAGAACTGTTTGGCCATAATTACCATTGTTATGTTTGGTGGAAACATCCCAACCATGAAGCACATTTTGTGGGGGTGCTTTGCTGAAGGAGGGACAGGTGCACTTCACAAAATAGGTGGCATCATGAGGGAGGACATTTACATGGATATGTTGAAGCAACATCTCAAGACATCAGTCAGGAAGTTAAAGCTTGGGTCTTCCAAATTGACAATGACCCCAAGCATACTTCCAAAGTTGTGGCAAAATGGCTTAAGGACAACAAAGTAAAGGTAGTGGAGTGGCCATCACAAAGCCCTGACCTCAATCCTATAGAAAATATGTGGGCAGAACTGAAAAAGTGTGTGTGAGCAAGGAGGCCTACAAACCTGACTCAGTTTTTTTAACCTTTATTTAACTAGGCAAGTCAGTTAAGAAAGATTTTTATTTTCAATGACAGCCTAGGAACAGTGGGTTAACTGCCTTGTTCAGGGTGAGAATGACAGATTTGTATCTTGTCAGCTCGGGGGTTTGAACTTGTAACCTTCCGGTTGCTTGTCCAATGCTCTAACCACTAGGCTACCCTGCCACCCCATTAGGCTACATACACCAGCTCAATCAGGAGGAATGGGCCAACATTCACCCAACTTGTTGTGGGAACCTTGTGGAAGGCTACCCAAAACGTTTGACCCAAGTAAAATCATTTAAAGGCAACGCTACCAAATACGAATTGAGTGTATGTAAACTTCTGACCCACTGGGAACGTGATGAAAGAAATAAAAGCTGAAATTAATCATTCTCTCAGTTATTATTCTGACATTTCACATTCTTAAAATAAAGTGGTCATCCTAACTGACCTAAGACAGGGAATTTTTACTAGGATTAAATGTCAGAAATTGTGAAAAACTGAGTTAAAATGTATTTGGCTAAGGTGTATGTACAGATATATTCTATTCTACTGTATTTAGTTCATGCCTATCCGACATTGATCACCCTAATATTTATACATTTCTTAATTCCATTATTTTACTTTTAGATTTGTGTGTATTTTTGTGAATTGTTAGAAACTGCTGCACTGTTGGAGCTAGGAACACAAGCATTTTGCCACAACTGCAATAACATCTGTTTAAATATGTGTATGTTACCAATACATTTGATTTGATTTTTAAGCCCAGACTTTAGTGTGTATCCCACTGTTAGATGTCTCCTGTAGGGTCAGTACTGCAGTTGGTGTGGGCAGGAGTGGAGACACATGACAAGGAGGAGGGGAAAACATTTCAGGGGCACGGCTCTAATCTTCAAACAACCAATAAGAGGTTGGCTGGACTGACCTCACCAGTTCGCACTCTAGTGCCTTGGCCGGCCCAGCTGTTTGATCTGGCCACTGAATGAACCAAACTTTTGTCCACTTCCCTTCCACTTCACAGACTAGCCCTTATGCTGACTCTGAAGTATTAATTATAGTTTGGGACTGTCTCTCAGACTTTCTGGACCAGACTTCTGCAGAGGTCTCTGCTTCTTCCACAGATCCACTTAGGATATAGTATAGTATGCAGTTTGTCCTGCGCTGAAGTGCCTCGGTGAGAGCTCCCCATCTCAGCCTGCAGAGCTCATCTGGATTTAGAAAGATCTGCTGGCAAGGTAAGACGCAACCCATATACATCCATCTGCATTAGCTCTGAGATGTCGATTTGTCGACATGGGAAAAGAAAGAGGCATCTCACTTATACGTTTGATGTGACACATACAGTATGTCAGGTTGTTATGTGAGTGACGGGTGCGGAAAAAAAACATGGCAATTTCTTTCATTGTTTATGCCCTGAAAAGCATTGACAGATGGTCATGATCACGATGGGTCACTTTGATGTCGTTATAGTATTGAGGAGGATGTTTGAGGCATGGCTGCAATGGAAATCAATTGGGATCGCCTACTACAAAACCATAGGCCAGGACCTGAACTCACCAACTCATTCCGACCAAGCCTTCAACCTAAATCCCACTGCTTGTATCGTAGGCTTTAGAAGAGCATACTGAAATAACCTAATATTGGTCCAACAACCCAACTTTTGTCCTGACCTGATCCACATTAGTTTCTGTTAGTCACACATCCATTTGGGGGGCCATGTTCGCTTAAAGTCCTGGGGCTTCTGATCCCCGGGCTTGTGCGCCTCTCTGAAGTGACAAGATGTCTGCTAGGGATTGAACCTTTGTAAGATAAGACATAGAACTTGTTGTGGCACAGCTAATACCCTGTAGCGCCGAGCACATGTGCCGCTGGCACGTTTGAAGCAGCATATTCCATCTCAAGTGGCACTGTCAGGCCTCCCACTTTGGCTGCTTATTACAGAACTTAAGCCAATGAGGGGGCCATTCTCCATTCCCCCTGTTCCCCTGACTCATATTTCATCCTCCATGCATGCTGTCTGCACATGGTAAACCTAGAAAGCAGGATCAAATTGAGTTTTCAACTCAAGAGTCCGCAAAGTTTTCAGTCGTCTTGAGTGGAGGAAATTGCCGCCCTTGTTTATTTCATTATTCATAACCTTGATGGGTTCATAAATCGTTAATATGCGTTATTGTCTTTGTCCTGATTTTCTCCTCCATTCATGAATTTAAACAGAATATTATTACACAGTGTTGTTTGTGTGGGACTCAACGAACTCCCTGACCCCATGCACAGAATGTACAAAATGTACACGGCGTGTGTGCCCTGTGATCTAGCACAAACATGTAAGGATTGAGAGACTGCCTGTTGAAAGTGTAAAGACTATTTTCAGATAGAGACATGTCTTTTTTGCTGACCTTTGATCCCAGGGCAGGAAGTGACGGCTGTAAGAGGACACCCCGTACATTGCATTCTCACACCTATTAAACATTGCAGTCCACTCCTGATAAGTGCACTTTGGATATTTACAAACTCCTGTTTCCTGACTTAAATGTCTGTGCAATATAACTGCATGGCCTGGTTTAGTTGAAGTTAATAGGGAAACACCATCTTATATTTCCTTTCTCTCTCTACAGCCACTAACAAAGGAACGTTGTAAACCAGCATGGCACTGTGAATGACTTTAAGAGACTCCAATGGCAGCCTTTTCAGTTGAACGCATTCAGTTGTACAACCTTAACCTTCCCTATATCTAGGTTAAATTCTCACTCTGCAAATTGTAAAAAAAAATAAAAAAAAATAAACAGACAGTTCTTTGATTGATATTATCAACGGCTGCTCTCCTTTTTGTTTACCTGGAAATTCCTGTTACACTGTCCAACATGCAATATGTCGTAGCCGACATTAACGGGTTTCTGTATAAGACGTAGTCCCACCCTGAAAAAAATGTTTGTGTTCAAACGAGACACTCAGAGGCTGCCATACATAAATCCCACTGTCGGTCATTGACTCGTTATATTACCTTTGCATCAATGCTCTGTCTGGACAGTGTTAGGAGGAAGTAATGGGCTTTTGAAAAACAAAACAAAAAACGCCCCACTCTCCTCCAGAATTTAGCATTCAATCAGTGCAATCCTACCCCCCCCCCTCCCCCAGCTCAACTCTCAGCTTGGCGTCACAGTTTCTCAAAACTCTGGAAAGATACAGTCCATGCCGTAGGCACCGCTGCACCGTACACCAAATTGCTAATCCCATGTTGTTTTCACCACCACAAAGGGCCGCCACTTTGTTTAGATCAAGAGTCCTCTCCGCCGAACATGCAGAAGCTCTAAATCATCACCCTCTTTATGAAAGCCTTGGCTTTGGAGGAAGCTAAATATAACACATGTTCACGGTTTGATCCATTTGCACTGCGGATGGGCTCCCCAGTGTAAACAATACAATAAGCCATGTGACTCTGGAGATGGGCCTGTATTCAGCAGCTCAGAAGTGAGGAGTCGTGGGACTTTAATGGACGGCTGGAATTACAGGAGGTGTAAAAAGCAGCTCCAGAAATGCCACCCACACAGTCAATACTGGGCTTTTTAGGATGCGTCTTTTTGGCAAATCAAATTCATCCATTTACTTGTGAAATCCCAGAGGATGAAGTTATGGCGTTTCATACACTGGTAAGAAATAATCATGCAAATGGCCTAAAGTTGAAGCTATCGAAAGTTGGCAACCTGCAGGTAAACCAATAACAAAGCGTACTCCCCAAACCCTGTTTTGGTAAGAAGCCGAGGGGTGGGGCTGGAGAAATGTCACCTCTATCAAATTCATAGACGGAACTATGGATACAAGGACTGACCATCCATGATTTCAAAATGATAGTTTTAACAATGTTTTGAGGCTTCTTACCAAAATGTAAACAAACAGGCAGTGGAGCTTGTTCATTTAGATTGACTTTGTTGACAAACGTTGAAGTAAAACAAGCTTATATTTCTGGCTCTGATGGGGTATGAGAGTTTAACTAAGCTCATGAAGCGTTTATGCGTTAATAAGCGACTGCTGATTGCCCGTTTAAGTCAACATTTAAATGATCAAGCCATTGATGTTAACAGGACATTTTCATGCGTGCCTTACCCCTCTCGCCGTTTGATATTTAGTTATTGTTGCAATAACATTGATTCACTGAAGCAAATGACCATGACACACCTGTGATATCTACCAAACATAGCCGCGGGAAGTAGGGGTGCTGACGATGCTGCAGGAAAAATTGTTCCCAAAAGTAGTGCACTGGGCCTTTACTAGTATTAAAAAAGGGTAGTTGTATAATTAAGAACAGTATCTTTCAGGATTCAATAGTTGTAATTGTAAGAGTTGTTGCCCTGTCCCATTCTCTGTGATTGTCATTCTAATGGATCCAGATAGAACAAAACCCTGTCCATTTCTCTGTGATTGTCATTCTAATGGAATCCAGATGGAACAAAACCCTGTCCATTTCTCTGTGATTGTCATTCTAATGGAATCCAGAAGGAACAAGTCCCGGTCCTCAAACATGTACATCAAAAAGGTGCAAGGTTACGGGCAACAACCACTTTTTGTGCAGTATTAGTTTACCATCCTTACAAGCCAATTAATGTAAATGTGCACTACTGTATTGTATACAGATTGGTCATCTAGGTTTGTACCTGTAGACTTTTCATAACCATGAAGAAAAACACAATACAGTAATTGAGACATCAAGTGGTTTGTAATGCTGTGAGGGGAGGATGTGGCTCACTTGGTAGAGCATTCTGCTTGCAATGCTATGGTTGTGGGTTCAATTCCCATGGGGGACCAGTACAAAAAAAGTATGAGAATGTAAGCACTCACTATGGTGAGTTGCTCTGAATAAAAGCATCTATGGAAAATAAATGAATAGACCATTTCAGTTAGACCAAGCAAGAATTTTTTATATTCCACAACTATTATCAGATTAACTGTTTTGTACAGATAATTATCAGACTCACGTTACAAATGCTGGTAAACGCTCAAATACGTTTCGTTTTTTTTTTTAATCACAAAAGTATTGGACTGTGCCTTTACTAGTCCTGAATTAGTGGACCGATATAGATGTCATCAGCACGGCAATAAAACAAAAACATTTGCCACGTGTTTAATGAACTTTTCTATTATTTCTCTATTTTCTTTCTCTCTGCATTGCTGAGAAGGGCCCGTAAGTAAGCATTTCACTGTTAGTCTGTACCTGTTCTTTCCTAAGCATGTGACAAATTAAGTTATATTTGAATTGATCTGACCTTAACAGTAAAGAACAAGTCTTCCTTGAACATACATGTTTACTTTTGTGATTAATGTTCATGTTCCCTTCGTGAAAAATTGTTTAACATAGTTTGATTCATAAAAAAATAAATAATAAAACATACAGTTCTAGCTTTGTTTAAACAATGACATGTTTCTGAAAACTGTATTCATCTTTCTCCAACAGGTGCCCATTGCTGTGTAGGGTCCAGTGCAGAGGACCTTGGTGAGCAGCAGCCATGCCGCCTGCCACTGGAGGACCCCAGGGGTACACCCCTCCAGAGGGGGGCTGGGGCTGGGCGGTGGTGGTGGGAGCCTTCATCTCCATCGGCTTCTCCTTTGCCTTTCCCAAGTCCATCACTGTCTTTTTCAAAGAGATCGAGGTCATCTTCGACTGCTCCAGCAGCCAGGTGTCCTGGATCTCCTCCATCATGCTGGCAGTCATGTACGCTGGAGGTGAGCTGGAGGATGGAATAGTACACCACTCCCAGAAATGTACATGTTAATTAAAAACGTTTTGGATATACAGTAATAACACAATAACGTTTTTTTCACACAAATTAAATTCTAACATGTTAAATGTGTACTCCAGCCATCTTTGCTTTCACAAATGCCTGAAAAGCAAGAATGGGGTGCATCTTTTTTTTGTTCCTAAATACATTACACATTTTACATGCCATGGAACATATTAGAATTGCAAACGGAATGTGTTAATTTCCCAGTAGGAAGAGCTAGTGTGATGAGTGCGTGGCAGAAGTGAGCTGTAAGATGCACAGCCAGAGTGAGTCGTGGAGCATTGTGTAACAGACCTGGGTTCAAAGGGTATTTGCTTTCTTTCCAATACATTGAGCTTTTGATTGAGCCTTGGCAGGGAATGGACAAAGCGACCATTTAATTGGTTCCATTGCGCCAGGCGTAACTCAATCAAGCAGAGCTAAAATATGTTATAGAAAACAAACGCTACTTCAACCCAGGCCTGTTGTTGGCAGCGTGTAACCGCTGCCTAAGAGCACATTAGCTACATTGATATTGTCATCAGTAATAACAGCTGCTGAACACCCCTACTAAAGCTTGGTCATCCCATGAAGGGAATGGCGATGATCATTTTTAAGTGCTACTGACACCTTTTCGCTACTGTAGCTCATTTAAGCATGTGTCCCAAATCGTGTCGCACCATATCCTACTACAAGCTCTCAAGATGACGTTTGAGACTTTGGAAACTTCAACTTGGCTTTCTTTTAGATATTTAATTTGATGCAAAAAAAATGTGAAAGATAGATACGACAACAACTTAGAAAATGTCTACCATCGTCCTTCATGCTCTGACTGCTCCTTGTAACATGAATGTAATCTCGAAGCCTATGTTAGGCCTCTGTATTCTCTGTATACCTTTCAGTGCGAATGCGATTGAAAAATACACTCTACCTTTTGCTCAGTAGACCGTTCATGCACCTTCTTTTCTTCAGTCACACAGAGCTCCCATAGTTTCCCACCCATTGACTATGTGGCATGAGGTCACTGGGCATCACATCAAGATGAAGTGTATTGTCCAAAACGAGACGGCGAGGCCTGAATCAAACCACTGTCTTTGAAATCAAACGAAATGGGAATGCTTTTACTCTTCAGAAGCATCGTCTTTAACAGTGCAACGGTAGCTGTCTCCTGATTCTCTGTGGATGTGGTTCCTCTCTTTCCAGTGTGCTTGGTAATGCTCTGATCATGTCATTGTTGTCCCAGGTGACATCTGAGGCTGAGGAGATGAAATGGCCAACATGAAAGTCAGGCAGACCACTGTGAGTGTGTCGGTTGGTCTGGCTTCCTGTACCAGCGGGGACTGAGGTGAATCAAATGCTGGGTGATGTTAAACAGGTCTGCCCCGTGAACCGGTGATACGCCTCTTTTCATCTGCATGGCATTCAACACACACACACAGAACAGCAATCAGAGGGACTCTCCTTCTCATGCTCCTTGTCCCTCAAGACGAGGTCTGGCGTCAGATAACAAAGCGTTGTCGGCATTGTCTGTTTTTTCTCCAGGAGGGGAGATAAACTGGCGTGATGTTGTCTCATAAAAGTTACTAAACATTAACTGCACAAATTGTCAGCGTTTTCAGTCGGCTTAGTAGTAGTGCCTGTTTAGAATAACGTGTAAGATAAACAACTGTACGAGTAATTACCAAAACACTGAACTCATGAGAGGATTGGTGCCGGTATGTTTCACGTGTAGTAGTACAAACTACATACACAGTATAGTAGGTCAAGCTTCAGTAATAGCAGCACTTTATGAATGATTGAATGATTTCGGAACCATAATCCTAATTTAGTATATAAGCGACCGGCATCATGTGTGTAAGTATAGTCCACTCAGACAGATAAGCAGTCATTAACCTACTACAAAGCTGCCGTGGCTGGCCCCCACCAGATCAGTGAATCACTGCTATTTATTGTTCAGCAGTACATTCCTTCAAAAGATAACACCTAGCTCAGCCACACTTTCAGGAGCTGCATGGGTGGAAGCCAGGTCACCGGGTTCATGCAGTAAGATTGTCTCAGATGGTTCCCAGTAGATTCCAGTTCTCCCTCTCTGAGCTCTGAGTAGGTTGCCCGTTAGCTAGGTTCTGGACACATCACTGCCTGTGCATGATGAGGAACACATTACTGTGTGGGCTTACCTCTAACCCCTGTACAGGACCAGAATACACAGGCCCTGTCAAACTCAGACCCTAATGACATCTACGACCCAGTCCTGGCAAGCCTTAAAGTGGGGGTGATGTCCAACGGTACACGGCACACAATATGTGTTCTTCTAGATTGTAGTTCAATGAGTCATTGAATCAATTGTCTTTAGAAAAACCTTTTTTTTTTACAGTGGTCTTGAAGTACTTAACAGTAACCTGCCTAGACTCCCAAAGACCAAGCAGCACCTCAGTGGCAATCCATACATGTAACATTTTTGATAGGTAGGCGTTCTTGCACAACAGAAAATGGCTTGTGTTGCTTGCCTTATTTAACTGTAAGTCGCCATAACAATTGATTGAATAGTATTTGTGTGTCATCCATGAATGCTATGAAAAAAAAGATTGTTATGGAAAATTAATACATTTACTGAATAATGGGACATAGTCCTCTTGTCCCCTCTTGAATTTCTTACCTATCCTTCTCATAATGTCTGACATGGTCAGGTTTGGTCATAGGCTACCTCCTCAGACTACTCCCCCCCCTCACCAGCTCATCTTTGAAAAGGGCGGGGACAGGCTCTTTGTTGGAGTTTAGCCTTGCCTGCATTAGAATCTAAGAAGCCTTTGTCGTGTTCCGAGCTGGCAAATGAGTCTGGACAACCTCTAAATAAAAACCGTCACATTCTATTTAGGTTCCTTCAGTGGTGCCGAGATTTGGCAGGGAGGCTGAAGCATCTTCCACGTCGATCTTCGCTCCCATTTAGGCCCTGTTGTTGTAAGCCAGACAGAGGGTGGGCATGCAGACAGAGAGTAGGCATATGTTCAAATAGTGTAGTGAGCGAGCTGTGGTTAGGCTCAGTTTATAATCCGTAGTTACCTTGAATTGGTGTGGCCAAAACCTCAGATTCAGCCACACCTTAATGGAATGAATATGTTGCAGTCTAAGACGATAACAAAATTATGATATTGTGAGCAGCCTCCAATGTTTCCAGTAGGGAAGATAATAGGGCATGTACTGTAGTAGTAGACTGTGGGGTGAACCTGAGGCCATCATTGATTAAAAAAATGTGGAGTATGTTTATCAAGTCACATCAATAGACAATGAACTGTATATTCAGACATCGGTGGTACAATGGGTGGTACAATGGGTGGTACAATGGGTGGTACAATGGGTGGGGCAATGGGTGGGACAATGGGTGGGACAAAGTCATTTCCCGTTCAATGTATTGTTCCCATCTTTCAAAATGAAGGGATAGTATTTACTATTACATGGGACTTATGGTAGGATACCCATAGGGAATGAGTCTGCCTGAAGGAGTCACCGTGCTTCAGTGCGGCTGGTGGCTAGCTGATGTCGGCTAGGAGAATCGAAAAGTGTGCTTGCATAATCCCCTTAAAAGACCTTTGCTTGAAAAAAATGAAGACTGTTTGTCCATTTTGAGACGCGATAGCCAGTCCTCAAAATAGTCACAATTAATTGAAGATAATTCAAGAAATCTGTCACACATTTTTACGTTTTTTGCCAAGGAGACCTTAGTTGCGCAATTGTACTTCTAATTAAGATGTAGGTAGAGCATAGCTCTTGCAACATCAGGGTTGTTGGTTTGATTCCCACTTGGGAACAGTACGAAAAAGTATGATAAATGTATGCACTCATTAGTACTACTGTAAGTCGCTCTGGATAAGAGCGTCTGCTAAATGACTAACATGATGTTTGATGCAGTATTTTTCATAAAAAATGCAGTATTTTCTCGTTGAATGACAACAAAGACTTCATTGAAGAATCCCTAACGTTGACCAGTCACCGACGAAGGGGTGTAGACTCCCGAACTTCGACTGGCCTTGAGAAAAAATGTTGTGTTCCCAAACAGCCAACAAAACCCCTACCAAAGTCCAAAACGAACGAAAACGTCACCAAATGTCGTCTTAATGTATGCACAAACTGTTTGGTCTGGGAAGCATGTGGACACATTAAGTGTAGCCTACTCTGCTGTTTTTATGTTGTGCTAAGTATGCTGCTTGAAGACAGTGGACATAAAATGCAATGTACTTTATGGTTTCAGTCCTAATTGTATCCTGTGTTCAAGTACTTTCAACTTTTTTTTTACCTATACAAAACATCTCTCTTACACACACACACACACATCATCCTGCACACACACAATCACCCACAGAGCAGAATGAAGCAGGATTTTACAGTAGCCTTGTTCTGAAGGGCTCTTTGGAGACATCTTCTTTTGTCATTCTCAGCACCTACGTTAGGAGCACACAAGCCGCAGCGACACCTCACAATTTCATTGTGATTGTCTTGTTTTGTGTGAGATTGCATTGCGAACAGTTGCTAGACCAGAGAAATTGCTGCAGTGCTGCAGTGAGAGAAATCATTGCACAAGTTGTGTTGATTCTCTGGCTGCGCCGGTGTTTCTCAGAACTGTGGATTTGGGGAACTCTAGTGGTCAAATATAACATCTCTCTCAAGTTATCTGGCTTTTCTTATTATACACTTTCCCGTTATCACGTTTTGAATAAAGAAAGGAATCTTCTCTATAAACATATTTAAAGCCACGTGAATAAATAATATTAGAGAGAAAGGAATGCCATCCTATAAAGGTCATCAACATTTGATTTCAATAGTCATAATGGTATAGTCAGTTTTGCTTGGGCATAGTTGCCTAATGTGACTTTTCCCAACCCGTGAACCATCTTGACTGTTTGGTAATGCATTTGTCATTTGTGACGTGTGTGTGTGTGTGTTTGTCTCAGGTCCTATCAGCAGTATCCTGGTTAATAAGTATGGGAGTCGTCCAGTCATGATGTGTGGAGGATTACTGTCTGGGTGTGGACTGATATCTGCCTCCTTCTGTAACTCAGTGGAAGGACTGTACTTCTGTGTGGGAGTGGTCGGAGGTCAGTGATCTAAAGTAACTAAGTCAAAAATACTTTGAAGTACAACTTAGGTAGATTTGTGGGGTATCTGTACTTTACTATTTATATTTTTTGACAACTACATTCCCAAATACAATATGTACTTTTTACTCCCATACATTTTTCCTCACACCGAAAAATACTTGCTCCGGCAGGACAATAATATGGTCCAATTCACACAATTATCAATATAACACGTTGTCATCCCTACTGCTTCTGATCTGGCAGACTCAGTAAACATAAATACTTTTTTATGTCTGAGTGTTGGAGTGTGATACACTGGCTGTCCGTAAATAAAAGAAAGAAAAAAAGAAAGAAAGAATGGTGCTTTCTAGTTTGCGTAACATAAGGAACTTGATGTATAAGCATTTCCTTTTACGTTTTACTTTTATGACAATTGAGTACTTTTTTCACCACCGTACTTAAGTACATTTAAAACCAGATATTTGAGTCGTTTACTCAAGTTGTGTTTTGCTGGGTGACTTTTACTTGAGTAATTTTCTAACCTCTACAGGATCGGTCTAATGTGTTATATTCTCCTACATTAATTTCACATTTCCACAAACTTCAATGTGTTTTCTTTCAAATGGTATCAAGAATATGCATGTCCTGAGCTACAGGCAGTTAGATTTGGGTATGTCATTTTAGGCGAAAATTGAAAAAAGGGTCAGATCCGAGGTTAAGTTATCTTTACTTTTACTTAAGTATGAGTACTGTTTCAACCTTTGTCAGAGGTAGGCCTCTTTCATTTATGATCACAATTTGTTGTTTTTTTTGTTAAGGACCTTTATCGCCCTCTAGGGAACTCTTTAGGAACTCTATCACCACTCTAGTATCCTGTGTCTAGACTAAAACCAATGGGAAATCACTAAACATAAATATTTTTTGAACTGTTATAAATGTATTTCAACAGGCTTGGGACTGGCATTCAATCTGAACCCAGCCCTTACTATGATTGGGAAGTACTTCTACCATAAGCGGCCCATCGCCAATGGAATCGCCATGGCAGGCAGCCCGGTGTTCCTGTCCACCCTGGCCCCTCTCAACAGTTGGTTATTTGACCAGTTTGGCTGGAGGGGCAGCTTCCTGATCCTGGGAGGCCTGCTGTTCAACTGTTGCGTGGCTGGCTCTCTCATGAGACCCATCGAAACCAAACCACAGTCTTCCTTGAAAAGTGAAGATGTTGCCAAAGAGAGTATGACATGTGGGCAGAAGTGCAACACTTTTATTGACCTCTCGTTGTTCAAACACCGGGGCTTCGTGCTCTACCTCATGGGTAACGTCATCATGTTCTTTGGTCTCTTCTCCCCACTGGTGTTCCTTAGTAACTTCGCCAAGAGCAGGGACATCCCCAAAGAGAAGGCAGCCTTCCTGCTGTCTGTTCTGGCCTTTGTGGACATGGTGGCCCGGCCCTCCATGGGCATTGTGGCCAATACCAAGTGGATACGACCCAGGGTGCAGTACTTCTTTGCCTGCTCTGTGCTATTGAATGGCGTGTGCCACATCCTGGCCCCCATCTCCGTGGACTACACAGGCTTTGTTATCTACGCCATCTTCTTTGGCTTTGCCTTCGGCTGGCTGAGTGCGGTGCTGTTTGAGACGCTCATGGACCTGGTGGGAACGCAGCGCTTCTCCAGTGCAGTGGGACTGGTCACCATCGTGGAGTGTGGGCCTGTCTTGTTAGGACCCCCTTTGCTAGGTGAGTATGTGCACATGTACATGTATTTGTAGTTTAGTTAAGCACATTCTTTCTATATAAAGACACAATCATCTAACTGGTTAATTTTTATGAAAAGTAAAGACTATTAACTTATGATACAATTTAGAATGAATCTTTTGTTTTTCCACAGGTAAATTCAAAGACATTTACAACGACTACCAATACACCTACCAGAGCTGTGGGGTGATCCTTATTATTGCCAGTGTGTTCCTGTTCGTGGGGATGGGTATCAACTACCGGTTGTTGCACAAAGAGAAAAAGGAGGAGGAAAGGAAGGCTAATCTGGAGGAAAAAGAAGAAGAGTCCAACAAGGACAATGCTGCCAAAGAAGCCAGCAATGACAGGTTGAGAGCATTTGATGAGGCAAAAACTGCGGAAGACACAGTCTAACTCTCATTACCATGTGAATGTGTGAATTTGATGTCATCGCAATACAGTCAATTAAGATAATGTAGACATAAAATTCATTCAGTTCAAGTCCTTGCCATCTAGCAGATTTCATGTAAAGATAATTCTCAGCCCCATTTCCACTTCTGTCATTGAATAATGTATTATTAGTATAATATGACTGGAGCAAGATACACTTGTGTATGATATAGGCATGCAATCTCTACTGACATGTACTGCCGCCCTGCAAAAATATACTCTATGTTATCAATCTGGACTCCAGATGGTCCATTTTCTGCATAAGTGTTGTGATATATTTTTGAATATTATTAGATACAGGTCATTTGTTTATACTGTGTTTGGAATTTCATAAATGCACTTTATATAACTGCAATTTATTATTCTGTGAAAAAATGGAACTGCTATAACTTTTAGAACCTTTAATAAATCACTGTAACATTTTGTTCACACTGTCATGTCATGTTTCTTTCTCTCTGAAAACATTTCTAGAAACCTGTTATTAAAGTAACACTGTTAGTGTGTTACATGAATAGTCAGGGGTCGTCTCTTGATGTGATATGTATTCCCAATTTTATTCAATACAACTTAACAACAATTATTTCCTGCCTTAACAAATTATTTCTACAATTTATGTCCAAAAGTATGTGGACATCTCATTCCAAAATCACAGGCATTAATATGAATTTGGTTCCCCCCTTTGCTGCCATAACAGCCTGCACTATTATGGAAAGGCTTTGCACTAGATGTTGGAACATTGCTGTGGGGACGTGCTTCCATTCAATCACAAGAGCATTAGTGAGATCGGACACTGCTGTTGGGCGACTGGGCCTGACTTGCAGTTGAGCGTTCCAATTCATCCCAAAGGTGTTCGATGCGGTTGAGGTCAGGGCTCTGTGCAGGACAGTCAAGTTCTTCCACGCCGATCTCGAAAAAATCTTTTCTGTATGAACCTCGCTTTGTGCACTGGGGTATTGTCATGCTGAAACAGGAAAGGGCCTTCCCAAACTGTTGCCACAAAGTTAGAAGCACAGAATCATCTAGAATGTCATTGTATGCTAAAGCGTTAAGATTTCCCTTCACTGTAACTAGGGGACCGAGCCCGAACCATGAAAAACAGCCCCAGACCATTATTCCTCCACCATCGAAATTTACAGTTGGCACGATGCATTGGGGCAGGTACCGTTCTCCTGGCATCCTCCAAACCCAGATTTGTCAGTCAGAGTGCCAGATGGTGAAGTGTGAATCATCACTCCAGAGAGCGCGTTTCCACTGCTCCAGAGTCAAATGGCAGTGAGCTTTACACCACTCCAGCCGACACTTGGCATTGCACATGGTGATCTTGTGTACGGCTGCTCAGCCATGGAAACCTATTTCATGAAGCTCCCTTGACGAACAGTTCCTGTGCTGACGCTACTTCGAGGCAGTTTGGAACTCAGTAGTGAGTGTTGCAACCGAGGAGAGATTATTTTTATGGCCATTCTACTGCCAATGTTTGTCTACAGAGATTGCATAGCTGTGTGCTCGATTTTTTACAGCTGTCAGCAACGGTGTGGCTGAAATAGCCGAATTCACAAATTTAAAGGTGTGTTGACATACTTTGTATATATAGTGTATGTTCAAGAGATGACTGATAGAGGGTGCTGTGTTGAAGCCACCTTGCCTCCATCTTGGCACTCACCCACCGTTGTAAAAAATATTTTGGAAGCTATAGAAATGCATGTATTAATGTCTACATTCATTTTTCCTCCTTAATGCATACTTTGAAATGATATTTGTAAGCTATGCAAAGCAATACCTAAATATATGTAATTTCATCCTTGAAACACTGTATAATTCCATTGAATCGTATGGAGGACTGCTCCTACTGGGGAGTGACAATATGGCTGACCTGTGGCTTCAAAGCCTCACAACGGCCAATACATAGCATCCTCAATCCAGGGTTTATTTACAATTCAATTCAATACATTCGTCTAAACCCATTATCTATTTCTTTCCACTAGGTGTCAGTATTTACTGTTACATTAATGACAGTTAAAGGCGCTACATGGTCAATCTGCAGTCTGCATTGGCCTTTACAGTGATACAGACTCTGCAGAAGTCCGGGCATTCATACATTTTGAGCTTCGTGGAGCAGTGCAGAGCTGCTGAGCAGAGCTGGTGTGAAGGAAGTTGTCAAGGAAGTAAGTTTGTGTTTGTACAGGACTTCCCGCCCCTCAATTACCGTCAAGCAATCATGTCTATGCAGAGCAGCATTAATTGGTTCTTAAGTCCTGAAGGTTTCTCCTTATCCTGGAAGAAATTGCACGTTATATTGCAAAATGACATAGCATATCACATACTGCTAGATTTTGACTTATTTTTCAAGTCATTTAAAAAACCTGAGATCAAAGACGTGTCAATCAATTTTGATCCAATGAAAATTGAAATGGATTATTTGTTGTCCTGTGACGGTACCCTGATCCATGAGGGAACAAACAATACGTTTTAGTCGTCATCCTCATTTTCAAATGCTCAAGGAACTTGGAAGGAGGCATTTTGACATAATTACACAAAGACACACTTTCAGTCATGCGTTTCATACATGGATGATGACCCTGATGTGAATGGTTTTGTAACACTTTTATGTTGTTGTTTTTTTCCCACAAAAAAAAAACCCGATACGGGATATTGTGTTCATATATCAAGGAGAGATATTATGATATAATTAAATAAATGTATTCAGGAGAAAGAAAATCCAATAACTGAACACAAGCTGTCATTTTGTCTGGATCAGGTCTGTATTTATTTATTGCCGCCTAATTATAAAATAAAGTATCCCCATACACAGCTATCGGATTATTTGAATGAATTGGCTAACATAGGCTACAATGTTTCCATCAATTAGTATAATGCCTAACCATAAATTAAGAAAATAAATATTTAACTATGGTATGATGTAACTTTCAATTTCTCCGTTAATATGTGGACCCTTCAAATTAGTGGATTCTGTTATATCAGCCACGCCCGTTGCTAACAGTTTTATAAAATCGAGCACACAGCCATGAAATCTCCACAGACAATAGAATGTACCATACTGAAGTGCTCAGTAACTTTCAACATGGCACCATCATAGGATGCCACCTTTCCAACAAGTCAGTTCGTCAAATTTCTGCCCTGCTAGAGCTGCCCCGGTCAACAGTGCTGTTATTGTGAAGAGGAAATGTCTAGGAGCAACAACGGCTCAGCCGTGAAGTGATATACATACAAGCTCACTGAATGGGACATTGGTTGCAACACTCTCTACCGAGTTCCAAACTGCCTCTGGAAGCAATGTCCGCACAATACCTGTTGTCGGGAGGTTCAGGAAATTGGTTCCCATGGCTGAGCAGCCGCACACAAGTCTAAGATCACCATGCGCAGTGCCAAGAGTCAGCTGGAGTGGTGTAAAGCTCGCCGCCATTGGACTCTGGAGCAGTGGAAACGCATTCTCTGAGTGACGAATCATGCTTCACGATCTGGCAGTCCGATGGACAAATATGGGTTTAGCGGTTGCCATGCGGATGCCATGCTACCTGCCCCAATGCATAGTGCCAACTGTAAAGTTTGGTGGAGGAGGAACAATGGTCTGGGGTTATGTTTCATTGTTTGGGATAGACCCCTTAGTTCCTGTGAAGGGAAATCGTAATGCTACAGCATACAATGACATCCCAGACAATTCTGTGCTACTAACTTTGTGGCAACAGTTTGGGGAAGGATATTTCCTGTTTCAGCATGACAATACCCCCGTGTACAAAGCGAGGTCCATACAGAAATGGTTTGTCGAGATCGGCGTGGAAGAACTTGAATTGGAATTGGAACGCCGACTGCGAGCCAGGCCTAGTCGCCCAACATCAGTGCTTCTGGCTGAATGGAAGCAAGTCCCTGTATCAATGTTCCAACATCTAGCGGAAAGCCATCCCAGAAGAGTGGAGGCTATTATAACAGTAAAGGGGGGACCAACTCCATATTAATGCCCATTTTTTTAATGAGATGTTCGAAGAGCAGGTGTCCACATACTTTCAGCCATGTAGTTTACATTCCACACATGCTAAATACAAAAATAAGGTTCTGCCCCTGCAGCTACAATGTTTCCAGCTGAATGTAGCTTAATTGTTATATTTAAAGCTTTTAGCTAACAGCACAGCAGATAAGCAAGAACTGCACGGAAATAATGCATCAATATCTTAGAAATGTTACAATTTAGTTTAGGATGGAATAACGTTTAGAAGTCATTTGTCGTTTTTAAAGTGAAGAAATCATTGCATTCTGCTCACATATTGGAAAAAAATATCAGTCCTGTCTGCCTGTTGAGCTCTCAACTCAGCCATTGAATTTCAATTTTTTTTAAACGTTGTCTGTCTGTCTTCACCTCCAGGTAGGGAGCTAGCTACTAGCTAACATAATATTTTACTATGTTAATTATTTAGCTAATTATCTAAATATTTTATTGCAAAATATTAGTTTTTGTAAGTGTGTCTCCAACCCCAGCCTAGCAGACATTATTAGCTAACTAACTGTCACGATCGTTGTTGTAATCATACTCAGACCAAAGCGCAGCGCGGAATCGGTTCGACATCCTTTTATTATAAGAGAACCGAACAAAAAAAACAACAATAAAGAATAAACGATACGTGCAGCTCAAGCAGTGCTCACAGGCAACTACACAGAAACATGATCCCACAAAACACTGTGGGGAAATGGCTGCCTAAATATGATCCCCAATCAGAGACAACGATAAACAGCAGCCTCCGATTGGGAACCAAACCAGGCCAACATAGAAATAAATGCACTAGATCACCCACCCTAGTCACACCCCGACCTAACCAAAATAGAGAATAAAAAGGTTTTCTATGGTAAGGGCGTGACACTAACGTACTGTACCAAAATTTCAGTTTGTGTACTAATGTTTTCTGGAGAAATAAAATGGCTATAGCCAAAGGCCCTTGCTTGCTAATATACTAACTCTGTCAATTATGTGTTGTTGTCAAAGAACGTTACCAATTTGCTGTCACCCTGTGTGCACATTTTGGTTTTTGCCCTAGAACTCCACTACTCGGATGCCTGGCGAGACTGTGTCAGCGAAAAGATAGTCCGCCTTTACCTTCCGTTTTATTGGCGAACATACAATCACTGGAGAACAAACTGGATGAGCTCCGTTCGAGACTATCCTATAAACGGGACATTCAACACTGTAATATCCTATGTTTCACAGAGTCGTGGCAGAACAAGGACATGGATAATATACAGTTAGCTGGGTTTTCAGGATATCGGCAAGACAGAAAAGCAGCTTCCAGTAAGATCTGGGAAGGTGGTGTGTGTCTCTTAGTGAACAACAGCTGGTGCGCAATCTCTAATATTAAGGAGGTATCTAGGTTTTGCTCGCCTGAGTTAGAGTACCTATTGATTGTAGATCACATTATTTACCAAGAGAGTTTTAATCCATATTCTTCTTAGCTGTCTATTTACCAACACAAACTAAGATCGCACTGAACGAGCTATATAAGGCCCTAAGCAAACTGGAAAATGTTCGGAAAATGTTCATCCATCCAAAATGTTCATCCAGAGGCAGCACCCCGGCCAACTTTATTTCAGGAAAACTGAAATCCATTTTACCTCATTTCTACCAGCACATGCAACAAGAGGGAAAAAATTGTGGATCACCTTTACCGGAAACATGTACTGTACAAAGCTCTCCCTCGCCCTACATTTGGAAAATCTGACCACAACTGACCTGATCTGACCACAACTCATGATTCCTGCTTAAAAGCAAAAACTCAAACAGGAAGTATCAGTGATGCACTGAAACAGATGCTAAGCCACAGGACTGTTTCGCTAGTACATACTGGATGTTCCCCTTATTGTATGTTCCCCATACTGGATATGTTCCTCTTATTCATCCAATGGCAATGAGGAGTATAACACATTAATCACCAGCTTAATTAATAAATGCATCGACAACGTCGTCCCCACAGTGACCAGTACATATCCCAACCAGAAATTATGGTTTACAGGCAACATCCGCATGGAGCTAAAGGCTGAAGCTTTCAGTAGCTGGATTCTTATTATAAATCCCACTACAACCTCCAACAAACCATCAAACAGGCAGAACGTCAATACAGGACTAAGATCGAATCCTATTACACTGGCTCTGATGCTTGTCAGATGTGGCAGGGCTTGCAAACTATCATGGATTGCAAAGGGAAACCTAGTTGTGAGATGCTCAGTGAAGCAAGCTGACCAGATGAGATAAATGCCTTCTATTCTCGCTTCGAAGCAAGCAACACTGAAGCATGCATAAGAGCACCAGCTGTTCCAGACAACTGTGTTTCAAGCAGACTACCATAATCCCTGTGCCCAAGATCGCCAAGGTAACCTGTGTGAATTATGGTTGTCGCATAGCACTCACATCTGTAGCCATGAAATGCTTTGAAAGGCTGGTCATGGCACACATTAACACCATCCTCCCAGAAACCTTAGACTGACTCTAATTTGCATACCTCCCCAAAAGATCCACAGATGACGCAATCTCTATTGCACTCCACACTGCCCTTTCCCACCTGGACAAAGGGAACACACACCTATGTGAGAATGCTGTTCACTGACTACAGCTCAGCGTTCAACATCATAGTGCCCTCTAAGCTCATCATGAAGCTAATGTCCCTGAGACTGAACACCTCCCTCTGCAACTGGATCCTGGTTATCCTGAAAGAATGCCCCTAGGTGGTGAGCGTAGGCAACAACATATCTGCCACATGACCCATAACACAAGGGCCCCTCAAAGGTGCGTGCTTAGTCCCCTCCTGTGCTCACTGTTCACCCACGATTGCATGGCCATGCACAACGCCAACACCATCATTAAGTTTGCCGACGACACGACAGTGGTCTGCTGATCACCAACGATGATGAGAAATTCTACAGAGAGGAGGTCAGAGATCCGGCAGTGTGATGCCAGGCCAACAATGTGAGCAAGATAAAGGAGCTGATCGTGGGCTACAGGAAAAGGAGTGCCGTGCACGCCTCTATTCAGATCAACCGAGCTATAGTGGAGCAGGTTGAGAGCTTCAATTTCCTTGGTGTCCACATCACTAAGGGCCTATCATTGTCCAAACACACGAAGACAGTCGTGAAGAGGGCACAACAACACCTATTCAATCTCAGGAGGTTGAAAAATGTTGGCCCTGATCCTCAAAAAGATCTACAGTTGCACCATCGAGAGAATGACTGGTTTTATCAAACATGACTGGTTTTATCAACACTTGGTATGGCAACTTCTCAGCATCCATCCAGCTCCCTGCCATCAAGAACCTCTATGCCAGGCGGTCAGAGGAAGGCCCTAAAAATTGTCAAAGACTCCAGCCACCCAAGTCATAGACTGTTCTCTCCTGTATCGCATGGCAAGCGGTACCGGAGAGTCAAGACTGGGACCAAAAGCTCCTTAGCAGCGTCTACCCCCAAGCTATAAGACTGCTGAACAGTCAATCAAATAGCTAACCGGACTATTTGCACTGAACCCCTTATTTTATTCTTATGTTTTGCACTAACTCTTGCACAAGATCGATGTACACTCACTGGAGTCTAACCACACACTCACACATACTAGACTGACACTCCAACACATACACACGCACACACACACATACTCACACAGACACACATGCATATTGACTACACACACACACAAACACACTTTCACACTCTTCACATAAGCTGCTGCTGCTATTCTCTGTTTATTGTCTATGCCTAGTTACTTTACCCCTACCTACATGTACATACATGTATTTCTTCAATTACCTCAACGAACCCATACCCCTGCACATTGGCTCAGTACCGGTACCCCTTGTTATTGTTATTTTATTGTGTTACAATTTCTCCTTTAGTTTATTTAGCACATTTTTCTTACTTACTATTTTAAAGCTCTGCATTGTCGGTGAAGATCGGGGTCCCGTCCACGGGACGATTGAGCTAACATAGGCTAATGTGGTTAGCATTAAGTTGTAAGAAACAAGAACATTTCCCAAGACATAGACATATCTGATATTGGTAGAAGTCTTAAATTCTTGTTAATCTAACTGCACTGTACAATTTACGGTAACTATTACAGTGAAAGAATACCATGATATTGTTTGAGGAGAGTGCACAATTTTGTACATGAAAAGTTATTAAAAAACAAATTATTTGCACATTTGGGCAGTCTTGATACAACATTTGAACAGATATTCAATGGTTCATTGGATCAGTCTAAAACTTTGCACATCCACTGCTGCCATCTAAATTACTCCTGGGCTGGAATAATATATGATGGTCTTTCTCTTTCATTTCAAAGATAATGGTACAAGGAAAATACAAAAGAACGATTGGTTTTCTTTGTATTATCTTTTACCAGATCAACTGTGTTATATTCTCCTACATTCCTTTCACATTTCCACAAACGTCAAAGTGTTTCCTTTCAAATGGTACCAAGACTATGCATATCCTTGCTTCAGGGCCTGAGCTTACAGGCAGTTAGATTTTGGTATGACATTTTAGGCGAACATTTAAAAAAAGTGGCGGATCCTTATTAAGGACTCGTATGTAAGCATTTCAACGTAAGGTCTACACCTATTGTCTTTGCCGTATGTGACAAATACATTTAACTTTATTTTGAATTATTTTTATTAAAATAACCAACTCAACTTTAAGCTTTGATTGATTATTTGAATCAGCTGTGTAGTGCTAGGGCAAAAACCTTTAAACATTTAGGGCTGGTTTATCAGACCCAGACACTCCATTGGAGGTGCTTTTTAGTTAAGGAAATAGGTTTAACGTTAGGCCAAACCGGCCTCTACAGTTTAGTGCAAAGTAGTTGCATGTGCATCTCGAGGTAGAATTCTTTCTTCATATATTTTCTCTCCCCTCCAAAGATGTATTCGAGATGAAAGTTGTGCCACCAATGAAAATTGAAGACATGAGTAAACTTAGTTTGGTGTGAACACAGATAAAAAACGTAATAGTATGTGATATGACATGGATCTGGTGATATTGGGATGGGAAATGGGGGAATAAAACTGCTATAGAGAGCCTAGGCAGATGTTTGTTTTGCCTTGCCTTTGATTTCCTTAAGTTACCCTTTATGTTCACCTGTTGTTATTACCCCAATGAGTATCAATCAAAAGAGGGGTGTAATGGCCTATGGTTCTTTAGAAATCCATTAACATGTTCCAAACATTTGCTTCTGTAAACCACATGAACATTGGCATGCCACAATAGATTTTTCAACTGACCCGCAAGCCACTATTAGTCAAGTGTGATCAAATGAGCCTCACTTCAATGTATCTCAATTGTCAGGAGCATTAGTTTTAAATAAATGTGATTATACATAGATTATGCTGAGTTCTGAATGTTATTTCTGAATATTTGTCCTTGACCAATTGCAAATCCAGTCAGCTGTATTCAAAGTCCAGAATGTAAAATGTTGGAAAGTCAAAGTGGATTCAGAGGCTTTGCAAAAAGATAGGAAGCTGCAAGAAAACAATTAATTCTCAACGCAACGCCATTTAGTAATTGCAGGTATGTACCAGTAAATGTTCAGGTATAGGCCTATATTGAAACGACAGAGTAAAATCCTACTGGGCAATTCAATTAATTCAACATCTATTCCACATTAGTTCAACATAATGTCATTGAAATGACGTGGGAACAATGTTGATTCAACCAGTGTGTGACCATTGGGTATAGTCCTTTAAAAATAAAAAGCGGTACTATTATTGTTATCCTATTTTTCCTTTCCTTTATGTTTCAGTTTGGACAAGAAAGCCTCAGCATAATATTACAGCATCAGATCAGTATTTGATTATAACATGATACAGTGACCAGATTATATCATCTGTAATGTTTATTTCTCGAACAGAATCAATGCAACAAGGAACTCATGTAATATACTGAAGGATATGTTTAAAAGATCAGAAGGGAAAATCCATCCATGTGAGTAAAACATGCAGCCTACTCAGGCTAAGTGTACATGCCAGTACCTGAATGCGAAATGACATTTTTGTGGTCTACTTTGTCCTCAAACCAGCATATGTTCTCTTCTTTGACTTTGAAAGAGAGGAAGCCCATCACTTGTTTGTAATTCAAATAATGATTTATTTGTTAACTTCATGAATAAACAATGCTTGGAGTCAGTTACATTATGTCATTGTTATAGAAGATGAATGCTGCCTTTGAGAGTCTACGTCTTCAAGCAGAAACTGACTGCCATGAAATGCTGACAGGTATGAATACTTGAAATATGTAATCATCAATGCACTTATATTGTATTGTTGTGAACATAACACTGGGCACTGTACACAGGTATATGAAAAGAGATCAATAACTCATCTGATGTGAACACCTTAAACAGTCAAAGGGGGCTTTCAAGAATTTCAGAAAAGAAAGAAAGAAAGTTTGAGATAAAAGGAGAAGTTTGAGAAAGAATTCAGCATGGAACAAGAAGAGCTCGTTCAACAGCTGCACTCAATCAACATGAGTAGATTGATGGGAACCCTCTCTATCCCAAAACACACATATTTGGAAACCTCTTGTTGTCACAAACAACATGGACAGTATTTTACTTTGCATATGTTATATGAAAATACATCTTACAGGATGTGATACTTCAGATGAAAATGAAGGGCAAAGAAAAAGAACTTCAAAAATCCTGCTCAACCTCTATGAAACCAAAGAGGGTTGAAATACGGTTAACATCACAAGAGGCAGCATGTATGATTGGCACCTGAAGAAAATTACATTTAATTGATTTTCTTCATTGATTAGGCCTAGGTCTTAAGCGGTCATGTCTAAATGGGATGCAGCTTTCTTCAAACTGATGTGAAAGTTGCATTTTTTGTCATTTTAGCTCATCCTAACCTTTTTCCCCACCTTAACCTAATTCTCCTAACCTACTACGTTAATTATCCTTAACCTTGCGCCAACTTCCTTTTGGGAGGACAAAAGCTGTAACCCTTATAGAAAAAAAGTCTTACCCCCGAAGAGGGTTCCGTTTACACAGTATACTGTATAATGTATTGTCATAAATAATTGAACTCTAAAGGCAAATAAGGCTGGTGGAACTATTCATAGATTGTTCCAGGAATAACCTTTATATGATAAAATGATTCTTGTTAAATCCCTTCATAGAGGGTTCTAGGTAGAACCATATACAGGGGGTTCTGTGAAGAACCCTACATAGAGGGTTTTAGGGTTCACCTATGGGGACAAACCAAATAAACCTGTATGGTTCTATATAGCACCTTTCTTTCTAAGAGTCTACTGTTTGTGGAGGCTTTTTTTTGTGGAGGCTTTTATTCAAGTCCCCCTCTAACAAACCACATTTTACAAATGAGCTGCTCAACCGGACCTTGATAAACTGACTCTGATCTGCTTGAGCAGGGCTGGGTCAAAAGCCTACACACCCAGTAGCTCTCCAGACTGAAGGTTTTATGCAGTTTCCTAACAGATATTCTACTTTGGTGGGGGGGGGGGATTGAGTTCCTTGTAAAACGACAGCGATCAGAGAGGAGCCTCCCAGTTTCGATACTTTTTTATACGTGCATAGAGACGCCGGCAATTGTTGTTCATGGAAATTTGGGAAAGTAATGTATGAACCCTGTACTAGAGACGTTGGTTATGCAATTATTATCCCAGCATGTGCGTTGTTTCAGAGGACGATTTGCACAGGATTAGTTTATTCTACAATGATTATTTTTTTCATTCAATTGACTCTATTGACAGAAGCCTGTTGGTTTTTATTTGAGGCTTGAAGATATTTCAATACACAAAACAATTATGGGCTAAAAACAACCCAATTTGGGTTACTTGGTAACTCAGCGCTGGTTATATAATGGACAAAACACATGAATGATTATTTTGACCCAGCCATGTGGGTTGCGTGAATAACCCAACAAATTGGGTTGTTGGGATTACCTAAACATGGGTTAATTTAACCATCAATTGTGTATATTTTACTCTCATGCTGGGTTGACCTAGCACCTGGGTCTTTTTTAATGTAATCCTTTAGATTCTTTTCAGGAGACGTTGCTTATTAGGGGCATGGCTTTCAGCTAGTTCTTATAGAGGGGAATAGTAATGGCGTCTTTTTGGACAAACCATATGGGGAAAATAATGTTTTTTGGGGATAAACACCGAAAATAAGGTTTGTTCTAAACACAGATTTAGGAAATCTTATATGTTTTGTTATTTGAGATAATCTTCATCAGCTCATGTCATTTTTCGCGAATTTTGAAGCATTTATATCATTTTAAAAAAAGTACATTAATCACATAAAGGCTTCATAATTCATAAAAGTCATGTTAACTGACTGGTATTATCTCATAGAACAAAATGTGTAAGATCTACTAAGCCTGTGTTAACCTCAACCCTCATTTTCCCCGTAGGGATGGCTGAACGAACCAGAGGTAACTCATTTCCGGGTTTTATGACTACAAGCTGGTGAGCTATATTGGCCACCTATGAGAGTAAATGTAATTTCTGTTCATACTGCAAACACAAATTTTACTATTTTTGTTTGTTTATTTATTGCATATTATAATAGGGTATACCAACTTTTTATTTAATTTATTTTTATTTAACCTTTATATAACTAACCTTATTGCATGCCAACAATGTAAATTACATACACTGCCTTCGGAAAGTATTCAGACCCCTTGACTTTTTCCACATTTTGTTAGGTTATAGCCTTATTCTAAAATTGATTTTTTAAATGCCCATCATCAATCTACACGCAATACCCCATAATGACAAAGCAAAAACAGGTTTTTAGAAAAAACTGAAATATCACATTTACATAAGTATTCAGAACCGCACCGTTGGCAGCGATTAAAGCCTTGATTCTTCTTGGGTTTAACACTACAAGATTAGCACACCTGTATTTGGGGAGTTTCTCCCATTCTTCTCTGCAAATCCTCAGAAGCTCTGGAAGGAGAGCATTGCTGCACAGCTATTTTCAGATCTCTTCAGAGATTTTTGATCGGGTTCAAGTCTGGGCTCTGGCAGGGGCAACTCAAGTACATTCAGAGACTTGTCGAAGCCACTCCTGTGTTGTCTTGGCTGTGTGCTTAGGGTCGTTGTCCTGTTCAAAGGTTGAACATTCACCCCAGTCTGAGGTCCTGCGCGCTCTGGAGCAGGTTTTCATCAAGGATCTCTCTGTACTTTGCTCCGTTCATCTTTGCCTCGATCCTGACTAGTCTCCCAGTCCCTGCTGCTGAAACATTTCCCCATAGTGTGAAGCTGCCACAACCATGCTTCACTGTAGGGATGGTGCCATATTTCCTCCAGATGTGACGCTTGGCATTCAGGCCACAGAGTTCAATCTTGGTTTCATCATACCAGAAAATCTTGTTTCTCATGGTCTCAGAGTCTTAAGGTGCCTTTTGGCAAAACTCCAATCGGGCTGTCATGTTCCTTTTGCTGAGGAGTGGCTTCCGTCTGGCCACTCTACCATAAAGGCCTGATTGGTGGAGTGCTGCAGAGATTGTTATGCTTCTAGAAGGTTCTCCCATCTCAATAGAGGAAGTCTAGAGCTCTGTCAGAGTGACCATCAGGTTCTTGGTCACATCCCTGATCAAGGCCCTTCTCCCCCGATTGTTCAGTTTGGCCAGGCGGCCAGCTCTAGGAAGAGTCTTGGATGTTCCAAACTTCTTCCATTTAAGAATTATGGAGGTCACTGTGTTCTTGGGGACATTCAATGCTGCAGAATTGTTTTGGTGCACTTCCCAGATCTGTGCCTCGACACAATCCTGTCTCGGAGCTCTACAGACAATTCCTTTGACCTCATGGCTTGGTTTTTGCTCTGAAATGCACTTTCAACTGTGGGACCTTTTATAGACAGGTGTGTGCCTTTCCAAATCATGTCCAGTTGAATTTACCACAGGTAGACTCCAATCAAGTTGTAGAAGCATCTCAAGAATGATCAATGGAAAAAAGATGCACGTAAACTCAATTTCGAGTCTCATAGCAAAGGGTCTGAATACTAAGGTATTTCTGCAAAACTTTCAAAAAAACTGTTTTGGCTTTGTCATTATGGGGTATTATGTGTTGATTGCTGAGGAATGTTTTTTATTTAATCCATTTAAGAATAAGGCTGTAACGTAACGAAATGTGGAAAGGTCAAGGGATCTGAATACTTTCCGAAGGCACTGTAGGCTTTGACGAACCTTATACACTTCTGTAAATTTCATTAAAACTACAAAATGTCAATGTTCAACCTTATCATGCGATATCTATGCAACAGAACAGATGAACAGGAATGACATCTACTCTAATGAGTGGCTAAAAAGAACTAGCTGAATGCCACAACCTTACTAAATTACGTCACCAGTCTTCTGATCTGACCCGCTGGATTCATATCTTAATAACCCAACATCAATAACCCAGCAGTTTTTAAAGAAAAGAAAACAACCCAACTAAGTGGGAAAACAACCCAACACCTGCAACCAAGCAGTTGGATCAACCAGCATTTTTTTTAGAGTGTATGCTACACTGTTAACTTGTGCTTGGCAGCCAAATGTATAGGTGTCCCCATAATATTTAATTTGAGGAAGTGTGAACATAATAATTTATTTAGCTATCCACGGTTGACGTCCCTTCTAATAAAAATGCCCCCATCCCGCTGATTTGAGCTGCTGAACAGCAAGCTTATTTACACTTGAGATGCGTTTATGGAAGAGCAAGTATATTTGCCTTTTCCAAAAAAGTTTAGCTCAGTGGGGAATCAGGGATGCCACGATTTGCGATCTAGAAATCTTTTGCCTACTACATCAACAGACAGGGTTTCATTAAATAAGTCTATAGCCACAAAACTTTTTTATTGCACATTTGGCGATGTTCAACGTTAATTCACTGGCACAAAACGTATAAACAAAGTACTCAATATAAAAGTTGATAAATGCAGGCCATTCATATAAAATACTGTATATGTGCAGCACTGTGTTTTAAACATCAATTGATCAAATCAGTTCTATGTTCTCTTGTCAAACTCTGTAATGTCATGGAAAACACGGGGATGTCAATTGAGACTAGTAGTGTCAGCAGACCTTGGCGTGTGCAGAAAAACAGTTGGTTATTCTGGCTGGAAGTGTTGCTCTCCTGCCATGTAAACATTGTAAACATGTAAGCATTACTGCCATGTAAACATTACTGCCATGTAAACATTGTAAACATGTAAACATTACTGCCATGTAAACATTACTGCCATGTCAGATTTGGGACTAAAATGATGGATGTGGTGTATCGTTCTCGTGCACATACTTACATTACCCAGTAAAACTAATCCCATAGGTCTTAGTGAACTTTTATTTCCATTTCATGCATTTTACTGGAAGTGAAACTTTAAGCATGGAAGCTGCATCGTACTGTCACTGCTTCAGTCCTGTATAAAATCAGGATTTATGACAAGAGTGTCGTATTTCTTTTGACTGAGCAACATCAGGAAGCCCTTCGATGTTTCAAACCAGAACAAGAATCCCTGTGAGAACGTCTGCAGAACAGCGCAGAACAGCTCAATCAAGACTGCAAGGTTAGTACGTTGTTTATTACACCAATATGCTGATGTAGAGAATATTCCAAACACAGGTTAGTTATGTAATTCATCATGCCTATTCCAATGGGGCATATGTTGGTCATTATACATTCTAAAATGCTATTTAGCTTTATGTGGCTGCGTAATGAGACAATGGAAAACATGCATTGTTACTTTCAATATCTCTTTAGGAAAGCAGAAAAGCTATTGTGATGGCATTGGAGCTCAACAAAGGTCATTGCCAAGAAAGACTCAGTCTTGGAAGAACTGGAACAAAATAAAAGATCAACAAGCAAACAAGCATGTAGAGATTCAGGCCACAGCCCAGGAATTTCAAACATTAACAGTTGAGATACATAGGTGGGGCATTTAGGAGGTTCCTATTTTCATGTTTGTTGAACCCAAATAGTCAGATTGGTAATACACATTCTTATATTATATTACTTTCATTTTTACTTGCTTACCATGGCAAAATACATTGAACTGATGCTTACTTACAGTCACAGAGGAGCTTGACAAAAGAAACATTGAATTAGGGGAACTGTTGCTCGCCTTCTTCGACTTGTACCTATGACAGCAGCACAGCCGTGAAAAAAAAGGAACCACGCCCTCTTGTGTACAATTGCTTTATTTTTCAAACATTGACATTTGTTTTTATCTTGTATGCAGCCAGAGATTACATATCAGTTTTGTTTTCTGAGAGAGATCAAAGAACAGAAAGAAAATGAAGACAGCCAGCTACAAATCATTGAAGATGAACTGGTAAAGATGATATGTAAAGATTATATAAAAAAAATATATATAAAAAAATGCTGAATGTGAAAAAGAATCTCACGACAGACATTGCCCAGCATGAGTCCTTTGATGTTCAAACATCACTTATCCAATAACCCGAGGGACACTTTTCCTCCATGTCTCCGTTTAAATAATGCTGAATGTGAATTCTTCCCCAGGGTGAGTTATGAGGAGCTATCAGAAATTTTCAATCAGCTGCAACTGGAGAAGACTATTCTGGAGTAGATGCAGAATGAATCCTGAGAGGCAACTATTTTGTAGCACAACCTCAGGTCTGTATGAATTGAACATGCATTGCTGTATGCATAGAATAATTCATCAATACGGCCCGAGGGGGATTGCGGTATATGGTAAATGTATGGTGGGTGGAAAAAGTACCCAATTGTCATAATTAAACAAAAGCAAATAAACCTTAATAGAAAATGACTCAAGTCAAAGTGAAATATATATATATATATATTGGGTTTTATATATACTGTACTTAAGAATCAAAAGTAAATGTAATTGCAAAAATATACATAAGTATCAAAAGTAAAAGTATAAATCATTTCAAATTCCTGGGGTGACAGGTAGCCTAGTGGTTAGAGTGTTGGGACAGTAACTGAAAGGTTGCTAGATCAAATCCCCAAGCTGACAAGGTAAAAATCTGTTTTTCTGCTCCTAGGCCATCATTGTAAATGAGAATTTGGTGTTAACTCACTTGCCTTGTTAAATCAAGCAAACCAGATGGCAACAATTTGATTTAACTTTTTCTGGATAGCCAGGGGGGACACTCCAACACTCAGACATCATTTACAAACCAAGCATGTGTTTAGTGAGTTCACCAGATCAGAGGCAGTAGGGATGACCAGGGATGTTCTCTTGATAAGTGTGTGATTTAGACCCTTTTCCTGTCCTGCTCAGCATTCAAAATGCACTTTTGGGTGTCAGGGAAAATGTATAAAGTAAAAAGTACATACTTTTTTTTGTAATGTAATGAAGTAAAAGTAGTCCAAAATACCAATAGTAAAGTAAAGTACAGATACCCCCAAAAAACGACTTAAGTAGAACTTTCAAGTATCTTTACTTTACACCACTGCCAATATACCACGGCTAAGGGCTGTTCTTCTGCACGACACAATGAGGTGTGCCTGGATACAGCCCTTGGCCATATACCTCAAACCCCTGAGGTGCCAATTTATTTAAAAAATGTAGGGGGTAGATCAACTTTAATATTGCAGATAGATTGTGGCTTCCATCAATGTAATTGTCTACATCATTTCCAATCCCCCACATATATGTTTTGTTATTATATACTCTACCAGTCAAAAGTTCGGACATACCTACTCATCCAAGTGTTTTTCTTCATTTGTACTATTTTCTAAGTTGTAGAATAACATTGAAGACATCAACACTGAGATAACACATATGGAATCATGTAGTAACCAAAAAAGTGTTAAACAAATCAAAATATATTTTATATTTGAGATTGTTCGAATTAGCCACCCTTTGCCTTGATGACAGCTTTGCGCACTTTTGGCATTCTCTCAACCAGCTTCTTGAAGAATGCTTTTCCAACAGTCTTGAAGGAGTTACCACATATGCTGAGCACTTGTTTGCTGCTTTTCTTTCATTCTTTGGTCCAACTCATCCCAAACCATCTCAATTGGGTTGAGGTCGGGTGATTGTGGAGGCCATCATTTGTTTGTTCATCTTTCCATCGAACCTGACTAGTCTCCATGCAGCTGAAAAATATTCCCACAGCATGATGCTGCCACCGCCATGCTTCACCGTAGGGATAGTATTGGCCAGGTGATGAGCGGTGCCTGGTTTCCTCCAGACATGACGCTTGCATTCAGGCCTAAGAGTTCAATCTTGGTTTCATCTGACCAGATAATCTTGTTTCTCATGGTCTGAGAGTCCTTTAGGTGCCTTTTGGCAAACTCAAAGCATGCTGTCATGTGCCTTTTAGTGAGGACTAGCTTCCGTCTGGCGAATGATTGACCTGATTGGTGAAGTGCTGCATAGATGGTTGTCCTTCTAGGCCCTTCTCCCCCGATTGCTCAGTTTGGCCAGGCGGCCAGCTCTAGGAGGAGCTTTGGTGGTTCCAAACTTCTTCCAATTAAAAATGATGGAGGCCACTGTGTTCTTGGGCACCTTCAATGCTGCAGATCTGTGCCTGGACACAATCCTGTCTCGGAGCTCGACGGACAATTCCTTTCGACATCATGACTTGGTTTTTGGTCTGGCATGCACTGTCAACTGTGGGACCTAAAATAGACAGGTTTGTGCCTTTCCAAATCAATCAATTTAACATACCACAGGTGGACTCCAGTCAAGTTGTAGAAACATCTCAAGGATGATCAATGGAAACAGGATGCACCTGAGCTCAATTGAGTCTCATAGCAAAGAGGCTGAATACTTATGTAAATAAGGTATTTCCGTTTTTTATTTTGAATACATTTACAAACATTTCTAAAAACCTTTTTTCACTTTGTCATTATGGGGTATGGTGTGTAGATTGATGAGGAAAAAAACATATTTAATCGAATTTAGTATAAGGCTGTAACGTAACAAAATGTGTAAAAAGTGAAGGGGTCTGAATACTTTCCGAATGCACTGTATATACACTGAGTGTAGAAAACATAAGGAACACCTTCATAATATTGAGTTTCAATCCCTTTTGTCCTAAGAACAGTCTCAATCCATCGGGCATGGACTCTACAAGGTGGTCGAAAGCATTCCATAGGGATTACTCCAATGCTTCCAACAGTTGTGTCAACTTGGATAGATGTCCTTTGGGTTGTGGACCATTCTTGTTACACACGGGAAACTGTGGAGCATGACAAACCCAGCAGCATTGCAGTTCTTGACACACTCAAACTAGTTTGCCTGGCACCTACTACCATAACCTGTTCAAAGGAATTTAAATCTTTTGTCTTGCCCATTCACCCTCTAAATGGCACACATACACAATCCATGTCTCAAATCTTAACAATCCTTCTTTAACCTGTGCCCTCCCGTTTATCTACACTGATTGAAGTGGATTTAACAGGTGACATTAATAAGGGATCATAACTTTAACCTGGATTCACCTGGTCAGACTGTCACGGAGAAAGCAAATGGTCCTCATGTTTTGTACACTTAGTGTACAATCCGTTTCATGTATCCTCCTTTTTACAGAGTTGGCTACAATTTCAATTCCATCCTCCAGAAAAGGAAGATTTAATTTTACAGCAAATAATAGAATAATAATAGAATAATATTAACTCCAATTTACTGATACAGAAAAAATCATGAATAAAAATTGTAAACTTATGTCACACAGGCATACTAACAACATGGAGGTATATGCTCAATCCAAAAATTATAACCAGCTCATTGCAGCACTGCCACAAAATGGGAAGAGACCATTACTTTTTGAAGAAATTAAAGAATTAATCTGTCTGCCACCCATTCAAAATCATAAATGGTTTAAAATGAGTAGTGTAAATCGAAAAATGTATCAGTCAACGTGCTTGACAGCAATACCGTATAAAAATCAAGTCATATGAAAACAGGCTTTTGATGGCTCAATACCTTGGCTTCGGATCTATGAATTGATATATAAAACAACAATTGACACTTCAATCAATTATTTAAAATTTAAGCTATAGTATAAAATACTTGCTACAAAATGAATGCTCAATATATTGGGCATTGAACAGTCAGCCTTGTGCAGACTGTCATGAGGACACAGAATCAATAGAACATATTTTATGGTACATTCCATTGGTGTCTCGATTTTGGAGTCAGGCCCAGGAATGGTTGTTCAGTCTTAATGTCTGTGTTCAGCAGGACCTGCAACCTGCATTGTTAGGGGATCTGAAAAACCACAATCAGTCAATGCGAAATATCATTATACTCCTAGGTAAAGTATTCAGTACAGGACCCTCGTAAGACATCATAGTAAAATGAAGGGAAGTATTGTAAAAGAAAATAGAAAAATGGCATTATACTGGGAAAGATGGGTTAATCGGTGGACATCAGAGGGTTGGAGTTAAGATCAGAATGAATAATGGATTGGCCGCTGTGGGTGAAAATCCAACACTTGAAGAAAGAGGAAGTTAGGAATATATATATAATTATTTAACTACAGGTATCATAGAGCGAAATAACTGTCAGTAGTGGTATAAGTATTGTTGTCCATTAGCTGAATCCAATTAGGGTAGGGAGGGAATGGTAGGGTGACAAAAGTACTAAGAAGAAAAAATACAAATAATATACATACAAAAAATGTATACAGTTGAAGTATGAAGTTTACATGCACAAATACGTTTAACCTCAGTTTTTCACAATTCCTGACATTTAATCCGAGTAAATATTCCCTGTTTTAGGTCACTTAGGACCACCACTTTATTTTAAGAATGCAAAAATATCAGAATAATAGTAGAGAGAATTATTTTTCAGATTTTATTTCTTTCATCACATTCCCAGTGAGTCAGAAGTTTACATACACTCAATTAGTATTTGGTAGCATTGCCTTTAAATTGTTTATCTTGGGTCAAATGTTTCAGGTAGCCTTCCACAAGCTTCCCACAATAAGTTGGGTGAATGTTGGCCCATTTCTCCTGATAGAGCGAGTGTAACCGAGTCAGGTTTGTAGGCCTCCTTGCTCGCACACACTTTTTCAGTTCTACCCACAGATTTTGTATATAATTGAGGTCAGGGCTTTGTGATAGCCACTCCAATACCTTTACTTTGTTGTCCTTAAGCCATTTTGCCACAACTTTGGAAGTATGCTTGGGGTCATTGTCCATTTGGAAGACCCATTTGCGACCAAGCTTTAACTTCCTGACTGATGTCTTGAGATGTTCCTTCAATATATCCACGTAAATGTCCTCCTTCATATGCCATATATTTTGTGAAGTGCACCTGTCCCTCCTGCAGCAAAGCACCCCCACAACATGTGCTTATTGGTTGGGATGGTGTTCTTGAGCTTGCAAGCCTCCCCCTTTTTCCACCAAACATAATGATGGTCATTATGGCCAAACAGTTCTATTTTTTTTTCATCAGACAAGAGGACATTTCTCCAAAAAGTACGATCTTTATCCCCATGTGCAGTTGCAAACCATAGTCTGGCTTTTTCTTGCGGTTTCGGAGCAGTGGCTTCTTCCTTGCTGAGCGGCCTTTCAGGTTATGTCGACATAGGACTTGTTTTACTGTGGCTATAGATACTTTTGTGCCTGTTTCCTCCAGCATCTTCACAAGGTCCTGGCTGATTTTTTTTCAATTTCCCATGCTGTTAAGCAAAAGAGGCACTGAGTTTGAAGGTAGGCCTTGAAATACCTCCGCAGGTACACCTCCAATTGAGTCAAATTATGTCAATTAGCCTATCAGAAGCTTCTAAAGCCATGACATCATTTTCTGGACTTTTCCAAGCTGTTTAAAGGCACAGTCAAATTAGTGTATGTAAACTTCTGACCCACTGGAATTGTGATACAGTGAATTATAAGTGAAATAATTTGTCTGTAAACAATTGTTGGAAAAATTACTTGTGTCATGCACAAAGTACATGTTCTAACCAACTTCCAAAACTATTAGTTTGTTAACAAGAAATTTGTGGAGTGGTTGAAAAAGTTTTAATGACTCCAACCTAAGTGTATGTAAACTTCCGACTTCAACAGTATAAACAATGCAATTGTTAAAGTGATGTTAAAAAAAAGCCCATTGGCTAGTTTGGACACCATTTACAAACTGGAGTAAAACAAAAAAAAAAGAAGCTAGATTTTACATTAAAAATCATCATCAATTGGCTGAAAAGTATGAAAGGTAGAGGCCTCATAGCCTGGGGAGCTCTCTCGTTCTTCAGTTAAGAACTCCAGGCGGAACTGTGATCGCTGGGACACATGTAGACGGTTATCAAAATTGAACTCATCCTCCGTCATATCAGTAGTTGTCATAGTTGGATTATAGATTTGTGAACCATCGTAGAGTCCTCCTGAAATTACAAGTGTGTCGTCTGCTGCTAGGGATCCACCCACTGAAAATGAATTGAGTAGAGCTGTAAGAACCAATGTAACATTCACGACAGTAACACAAATGTATCAGCTGTAATAAAACATATATTAATGCACTACACAAGAATGAAACTCATGTATTATTCAATTGGAGCCTGCATGCACTGTTAATGTGTCTACATCTTAGTGAGAATGACAAAATGCATTTGAGATATTGGAGAAAGATCTAATGAGAACATGATGTATGAATTCTCTTACCTTCGGCCTCAGAGTTGTTATAGAGAGGTCGGTGTGAGTATTGCCTCATCTTGTTCCATCTATTCAACGTGTACATAAATATTCCCAAAACAAACACCCCAAGCACAACACTGAAGAAAACCGTCATGCCTTTTTCTGAATTGTCTAGTCCAAAACCTGTTGAATAAACCAGGAAAGATGTGAATAATTGAAATTATTTTACATTTGTGTTGCATAATAACTAATAATATTTAAAGACAGACATATCAACCAGCAGCAGTTACCTTGTGTCACATTATGTGTTGCGGTTGTCATCGACATGGCGGCATTTGTGGTTTGAGGAAGATTCTTAGTTGATTGTTGTGGTGGGATATTTGATGTACTGTTTTGGTTTTCAGTGGTCTTGGCTGCTTGGGTGGTTGTTGCAGTGGAGGGGACAATACCTGGGACTGTAATGGCTGCAGATGTAGCATTACCTGTAGGGGCCAAAGCTGATGGTGTTGCCTCAGTGGTTGTGTTTGAGCTGTCAGCCAGTGCTGTTGTGGTTGTTGAGTTGTCCTGCACAGCATTGTGAGTTGTTGTTCCAGTGCTGTTCTGACTTGAGTTATGGTAACTTGTAGTAGGGAGAGCACCGTCAACAGTGACATTTGAAGGAGTTGACATGGCTGTGGTGTAGGTCTGGTTTGGCGCCATTGTCTCTGTGATTGCAGTAACCAAACGGATATTTGCGACAGTGGCATTATTTCCTCTCTCAGAAGAGCTTGTCAGAGTTGTAGTTGTAGTCAAGGAAATGGCCATAATAAAACTTGTCAGGGGTAGAGAAAGTCTGTGATCAATGGCCATCATGTTCTCTTTGGTCCTATAGTGAACAACATAATAAAGACATGTATTATAAGGATCTAAAAAATAAAAATAAAAAAACAGCTGTGTATACAGTGTTGACCAACCATATTTTAAAGTCCCTCAGGCTGTGTGTTCTAATATAGAAACACAAGCCTGTACTTGTTCTATTTTTTCACAGTCCCAAAGGATACCATACATATGAGTCACAACCAATGTTCTCTTAAAATGTTTTAGGCACTGAGCAAATTTCTGGTCTGCTGAGCTTGAACGTTGTGAAAATTCTGTGAAACTTCCAGCACGCGTTTACTGTGACCACTGAGGCTGTACCCGCTTTAAGTTACAGTTATAAAAGTGGCCAAGTAGGCAACTGTGGCTATTTGATCATAATGTAGACCTACCAGAGTGGCCTACCATCAAAAACAATGAACAAAATGCATCCCATAACATTTTAACATGTAAACAGCTGTTCTATCATTCAGCCTACAGTAGCAGCCAATGTGTGGTTTTCAATGTAGGCCTACATGAGACTTTTGAAGAAAAAAAACAGGCAGGACTCGACATTAACCTGTTTAACCACTTGTCCTTCAGACAAGGAGGTGACTGAAAATGAGGTTGTTTGATGCAAGAAACCACTTTACAAAATAAAATGCGTTACTATTCCCATACCATTATTACAGAGAATCAGACAAATTATGCTAACCTCTGCCTACTGGCTACTTAGCTTATTCAAGCCTGTCTCAAAATACAACACTGCCCCTTTAACGCATAAAAAAGCTCTTTACCTGACTCACTTTTCAAAAATGTCTAGAAAAGGTACACATGTTGGGCTCTTGTAGGAAAAAATCACTCCCCTATTGCTGAACTACACATTATCTATAACTGGGTTAATAACAAACTAGCAAAGGATATGAACAAAAATGTGCACAGGTGGCCACATGCAGTTCTTGCTTTAATCGCAAAAGAAGCACATCTACTCACGACCACAGCTGTAAAGTCCAGATCAAAGCAAATGGCATGGATCCATATATGGCAATGGTCTATTTGCATATAGGTTTACTGCGGCTCTGATTGGTTATGCCGCACCGGTCTGCGTACTTTACGGAATGAGACCATGCCTGTCAATGTAATAGAATCCTACTCTGTTGCGTTCTGCCTACAATGCAATATCTTGCGTTGTTCATTTTGTTTCTGTATGTTGCATTGAAAGTGGCTAATATTGCGTTGATTCGATCACAATTTCCACAGTAACGCAAACGCTGATAGTGTTAACTAACATGGAAAACTCTAGAAAGTTGAGCGAAATTCAATCTCGTTCTTCTCTCAATGGACTGATAAGAGTATTTCTTCTGCGCAGTAGTCCCAGGGGAGCTGCGCAGCAGTCACGGGTTACTGTACGCGGGTAGTTTGGAGGAAACGTTGATCACGACCCATGTTTTGTCATTGTATTCAGGTAGTCCTGCTGTGTATGGTAGCCTTTGTATTAGCAAAATGTTACAGCACATGTGTATTTGACCGAGGTAGGCAGAATCGCACCTCTTTCAGCCCACTAAAGAATTAGCATCATAATAACTAAACGAGAGTCTACAGCATAAAAAAAACTACCATCTAGAAGACGGAGACAGTACAGGTGCATCAAAGCTGGGACATAGAGACAGCTTCTATCACCACTAGCCGGTCTCCGCGCAGTACCCTGCCCTGAACTTAGTCACTTACTTGCCGGCTACCACCAACCCTTCACCTTAGAGACTGTTGCCCTATGTACATAGTCATTGAACACTGCGTACTTTAATAATGTATACATACCGTTTTACCTACTTCATATGTATATACTGTATTCCAGTCAAGGCTCATCCTATATGCCTACTGATGCACACACCTTTCCTATTCATATACTGCCCATACACACCATTATATACATACGGTATATATATATATACCAGTCTCACTGTCAACAGTGAAGAGGCGACTCCAGGATGCTGGTCTTCTAGGCAGAGATGCTAAGAAAAAGACATATCTCAGATAAGCCAATAAAAAAAAAGATTAAAATGGGCAAAATAACACAGACACTGGACAGAGATATGGCTTTTTCTTTGCAACTCTGCCTAGAAGGCCAGCATCCTGGAATTGTCTCTTCACTGTTGACGTTGAGACTGGTGTTTTGCAGGTACTATTTAATGAAGCTACCAGTTCAGGACTTGTGAGGCGTCTGTCATTGGAACACAGGAGTGATGGTTGCTAATAATGGGCCACTGTACGCCTATGTAGATGTTCCATATCGTTTCCAGCTACAATAGTCATTTACAACATTAACAATGTCTATACTGTATTTAAGATACATTTTATGTTATTTTAATGGACAAAAAATGTGCTTTTTAAAGAAAAAAAACATGGACATTTTAAGTCACTTAGAAATGTCCTTGTTTTTTAAAGAAAAGCAAAAAAATGTGGCCATTAAAATAACATAAAATTGATCAGAAATACAGTATAGACATTGTTAATGTTGTAAATGACTATTGTAGCTGGAAACTACTGATTTTTTTATGGAATAGGCTTACAGAGGCCCGTTATCAGCAACCATCACTCCTCCATCACCCTACCATTTTTTACTACTTTTTATAATATATATATACACTACTGTTCAAAAGTTATATATATATATTCCGGTCTCTGACATTGCTCGTTCTGATATTTCTTCATTTAAATTAGTGTTATGTATACTGCACTGACGAAGCTAGAAACATAAGCATTTCGCTGCACCTGCAATAACATCTGCAAAATACAGTATGTGTGCACGACAATAAAATGTGGTTGGAACCGGAACAATACCAATGCACCTGCTTTCTGAAACTAAGTAGAGGGCAACTGAAATATTAAGCACATATGGTGTTTCATTAATACGCTATCTTTCGACTGTGTTTTTGACCTTCCCTATACCCTACCATTTTATTTTCACAGTTAACATTCAGAAAATAGTTTTAGCTCACCTTACACAGCCAGCACCCGTGAGAGTGAAACCAGGAACTTGGTTTATTGCTTTGTTCTCCACTCCCTACAGACCGCAGAGAGCAGAAGGCTTGCTTTCATGGCCCAGTGAAATGTGAAGTGGGCGGTCCCCTTCTGTGTTCACTTCCTCTATTGTCTGCTGGTTGGCAAGGAGACCTGGTCATTAGTCAGAAGAACTCTTTACATGTAGGCTTACAGTCAACAAATCAGAACTTTTTGCAGATACGTTATCTTTTAAGTTATTATTAAACCCAGTGTTCCGGAGAGGTAAGAAAGGAAGAAAATGTTTTCTCTACCTTTTTTGGGATGTTTGTGTATGGTAGGCTGCACAAATTGCTTTGTCTACTGTATGTTAACTGTATGCGACCCTGGGTATTTGCCCCAGGAAAACAAATTGAAGTAGTATGTTAGTAGCGTACAGTTGTTTGTGGTTAATGAATATGGTCACCTTGGTAAAGATGCATGTGATGTATACAAGATACAGTATAACTGTTGCACTCCAAACCTGTTTAGAAATAAGCATGCATTTGTGTCTAGCTCATTGCCCTTTACCAAGCATGTTTATGAAAACAACTTGACAATTAAAGAAATCCCAAAAAGAACAATCACAGCAAGCTAACTCACTATACATTTCAGCACAATCTTTATAGCCACAAAATGAATATACGGTCAAATGTATTGTATCAGCCTAAAGGGCTGTAAAACACAAAATAAACATCATCACATATCAACTGCATATGCTCATATTACAAGTGCATTATTTGTAGTGACAAGTAGGTTAGATGTACATTTTAATTTATGATTTTTTAATTAAACCTATTTTATCTATAATCTTAACACAATGTTGAAAAGTCATAAACCCCCACCTCACAACCCATCGACCCCAAACTGTTTACACCCCTCTTGTAGGCAATTTATTTTTGCTGTTGTTGTTGTTGCAGTTTTAAAGCTAATTCCCTCAAATTATAGACATTTTGCCATGTCATATGTGTGTTCACATGATACTTTAGTGACTCAACAAAAACAAAGGAGGCTGCTTTGGGGTTGAGGTCCCTGATCAATTAATCTGGCCATGACAACTACAACTATAAGATAGCTGGTTAGCCTAACATACCTACCTAGCTACCATCGGCTACCTAGTTGATCAACTGGACATTTTGGACAGGTTATAAATAGATCTTTAAAGTCTGTCAGTGAGTGACATAGCAAGAGGAAAACTGCCCATACACTAACACATTTTGAATTGGTGCCTTGTGCATTCTCTACTATTACAACTCTCGACAGCAAGAAATTGAAAGCCCAGCTGAGTTAAAATAAATACATAAAAATAACATGACTGTTTTGTCGAACCCACGGTTAATATTGACCCTGTTGAATATGGGGTTAGTAATGCTAGTCCTTTGTTCTTGTTCTTCACACACATTTGCTGATTAGGGACTTCATCTGCGTAATTACACACTTGGGCTTCCTTTCTTAGCAATGAATTTCATTACAATAAAACTAGAATGGAAATGTGAGAGGACAAATCGTTCTCTTGGAGCACTCCAGTTGACAGAGTGTATTTAGCTTGGTGGCAGCATCACATTTTAGTGACCTTTTCCACATCCTTATCCACAGTGTTAAACTGAGAGTCTTTGAATCCAGTGTTGTTTGATCCATTATTCAGCTCCGATCCAGCCTTTTCATTTATCTCAGAGTCTAATGCCTGTGGAAGACACACAAAGACCACACCAGGAGCCAGTTAACACACAGACATATAGACACAGCCACAGAACATTCAATACAGATGTAGGCCTACAGTATGAGAGAGAGAGAGAGAGAGAGAGAGAGAGAGAGAGAGAGAGAGAGAGAGAGAGAGAGAGACAGAGAGAGAGAGACAGAGAGAGAGAGAGAGAGATGGGGCAAGAGAGAGAGAAAGAGATGGAAGAAAAGAGAGAGAGAGATGGAGGAAGAGAGAGAGATAGGGTTGGAGGAAGAGGCTTTACCTCTGAGTCCTTGCCACAGCCAGCGCAGAATAGATCACGTCTCCTTACAAAGAGATCCAAGCGTAGATTCTCCTGCTTGCAACCACCTGGAAAGACACGACACAAGGAGATGTCTGGCTTAACATCCAGTATCAATTTGAATGAGCCTAAGTCATTATACTTAGGGCTAGGAGTTTTTCCGAAACCAAACTCCTCGTTGGGTCATAACATGCACTATGCTGTTAGGGTTAACGCTAAAGGAGGTGTCCTCACCTGTGATAGCGCTTACCACCAGGCCCACGATCACAGTCACCAGACTGCCCAGGAGACAGAAGTACAAGTAGGACAGAGAGTACCATGAGTCTGCTAGAGCTGGCCGGTCACTGTAACAACAAGAGAGAGAGAGTCATACCTGAGCAACTTTATCTCAGCCCCCCTAACACATTAGCCTCGTGAAATCAGATTCCTTTCAGTGACACAGGATGTAAGCTAGCAAGATCAGGCTGGTTTAACAAGGCTGCTAACCCGTAGCTATAAGCACCATCGGACTGGTCAAAGGTAGTGCACTATATGGGGAATAGGGGACTTTGGATACAGTGGTTATAAAGTGACTGTGAGTAACTCACTCAGGCAGAGGGGTCAGTGTTACTGCCCCGGTCCATGGGGCCAGGGTGGTGTAGTTCAGGTCCTGTGTGCGGTTACAGCCTGCCACACTGATTGGCAGGGGGTTGGTCTTATCAGCTAGGGGTGGGTATATCTGCGCTCCAATCCCTACCCACAGGGTAATAACAAGGCCCACAATCAGTCCTGTGAGTCCCCCCTGCAAGGCATAAGGAAGCAGTCTCAGTACTGTCTTACCTATAGAGATACCGCACATACGTTTTTATATTGCCTAACCTTTGACGTTGTTGTATTTAACAACACAATATTGATTTTTACGTCAGGACTTTTATAGTGTTTACAGATGTTAATTTCTCTTTGAGTAATGAGTTAGTCAGTCTTTGAGTATGAATGATGATTGATATGAAAGAAATCGGGGGATGCCTACTGTTGAGTTTGCTGTGCGCCAGAACATGCCTAGTACGTAAAGTCCAAGAAGAGGTCCACTTATCATTCCAAATATGGACAGTGCTGCCTGAAAAGAGACAACTGTTAGAAACATAAAGTGGAGGGGATGACTACCAGACAGCAGGTGGTGCTACAGAGCCACAACTGATTGTTTTTCCTACCTGCAAAATGCTTCCCATCAGTGAAGCTATTGCAGCCATCCCAATGCACAAAAACCCGAAGAAAATACCTGGAATATGTCCAAAGATAATTAAATATCCCATAAACGTATGATGATTAAGACTATATTTACATGTAAAGTAACAACATATACTGAAATATAATGTACATACTAAAGAAAAATTCTAACTGACCTTCTATATTTGTATCACAGCATTATTTGAATGAACCCACATGTCATTAAGTTACTCTTACATAGGGCTGTGGCGGTCATGACATTTTGTCAGATTGTTATTGTTTTGTGTGAAACTCACTGAGGCCCATGTTGATCCAGGACACCTGTTTCTCTGTCAGGTTTTTCCACACTGGCCTGACGAAGTCCTCCACAGTGACAGCCACCAGCGCATTGATGCTGGAGGACACAGTACTGAAACAGACACAATGGCAATAGATGAGGGGAAGAGAAAGAATGTCCTTTGTCTGCAGGGAATTCATAGTTAAACACATTCATTGATAGGTTAGTAGTGGAATACCGCTTGTGTTTGGACCCAGGACGGGGTAGGGGGTCGTGAAGTGGGGTTTTCTTACTATGCCAATCAATTTAAAAATCCATCTAGACCTTTTCCACCTAGAACATTTGTGTGACCAAACCTTCTCTATTTGGGTTCCCCTTGGGAGTATTCTCACCTTAAGGTGCCACTGTATGCTGCAGACACAAACAATCCAGGGACTCCAGGATAGGCTGCCAGAATGTCCATCACCAGGTAAGGAAGCAGCTTGTTTACACAAACACACACACACACACAAACACACACACACACACACACGCGCGCACGCACACACGCACGCACGAACGCACGCACACACGCACATGCACACACTGGTCAGTTTCAGCATTTGATAACACTGCCATAGACAAATCAAACTCAAATCTAATGACATTTTATTTGTCACATGCTTTGTAGACAACAGGTGTAGACTAACAATGAAATGTTTACTTATGGGTCCTTTTCCAACAATGCAGAGTTAAAGAGAAGAAGAAAAAAATAGTGACACAGTGAATAACATGGCTTTATATAGGGAATAGAAAATAACATGGCTATATATAGGGAATAGAAAATAACATGGCTTTATATAGGGAGTAGAAAATAACATGGTTATACAAAGGGAGTAGAACATAACATGACTATATATAGGGAGTAGAAAATAACATGGCTATATATAGGGAGTAGAAAATAACATGGCTTTATACAGGAAGTAGAAAATAACACGGCTATATATAGGGAGTAGAAAATAACATGGCTATATATAGGGAGTAGAAAATAACATGGTTATATATAGGGAGTAGAAAATAGCATGGCTATATATAGGGAGTAGAACATAACATGGCTATATATAGGGGGTAGAAAATAACATGGCTTTACATAGGGAGTAGAAAATAACATGGTTATATATAGGGAGTAGAAAATAACATGGCTTTATATAGGGAGTAGAACATAACATGGCTATATATAGGGAGTAGAACATAACATGGCTATATATTGTAACGGCGTTCTTTTGTTGTTGAAGGAGAGTCGGACCGAAATGCAGCGTGTAAGTTACTCATGTTTATTGAATGAAGACAAAACGAACGAACTAACACGAATAACTAAATAAATACAAAAAAACAACAAACAGAACGAAACCTAATACAGCCTGACTGGTGCAACCTACACAGAGACAGGGACAATCACCCACGAAATGCAAAGCGAAAAACAGGCTACCTAAATATGGTTCCCAATCAGCGACAACGAGAAGCACCTGACTCTGATTGAGTACCGCCTCAGGCAGCCAACCTAATTAACACACACACACCCCCCTAACCAGCTACAATCCCAACTACTACAAAACCCCAACAAGAAAATACAATACAAAATAACCCCATGTCACACCCTGGTCTGACTAACTAATAAACTAAAACACACAATACTAAGACCAAGGCGTGACATATATAGGGAGTAGAAAATAACATGGCTTTATACAGGAAGTAGAAAATAACATGGCTATATATAGGGAGTAGAAAATAACATGGTTATTTATAGGGAGTAGAAAATAACATGGCTTTATATAGGGAGTAGAACATAACATGGCTATATATAGGGAGTAGAACATAACATGGCTATATATAGGGAGTAGAAAATAACATGGGAATATATAGGGAGTAGAAAATAACATGGCTTTATACAGGAAGTAGAAAATAACATGGCTATATATAGGGAGTAGAAAATAACATGGTTATATATAGGGAGTAGAAAATAACATGGCTTTATATAGGGAGTAGAAAATAACATGGCTTTATACAGGAAGTAGAAAATAACATGGCTTTATACAGGAAGTAGAAAATAACATGGCTATATATAGGGAGTAGAACATAACATGATTATATATAGGGAGTAGAAAATAACATGGTTTTATATAGGGAGTAGAACATAACATGGCTATATATAGGGAGTAGAACATAACATGGCTTTATATAGGGAATAGAAAATAACATGGCTATATATAGGGGAATAGAAAATAACATGGCTTTATATAGGGAGAAGAAAATAACATGGTTATATATAGGGAGTAGAAAATAACATGACTATATATAGGGAGTAGAAAATAACATGGCTATATATAGGGAGTAGAAAATAACATGGCTTTATACAGGAAGTAGAAAATAACACGGCTATATATAGGGAGTAGAAAATAACATGGCTTTATATAGGGAGTAGAACATAACATGGCTATACATAGGGAGTAGAACATAACATGGCTATATATTGTAACGGCGTTCTTTTGTTGTTGAAGGAGAGTCGGACCGAAATGCAGCGTGTAAGTTACTCATGTTTATTGAATGAAGTCAAAACGAACGAACTAACACGAATAACTAAATAAATACCAAAAAACAACAAACAGAACGAAACCTAATACAGCCTGACTGGTGCAACCTACACAGAGACAGGGACAATCACCCACGAAATGCAAAGCGAAAAACAGGCTACCTAAATATGGTTCCCAATCAGCGACAACGAGAAGCACCTGACTCTGATTGAGAACCGCCTCAGGCAGCCAACCTAATTAACACACACACACCCCCCTAACCAGCTACAATCCCAACTACTACAAAACCCCAACAAGAAAATACAATACAAAATAACCCCATGTCACACCCTGGTCTGACTAACTAATAAACTAAAACACACAATACTAAGACCAAGGCGTGACATATATAGAGAGTAGAAAATAACATGGCTTTATACAGGAAGTAGAAAATAACATGGCTATATATAGGGAGTAGAAAATAACATGGTTATTTATAGGGAGTAGAAAATAACATGGCTTTATATAGGGAGTAGAACATAACATGGCTATATATAGGGAGTAGAACATAACATGGTTATATATAGGGAGTAGAAAATAACATGGCTTTATATAGGGAGTAGAAAATAACATGGCTTTATACAGGAAGTAGAAAATAACATGGCTTTATACAGGAAGTAGAAAGTAACATGGCTATATATAGGGAGTGGAACATAACATGATTATATATAGGGAGTAGAAAATAACATGGTTTTATATAGGGAGTAGAACATAACATGGCTATATATAGGGAGTAGAACATAACATGGATTTATATAGGGAATAGAAAATAACATGGCTATATATAGGGGAATAGAAAATAACATGGCTTTATATAGGGAGAAGAAAATAACATGGTTATATATAGGGAGTAGAAAATAACATGACTATATATAGGGAGTAGAAAATTACATGGCTATATATAGGGAGTAGAAAATAACATGGCTTTATACAGGAAGTAGAAAATAACATGGCTTTATATAGGGAGTAGAAAATAACATGGTTATATATAGGGAGTAGAAAATAACATGGCTTTATATAGGGAGTAGAAAATAACATGGCTATATATAGGGAGTAGAACATAACATGGCTATATATAGGGAGTAGAACATAACATGGCTATATATAGGGAGTAGAACATAACATGGCTATATATAGGGAGTAGAAAATAACATGGGTATATATAGGGAGTAGAAAATAACATGGCTTTATATAGGGAGTAGAACATAACATGGCTATATATAGGGAGTAGAAAATAACATGGGTATATATAGGGAGTAGAAAATAACATGGCTTTATACAGGAAGTAGAAAATAACATGGCTATATATAGGGAGTAGAAAATAACATGGTTATATATAGGGAGTAGAAAATAACATGGCTATATATAAGGAGTAGAACATAACATCGCTATATATAGGGAGTAGAAAATAACATGGCTTTACATAGGGAGTAGAAAATAACATGGTTATACATAGGGAGTAGAAAATAACATGGATTTATATAGGGAGTAGAACATAACATGGCTATATATAGGGAGTAGAACATAACATGGCTATATATAGGGAGTAGAAAATAACATGGCTTTATATAGGGAATAGAAAATAACATGGCTATATATAGGGAATAGAAAATAACATAGCTTTATATAGGGAGTAGAAAATAACATGGTTATATATAGGGAGTAGAACATAACATGGTTATATATAGGGAGTAGAAAATAACATGGTTATAAATAGGGAATAGAAAATGACATGGCTTTATATAGGGAGTAGAAAATAACATGGCTATATCTAGGGAGTAGAAAATAACATGGCTATATATAGGGAGTAGAAAATAACATGGCTATATATAGGGAGTAGAACATAACATGGCTATATATAGGGAGTAGAAAATAACATGGCTTTATATAGGGAATAGAAAATAACATGGTTATATATAGGGAGTAGAAAATAACATGGCTTTATATAGAGAGTAGAAAATAACATGGATTTATATAGGGAGTAGAACATAACATGGCTATATATAGGGAATAGAACATAACATGGCTATATATAGGGAGTAGAAAATAACATGGCTTTATATAGGGAATAGAAAATAACATGGCTATATGTAGGGAATAGAAAATAACATGGCTTTATATAGGGAGTAGAAAATAACATGGTTATATAAAGGGAGTAGAACATAACATGACTATATATAGGGAGTAGAAAATAACATGGCTATATATAGGGAGTAGAAAATAACATGGCTTTATACAGGAAGTAGAAAATAACACGGCTATATATAGGGAGTAGAAAATAACATGGTTATATATAGGGAGTAGAAAATAACATGGTTATATATAGGGAGTAGAAAATAACATGGCTATATATAGGGAGTAGAACATAACATGGCTTTATATAGGGAATATAAAATAACATGGCTATATATAGGGGAATAGAAAATAACATGGCTTTATATAGGGAGACGAAAATAACATGGTTATATATAGGGAGTAGAAAATAACATGACTATATATAGGGAGTAGAAAATAACATGGCTATATATAGGGAGTAGAACATAACATGGCTATATATTGGGTGTAGAAAATAACATGGCTTTACATAGGGAGTAGAAAATAACATGGTTATATATAGGGAGTAGAAAATAACATGGCTTTATATAGGGAGTAGAACATAACATGGCTATATATAGGGAGTAGAACATAACATGGCTATATATTGTAACGGCGTTCTTTTGTTGTTGAAGGATAGTCGGAAAATGTAAGTTACTCATGTTTATTGAATGAAGACAAAACGAACGAACTAACACGAATAACTAAATAAATACAAAAAAACAACAAACAGAACGAAACCTAATACAGCCTGACTGGTGCAACCTACACAGAGACAGGGACAATCACCCACGAAATGCAAAGCGAAAAACAGGCTACCTAAATATGGTTCCCAATCAGCGACAACGAGAAGCACCTGACTCTGATTGAGAACTGACTCAGGCAGCCAACCTAATTAACACACACACACACCCCTAACCAGCTACAATCCCAACTACTACAAAACCCCAATAAGAAAATACAATACAAAATAACCCCATGTCACACCCTGGTCTGACTAACTAATAAACTAAAACACACAATACTAAGACCAAGGCGTGACATATATAGGGAGTAGAAAATAACATGGCTTTATACAGGAAGTAGAAAATAACATGGCTATATATAGGGAGTAGAAAATAACATGGTTATATATAGGGAGTAGAAAATAACATGGCTTTATATAGGGAGTAGAACATAACATGGCTATAAATAGGGAGTAGAAAATAACATGGCTATATATAGGGAGTAGAAAATAACATGGCTTTATACAGGAAGTAGAAAATAACATGGCTTTATCCAGGAAGTAGAAAATAACATGGCTATATATAGGGAGTAGAACATAACATGATTATATATAGGGAGTAGAAAATAACATGGTTTTATATAGGGAGTAGAACATAACATGGCTATATATAGGGAGTAGAACATAACATGGCTTTATATAGGGAATAGAAAATAACATGGCTATATATAGGGGAATAGAAAATAACATGGCTTTATATAGGGGTCGAAAATAACATGGTTATATATAGGGAGTAGAAAATAACATGACTATATATAGGGAGTAGAAAATAACATGGCTATATATAGGGAGTAGAAAATAACATGGCTTTATACAGGAAGTAGAAAATAACATGGCTTTATACAGGAAGTAGAAAATAACATGGCTATATATAGGTAGTAGAAAATAACATGGGAATATATAGGGAGTAGAAAATAACATGGCTATATATAGGGAGTAGAACATAACATCGCTATATATAGGGGATAGAAAATAACATGGCTTTACATAGGGAGTAGAAAATAACATGGTTATATATAGGGAGTAGAAAAAAACATGGCTTTATATAGGGAGTAGAACATAGCATGGCTATATATAGGGAGTAGAACATAACATGGCTATATATAGGGAGTAGAAAATAACATGGCTATATATGGGGAGTAGAAAATAACATGTCTTTATATAGGAAGTAGAAAATAACATGGCTTTATATAGGGAGTAGAAAATAACATGGCTTTATATAGGGAGTAGAAAATAACATGGCTATATATAGGGAGTAGAAAATAACATGGCTATATATAGGGAGTAGAAAATAACATGGCTATATATAGGAAGTAGAAAATAACATGGCTATATATAGAGAGTAGAAAATAACATGGCTTTATATAGGAAGTAGAAAATAACATGGCTATATATAGGGAGTAGAAAATAACATGGCTTTATATAGGGAGTAGAACATAACATGGCTATATATAGGGAGTAGAACATAACATGGCTATATATAGGGAGTAGAACATAACATGGCTATATATAGGGAGTAGAAAATAACATGGTTATATATAGGGAGTAGAAAATAACATGGCTATATACAGGGAGTAGAAAATAACATGGCTATATATAGGGAGAAGAAAATAACATGGCTTTATATAGGGAGTAGAAAATAACATGGCTTTATATAGGGAGTAGAAAATAACATGGTTATATATAGGGAGTAGAAAATAACATGGCTATATATAGGGAGTAGAACATATCATGGCTATATATAGGGAGTAGAACATAACATGGCTATATATAGGGAGTAGAAAATAACATGGGTATATATAGGGAGTAGAAAATAACATGGCTTTATACAGGAAGTAGAAAATAACATGGCTATATATAGGGAGTAGATGCCTGACCATTCTGCCTGCTTTGACAACGAGCCTGTCTGCCACTCTGTACCTCCTGGACCCTGATCTGGTCTTGACCTTTTTGCCTGTCCACAACTATTCTCTTGCCTACCCCTTTGGATTATTAAACATTGTAAGACTCCAACCATTTGCCTCCTGTGTCTGCATCATGGTCTCGCCTTGTGCCTTGATAGTACGAACTGGCCATGACAGACCCAGCAGACTTGGATCAGCTCTGCCGTGCTGTCTCCCTGCAGGGAGCCACCATTAGGAGACATGAGGAGTTGGTACAGGGCCATTTGGAAGGGCTGCCTCCTGTGTCTGCATCTGGGTCTCACCTTGTGCCTTGATATATGCAGCCAGTCAAGATGCTCTCGATTGTGCAGCCATTTAACTTTTTGAGGATCTGAGGGCCCATGCCAAATCTTTTCAGCCTCCCGTCGCGGGAAGAGGCATTGCCATGCCCTCTTCAATTTTGTGTTTTTATTTTATTTTATTTATTTTACCTTTATTTTACTAGGCAAGTCAGTTAAGAACAAATTCTTATTTTCAATGACGGCCTAGGAACAGTGGGTTAACTGCCTGTTCAGGGGCAGAACGACAGATTTTGTACCTTGTCAGCTCGGGGATTTGAACTTGCAACCTTTCGGTTACTAGTCCAATGCTCTAACCACTAGGCTACACGTGCTTGGACCATGATAGATCCTTAGTGATGTTGAGACTGAGGAACTTGAAGCTCTGACATACTCCACAACAGGCCCGTAGATGTGAATGGGGGCGTGCTCGGGCCCTCCTTTCCCTGTATCTTTTTTGTCTTGCTGACAGCTTTTTTTGTCTTGCTGATGTTGAGGGAGAGGTTGTTGTCCTAGCACCACACTGCCACGTCTCTAACATCATCCCTATAGGCTGTCTCCTCATCATTGGCTATCAGGCCCACCACCGTTGTGTCGTCGGGCAAACTTAATGTTGGTGTTACAGTCATGCAAAGCCACGCAGTCGTGGGTGAAAAGGGAGTACAGAAGGGGACTAAGCACACACCCCTGAAGGGCCCCCGTGTTGAGGGTCAGTGTGGTAGATATGTCTGGAAACATGTAGGTATTACAAACTGGGTCAGGGAGAGGTTGAAAATGTCAGTGAAGACACTTCGCAACTGGTCAGTGCATGCTCTGAGTATGTGTCCTGGTAATCCGTCTGGCCCTGCCATATTTTGAATGTTAATCCGTTAAAGGTCTTATTCACATCGGCTTTGGAGAGAGTGATCTCACAGTCTTCCGAAACAGCTGGTGCTCTCACGCATGGTTCAGTGTTGTTTGCCTCGAAGCGAGCATAGAAGGTATTTCCCTCATTTGGTAGGCCCATGTCACTTTGCAGCTCGTGGCTATGTTTCCCTTTATAATCCATGATAATATGCAAGCCCTGCCACATCCGACGAGCATCAGAGCCGGTGTAGTATGATTTGGTCTTAGTCCTGTATTGACGCTTTGCCTGTTTGATGGTTCCTTGGAGAGTGTAGCAGGATTTCTTATAAGCGTCCGAGTTACTGTCCCGCTCCTTTCAAGCGGCAGCTCTAGCCTTTATGTCAGTGCGGATATTGCCTTTAGTCCATGGCTTCTGGTTGGGATATGTATGTACGGTCACTGTGGGGAAGACGTTGTCGATGCACTTAGTAATGAAGCCAGTGACTAATGTGGTAAACTCCTCAATGCCATCGGATGAATCCCGGAACATATTCCAGTCTGTGCTGGCAAAGCAGTCCTGTAGTTGAACATTTGCTTAATCTGACCACTTCCGAATTAAGCATGTCACTGGTACTTCCTGTTTGAGTCATTGCATGTAAGCAAGAATCTGGAGGACAGAGTCATCGTCAGATTTGCCAAATGGGGGGCGAAGGAGAGCTTTGTATGCATGTCTGTGTGAGTAAAGATCATCTAGAGTTTTTTTCCCCCTTTAGTCGCACAGTTGACATGCTGGTAGAAATGATGTAAAACGGATTCCAGTTTTCCTGCATTGAAATCACCAGCCACTAGGAGCTCTGCCTCTGGAAGAGCATTTTCTTGTTGGCTTATGGCCTTTCAGCTTGTTGAGTACGGTCTAAGTGCCAGCATCGGTTTGTGGTGGTAAATAGACTGCTACAAAAAATATAGATGTAAACTCTCTTGGTAAAAAGTATGGTCTACAATTTATCATGAGATATTCTAACTCAGGCGAGCAGAACCTCGAGACTTCCTTAATATTAGTGCAGCAATTTATATGCCGTCCATGCCTATATTAACCTTAGCTGTCTTACACTTACTTACCTGATCAACTGCCCCTACATCACCGTTAGTGAATGGATCACAGTCTTTGTAAATGGAGTACATGGTGAGGCCGGAGAACACTGCTAAGCTCACAGTCAACCAGAGACCAATTATATTTCCATACAGTGACCTGAGGGTTTTAAAGAAAGCAAACATGGAAAAAACACTCAGATTGCTATTCTTCTTTCACATCTTTTCCTGTATGATTGTTCTAAATTGTGGAAAGTAGGAGTGCACCTTACAGTTTGGCTTGGGTTAGGGTTTTGCAAGAGATGTAACGCTGCACCTGTGACTGGTTGATGGAGTAAATGGACACCCACATTACACTGCCACCAACCACGATCGTCCAGAACGTGTGACGCTTCAAAGGGTCTGGATCAAAACTGCATTAGAAGGTATTAAATTGAATACGCTCAGGAAACTATGCTGTGCTGGTAATGAATTTTTATCATTGTAGCTATTCAATCCCTGCATGACATTTGTGGACATTATACTTACTCAAACGCGCTGAGCCTGCCTCCCTGGTAGCAGTCGTTCCAGATCTTCCCCAGGCCCCCCTGGATGACAGCCCCCCTTGCGATAACAGCCACGAAACCTGCTAACATGATCACCATCTGAAACACGTCTGTCCATATCACCGCTTTCAGACCTCCCTGAGAACCACAATACAACATCAGGGGAAGGAATGTACAGTGTGCCGTAACCTCATGTACACAAAAGAGGTATGTTCATGTGTAGGTTCTGTTGTGTTTCCTGGACCCTAGTAATTGCCCACAACTGGGTTACAGTTTCCCCTGCACGGTCATGTCATGGGGTCAGGAAAAACTCCTGGCCTTGGTCATGTGTATTGTCACAGCAGGAAGGTGTTGATTGCTGATTGGGAGTGTGTGAGATGAGCCACTGACCAGGGTACAGTAGAGGATGCACACCACCCCAGTGGCCACCAGCACTCCCCAGAGGTTCATCCCTGTGACTGAAACACACAGAAGTTGAGCCCTGTGACTGAAACACCCAGAGGTACAGACCCCTTTACATGACGTGTCCAAATAATACTCTTCAACTGTTTCCTTGAGATTAAACTATATACATGTACGTATGAATCATGTATGATATCACTTAACCTAACAATATCTGCATGTTCTCTTTTGAGCTGCTGATAGCATCAATTCATTAACAATTAGACAACAGAATCATCAGATCATAGACCAATTGAATTTGCTAAAGATGTATAATCAGTCAGATCCTCGATCAACGCACATATAATATTATTGTGGTTTGGATAAGGGACATTACAGAGGTACTTTGCATATGACTTACTTTGATTGAGTGCGAGAGCTGGCGCATATATGACCATACCAGTGTACAGGGCCTGAAAGAAACACAGCAATTAGTTGATTGATGAAAACATATACTTGATGCACATTCATAAAGGTGGAATGTTTACCTGAGATGGCCAGATGGCTTCAGAAAAACAGGCAATGGAAAAAAGGGACATGTTTGTCGTTAAATTATTACAGATATTATTGTTTCCACCAAATCCTTGGGGAAGTATTGCCTATCTTTTCATCCCATCTTCATGATGTTAACTGAATATTTACCGTTTGTGTGATGTACATGGATGTCCCGATCACCCGAATCAACTTATTAAAACGCATCTCCAGATACTGCAGAGAAAATAAACATTTTAGTCAAACCTGGCCTGATTTCATTGGCTTTTTACACTTGTAAATATTTGTTTCTACCCAGCTAACAACAACATGTTCCCAAATTGTTTGAGAACAAGGTCACGAACCCTCAGAAAACTGAACACGTTAATTTTCTTGTAACGTCCCATGAAATGTTTCTAGAACATTAATATTGTATATTCTGAGAACATGGTAACCATGTTCTGAATATGTTCTGTTCTGTTTCAAATTAAGGGACTAACATCAAAATCTGCTAAAAGGGTTCTCAGAAGGTCTTTGTTAACACAGATTGTTCCCCTAACTAATGGAAAACTGAACACTCGAACATTAGGGGAACATTACGGGTAACATTACAAAAAAATTCTTTCTCCCTATAATTGTTATCTGGGTAATCAGGAAGTGATGATAATGAAAGATGCATAGACTTTTCATAACTACATCCTGGTTCACGCCTACCCACAACTCTGGACCCAAGTATCTCTTGTACCTCATTCTACCCTCCTGCCCCACATGCACCCCTCGCTCCTCCAGGTCCATCTACCTTCAGCACCCCAGCAGCAGACTAAAAACTATTGGTGACAGGGCTTTCAGACACTATTAGGGCTGCAGAGTCTCGTTCCTACTGTAAGGCATAGCTCAAGACTGTGCTGTTCAGAAAAGCTTTCAAGGACCTCAGCTAATTCTGTTATTGTGTCCTCTGGATCTGGCGACACCTGTATATAGCTTTGATTGTTGTCTGTGTTCTATGTTCTGGATTGTTTTTATTATTATTATTATTTATTGCAAAATGTTTGCACCTTGGGTCTGAGAAAAGCGCTTCACAAATTAGAATCATCATCATTATTATCTGCAAGCCTAAAGCCTCAACATTATTTTTGATTAAGTCATCGATGGTTTCTTTGTCAAAATAAAGGAAATAATTGTATGAACTTTTAATGCAGTTGGTCACACATTTAGTCCTCATAGATGCTGAATGTGACAGATGTAACAGGAAGACACCCCTCCTGGATTAGATTGCTTTCATGGATCAGTGATGAATCATTAGTTAAATTACAACGGATAGACATGTTAGAGCACACCCCTCTCATCAACACCTCTCCCTACTGATTCATCTTAATTCCTACACCTAACCTCTTACCCAGGTTCCCCTATTCCTCTTCACTTTATCTCCATCCACGTTGATTGCACTTGCTGTTTGATCGGTACAATAGACCCAGTGGAATGGTCACAAAATTACAATATATTTGACCCATGTGGGTCTGACACTGTCTGGTATATCTCCTTACCTCATAGGTGCTGGTGATGCCCAGGCGGTAGAAGAGAGGGACAAATATCTCGGCGGTGATGATGGACATGATGGCATAGGAGATGGCAAAGATCCAGTAGTCCGCCCCAAACCGATAGGCTTCGGCTGGTGTGCCGATCACGGTGATGCCAGACATGAAGCTGGCAGTGAGGGACATGGCAACGGGCACCGCTGTCATCTGACGGCCCCCCAGCAGGAACTCACCGCTGTTGTTGTTCTTGCGGCCCCGGATGGCTTGGAACAGGCCAATGCCAGCTGCCCCCAGGAATGTGCCCACAAATACCACATAGTCCCACACAGAGAACGAGGCCACGGGGCCCCCTGTGCCCACCGTCATGGTTAATGAGCCCAGAAGAGATCTCTCAGGCAGGGACCGACACTTATCTCACCTTTACTATCTAAACACCTTCACCCACTGCTCGTAACTTAGATCTTACAGTTTGATTGTTAAGCAATGTTGCTAATATTTAATTTCCTTTCTTTCCAATGCACACAATTTTTTCCATTTAAAATTCGATCAAATAAATGTTATATGAATTACAGAATTATTTAACTTTCACAAAGTTAAATCAAGAATGTCAAAATAAAACACTTTTACTAAAGTTGAGGCCAACCGTTTTTCAGTCTTCCAAGAGAACAAACCAATAGCACATAAATTCTCAGTCAACTAGACATGCACCTCAGGAATGCCAGTATCAATACAGATTAAGTGTTGAAATTATTGCAGTTATTTAACACTTACAATAGACATCCATCATGGAAAGAAATGTCCTTCTACAAACATCCTAGAATCCCAAGAACTAGTGTCCAATATTCCTATGTGAAGTCTTCCTTACTTGTTGATGTTGAACAACGCTGAAAACTACTAGCAAAGCATCCTCCCGTTTAGCAAGACTTCCTTGTGTGCTCCCCTTGTCCTGACAAAAGCATGGAAGAACACACTATTGGTGCTGGTTAACCATAAATACAACTTTAATGAATCATCACCCAAGGACAACAGATACAGAATTCACCGCACCGCCTTCCAAGATTGTAAAACGGAACGATCTTTATATCTGACTTCATAAAGTGTGTTTGGCCTGCCGGCTGCTCTACCATTCAATAGAAATATACTTTTGGTTTTATTATTGAGGTAAAACACCATGCATTGTCAGCCTGACACTGTTGTAGCTGTCGAAGCATGGGATCCGCATCAAGAACTCCTGCAATATTTATGGACTCTAAGACCAAACGTTTTTATTATATTTTGTATCATTTGTGTGTGTTTTTGTTCTACCTTATGTTATTTTTAGTACCACAATTATATTGATTACTGCATTGTTGGGTTTAGAGCTTGCAATAAAGGCAGTTACAATGCATTTACAACCCTGTACTAGTGAACATTACATTAAAACTTGACTGATTAGACTTTCCAGACAAGCTAAGTCAGCTGTGAGATAGAACAACACATGCAGTCATTGATCAGCCATTGATGAGTCATTCCATCCTATTGCATGAGTCAGTATATTGTAAAAATAATTTTAGATGCGAGCACTTTTTGAAATAGAAGATAATGCCCAGTTTTGGGGGAAATTAAGGATACCGAATCACTCAAGGACTCAGTTACAACCTTACATGACCATGAGATACAGGGATTTTTTCATTTTTTGTTTCACCTTTATTTAACTAGGTAGGCTATCAGCAAAAGCAACATCATTGATGTATACAGAGAAGAGAGTCGGCCCAAGAATTGAACCCTGTGGCACCCCCATAGAGACTGCCAGAGGTCCGGACAACAGGCCCTCCGATTTGACACACTGAACTCTATCAGAGAAGTATTTGGTAAACCAGGCGAGGCAATCATTTGAGAATCCAAGGCTGTCGAGTCTGCCAATAAGAATGTGGTGATTGACAGTCGTCAAAAGCCTTGGCCAGGTCGATGAATACGGCTGCACAGAAATGTCTCTTATCAATGGCGGTTATGATGTCGTTTAGGACCTTGAGCGTGGCTGAGGTGCACCCATGACCAGCTCTGAAACCAGATTGCATAGCGGAGGAGGTACAGTGGGATTTGAAATGGTCTGTAATCTGTTTGTTAACTTGGCTTTTGAAGACCTTAGAAAGACAGGGTAGGATATATATAGGTCAGTAGTAGTTTGGGTCTAGAGTGTCACCCCCTTTGAAGAGGGGGAGGACCGTGGCAGCTTTCCAATCTTTGGGAATCTCAGACGATACGAAAGAGATGTTGAACAGGCTAGTAATAGGGGTTGCAACAATTTTGCAGATAATTTTAGAGAGGGTCCAGATTGTCTAGCCCGGCTGATTTGTAGGGGTCCAGATTTTGCAGCTCTTTCAGAACATCAGCTATCTGGATTTGGGTGAAAGAGAAATGGTGGGGGCTTTGGCGGGGTTGCTGTGGAGGATGCCGGGCAGTTGACCGGGGTAGGGGTAGCCAGGTGGAAAGCATGGCCAGCCGTAGAGAAATGCATATTGAAATTCTCAATTATAGTGGATTTATTGGTGGTGAAAGTGTTTCCGAGCCTCAGAACAGTGGGCAGCTGGGAGGAGGTGCTCTTATTCTCCATGGACTTTACAGTGTCCCGGAACTTTTTTGAGCTAGTATTACAGGATGCAATTTTCTGTTTGAAAAAGCTAGCCTTAGCTTTCCTAACTGCCTGTGTATATTTGCTCCTAACTTCCCTGAAAAGTTGCATATCACGGGGGCTATTCGATGCTAATGCAGAATGCCACAGGATGTTTTTCTGCTGGTCAAGGGCAGACAGGTCTGGAGTGAACCAAGGAATATATATATTCCTAGTTTTAAATTTTTTGAATGGGGCATGCTTATTTAAGATAGTGAGGAAGGCACTTTTAAAGAATAGCCAGGCATTATCTACTGACGGGATGAGGTCAATGTCATTCTTGGATACCCCGGCCTGGTCGATTAGAAAGGGCTGCTCGCGTTCGGGCAGCTTTCCCCTGGCATCCGCCAAACCCAGATTTGTCCTTCGAACTGTCAGATCGTGAAGCGTGATTCATCACTCCAGCAAACGCTTGGCATTGAGCATGGTGATCTTAGGCTTGTGTGCGGCTGCTCGGGCATGGAAACCCATTTAACGACGCTCCCGATTAACAGTTATTGTGCTGACGTTGCTTCCAGAGGCAGTTTGGAACTCGATAGTGAATATTGCAAACGAGGACAGACAAGATTTTTACGCGTTACGTGCTTCAGTATTTGGCAGTCCCTTTCTGTGTGCTTGAATGGCCTACCACTTTGCGGTTGAGATGTTGTTGCTCCTAGACTTTCCACTTCACATGAACAGAAATTCAAGTTATCCAGGGCAGTTCTAGCAGGGCAGAAATTTGACAAACTGACTTGTTGGAAAGGTGGCATCCTATGACCGTGCCATGTTGAAAGTTACTTAGCTCTTTAGTAAGACCATTCTACTGCCAATATTTGTCAATGGAGATTGCATGACTGTGTGCTCAATTTTATACTTCTGTCAGCAATGGGTGTGGCTAAAATAGCAGAATCCACTCATTTTAAGGTGTGTCCACATACTTTTGTAAATATAGTGTATATTCAAATAATGGTGTGTATGGATAGTATGGACAGCATAAGAATAGAAAACATGTTAACAGCAGTAGTTATATTGGATGAGCCATGACTACAATACACTATACATATATAAAGTGAGCATAAAACAGTATGTAAACATTATTAAATTGACCAGTGTTCAAGGACTCTATGTACAGTGCCTTCGTAAAGTATTCATCCCCCTTGACTTAGTCCACATTTTGTTGTGTTACAGCCTGAATTCAAAATGGATCAAAAATATAGTCTACACAAAATAACCCTCATTGACAAAGTGAAAACATGTTTTTTGTCATTTTTGCAAATTGTTTGACAATGAAATACAGAAATATTCTATTCACTTAAGTATTCACACCCCTAAGTCAATACTTTATAGAAGCACCTTTGGAAGCGATTATAGCTGTGAGTCTTTCTGGGTAAGTCTCTAAGAGCTTTCCATACCTAGATTGTGCAACATTTGCCCATTATTGTTTTAAAAATTCTTCAAGCTCTGTCAGATTGGGTAGTTGATCATTGCTAGAGAACCATTTTCAGGTCTTGCCCTAGATTTCCAAGTAGATTTAAATCTAAACTGTAACTTGAGCACTGTCTTCTTGGTAAGAAACTCCAGTGTAGATTTGGCCTTGTGTTTTAGGTTAAGTCTCTAAGAGCTTTCCACACCTAGATTGTGCAACATTTGCCCATTATTGTTTTAAAAATTCTTGAAGCTCTGTCAGATTGGGTAGTTGATCATTGCTAGAGAACCATTTTCAGGTCTTGCCATAGATTTCCAAGTAGATTTAAATCTAAACTGTAACTTGAGCACTGTCTTCTTGGTATGAAACTCCAGTGTAGATTTAGCCTTGTGTTTTAGGTTATTGTCCTGCTGAAAGGTGAATTAATCTCCCAGTGTCTGGTGGAAAGCAGACTGATCCCAGGTTTTCTTCTAGGATTTAGCCTGTGCTTAGCTCCATTTTGTTTCCTTTTTATCCGGAAAAACTCCCCATTCCTGACTAAAAGCATACCCATTACATGACGCTGCCATCAATATGCTTGAAAATATGGAGAGTGGTACTCAGTGATGTGTTGAATATAAGGGCAAAAGGCAAGACCCAAATGCAGACACAGGAGGCAGACGGTTGAGCTCCGATATTTATTATTCCCAAAGGGCTAGGCAAAAGGCAGGTCAGGGACAGGCGAGAGTTTATAAACCAGGTCAGAGTCCAAACAGTACGAGGGGATAGGCAGGCTTGAAGTCAGGACAGGCAGGGGTTAAGTGAACAGGTCCGAGTCCAAACAGTTCAATGGGATAGGCAGGCTCGAGGTCAGAACAGGCAGAGTGGTCAGGCAGGCGGATTCAGCATTAGGACAGGCAAGGGTTAAAATGAGGAGGGCTAAGAAAAAACAGAGACTGGTGAAAAATAGGAGGTAGGCGAAACGCTGGTTGACTTGGCAAAACAAGACAAACTGGCACAGAAAGACAGGATACAGAGGGATAAATACACCTGGGACTAATGGGGAAAATAGGAGACACCTGGAGGTGGGTGGAGACAATCACAGACAGGTGAAACAGATCAGGGCGTGACATTGTATTGGATTTTTCCTCAAACATAACACTTTGTATTCAGAACAAAAAGTTAATTGCTTTGACACATTTTTTGCAGTATTACTTTAGTGCTTTGTTGCAAACAGGAGGTATGCTTTGAAAAATTTTAATTTTCTGTACAAGCTTCCTTCTTTTCACTCTGTCATTTATGTTAGTATTGTGCAATAACTACAATGTTGTCGATCCATCCTCAGTTTTATCCTATCACAGCCATTAAACTGAGTAATTGTTTTAAAGTCACCATTGGCCTCATGGTGAAATCCCTAAGCGGTTTCTTTCCTCTCTGGCAACTGAGTTAGGAAGGACTCCTATATCTTTGTAATGACTAGGTGTATTGATACGCCAGCCAAAGTGTCATTAATAACTTCACCATGTTAAAAGATATATTTTTTACCCATCTACCAATAGGCGCTCTTCTTTGCAAGGCATTGGAAAATCTCCCTGGTCTTTGTGGTTGAATCTGTTTGAAATTCATTGCTCGACTGAGGGACCTTAGAGACAATTGTATGTGTGTGGTACAGCGATGATTCAAAAAATCATGTTCAATTATCTCACACATAGTGAGTCCACATAAGTTATTGTGACTTGTTAAGCACATTTTTACTCCTGAACTTATTTGGCTTATTTGACATTATGTGGTATTGTGTGTAGGCCAGTGACCAAAAAAATCTAATTTTAATCCATTTTAAATCTAGGTTGTAACACAACCAAATGTGGGGGGAAAAATCAAGGTGTGTGAATGCTTTCTGAAGGCAGTGTACATAGGGCAGCAGTATCTAAGGTGCTGGGTAGAGTCCTGGTGGTAGCCGGCTAGACCAGTGACTAAGGTTCAGGGGTGGGTAATGGGCAAAGGCCGGCTACTGGTGACTATTGAACAGTCTGATGGCCTGGAGATAAAAGCTGTTTACCAGTCTCTCGGCCCCAGCTTTGATGCACCTGTACTGTCTCCACCTTCTAGATGGCAGTGGGGTGAAAAGGCCATGGCTCTGGTGGCTGAAGGCCTTGATAAGCACATGGGTGGTGAGAGGAGCCTCACGCTCACTTCACTACAGCAACCTAAAGTGGAAGTATCAAATTCCTTACAAAACCAAAACGTATAGGTGATGTAAAAACAAAGAAAACATCTTATGTAACAGTAAATAGTTCAATTGGGGTAGGTTGCAGTTATAGGCCTACGTGGAATCCTGTATGACTTTGTTATAGAGCTCATCAGAGTTTTATAGACAAGGTATTTCAGGATGTTACACGTCTTTATGGCGTTGTATGAACTTTGACCATATTTCAGAACACATGATTGCTTGCGAAGCTTGATATTTTTAAGCTCACTTTCACATCTTTGTTTTCCAACCAATTGAAAGTGTAACAAAACAAGAAAGGTAGACCTATGCCAGAAATAACCTCTCACCCCTGACCCCTAGGCAAATGATCTATAGGAACATGTATATCTGAAAGAATTGGATATGTAAGCTTATGGTTGCATCTCCACTTTGCCCTGTGAGTTTAACCATATTGTAGGCCAGGGATCATCAACTAGATTCAGCCGCGGGCAGAGTTTTTCTTCAGTGATGGTCAGAGGGCCCGGAACATAATTACATATCATTTGTAGACTGCAAACTGAACACAAGAAGCCCAAACATATATAATATTTGACTAACATTATCATTTCAAATCTTGCTTTCATTTGTATATGATCACGTTTCTTTCTATTATGCGTGGAAATACTTGCGAACAGATTTCCCAAATTAAAAACACTTGGAGCTGATTTCCCTGTGATTTTACGTTCAACAATGAAAATTAAACAAACAAAAAAACAAAAAAAATATGATTTTATTTTTTTGCTCAGTAAATTTGGGGGGCCAAATAAAACCACCCACGAGCCAAATTAGGCCCGCGGGCCGCCAGTTGGCGAACCCTGTTGTAGGCCCTATATGCTTAGCAGATCCTGTTCCTAGATTTGAAGAACATTTACATTTTTGTTATTTAGCATACACTTCTAGGAGTTGCTCGTCTAGGAGTTGGACACAGGGTTGTTACTGGACCGGACCAATCTCTGAATTTACCACTTCGTTTTCTATTGTGCCACCAAGTGGGAATGCCACACACTGCATTACATACTGCCAAAGAGCAGGGTTATTATGAGGTTATTACAGGTTAATCCAACACATTGCTGTACTGGTAATGGAAGTTTGTAGTTACAGAGGATGCCTTTTATTAATGCATGTCATCCTCATAATGGGGCCACGAGTTTCCTGCGTCCACACTGTCAGAGATGGGAGATAATGGTCCAGTAGGATCAAGGTGGATTAGGATGACTGTATAAAGACCATCAGGCTCCATCAGACAGCATCATCAGACCTGCAGGTGCCCAGCTTTACCAGGTGAGTGAGCAGAGCTGACCTGACAGTAACACTGGTACAGCTTCTTTGTCGTGCTATTGGTGCATGACTGAGTTGTGTTTTATTAAAATGGCTTCTCAAATGCATCAAACTCAATTTTTTCATATTTCCAACTAAAAAACTTTCGATTTGTTCATATTTTATTCTTGCCATTTGCTCTACTTCTATGCAGGTTCTTAATTGTGTGACGCAACATCTTCACTGTTTGCCAAATGGAATTGTCCGTGGCCATGTGTGGTCTCCTTTGCCTGCTCTTCAGCCAAGCTGTGCCCACGTGTGTGCCCACGGACTACACTCTGTATGAGGAGAGACGTGAATGTGACTTCTGCGTGGCCATCAATACGACCATTTGCATGGGCTTCTGCTACTCAAGGGTAAGTAGCCTATAACCTCAACCAGACATTCTTAGTTCTTTAATGGATCTGTAAAATGCACTCACTCATAAACTTTTATCCCCCCATAAAATATTTGATGTTTTACCTTTATTTTATCAGAGTAATCTCATCAAGATTTTGCATAATATTTTATAAGATCGACCTGGCCATGATAGCAGCAGACTAGTAGATACAGACAAGGTCAATATACAAAATACAACATATACATTATATATCCTGTCACACGTTTTGTATTGCAGAAGAGACACTCAAATATAAGTATAACTTAAAACTTCAACTATAACAGATTCCAATCGCAGGCCGACCGTGAGGCATATTTGACCTACATCGCATGTACAGTATGTAATGTACTGTATATACTGAGTGTACAAAAACATTAAGAACACCTGCTCTTTCCATGAATCCAGGTGAAAGTTATGATCCCTTATTTATGTCACTTGGTAAATACACTTCAATCAGTGTAGATGATCGGGAGGAGACAGGTTAAAGAAGGACTTTTAAGCCTTGAGACAATTGAAATTGTGTAAGTGTGCCATTCAGAGGGTGAATGGGCAAGACAAAAGATTTAAGTGCCTTAGAACGGGGTATGTTAGTAGGTGCCAGGCGCACCGGTTTGAGTGTGTCAAGAACTGCAACGCTGCTGGCTTTTTCACACTCAACAGTGTGCATAAAGAATGGTCCACCACCCAAAGGACATCCAGCCAACTTGACACAACTGTGGGAAGCATTGGAGTCAATATGGGCCAGCATCCCCGTGGAACAGTTTCAACACTTTGTAGAGTCCATGCCCCAATGAATTGTGGATGTTCTGAGGGCAAAAGGGGGTGCAACTCAATATTAGGAAGGTGTTCCTAATGTTTGGTACACTTAGTGTATGTTAAGCATGTGTGTTTGTGTGCGTGTGATTACCAGGACAGTAACATGAAGGAGCTGGCCGGACCACGTTTCCTTATCCAGAGAGGCTGTACCTATGACCAGGTGGAGTACCGAACAGTCATACTACCTGGTTGCCCGCTCCATGCCAACCCTCTCTTCACCTACCCCGTGGCCCTCAGCTGCCACTGTGGCACCTGCAACACAGACAGTGATGAGTGTGCCCACAAGGCCAGCAGTGGAGACGGCGCCAGGTGTTCCAAGCCACTCAGACACATCTACCCATACCCTGGCCTGAACAGCTACATCCACCCCAACTGATAACGCTCTCCCTTCCCTGGATAGTTTGGCTGTAATGACCATAATGATCAATAAGGCAAGGAGAATGGTCCGTTCAAATCAAGTTTATGGTCAGTAGCCTAATCATTATGATAACAGAACAGCATTGTCGTACTCGTGTGTTTGTGGTGGATACAGTGAGCTACAGGGTGGTGTATCCTATTCATTGTGACATGTATTGTTGCTGTTGTGTTTGGTATGTGAACATGCCTTTTTGTTTGCCACTTTGCTTGCAATGGAGGCTGATCCTGGTATTTCTGTCTGCCTTTCCTGTCCATTGACTCACTGAGCTATTTTGTTTACGGTGAACCAATATCATGAATGGGATGTTATTAAAGCTGAAGTCTGTAAATAGTTGTAACTCATCTGAATGAATCACATTCTGTGTAGGAACACAGCATGCGGTCACACTCCACACTCCACACACATCGCAAATCAATTGTTAATTGTTCATGCTTCGTAAAACAACACTTGTAGACTAACAGTGTAATAACTACTTATGGGTCCTTTTCCAACAATGCAGAGTTACAGATAAAGATAGAACAAATATAAAATAAAAATATAAATAGTGACACGCAAAATAATTACAGTGAATAACAATAATGAGTATAAATTACAGGGCTATGTACAGGGAGTACCAGTATTGAGTCAATGTGCAGGGGTACGAGGTAATTGAGGTAGCTATGTACATACACTGTACATACAAAACTATGTGGACACCGCTTCAAATTAGTGGATTTGGCTATTACAGCAACACCGTTGTTGACAGTTGTATAAAATCGAGCACACTGCCATGCAATCTCCATAGACAAACACTGGAAGAAGAATGTCCTTACTGAAGAGCTCAGTGACTTTAACCGTGGCACAGTCACAGGATGCCACCTTTCCAAGTCAGTTCATCAAATTTATACCCTGCTCGAGCTGCCCTGGTCAACTGTAAGAGTGGAATTGTGAAGTGGAAACGTCTAGGTGCACCAATGGCTCAGCCACAAAGTGGTAGGCCAAACAAGCTCATAGAACTGGACTGTCGAGTGCTAAAGCAAGTAGCACGTCTATCCTCAATTGCAGCACTCACTATCGTGTTCTAAACTGCCTCGAAGCAACGTCATCGCAATAACTGTTCGTCGGGAGCTTCATGAAATGGGTTTTCATTGCCGAGCAGCCACACACAAGCCTAAGATCACCATTCGCAATGCCAAATGTCGGCTGGAGTGGTGAAAAGCTCGCCCCCATTGGACTAGAGCAGTGGAAATGCGGTCTCTGGAGTGATGAATCACTATTCACCATCTGGCAGTCTGACGGACTAATCCGGGATTGGCGGATGCCAGGAGAACGCTACCTGCCCAAATGCATAGTGCCAACTGTAAAATTTGGTGGAGGGGGAATAATGTTCTGGGGCTGTTTTTCATGGTTCAGGGCTTAGTTCCCTTAGTTACAGTGAAGGGAAATCTTAACGCTACATCATACAATGACATTCTAGACGATTCTGTGCTTCCAACTTTGTGGCAACAGTTTGGCGAATGCCCTTTCCTGTTTCAGAATGACAATGCCCCTGTGTACAAAGTGAGGCCCATACACATTTCTTTTTGAGATTAGTGGGGAAGAACTTAACTGGCCAACTCCATTGAACACCGTTGGGATGAATTGGAACGCGGACTGCGAGCCAAGACTAATCGCCAAACATCATATACACAGTGCCATCGGAAAGTATTCAGACCCCTTGACTTTTTTCACATTTTGTTAGGTTGCAGCCTAATTCTAAAATGAATTAAATGTTTACCTTGTCAGCTCGGGGATTCCATCCAGCAACCTTTTGGTTACTGGGCCAATGCTCTAACCACTAGGCTACCTGCCACCGCTAAAGAAGCACCTTTGGCAGCAATTACAGCCTCGATTCTTGGGTATGATGCTCCAAGCTGGGCAAACCTGTACGATTTGGGAGTTTAGTATCAAGACGCTCTGAGAAAAAAACGGAACACTGGGGTGCGGGTCTCTTCATCCTCATGCGTCCAATCACACTCTATTCATACCCACCAAGTGTAGAGCTGATAGCATTTGACTTTTGGCTAGGTTCAGAAGGTCGTAAGGTGGGGAAATGCTCAAGATCCATAAAAGTTCCATTACTGGAGTCTCTTTGAAAAGAGGCATCAATAAATGCAGTTAAACGTGAAGCATCAATATTCAAAATTAGACGCTCATCCAGATGTTCATTATCATCATAGTATCATCAGTAAAAAGTGTATTTCACTGTTAGCTTCTCCCTTCAACAGTAACATGTGTCCAAGAAAATGTCCTGCTTTGGGGCAATTTATTTGGTTTCCATTCGTCAATATTTCTGTTTTTTCCAGGGTGGGGTAGTTAGCCCCACGCCCAACCACCAACATGGAGGACCATGGACCTTTCGACCGGGCCAGCCTGCCAGGAGTATAAACCCCTCCGGCTCAGCGCTCAGGGTCATTGTAGTACGCAAGCCTCTAAACCGTGGCAAGGCGACAGTCCAGGGGAGGGGCAATTAGGTTCAATTATTAATTGAAGTGTGCTCGAGCTCAAATATAAGGACCATTTAATAGTTAAACATAATTAATGGAATTATGTTGCAATCCTAAACCTTCTTCAGCATTAGTTATTTTATTATAATAGACTTACAGCTCTGGATATAAAACTATTTACCTGCTCTACTATAATATAATGCCATAATGAACATATAAAAAAATGTAGTAATGTAGTCATTCTATTATTTTAAAAAGCATTACAATATGCTTGTGCATAACCCAAAAACAGTCATGAAGGAAAACAATTACCTCATAAGACCATTCACATAATGGTGAGGAGAGTGTGCATTTTTAGAAGCTACTTCAACTCTGGGCACGCCTGCACAACTTTCTGCAAATATGGCCAGTATTTGCATGCAACATCGCAAAAGAAAAAGCCCACCGTGTCAGCTCCTTTTGCAAGTACATTGGATAGCCATACATCTCACCTTTGTACATTTTGAGGGCCTTGAGGAGCACGCTGTGTCAGCAGACTGCAATCTCAAGGCCCTCCTCATCTACTTTGGCAGATGATTTTCCTGACGTCTCTTTGGCCGCTGTCAACTCTGACGTGCCACACATTCCTTTGCTTGGCGTCTACAACATGAAAATCACAGTGAAGTGCAGAGATGATCTTAATTAATAAAAGAAACAAGTTCTAAACTAGGTGACATTAAAGCTAGGAACTGTAAGAATAATTACATGATTGGTCTTTGTATGGACATGTTTGACGAAGGATGACGTCATCGTCTTTTGCCAGGAAGACACCTGTCGTAGAAACCCTTCTCAACACTACATAGAGAGTCAGACTGCAAGATGACATCACAAAATTATACATCAAACCAAACCACAAAGGCGTGGCAAGTAGCCTAGAGGTTAGAGAGGTGGGTTGCAGGTTCAAATCCCAGACATCTGACCGTGTTGCTCCAACCTCTCTGTGTGTGATTCTGTGTCTGTGTTTCGGGAGGTGGGGGGTGGATAATCCAAAAAGACAAATCCCTGTCTCACAATATTTCTTCGAAGAAAATGACCTTCTAGTTGACAATTAATGTTCTTCTAAAAAAAGACCAACTGCAATATAACATCACACAAATAGAATTCATAACAAAAAAGAAAAGCAGCATGCACTTTAAGACGGCATAATTATACACTGAACAAAACATCGACACATAAGAAGGTAGTAGAAACCTTGAGGCTTTCTGGAAGCGGCATTGCTTGCGATTCCCATCCACTGTGAGCACTCAGGACAATGGAGGAGATCGCGTCCAAGATGGTCTGGTGAGTCATGGTGGCTGTCCAGTAGCCACTGTTTACAAGTTCATCCAGCCCCACTGTCCAATGTCTCAGACACCCGGAGAAGTTCTGAGAAGGAAGGGACAGGTTGTAGTGCCCTGAGTCAGTAGTAATTATTAGGAAGTCATTAATTCCATTCTTTAAACAACCACACAGCTGTGGCACAGCCATGGGCAAAAGACAAACTACAAACCAAAATGTGACACCAAAAAAAGAACAAATAAATTATTCTATATATACAGTGCATTCAGAAAGTATTCAGACTCCTTGACATTTGTTACATTACAGCCTTATTCTAAAACGGATTTTAAAAATCTACACACAATACCCCATAATGATAAAGTAAATACAGGTTTTTAGAAATATTAGCAAATTGATAAAGTATAAAAACAGAAATACCTGATTTACATAAGTATTCAGACACTTTCTTATTATAAGAATCGAAATTGAGCTCAGGTGCATCCTAATTTCATTGGTCATCCTTGAGATCTTTCTAAAACGTGATTGGGATCCACCTGTGGTAAGTTCAATTGACATGATTTGGAAAGGCACACACCTGTGCGGAGCAAAGGTAAGGTCGCACAGTTGACAGTGGATGTTAGAGCAAAAGCCAAGCCATGAGATCAAAGGAATTGTCTGTAGATCTCCGAGACAGGATTGTACCAAAAACATTTCTGCAGCATTGAAGGTCCCCAAGAACACAGTGGCCGAAGAAGTTAGGAACCACAAAGACTCTTTCGAGAACTGGCCAAATTGAGCAATAGTGGGAGAAGGGCTTGGTCAGGGACGAAACCAAAAACCTGTTGGTCACTCTGACAGAGCTCCAGAGATCCTCTGCGGAGATGGGAGAACCTTAAAGAAGGACAACCATCTCTGCAGTACTCCACCAATCAGGCCTTTATGATAGAGTGGCACTCCTCAGTAAAAGGCACATGACAGCCCACTTGGAGTTTGCCAAAAGGCACCAAAAGACTCTCAGACCATGAGAAACAAGATTCTCTGGTCTGATGAAACCAAGATTGAACTCTTTGGCCTGAATGCGTCACGTCAGGAGAAAACCTGACATCATCGGTGAAGCATGGTCATGACAGAATCATGGTGTGGGGATGCTTTTCAGCGGCATGGACTGGGAGACTAGTCAGGATCGAGGGAAAGATGAACGGAGCAAAGTACAGAGGTCCTTGATGAAAACCTGCTTCAGAGCGCTCAGGACCTGAGACTGATGCGAAGGTTCACCTTGCAACGGGACGTCAACCCGAAGCACACAATCATGTCTATGCAGGAGTGACTTCGGGACAACTCTCTGAATGTTCTTGAGTGGCCCAGGCAGAATCCAGACATCAACCTGATCGAACATCTCTGGAAAGACCTGAAAGAAGCTGTACAGCGATGCTCCCCATCCAACCAACAGAGCTTGAGCGGATCTGCAAAGAAGAATGGGAGAAACTCCCCAAATACACGTGTGCCAAGCTTACACAAAAAGACTCAATGCTGTAATCCCTGAAAAAGGTGCTTCGACAAAGTACTTATTAAAGGATGTCAATACTTACGTAAATATTATACACTGCTCAAAAAAATAAAGGGAACACTTAAACAACACAATGTAACTTCAAGTTAATCACACTTCTGTGAAATCAAACTGTCCACTTAGGAAGCAACACTGATTGACAATACATTGCACATGCTGTTGTGCAAATGGAATAGACAACAGGTGGAAATTATAGGCAATTAGCAAGACACCCCCAATAAAGGAGTGATTCTGCAGGTGGTGACCACAGACCACTTCTCAGTTCCTATGCTTCCTGGCTGATGTTTTGGTCACTTTTGAATGCTGGCGGTGCTTTCACTCTTGTGGTAGCATGAGACGGAGTCTACAACCCACACAAGTGGCTCAGGTAGTGCAGCACATCCAGGATGGCACATCAATGCGAGCTGTGGCAAGAAGGTTTGCTGTGTCTGTCAGCGTAGTGTCCAGAGCATGGAGGCACTACCAGGAGACAGGCCAGTACATCAGGAGACGTGGAGGAGGCCGTAGGAGGGCAGCAACCCAGCAGCAGGACCGCTACCTCCGCCTTTGTGCAAGGAGGAGCACTGCCAGAGCCCTGCAAAATGACCTCCAGCAGGCCACAAATGTGCATGTGTCTGCTCAAACGGTCAGAAACAGACTCCATGAGGGTGGTATGAGGGCCCGACGTCCACAGGTGGGGGTTGTGCTTACAGCCCAACACCGTGCAGGACGTTTGGCATTTGCCAGAGAACACCAAGATTGGCAAATTCGCCACTGGCGCCCTGTGCTCTTCACAGATGAAAGCAGGTTCACACTGAGCACATGTGACAGACGTGGCAGAGTCTGGAGACGCCGTGGAGAACGTTCTGCTGCCTGCAACATCCTCCAGCATGACCGGTTTGACGGTGGGTCAGTCATGGTGTGGGGTGGCATTTCTTTGGGGGGCCGCACAGCCCTCTATGTGCTCGCCAGAGGTAGCCTGACTGCCATTAGGTTCCGAGATGAGATCCTTAGACCCCTTGTGAGACCATATGCTGGTGCGGTTGGCACTGGGTTCCTCCTAATGCAAGACAATGCTAGACCTCATGTGGCTGGAATGTGTCAGCAGTTCCTGCAAGAAGAAGGCATTGATGCTATGGACTAAACCGCCCGTTCCCCAGACCTGAATCCAATTGAGCACATCTGGGACATCATGTCTCGCTCCATCCACCAATGCCACGTTGCACCACAGACTGTCCAGGAGTTGGCGTAATTTTTGTGTGATTTTGTTGTCAGCACATTCAACTATGTAAAGAAAAAAGTATTTAATAAGAATATTTAATTCATTCAGATCTAGGATGTGTTATTTTAGTGTTCCCTTTATTTTTTTGAGCGGTGTATTTATTTTTTATTTTATTAATTTGCTAAAATGTGACATGAAAATAATAGCTTGGCTGTAATAGCTGGTAGCTATGTTGGTTAAGTGTGCCTCAAAATCTAAATCAATCACAGACAGTGTCACTGGCAATACACCCCACACCATCACACCATCTTCCTCCATGCTTCACGGTGGGAACCACACATGTGGAGATAATCCATTCACCTACTCTGCGTCTCACAAAGACACGGCGATTGAAACCAAAAATCTCAAATTTGCACTCATCAGACCAAAGGAGAGATTTCCACCGGTCTAATGTCCATTGTGTGTGTTTCTTGGCCCAAGAAAGTCTCTGCTTCTTATTGGTGTCCTTTTGTAGTGGTTTCTTTGTAGCAATTTGACCATGAAGGCCTGATTCGCATAGTCTCATCTGAACACTAATCTGGACGGTCTGACCTAGACATGGACAACTACAAATACCTAGGTGTCTGGCTAGACTGGCTAGACTCTCCTTCCAGACTCATATCAAACATCTCCAATCCAAAATCAAATCTAGAATCGGCTTTCTATTTCACAACAAAGCCTCCTCCACTCACGCCACCAAACTTACCCTAGTAAAACTGACCATCCTACCGATCCTCGACTTCGGCGATGTCATCTACAAAATAGCTTCCAATACTCTACTCAGAAAATTGGATGTAGTCTATCACAGTGCCATCCGTTTTGTTACCAAAGCGCCTTATACCACCCATCACTGCGATCTATATGCTCTAGACGGCTGGCCCTTGCTGCATATTCGTCACCAGACCCACTGGCTCCAGGTCATATATAAGTCTATGCTAGATAAAGCTCTGCCTTATCTCAGCTCACTGGTCACAATAACAACACCCACCTGTAGCACGTGCTCCAGTTGGTATATCTCACTGGTCATCCCAATGCCAACACCCCCTTTGGCTGCCTTTCCTTCCAGTTCTCTGCTGCCAGTGACTGGAACGAATTGCAAAAATCGCTGAAGCTGGAGACTTACATTTCCCTCACTAACTTTAAACATCAGCTATCTGAGCAGCTAACCGATCGCTGCAGCTGTACATAGTCCAACTGTAAATAGCCCAACCAATATACCTACCTCCTCCCCATATTGTTTTTATTTACCTTTCTGCTCTTTTGCACACCATGATGATGTTTTCACTACACCATCTGCTCATCATCATCTGCTCATCTATCACTCCAGTGTTAATCTGCGAAATTGTTATTACTTTGCTACTATGGTCTATTTATTGCCTCACCTCCTCACGGCATTTGCACACACTGTATATAGACTTTCTTTTTTTCTATTGTGTTATTGACTGTACGCTTGTTTATTCCATGTGTAACTCTGTGCTGTTGTTTCTGTCGCTCTGCTTTGCTTTATCTTGACTAGGTCGTAGTTGTAAACAAGCACTTGTTCTCAACTAGCTTACCTGATTAAATAAAGGTTAAATATATATATTTTTTTAAACAGTTGATGTTGAGATGTGTCTGTTACTTGAACCTCCGTGAGGTAAAATCTTAGGTGCAGTTAATTGCCGATTTCTGAGGCTAGTAACTCTAATTAACTTATTCTCTGCAGCAGAGGTAACTCTGGGTATTCCTTTCCTGTGGCGGTCCTCATGAGAGCAAGTTTCATCATAGCGCTTGACGGCTTTTGCAAATGGAGTTGAAGGAATTTTCAAAGTTCTTGAAATTTCCCGGATTGACTGACCTTCACGTCTGAAAGTAATGATGAACTGTCATTTGTCTTTGCTTATTTGAGCTGTTCTTGCCATAATATGGACTTGGTCTTTTACCAAATAGGGCTATCTTCTGTATACCAACCCTACCTTGTCACAACACAACTGATTGGCTCAACAGCATTAAGAAGGAAAGAAATTCCACAAATTTACTTTTAACAAGGCACACCTGTTAATTGAAATGCATTCCAGGTGACTACCTCATGAAGCTGGTTGAGAGAATGCCAAGAGTGTGCAAAGCTGTCATCAAGGTAAAGGCTGGCAACTTTGAAGAATCTCAAATATAAAATGTCGATTTGTTTAACACCTTTTTGGTTACTACATGATTCCATGTGTTCTTTCGTATTTGTGATGTCTTCCCTATTATTCTGCAATGTTAAAAATAGTTACAAAAATAACTTGTTGAATGAGTAGGTGTGTCCAAATGTTTGACTGGTACTGAATGTCATTAAATGACATGTGCTTAACTATGTGGTTTTAATGTACATTTGCTGTGGTTCCTCTTATTTTGGGAGTATTATAACATTTTGTATCTATTTTCAATTGCATGCAACCTAAGAGTTCATGCCTGCAAGACAGAGGCTTAGGTTACAGTCAATTGGTCTGAGGGTTTGAAAGTTTTATAGAACTACTTTTTTATTTAATCCCACATTGAAATGAAAGCCAGTGAGACAGCTCAAATTGGTCGGCATATTACAACTGTATTTAGTACTAGATAGAAATGTCCTAACAGGGTAATTGTGCTGCCTGACAAGTTGAACAATGCTAGCCTTGATAAGACCATTACTTCTCTTGGGGTTGTTGTATGCAGAGTTATTTCCTTAGGGTCAAGCAACCTGGCTTCAAGCCTACCTCAGGTCAATACCCCCTTCTAACATTTACTGCTCTGATGAGCAGAAGTAAGATAGTGTATGAGGAGCAAAGGCTCGTCCTGTTAAGGCATGAGGGATTTGTGATAAAGAAGCACATGGTGTGTTTTCTGAACCGAGGGAGTAGTGTTAAGATCCTAGCCTTAATAAATCGCTCTTGGCATCTCCCTTGGCATTCTTTTAGGGCAGGGTTTCCCAAACCTCTCCTTGGGCCCATCCAGAAGTTTCACATTTTTGTTTTAACCCTTAACTGGCACACTTGGTTCAATTAGTCAACTATTCATCAAGCCTTTTGATGAATTAAATCCGGTTTGGCCATTTAGGGTTAAAACAAATGTGAAACTTCTGGGAGGGCAGGTGGAGAAACGCTGTGTTAGGGTCAGATGCCCCAGGGTAAAGCTCTATTTAGGGAAATACTCCCCCACCATTATCTGCAATATGGTCACCTGTTCCGATGAGGTCTATGTCTTCTGCTGTGACTTCTGATGACAATCATATACAATTAACATGAGACAGTCAGGACTGGCATATGCTCTCTATTTAGAAACAAAACGAAATAGGTACATAACATTTACCATGTCTTGAGGCCTTCTTAAACCTTTTTTGTCCAGGTCTTTGGTGAATTATGTTGCTGTGGCTGTCCTACTCCATCCATTGGACAGGGGCAAGTCAAGAGCAAGTCACTCGCTTTGCAGCTCGCTCCTTCTGATCCTAAACTATTTATTAAAATCAAACATAGAATGGGAATCTGTCTGTGGTTAAAATTTCAACAGTGTGGTATGTACCTAGAATTCAACTGCATTAAAAATATAGAGGGGAATTGGGAAGAAATGGCACTTACAGCTAGCTACATGTTGAAATGCTATTGCTGGGTGTTAGCTTTCTTGAAGTGCCTCCTCAAATGCCACCCATGCCGCATCCCGCTCTTTGCTCAAGCTTTTTTTCTCTATAACATTGACATAAGCATTATTGTATGTTGACATAGAAAAGCAAGTACTAAAATGTGTGATCATATACTGTGAGACAGTCAAATATATAGTAGATTCACATGTCAGAAGTAAATTGGTATACATTGTGGATGGTTGATTTTCATTCTCGTGGGAACTGCCTTAAATTGTGCAAAAGTGAAAGGCAAAGCCTCCACAGTTAACATGTTTTTTCTTATTTATCTGCATTAACTCAACTTTATTAATTAGATTTGTATATTGACATTTACACAATTTGTATACAGACAGCAAAATGAGAATTACAGTTTAGTTTAAAATGTGCAGACACCTGTGTAGATATGTAATCATATTTCTATGGGACACACAGACCATAAATAAACTAGCTACGCCATCAAATATCTAATTAAAAGGCTTTTTATTCGGTTTATTGGTTGCATTAACTATGTACAACTATGTACAAATAAGCACATGTTTTGGGGTACTAATTAATTAGATACTGGGTTGGACTTTACCATATTCTAATGAAGAGCGCATGCTACCGCCCACCACACGCTCTCCTACAACTAAAAGGACCAATGAACCGTCAATATGTAAATCTACAAACCACGATTGGATGGATTGGAACTCCAGGTTTGACGATTTGGCCCCTCCTTCACATGAATGAATGGAATTTTCCATTATCTCGCGTTCGGTAAATTACACGACTACGAGGCTGACGATACTTTCAAGTACAAGAACGAAAGATCTCATCTCACATTTATTTTAGGTGAGTATCATTATCGAACGTTGGCAAATATCAATATTAATGTATCACCATTGTATTGACAATTGCTATGTCATCGTGGCTCTTTTTTTCCTAGCAATGCATTATTGGAAGAGTAAATGCAGCGGCTAGTTAGAAGTTAGCAAACGAGTTTGCCCGTCATCAAATAGCGCACGCTAGTGCTATTAAATGACAAGTCAGAGATTTTAGTACGAGTTGTTGCTATAGATACACTTGATCAGTAATGTTTCAGCAACGTTGGCTATAGCTAGCGAAGTTATTGAATTGGCAATTTCCAGATAAATACGAGCTAACTAACGGTTGCTAGCAAGTGATAAGTTAGTCATCATACGCTATCCTGGCCTTGGTAATGTTAACATTAGCTACATCAGTAAATGAGGCAATGTTAATAACACATGAATGTTATTGAATAAGGTTGTTTATAGAAAATATAATGGATGAATACACAAGTTAGACTGGAGTTGAATCTTGTTCACATACTGACACGGACTGTGTCTTAGCTAACTTAACTGAGCTGATGCCTCGGGGCCAAGAACACTTTCAATTCATGCAAACGGGTGCCTTTGGGGGTAGCTACATCCAAAGGACACTGATTGGCACTAAAGCCTTTTAACGTTACCAGCTACATGCCCATTTTACTCAAGAGTAGCAAGCAGGTTGTAATATTGCGTTCGTAATAAGTGGGAAACTCGGACAGTACTACTTGAACTGGGAGCTACGAGGCGTGCTCTTTATTCATTTAATTTTTATTTAACAGGGCAAGTCAGTTATGAACAAATTCGTATTTACAATGACGGCCTACTGGGGAACAGTGGGTTAACTGCCTTGTTCAGGGGCAGAACGACAGATTTTTACCATGTCAACTCGGGGATTCGATCAAGCAAATTTCAATAACTGGCCTAACGCTCTAACCCAGGGGTGGGGAACCTTCTTGCCATCAAGGGCCATTTAGATATTTATAAATTAATTCGGGGGCCATATTATTACAAGTGGCAATCTTCTGTTTTATTAATGTGTTAATGTGACTTTAATCACGGACATTGGTTTCATAGTTTTAAATATGACTTAAGTTTCTTGTGTCCTTGAGTATTTAGAAAAGTGATAGTCCTATTTAAATAGATATTAGTATTGTACATCATGTTATTATGATTGCTTGTTCAAACTCGCCTCTAATGCGATGGCTGAAACAGCTTATCTTTGACAAGGCGTTTGATGTCAGTTGGCAGTGAAGATGATACAACTGGCAGCTGGTTTTCCAGGTTTGTGTCAGTCAGTCAGTCTTGAGCAGAATCGAGTCTTTGTCAGATTGGAAAAGAACTGCTCACAGCAGTAGGTCGTCCCGAACACCAATGCAAATTTAAGTGCATGTCTCCTCAGAACAGAAAAATGCTCTAATGTACATTTTGTAGGAGAGGGAGGTTGTAGGCCATCCGGCACATCTGCTGGTTCGACTTTCAACAGGGTTGCAAATATGTTCAACTCCAGTTGTTTACTTTTTACATCCTTAAATTGCTCAAAAAAAGCCTTTGTGAGCTTTCCACACTCACCGGCATATTCACAAGTAATCTCAGGCTCTTGTCCTTGCGGAGTAGGAAAATGCACTGTTACCCCTTTCTAGTTGGACTTGCCACAGCTTTAATTTCGTACGATTTCACGTTTGACAGCAGATCGTTGAGAAGCTGGTTCAGCCCTTTTGAGCTTGATGTTCAAGTCAGACAGATACTTGGTTTATGTCCACCATGAAGGCCAAATCACACATCCACTTGTCATCACTCAGTTCCGCGACAGGTTTCCCCTTCATCTCTATTAATTGTTTACTTCATCCTTCAGTCTGTAAAACCGCGCGAGCATATTTCCACGGCTCAACCATCACACCGGCAAACCAGATCACCATACTCCGATTCAAGATCACTCAATAGCTCCTTAAATTGGCGGTTATTCAGCCCTTTGCTTTTGATAAAATTGATGGTCGACTACAGATGCCGTTACATTGTTCGGCTTCAGGGACTGTGCACACAGACTTTCTTGATGTATGATGCTGTTACATACAATTAAATCACTTAGATTAAGACTGAGACAACACATTTATTTATTTATTTTCACTAATGTGGTTAACCTCTTTTTTGAGCCAACCATGGCTGGCCCTCCATGGCAGGCCACTTAATTTTTCAAACTGTGCTCAAATTTGCTCATAGCCGAGACAAGTTCTCAAACAAGCCCTCACCTCAGGTGGTGCCATGCGTGGCTTCAAAAGACAGTGATTCCTCCCTTGTGTCAAACTCAGCGGTAATCCCACACACACAAATGGCAAATTGGGCAGTATTTGTTACGTCAGTCGTTTCATCACATGCCAAAGAGAAACTCGACATTTGAATTTAGGAAAAAAATGTTTTTTTGGGGGGGAAACGACGTCTACCTCTTCCCTGTAGGCTGTCTCGTTGTTGTTGACCATGCACCCTTCTGGCTCCTGTGTTGAGGATCAGCGAAGTGGAGGTGTTGTTTCCTACCTTCACCACCTGGGGATGGCCCGTCAGGATGTCCAGGACCCAGTTGCACAGGGCGGGGTTCAGACCCAGGGTCCCGAGCTGAATGATGAGAATAGAGGGTACTATGGTGTTGAATGCTGAGCTATAGTCAATGAACTGCATTCTTACATAGGTATTCCTCTTGTCCAGATGGGAAAGGGTGATTGCATCCTCTGTGGCTCTATTGGGACATTTTGCCTGTTTGATTGCCTTATGGAGGGAATAACTACACTATTTGTATTTGGCCATATTCTCAATCACCTTGCCATGGTTAAATACAGTTGTTCGTGGTTTCTGTTTTGTGTGAATGCTGCCATCTATCCACAGTTTCTGGTTTGAGTACATTTTAATAGTCACAGTGGGTACAACATCTCCTATACACTTCCTGATGAACTCAGTCACCGTATCTGTGTATTTGTCAATATTATTGAGGCTACCCAGAACATATCCCAGTTCACGTGATCAAAACAATTTTGAAGCATTGATTCCGATTGGTCAGACTAGCATTGAATAGACTTTAGCATGGGTACTTCCTGTTTGATTTTCTGCCTATAGGAAGGGAGGAGCAAAAAGGATTCGTGGTCAGATTTGCCAAATGGAGGGCAGGGGAGGGCCTTGTAGGCATTTTGAAAAGTTGAGTAGCAGTGGTCCAATGTTTTACCAGCGCGAGTACAACAGTCAATGTGTTGGTAGAACTTCGGTAGTGTTTTCCTAAAATGTGCTTTAAAACCCCCAGTTACTATAAATGTGGCCTCAGGATATGTGGTTTTCAGTTTGCATCAACTCCAGTGTAGTTCTTTGAGGGCCATCGTGGTATCATCTTGAGGGGGAATATACACGACTGTGACTACAACCGAAGAGAATTCTCTTGGGAGGTAATGTTGCGTTTGTGTACCTCGTCCTCTAGACTAAAAGTCTATATATAATCTCCCTGCCTCTTCCCCTCCAGAACTCTACTCAGCTGCTCATCAGAACTTGATCTACTGACCACTAGCTAAGATCTCACAGCTCCGTTCTACATTTGCTACCTATCTCAAATATACCATGACCAAGCAGCAGATCAGGTACCGTCACTGTAGGCTTCTCTATCTCATACTGTATGTGCAATAGATGTCTAGATGTTACAGTACAGTTTTCATCAGGGCATGCATCCATTATATTTTATCTATTTCAAGTGCTTTGAAGTTCTGTAATATGCCAATCTGAACATAATCTCAAACTGTTTTTTCCAGCCTTCCCGCTAAACTGATTAATGGTGGTATTGCTGGCATTGTGGGGGTTACCTGTGTGTTTCCCATCGACCTGGTAAAGACCAGGCTACAGAACCAGAGGCAAGGCCAACAGATCTACAAAAACATGTGAGTCTTCACTCTGCCCTCCCTTCTCATGTCATGCCGTGTGACTGCATAGCTAAATCTATATCTTTTATTGGATGATGATGATGATGATAATAATAATAATACTTTTTTTTAAACTCAAAGGCATGGAAGGATGACACTAACAGAACTGTCAACCTGCACAATTACAGTTCAAAGTAGCTGGTACTCAACCGTCTCAAGTTGGAGATGAGCCAATCAAACGACTTGGGCGAGTTGGAAAAATCTGTAGCGCTCCGTCCCGTGGTCGTAGTACTATTGTCCTTCCGCCAACTGGATGGCAGCTCCCCACTTCGTCCATTGATACCACTTATGTGTGAGGGGTAAAATAGAGCGCGAACTGTTAACCAAATATATAACATTTGTACAGATGGCGGGCAGGTAGCTTAGCGTTGGTCCAGTAACCAAAGGGTTGCTGGTTCCAATCCCCAAGCCCACTAGGTGAAAGATCTGTCTGTACTTGAGCAAGACAGTTAACCCTAAATTGCGCCTCCTGTAAGTCGCGCTGGATAAGAGCGTCTGCTAAATGATTCAAATGTAAATGTTGGTGTTAGTCAAACACAACCACTATTTTGTAGTTGGCTCCTTAGTTAACTCGTCATTATGATTAAGGTAGTTAGCTTCAGAGTTTAGTTAACTAAGTGAGAATACTTTCTTGCCCGCGCATGCTTTGATCTCCGCAGCGGTAGTGGGTGTGAGGGCATTGACGAGCAAGGAAACGTGCAGGGTTGCGGTAGTTTAAGGGTCGCTGCATGGATGGAAACAGACATGGCAGAGAGGGCTGTTTCTGCTAATACGGTCCTTCAGAGGAAGTTGTTAGGCCTACTCATCTGAACAGTATGTTCATTAATCAGTACTTGATCTGTCCTCTTGATATGGCTGTATGTCAACAGTAGGCTGCTAATGATGTGATAATAGTCAGTTCACCAATGACAACAGGGCATGCTGAATGAATGGGAGCCTAGTAGTCGGACCTAACTTGATGGATGAGGTCAGGGATAAAGATCTGCAACAAGCTCGTATAGGCCTAGTTCAGTTGTTTCATATTCCAAATAGCCTACAGTAAACTAGAGTACGACATTGCATCCAGTAATTTAATTATTCAGAATTTTCTCTCCGAAACAAAATTAAGCCAGTTTACATTTTCACTAGACTATCCACATCGACGCCTATTATTTAGAATAATCACTACCCCACCCCAATATTTTACCTAGAAAAATTGTCATTGGTACTACAATTTTATTTAGGATCATACACGAGACTTGGATACAATGTTTGATATAGTTTCAGACTCAAGGTTTCAGGAAGTGACAGTTTGAGTTTTTCCTTCCTGACCTTAGGCCTACATTTGCATCACTTTGTCAGAAGATCCTAGGGAGAACCCTGATTGAACATTTAAACATATTTCTTGTTGGCTACTGAAGAGCAGGCAATTACCAAGTACCCATAAGTCTATAGCCCACCATTCTTTATTGAGGCAGTCTTTTTTGCCAACATCATTATTAGGCTTAAAAGGTGCTCAACTGGTAAATTCTTCAAGGTTAGCAGGTCTGCACTAGATAAATCGGATGGGATATCTTGGTCAGTGCTTCAAAGAATCCGGTTGCCATTGTGAAAGCATAGACTAATGCCGGGTTTTGAATCTGGTGTCTGTAACGACTGACTCCTGCCATTGTCCTCTTCTTTCCCGTTGAGTAATCCTGAGGAATGTGCGAGGGGAGATGACATTTCCCTCTGCTCTGTGCACCCATTCAGCTGTCTTCTCCACTCCCTGCCTTAAGCCCCTTGATGTTCCTTAGTTCTGTTTTACCTACATGGGTAGAAATGGCTGTACTTTGTATTTACATATTATTTGTTGGATGATGTCTCTCAAACTTTTTGCCACGAATGCAAACTATTCGAGAAATAATTTGTAGTAATTAGTTGTTGTGAGAAGTTTCCCTCGTTCTGACATGTCTTTTCTCTCTTAGGATGGACTGCCTTGTCAAAACCGTTAGATCAGAAGGATACTTTGGCATGTATAGAGGTAAGAGTTATTTCATTTTTAGTCTTGGTTTAATAGTAGTGGTTCTTTACCTAGTCAACAGGGGGGTTATTAGTGAAATTGCAACAAACTGATGAGAATTGAATTATATATTTGACTTAAAGTATAAGCTGTCAAGTTGCTGTTCACAATTAATGCAGTAGTTGCTCATTACTGATAGAAAAAAAGCAATATTCACATGTGATCTTAAATTGATTGATTGTCACCACAATGTAGTGATGTTTATATGCATCCTTCGTTATGCAAATTGTTTGTTAGTTCATTTGAATTTTAATTGAATGACAAATGGTGTTTTCCATCAATCCTTATAAAAGGAAATTGCCACATTTTCAATTGATCACATGATCAGTGTTCAGTGAAATGCATTACTATAGCCCTACTGAAACTGAATATTGTATGTAACACATTTATGAGTGGCAACAGTGTCTATTGTGGAAAGGAGGTTGGAGCCTGTTTTATGGGGCTCCATTTGTGTGAGGAATGCTTGTTTTTTTTGCATCTGTGTTTTTCATATTACAGACGTGGATCCCCCTGGGATATTGAGAGGCTAGCCGATATGGCGCAGCCACGCTGGAGGCAAATCATTTAATGGTTCTTACTACACTGCTCTATTTCAACTAGGCAAACATTGTTTTTTTTTATGTGCTATTTGTGAAATATTTTGCTCCTTCATGTCTTTATACAACTTATTCTCACCTCTCCTGTTGACTCCTTTTGACTTTCGCTGTTCATTCACCAACACTTGTGATCATTGACATTCAGTGTTCTTGGGAAAATGTATATTGTAGTAGTGGCTAAGGCTACCTTCATTCTCATCTGTCCATCCCCCACTGGCACGTAGACTAGCCTACACCTTAATCTAAAGTCTTCTTCCCACATAGTTTTTTAAAGAAATGTTGGTCTTTCTTACATTAGACGAGCCTAACTTTTTACATTCTCAATTTTCATTTCCCATTCTCTCTCTGCATGCCCTTTTCTGGTCTCTTTTTTCATTCATGTTCTGCTTTCATCATGTTTCTCATGTTTTAATGTAACTTATTGTGTTGACTTGCTCGTGATGATTTTTAAGGTTTGACTAATGGTCAATTGTTTTGCCTTCAGGTGCTGCTGTGAATCTGACCCTGGTCACTCCTGAGAAGGCCATCAAACTAGCCGCAAATGATTTCTTCCGGCAGCATCTTAGCAAAAATGAGTAAGTGACCGTTTACATTTCTGCCATTTAAAGACAGTAGATTGAGAGGAAGACTGATGTAGTGTAATAGATGTATACTAATGTGTCCAACTAGTCATTGACGAGACCAATCCCATGCATGCTTTCTAATCTGATTCTTTGTTGCAGGAAGGGTTTGACAGTGTTTAAGGAGATGTTGGCAGGTTGTGGTGCGGGCATGTGCCAGGTTGTCATTACTACTCCTATGGAAATGCTCAAGATTCAACTTCAGGATGCAGGGAGGCTAGGTAAGTAGGGTCACAGTATTTTCCTGATTTGATTGATGTTGGAAGTTTATGCAAATATATTCATGTATTTTTGTTCTTCATCCCAGCGGCTCAGCAGATAAAGCCAGCCTCGATGTCACCCACTAAGCTGGCTGCCACCAGGGTGCTGAGCAGGTCTTACAACGCGGGGCCCAGCACTGCAACCAGTGCGCTGTCTGCTACCCAAATCGCCCGGGAACTTCTCCGCACTCAAGGCATCCCGGGCCTCTACAAAGGCCTCTGGGCCACCCTCATGAGGTAAGGGATTGTTACACATGAATGTGACTCATGTGAATTCTTGTTTTTTTTATGGGGTGCTGGGCTTGAAAACAAACAGGAATATAACTTTTATATGTGTGTGTGTGTGTTTAAGAACACCTACTCATTCAAGGGTTTTTCTTTATTTTTACTTTTTTCTACATTGTAGAATAATAGTGAAGACATCAAAAGTATGAAATAACACATGGTATCATGTAGTAACCAAAATAGTGTTAAACAAATCAGAATAGATTTGAGATTCTTCAAATAGCCACCCTTTGCCTTGTTGACAGCTTTGCACATTCTTGGCATTCTCTCAACTAGCTTCATGAGGTAGTCACCTGGAATGTATTTCAATTAACAGGTGTGCCTTGTTAACTTCTCTAGGGTATGCACCTGGCCAACATCCAGTGAGATTGCAGTGTGCCAAATTCACACAGAAATACTCATTATAACAATTCAGAAAAGACACAACTATTAGGTTTAAAGATTAACTTCTTGTGAATCAACCATTGTGTCAGATTTCAAAAATGCTTTACCGCGAAAGCATACCTTACAATTATTTGAGAACATAGCCCAGCAGACAAATCATTACAAACAGTAACCAGCCAAGTAGAAGAGTTACACAAGTCAGAAATAGAGAAAATTAATCCCTTACCTTTGATCTTCATATGTTTGCACTCTGAAGACATTCATTTATTCAATAAATGTTCCTTTTGTTTGATAGTCTCTCTTTATATCCAAAAACCTCCCTCATTTTTTAGAATACAAGCCTGAAACAGTTTCTAAAGACTGTTGACATCTAGTGGAAGGCATAGGAACTACAATTTGAGTCCTAAGTCAATGGATACTGTAATGGCATTGAATAGAAAACTACAACAAAAATTCCCACTTCCTGAATGGATTTTTCTCAGGTTTTTGCCTGCCAAATCAGTTCTGTTATACTCAGACATGATTTTTAACGGTTTTGGAAACTTTGGTGTTTTCTATCCAAATCTACTAATTATATGCATATCCTATCTTCTGGGCCCGAGTAGAAGGCAGCTTAATTTGGGCATGTTTTTCATCCAAAATTCCAAATTCTGCCCCCTACCCTGGAGAAGTTAAGTCAATTTGTGGAATTTCTTTCCTTCTTAATAGATTTGAGCCAATCAGTTGTGTTGTGACAAGATAGAGATGGTAAACAGAAGATAACATGGACTTGGTCTTTTACCAAATAGGGCTATGGCAAGAACCACTCAAATAAGCAAAGAGAAACAACAGTCCATCATTACTTTAAAGACATGAAGGTCAGTCAATCCAGAAAATTTCAAGAACTTTGAAAGTTTCTTCAAATGCAATAGCAAAAACCTTTCAAGCGGTATGATGAAACTGGCTCTCATGAGGGCTGCCAAAGGAATGGAAGACCCAGAGTTACCTCTGCTGCAGAGGATAAGTTCATTAGAGTTACCAGCCTCGGAAATTGCAGCCCAAATAAATGCTTCGGATGTTCAAGTAACAGACACATCTCAACATCAACTGTTCAGAGGAGACTGTGTGAGTCAGGCCTTCATGGTTGAATTGCTGCAAATAAACCACTATGAAAGGTCACCAATAAGAAGAGACTTGCTTGGGCCAAGAAACACGAGCAATGGACATTTCAAATTTGTCCAAATTAGAGGTTTTTGGTTCCAACCGGTGTGTCTTTGTGAGACGCGGTGTGGGTGAACGGATGATCTCCGCATGTGTATTGGGGGGGATGCTTTGCTGGTGACACTGATTGCATGCTGCAAGGAGGCATGAGGACTGTGGATGTGGTTAGGGCAATAAATTGCAATGTCTGTACTGTGAGACACCTAAGACAGGGTGGACAGCTGATCGTTCTCGCAGTGGCAGACCTTGTGTAATAACTGCATGGGATCGGTACATCCGAACATCACACCTGCGAGACAGGTACAGGATGGCAACTGCCCTAGTTACACCAGGAACGCACAATCCCTCCATCAGTGCTCAGGCTGTCCGCAATAGGCTGAGAGAGGCTGGACTGAGTGCTTGCAGGCTTGTTTTAAGGCAGGTCCTCACCAGACATCACCGGCAACAACGTTGCCTATGGGCACAAACCCACCATCACTGGAAAAAAGTGCTCATCACTGACGAGTCACGGTTTTCTTTCACCAGGGGTGATGGTCGGATTTGTGTTTATCGTCAAAGGAATGAGCGTTACACCGAGGCCTGTACTCTGGAGCAGGATCGAGGTGGAGGGTCCGTCATGGTCTGTGGCGGTTTGTCACAGCATCATCAAACTGAGCTTGTTGTCATTGCAGGCGAACTCAACACTGTGCATTACAGGGAAGACTTCCCCTCCCTCATGTGGTACCCTTCCTACAGGCTCATCCCGACATGACCCTCCAGCATGACCATGCCACCAGTCATACTGCTCATTCTGTGTGTGATTTCCTGCAAGACAGGGATGTCAGTGTTCTGCCATCGATGAGCCCGGATCTCAATCCCATTGAGAAAGTCTGGAACTTGTTGGATCGGAGGGTGAGGGTTAGGGCCATTCCTCCCAGAAATGTCTGGGAACTTGCAGGTGTCTTGGTGGAAGAGTGGGGTAACATCTCACAGCAAGAACTGGCAAATCTGGTCCAGTCCATGAGGAGGAGATGCACTGCAGTACTTAATGCAGCTGGTGGCCACAACAGATACTGACTGTTACTTTTGATTTTGACCCCCACCAGTAAAATACTTGTTTTATGTTTCAGAGATGTCCCCTTCTCCATGGTCTACTTCCCACTATTCGCCCACCTCAACCAGCTGGGCCAGCCCTCTCGAGATGAATCCGCACCCTTCTACTGGGCTTTCTTCTCTGGCTGTCTGGCTGGCTCTACCGCAGCTGTGGCAGTCAATCCTTGTGATGGTGAGTTCGTAATCTCTGTCTCAGTTTGTGACACACTTTTATTAAGCTAGTGGAATGTGTGTTTGATTTACTGCTGTAGTTCCTGCTATAACAAGTTCTCGCACTTTATTCCAGTTGTGAAAACGAGATTGCAATCTCTAAACAAAGGTGCCAGTGAGGAGAGCTACAACGGTGTGGTTGACTGTGTCAGGTACAGAGTCAGTCTTTTATCACTATTTTAATACTTGTATTTTCCTGCCTTTAGATCTTTTTGCAACTTCACAACCAGTGAGGTCTATAATAATTGATTTACACACATTCCTGAAGTTCAAGCAGTGATGATTTCTTTACTCTCTGTCTCATGGCAGTAAGATCATGCGTAAGGAGGGTCCCTCTGCCTTCCTGAAGGGAGCAGGCTGCAGGGCGCTGGTCATCGCTCCTCTCTTCGGCATCGCACAGGTCATGTACTTTATTGGCATCGGAGAGTTCATCCTGGACCTGTCCCCTTTCAACTAACTACCCGTCTGCATGAGATGAGCAACCCTGCCTGGCTGTGCATGGGACTCACTCACGTCGGATGAAAAGTATCTCAGCAAAAGCCTTGCAGCTATACACCGTCAGTATATATTACAGAAAATAAACCCACGTAAGGACTGTTGCGGTGTCAGAGCTTTGGAGCCTGGAAAAGACAGGAAAACCTCCTGTATGGTCTAATGGCTGTACTGCACTTCCTCAATGTTTTCCTGGCTTATTTAATGGGCTGTGACCAATGTTTTCGCCAGTTTGCTGAACTGGGGGCCGAGAACTGCAGCAGGGGCTCTGGCTGGGGAGTCCCTCTGGTTCCTCTTTCTCTGTGAGGGACAGGAGGTGGGGACCACTTCAACACAACCAACCAACTTTTCTTTTTTTGTCATTCATTGTTTGTCTGCAATTTTTGGGGGGATAATTTAAGATTCCACATCTGTGCTGTTGCTGGAATGCAATACTGTGGAGTAAATAGATTTTGTGTGGGTATTTCAAAGCAAGTACTGTATTTGCAATCATGTGACTTCAAGCCTTCAATTAATCTGATTTACATGTCTGAATTGTTAAATTCACTGAGGTCAAAAATCTCTTGAAATATTCTAGAAGTAGCTTTTTAACATTTTTAACTGGCACCATTTCACCAAGGTTTAGTTTGAGATCGATGGACCAAGCACTTAATGGCTATTCCACAGCAACACCTCATGGTTTGTTGCCAGACAGATGACCCCATCATGGTTTAATGAATTGTCAGCATTGTTAATCTTTTTTGTATTTTTTTAATTCTGTTGTGGAGTTGTGGAGTGTTCTGTTATTGTCCATGTTACTTCAGGGATATATATTAGGTCAAGACTTAGATTAGTTAATGGTCATTATTTAGTTTTTTTTGTATTGATAACATGCCCCTAAATTTCATGCAAATAGTTTTGTATTTTCCTTATGAGTGGATTGGTATTTCTACACACTGTAAGGAAGCAATACTTTATCCAGACTGACTGAGCCTGCCAAATGGCATCACTAATACTATCTGCACCCAGATAATCTAACACAGGAATTGACTGTTACATTGGTTCGTATGATGTATTTCTAGTCTTGTTTTAGATGTTTATTTGATAAACATATACTAACAGCTGTCTGCTCTTAACCGGGTTGAATAGTCTCATTTATTTGCGCTTTCTCTCGGGGTATCCCAAACATTTTAAAAGAATAGAAACTTGCTCCCATTACTGTTTTTATTTTTACAGGCAATTAAACGGCTACTAAATGGACATGCATTATTAGCATAAACTGGATTCTACAACACAGCCGGTGTGCGCACACAATCTTAACATCAAGAATTCACACAATGTACACACTCACTGTAACAGTTCACACATTGCATGCTCTAATAGTGATCACTTGGGACATTGCTAAATTACATGTATCATCTAGACTTCAGAAGGTTGGACATTTACAGAATGACAGTACTTCATAAAATGTAGCTGCTTCCCCGACCCAGAACACTGACAATTGTTATTTCAGAATGTCAGTCAAGTTGAAACAGGCTCTTTTTGGATTGTAGGCCCACACTCCCAGCTCATAAAAATGCAGGGGATACTTCTGAGCAGAGCACCACTTTGCTAATGGAGGTAAGAGATGGCAAAAACCATACAGGTTGTTCAAGTGAAATATGCAGTTGTGTGAGGATCGGTCGCTTGGGCTTGTCTGTACAAAGATGCGAAATGTATGCTGCAAGTCCCAACAACAGTTATGTAAAACTCCCAAGACTGGAGTTGTTACTGACCGACATACAACTTTAACAAGCAGATGATGGGTGACTACAGTAGCCCTGTACACGCAATTAATCCTTAAAATGGGAAACCTGCATTTGCTACATCCATTCTTCGACTTAAGTTAATATGTACGCGTTGATACTTGAAGAATATACCGTATTAATGCCTCATGGGTTTAGTTCAACTCTTGTACACCGCCAGAACCCCCATAAATGCTTGTTTTACTCCAATGTTTGTAAACAAACATATGGCCTCAAGGTGTGGTTAAAACTCATGTTTATATCATGAATGGTCAGTCCTTGCATCCATAGCTCTGTCTATTCAGTTGAGTGGTTACAGCCCCATCCCTCAGCTTTTTACCAAAATGGGTTGGTAACACACTTTGTTTCAACTGCTGATTGCCCTTTTAAGCTGAGGTTACCAAAGACATTGGATCAATAAGTTTTTTTTAAAAAGCACACACAAAAAAAGGGAGTTTATTTACAGCAATGCTCCTCCGCCAATCACATTTCTTTTGTCAAAAAAGGAAGATGTTACACGTACATGGAATGCTAGCGGTGTTAGAGGGGAAAAAATGGGGAATGTCTCAGTGTACTGCCAAATCCTGAGCCATGTTGCGCTTGGAGAGAAGCACAGAGAGGGAACAGATATTTAGTTAACAGAGATGCCAGAGGAAAGAGATGGCCTGGTCCCATTGGCTCCACACAGTGCTGGCCACTGTCTAGGGGATGGGGAAATCCTGGTGATATGTCGGGTGTGATATCACACCCACACCACCAAATTGACCCCATGGACTTGTATGGTTTGTGTTAAAAAAAATAAAAAAAGATTTAAAAAAGGCTCCCCTTGTCATCCAGCCCAGATGTGATGTCGCCGCCTCATTCAGGCATGGCGATTACAAAAGGGCTGGTGGGTCTGCAGGGTGGGAGGGATAGAGATACGGGGTCTGTCTATATCACCTCCCTGTTGTTCCGAATTGCACAGCAGAGGACCATACTGAAGATCATACCAATGACCTGAGGAGAGAGCAAAAAAAAACATCTATATTAGTAGGCTATAAGCTTGTAATACAGTTTTTTTGCAGTATAATGTGTAACATATTGTAAATAATCATATGTAACATAATGTAATTTGTGCCCGAGTGTCAGTAAGATCCTTACCATTACTCCTGCTACACCAATCCCCACATATCCGATAATGTAGAGCTTTTCATTGAAAAAGACCATTATTGCATTCAGACAGTCCTGGAAACATATAGATATAGGATCATGTCACTTACAATACCTTTATTTACTATTTCTTACAAAACAATAAGAGCATATTAACCATATGCTCTAAGCACAGTCAGTTAATGGTACCACTGTACTATAACTAGCTTATAAAACTAGATTTTTTTTAGTTTGTAATGTGACAAACAACTGTAGGTCTACAGTAATGGCGCTCAGTAGGGGAAAAGCAGTAGGCCTATGGTAAAACAATTTTCGTTTCAACATAAGAGGATTCATCTTTGCATCTTATAGTGTGAAAGCGTGGGAAGGGTGCCTCTTCTGTCCCCAGGAAATGCGGTGTCTTTACTGTTCCTAGGAAATATCACTTCTTATTTAGTGTAAAATGTGGATTCCAAAAGGCTTTAAATACACAAAAATATGGTTCTTGAAAGGGAATTTAATAACTTTTTAATACTTTTATTCAATGGATGTAGGAGTTTTTGCCATGTCCCCGGTTGTTATTCAGCAACTTCCATGAGAAATATAAGCCATAAAAATAAAATGTAAAATCCTTCATTATTTTATAGTTCTAGTTAAATTCTCTCTTATCAATAACTTTTTCTTCATGATTATTGTATTTATTATTATTTTATTTAAGATTTTCTTTGTGTTCCTGATATCACTTTCTATCCTGTTAATTTGTTGAAATTCTCAGTTTAAGAAAACAACCTCTTCCTACAATGACACCACATTCAGGAAGTGTCAATTTCTTTGGTGGTAAAACAATGGTGAAAAGCTCAATTAAATAAACACTATGTTTCATGTTGTTAGTCTGTATGTCCCACTCGTACATTTCCACTCTATTAGGCTATATTTTTTTGAAAATTTACCAAATTTCTAAAACACTATGTTTGATAGAGAAATTAAAATCCTGTTCAAGTGCTCAGCAGGTAGCCTAGTGGTTAGAGCGTTGGGCCAGTAACCAAAAGGTTGCTTGACTGAATCCCCGAGCTGGCAAGGTAAAAATCTGCCGTTCTGCCCCTGAGCAAGGCAGTTAACCCACTGTTCCCCAGGTGCCGAAGACGTGGATATCGATTAAGGCAGCCCCCCCATAACCTCTCTGATTCAGAGGTTCGGTTAAATGTGGAAGACACATTTCAGTTGAAGGCAGTCAGTTGTACAATTGACTAGGTATTTCCATTATACTAGCTCAATCTTGCTCACTGACAGAGCTTTGGCTAATTTAGGCTCCAAATGTATGCACCTAACAGGTTGGAAAATGCACCAAAATAAAAATGAAGTGCCTGAGATTGACCAATATGTTTTTCTGAAAGTCAAACCTGTCCCTTTTCTGAATAATGAATGAAAAGTTGTTTTTTTAATTTTGAAAAGTCCCCTAAGGTTATGAGGTCCAAAAGTCACTGCATAGTATAATGACCCAGCAGCGCCATTGAGGCAACCTCCATTTTGATGTAGTCACTTTTCTACACGATTGGCTGATCCCTCCTGATGACCCGGTCGGACACGACTCCAACAGGGTCACCAGGAGGGATGAGCCAATGAAGTTGGAAGTCCAACCCAGTTGACTAAATTAAAATGGTGGAAGCCCTCAATGTCGCTGCCCATATTAATATGGCCTTTTGGCCACTAGAGGCCTCTATCAGAGTTGTACCTTTGTGTCTTCATCAGCATCAGGACACAAAGGCGAAGGCATGGAGACACCACAGCAATTCAGCTACGACAACAAAAAAAAACATAGGATGTCAAAAATAAATATTGTATATCAAAACATAGAAATGGACAACAATGATCATGAACATATGAGAGCAAAAATAAAATGTAGTTTAACTCACAACATTGTGGTACATTTCAGCTACAGTAGTGCCGTTGGAATTTTCAGAATTCTCTGAAATAGATTTACTATAGAATTGTTGAACGTCTTCGATGATCTAAAACATAGATTAAGGATGAATTAGTAATTCAAATAAGTAAGAGATCGAGATTGCAGTATAAACAAGTGGTTGTCTTTAATTCACGTTTAATTAAATATCGGAACATTGATTAAAGTGGATATACCTTGTCTTTGCTCATGAATCCAAACACACCTGCAGAAACCTCTGCACCAAAGATTACAAGAAGGCAGGCAAAGAACTGCAAAACAGAGAGGGCAGTGGTATGTTAATTCACAGAGTATCCTGTACATTTGGCCAGGAGATTTCCCTGGTCAGGACATATGGTCAGCTAAAAGGTCAGGGCCTACAGTATGCTAATACAGTCGCTAGTGAAAGTCTACACACCCCTAGCATAATCTTCACATTTTGTTGCCTTAAATTTAAATATATAAAAAATATATATATATTTTTAACTGATCTCCACAACCGACTCCAAATTTTCAAAGTGAATTCAAAATGAAAGTCTTGTGGTGGCAGCGTCATGTTATCGGCAGGAACTGGGGAGTGTCAGGGTCAATAGAAATATCAAAGGAGCAAAGCCCAGGTAAAAGTTTTTTTTAAAACAACCTAACTCTGGATAAAGTTGTATTTTGCAGCAGAACAATTACACAAATGTGAAGTCCAAAGAGATACCAGAACGGCTTTCCAATAGGTGTTGATTGTTCTTGAGTGGTCTGGTCTCAGTTCGGACTCAAATTTGCTTAAAAATCAGAGGCAAGGTTTGAATATTGCTGTCCTTCAATGATTCCCAACCAAATGTACTGATCTTGAACAATTTTGACAAAACCAATGGATACTGTTGCTCTAAGAGTTGTGCAATGTTGGTAGAATCTTATTCAAAATAATTCACAGCTGTGATGGCTGCCAAAGGTGCTTCCACCAAGTATTACCTCTGGGGTGTGAAGACATATCAAGACATTTCCATAAAAATACAAATAAATGTTCTATAGTTGTCATTCACTTTTTGTTTAAGTAAGTTGGTTGTGTAGATTGGTAGGATAAAAAAAATTGTAACACCTTTTTAGATTTAATTTTAAGGCAACAAAAAAAATGTGATGACTATGCAAGGCATGTGTAAACTTTCACTCAGCGCTGTATAAGAGAAGTCTTGATTTCACTCAAGATGTTTTGGCACAACAGTGAACTTCAAAAAGCATACTATGTGATTACAAATCATGATGATGGCACAGCAGGTGGAACAGGTTATTATCTAACATGTACAGCACATGAATGACCTTAGGCTAAAGACACAACCTAAGGCTAGGCACCTAAGGTAAATCTCCCACCAATTACCCACCGACGCAAGGAGACACTGTGACTCCTTCACAGCTCCACAGCAACCAAAGAATCCCACCAGCATCATGACCCCGCCTGCACCAATCAGGATGTACACGGCTGAGAGAGAGAGAGAGAGAGAAAGAGAGAGAGAAAAAGAGAGAGAAAAAGAGAGAGAGAAAAAGAGAGAGAGAGACAGAGCAGTGAATCAACAGAGGGTGGCAGCATTAGGCAAGTGTGTTAGACATGGATTATACCATGCAGCAACACAATCTAACTACAAAGTAAAGTGTTGAGAGTATCCAGTATGTAATACTATCTTCATGCTGACTTTATGAACTGTAAGTTCAAATGAGTCACAGAGGGAAAAGTGGTGAAAAGTCTCATCATTAAATCAAAGTACTTTCCCACTTCAAAGTGCTCATTGCACATTATTCAAAGATACTCTCGGTTGATTTGAATATATTTTGCACACCCTGGATAGTAACGTGTTGCTAAGGTAACCCAATGTTCCACTTTGCTGAATTTTCAGCAGTATATGTCTATGTAATCTGTCTCATCAACACAACGCTCATATTTTCAGAGGCCTGTGGTTGTCCTCATTAGCTGCTCCACCCCTGCCTGAGCAACAATAACCCTCTCAATACAAGGAGCAGGAAGAGAGACCATCATCGCAGGGCAGGCCTAACAAAGACTCTGCCGGGGTAGCATCTGCTCTGAGACTAGTGTCACGGTCACCACAGCACTGCGGTTGGGATGGTGTCATCTCATCTCCCCTGTGATGCTCCCCCATGCCCCCTCAGCCCAGCCTTCACGACCAGCCCTTCCCCGAAACAGTGCGACACTTAGACGATGATAAGGTAGAGTAATGGTACACCTGGGAAGTCCCCATGCTCAGTGTTTGGCTTAAAACCGACGACACAGGCAGGAACTGCTACGACTGCCTAATTAAACCACATGGGGGCCCGTGGTGCGCTGAGGTTGTTTTCGTTGTTTAAGAACAATAGATAGGAGGTGAGGCGAAGCGGTCCACTGTGGCTGCACTCTGGCTGGGAGAGGAAACTGGAAAGAAGAGGGCTTGGCTAAGCTCATAACTGATCTCCTGCTTTACACGATGGAAAACATCATGAGACAAGACAGGCGCCTTGCTTTACACAAGCAAAGCCGGGGATGTTGAGAAAAGAGCCCTCCAATCCAAACACATGTACAGCTCCTTTTCAGTGTCTGCGATATCTAAGCATTTGCATTTCTGTGTTGCCCCAACATTGGTGGAGGTTATCAATGGGCAATGCAAATCTTTGAGCGTTCAGTGTGCAAATTGACGAGCACTGTAAGTACACTGCTCCCCATAGGCTTGGCTCAGCTTACACAGACACAGAGGCACAGAGGTGACAGAATGGAAAGTGAATCATCCGTAGGGAATGCTGCCTCCTTGTCCCTCTATGATATCCCTGTCTAATTAGTCTTGTCTTCAGTGAAAGTGCAAAAAGGTAACCTTTCCCGCACACATTGTTCTTATGCTGCCCAATATAATATTTATCTTGTATCCAAGGCTCCCTTGGACTATGACAAAACATGATCAATCTTAGTGCTATGTTTCTGCCCAGACATTTGTAACGTCTCCACGTTAAAATGTGAACTCAAAATGGACCCGAATATGAGGCTATGCATGTATTGTTGGCCACAACAAATACAGAAAGCCTTATTGGATACGATTTTGAGTTTGGTTGATGATTCCTGTTGCTGCTGTTCTATTGCTACCATTTCATTACTAATCGAAGCTGTCATCTGATGCTTTATGGGGCTTTGCTTTTTTTACTGTGAGCCGGTCGCACACTTACTTATCTGCAGACTGCTTGCTTTTCCGCAGAAAAGTCTAGGGGTCCAAGTTATATGTAACACGATTCCCAAGCCTTGTTTTATATAGCACATCTGTTCAGGACAGGTGATTGTTATACATTGCCTGGACATGACCAAACTCAGACGTCCCTATGTTGGTGGTAGCTCTCTTTGTACCACATGGTTTGGATGCCCAGGCAAGAGCTGGTACGGCATTTGCATTGAAAGCCAAAATGAACTTATGGTGTCATCATAGCCAGCTACATTGCATACATCATCCCATCAGTGATGACACACCAACCCAAAATGCTTGGGCATGTACCCAGCTCTTCTTTTATACTCTTCGTTCACTGCATTTAACTAGGATTTAATAGAAAGCGCTGGCATCAGATGTCGGTATCACAATGTGCAATGAATTATGCAGTTTTTGATGATATCATGACTCTCTGGCTGATGGGAGTGGCGGTCGCTAGGAGACAGTCGCCTCAGAGGCCACCCAATGAGCTACAGCACCCTGAGGGCAGCAGCCAACTGGGTGAAGGCATGGTGAAGAGTTGGTAAAGTGAGTTACCATTTTAGGTTACACTCTAAATTTGAAGTAACAAGAATAGGCTGCATTCTACTCATGTCCATGTAGGAGACCAATTGAGAGAGAGGATATTATACGGAACACCGATACTTAATACTGAATGTTGAGAGGTCACTTGAAACACAAGACAGTCTTTGAATACATACAGTATACAATGGCTAATATAGATTGTGCCACGACATGGGGCAGGCAATGTGTGAATTAAATGTTATTTCAAGTGTTGTTTGCATTTCACCGGACGCTCATGAAAATGCCCATCCATGCGCTCTCTCTTCAACAAGCTTTTGTGGACAATATGTGTCTGTTGTTGCAGAAATCAACCTATTATTATGTCCTACGAGGGTATGACCGCAGGCGATTTAGTGAAACTTTAATTTTAGAATAATCCATTAAAAAAAATGCAAGGTTCCTGTCATAGCGTATACGTTCCTATGGGACAGAAACAAGGTTAGATTGAGGGGAAATGCTCCAACAAACGCAAAGATACTAGAGGTCGACCGATTATGATTTTTTTCAACGACGATGCCGATAGCAATTATTGGAGGACAAAAAAAGCAGATACCGATTAATCGGACGGGTTTTAAAATGTATTTGTTATAATGACAATTACAACAATACTGAATGAACACTTATTTTAACTTAATATAATACATCAATAAAATCAATTTAGCCTCAAATAAATAATTAAACATGTTCAATTTGGTTTAAATAATGCAAAAACAAAGTGTTGGAGAAGAAAGTAAAATTGCAATATGTGCCATGTAAGAAAGCTAACGTTTAAGTTCCTTGCTCAGAACATGAGAACATATGAAAGCTGGTGGTTTCTTTTAACATGAGTCCTCAATATTCCCAGGTAAGAAGTTTTAGGTTGTAGTTATTATAGGACTATTTCTCTCTATACCATTTGTATTTCATATACCTTTGACTATTGGATGTTCTTATAGGCACTTTAGTATTGCCAGTGTAACAGTTAGCTTCCGTACCTCTCCTTCCTCCTACCTGGGCTCGAACCAGGAACACAACTACAACAGCCACCCTCGAAGCAGCGTTACCCATGCAGAGCAAGGGGAACAACTACTCCAAGTCTCAGAGCGTGTGACGTTTGAAACGCTATTAGCGCTTACCCCGCTAACTAGCTAGCCATTTTACATCACATTGTTACACCAGCCTAAGCTCGGGAGTTGATAGGCTTGAAGTCATAAACAGCAGAGCTGCTGGCAAAACGCACGAAAGTGCTGTTTGAATGAATGCTTACGAGCCTGCTGCTGGAGCCTGTATATGTTGGAGCAGCGACAGTCCTTTTTCACGAATGCGCACTGTATCGATTATATGCAACGCAGGACACGCTAGATAAACTAGTAATATCATCAACCATGTGTAGTTATAACTAGTGATTATGATTGATTAAGTTTAACCTCTTGGAACTCCCCATCCCGGATCCGGGATCGTGACTAAAGCCTCAGGCTCATTAGCATAACGCAACGTTAACGATTTCTGAAAATCGCAAATAAAATGAAAATAATGCGTCTGCTCTCAAGCTTAGCCTTTTCTTAACAACACTGTCATCTCAGATTTTCAAAATATGCTTTTGAACCATAGAAATTGACTAATTTGTGTAAGAGTATGCAAAGCTAGCATAGCATTTTGAGTAGCATTTAGCACGCAACATTTTCACAAAAACCAGATAACCAAATAAATAAAATCATTTACCTTTGAAGAGCTTCGGATGTTTTCAATGAGGAGACTCTCAGTTACATACCAAATGCGCAGTTTTTCCTGAAAGCGTCTGTGTGTAGGAGAAATCGTTCCGTTTTCTACATTGCGTCTGGCTACCGAAACGAACCGAAAATTCAGTCACCTACAACGTAAAACATTTTCCGAATTAACTACATAATATCGACCGAAACATGGCAAACGTTGTTTGGAATCAATCCTCAAGGTGTTTTTTCACATATCTCTTCATTGATATGCAGTTCGTGGAAGCTTGCTTTCCTCTCTGTATCCCATGGAAAAATACTGGCAGCTGACTTTTGCGCACCAATTTCGGCACAGGACACCGGGCGGACACCTGGTAAATGTGGTCTCTTATGGTCAATCTTCCAATGATCTGCCTACAAATACGTCACAATGCTGCAGACACCTTGGGGAAACGACAGAAAGGGCAGGCTCATTCCTCTCGCATTCACAGCCATATAAGGAGACAATGGAAAACAGAGCCTCAAAAATCCTGCTCATTTCCTGGATGCCGTCTCATCTTGGTTTTGCCTGAAGCTCACGTTCTAGGGCACGCACAGAAAATATCTTGGTAGTTCTGGACACGTCAGAGTGTTTTCTTTCGAAAGCTATCAATTATATGCATAGTCGAGCATCTTTTTGTGACAAAATATCTTGTTTAAAACGGGAACGTTTTTCATCCAAAAATGAAATAGCGCCCCCAGAGCATCAACAGGTTAATGCTAGCTAGCAACTTACCTTGGCTTCTTACTGCATTCGCGTAACAGGTGGGCTCCTCGTGAGGCAGGTGGTTAGAGCGTTGGACTAGTTAACCGTATGGTTGCAAGATTGAATCCCTGAGCTGAAAAGGTAAAAATCTGTAGTTCTGCCCCTGAACAAGGCAGTTAACCCACCATTCCTAGGCCGTCATTGAACATAAGAATGTGTTCTTAACTGACTTGCCTAGTTAAATAAAGATTAAATAAAGGTGTAAAAAAATAAAATAATAAAAAAATCCCAAATTACCGATTGTTATGAAAACTTGAAATCGGCCCCAATTAATCGGCCATTCCGATTAATCGGTCAACCTCTAAAAGATACCCACCCATTAAATACTGTACTTCAAAACGTATTCCTACCTAAGTAAACGTTGTAGGTGGCTGGGCCATGTTCAGTACTAGGATATGTGCAAAACATTTTTGAAACAGAGGAAAATGTAACACTTTGCCCTGGCTACGTTGTGCAATACTGACCATGGTTACTAAGTACAGTACAATAAATCCAACAGAAACAGTGGGGAAGGTGTTCAGCCAGTCTAGGGTCCTGGTCTAACTGTGGACTCACCTATGAAGAAGGTCTCGGGGGCACCCTCTTCATTCAGGAGCTGGTCTGTCTTTGGGTCAAACATCAGCCATAACCCGACTGCCAACACCAATGATCCACACAGCTGGGGAGCAGAAAAGATAAAGCATGCACATACATGAAATAAATAAATCCTCAACATTCAGGGAACATTCACTGAACAACGCAACACAGTAATCAATCAACACATCTTGCACACTATTGTTTAGTCTACACAAATGTGTATTTTGTCATCACAAACCTTGACCTTTTTTTAAAGCTTCATGTTGCATACTACAGATGTGAGATACTGTACAGACCGTCTAGTCTCTATGAACGTTGTCTAGTCTTGACCTGACCTTGAGAACAGATCAGGACACTGCACAGCATTGGTACCCATGAGAGCTTAAATAGAATAACCCATTGATTGAAACCCAGTAACACAAGGTGGTGTCACCCATGACTCCATATGACTTTGTCACATGTACCATCTGGCTTTTTGTAGAGGCCTGGGCAGATATTCTTGGGCAGATACTGTTCAGTAAAATGTTTTACTCTGAAAACCACAATGACTGTCAAAAAGGCTGTTTCAATGAACATTCAGTATCAAATTATTGACTTCACAACTAACTAGCCCTTGTGTCCGAGGTGTCGATGTTGGCGCCACTGCTGAAATCTAATTAGCATAATAAAAACATCCCCATCAAAATCTGCCAGTTTAAGCTAGAGATATATTTTTTTTTTGCATGGGCTGCGTCTCAATCCACTGCTTCCGCCAATGGCGGCCTTCCGCATCTGCAGTGGAAGGTGGCCAAGCTACAGTGGTGTTTGTCAGACCATGAGACATCCTGAAAATCTGCCTGTAGCAATCCAAAATAACTAATATGACACCTATATGAAAAGATGTGACTCTCACAACGGTGTTCTCTGTTTTGCTCTATGACCCCCACAAGCTGCACGGGACCGCCGATCTGCCAACTTCTGTCTGTAGCATCCAAACAGTTTGGGCTACACACTAATATGACCCCCTCTATGTTCTGCTCTAAGACACCCACAAGCCTCACAAGATTCGTCTGAAGATAGCTCGGTACCAGCTAAAATAATTTTTGGAAGTAACAATTATTGAAAATAGTTTAGTGCCAAAAAAAAGGAGATAAATATGTGTAAAAATGTATGGCTAATTTCATGATCTCTCAAAAATAGGACAGACACTTTAAAACAAACTTCCTTTTGATTTATTTTTGTTTTTCCATGTACAGTTGAAGTCGGAAGTTTACATACACTTAAGTTGGAGTCATTAAAACTCGTTTTTCAACCACTCAACAAATTTCTTCAGCTAGGACAGTCAGCTAGGACATCTACTTTGTGCATGACGCAAGTATTTTTTCAAAAAATTGTTTACAGACAGATTATTTATATTTATATTTATTTATATTTATACACTTATAATTCACTGTATTACAATTCCAGTGGGTCAGAAGTGTACATACACTAAGTATAATAATTTGCAAATAAAATCATTAAATATCCTACAATGTGATTTTCTGGATTATTTTTCTCATTTTGTCTGTCATAGTTGAAGTGTACCTATGATGAAAATTACAGGCCTCTCTCATCTTTTTAAGTGGGAGAACTTGCACAATTGGTGGCTGACTAAATACTTTTTGCCCCACTGTATATCCACAGTAAAACGAGTCCTATATCGACATAACCTGAAAGGCCGTTCAACAAGTAACAAGCCACTGCTCCAAAACCACGATAAAAAAAGCCAGACTACGGTTTGCAACTGCACATGGGGACAAAGATCGTACTTTTTGGAGAAATGTCCTCTGGTCTGATGAAAACAAAATAGAACTGTTTGGCCATAATGACCATCTTTATGTTTGGAGGAAAAAGGGGGATGCTTGCAAGCTAAAGAACACCATCCCAACCGTGAAGCATGGGTGTGGCAGCATCATGTTGTGGGGGTGCTTTGCTGCAGGAGGAACTGGTGCACTTCACAAAATAGATGGCATCATGAGGAAGGAAATGTACGTGGATATATTGAAGCAACATCTCAAGACTTGAGTCAGGAAGTTAAAGTTTGGTCGAAAATGGGTCTTCCAAATGGACAATGACCCCATGCATACTTCCAAAGTTGTGGCAAAATGGCTTAGGGATAACAAAGTAAAGGTATTGGAGTGGCCATCATAAAGCCCTGACCTCAATCATATAAAAAATTTATGGGCAGGACTGAAAAAGTGTGTGCGAGCAAACCTGACTCAGTTACACCAGCTGTCAGGAGGAGTGGGACAAAATTCACTTATTGTGGGAAGCTTGTGGAAGGCTACCCGAAACATTTGCCCCATGTTAAACAATTTAAAGGCAATGCTACCAAATACGAATTGAGTGTATGTAAACTTCTGACCCAAACCTCCAACTTTAACTGTATGAACCTGGTATTCAATGTGTGTTCTATGGAGTAATAGAAGTAAGGCCATATTGAATGTTCCATCAATAAAAAATGTATATACTTTTGTTATAATTAAAGGAGTCTTAAAATTCCAAATAAAATGGCTGAATGATCCTTGATGTAACGATCTTCACGCAATTCCATATGTTAGCTTATTACAACCCCCCCCCCCCCCCAACATATCTCGTCTGTCTTTAACCTCTACGGACTTTGGCCTTCAGAGTACTATGTAACAGGGCAGCCAGATTAAATACTGCCTTAAGGTCAGTGTTGCATTTGAACCCCCTAATGATAATGATCGATAAGAAACATTACTGTGCAGCCGTGTTCATTGATCTGGCCAAGGCTTACGACTCTGTCAATCACCACATCCTCATCGGCAGACTCAACAGCCTTGGTTTCTCAAATGATTGCCTCGCCTGGTTCACCAACTACTTCTCTGATAGAGTTCAGTGTGTCAAATCGGAGGGTCTGCTTTCCGGACCTCTGGCAGTCTCTGGGGGTGCCACAGGGTTCAATTCTTGGACTGACTCTCTTCTCTGTATACATCAATGAGGTCGCTCTTGCTGCTGGTGAGTCTCTGATCCACCTCTACGCAGACAACACCATTCTGTATACCTCTGGCCCTTCTTTGGACACTGTGTTAACAACCCTCCAGGCAAGCTTCAATGCCATACAACTCTCTTTCCGTGGCCTCCAATTGCTCTTAAATACAAGTAAAACTAAATGCATGCTCTTCAACCGATCGCTACCCGCACCTGCCCGCCTGTCCATCATCACTACTCTGGACGGCTCTGAACTACAAATACTTAGGTGTCTGGTTAGACTGTAAACTCGCTTTCCAGACCCATATCAAATATCTCCAATCCAAAATCAAATCTAGAATTGGCTTCTTATTTCGTAACAAAGCATCCTTCACTCATGCTGCCAAACATACCCTTGTAAAACTGACCATCCTACCAATCCTCGACTTTGGCGATGTCATTTACAAAATAGCCTCCAATACCCTACTCAACAAATTGGATGCAGTCTATCACAGTGCAATCCGTTTTGTCACCAAAGCCCCATATACTACCCACCATTGCGACCTCTACGCTCTCGTTGGCTGGCCCTCGCTTCATACTCGTCGCCAAACCCACTGGCTCCATGTCATCTACAAGTCCCTGCTATGTAAAGTCCCCCTTATCTGAGCTCGCTGGTCACCATAGCATCTCCCACCTGTAGCACACGCACACGCTCCAGCAGTTATATCTCTCTAGTCACCCCCAAAACCAATTTTCTTTGGCCGCCTCTCCTTCCAGTTCTCTGCTGCCAATGACTGGAACAAACTACAAAAAGCACTGAAACTGGAAACACGTATCTCCCTCACTAGCTTTAAGCACCAACTGTCAGAGCAGCTCACAGATTACTGCACCTGTACATAGCCCACCTATATTTTAGCCCAAACAACTACCTCTTTCCCTACTGTATTTAATTTATTTATTTATTTTGCTCCTTTGCACCCTATTATTTTTATTTCTACTTTGCACATTCTTCCCTTGCAAATCTACCATTCCAGTGTTTTACTTGCTATATTGTATTTACTTTGCCACCATGGCCTTTTTTTGCCTTTACCTCCCTTATCTCACCTCATTTGCTCACATCGTATATAGACTTGTTTATACTGTATTATTGACTGCATGTTTGTTTTACTCCATGTGTAACTCTGTGTCGTTGTATGTGTCGAACTGCTTTGCTTTATCCAGGCCAGGTCGCAATTGTAAATGAGAACTTGTTCTCAACTTGCCTACCTGGTTAAATAAAGGTGAAATAAATAAATAAATAAAAAATGGCAAGAGAGTAAGCTGATCCTAGACCTGTGCCTACAGCTAAAACTCAGAGCAGGACAGACCATAGGGTCTCAGCCACAGGCTGTGCCAGCCTCACAGGCCTGCAGCCTACAGATGGGTGATGTAACACACACACTGGCATTGGCTGCCCATTGACACTGTACCCCAAACTGACGCTGTACGCTTTCTCCTGTCCACTATGACCTACCCTCTTTGGCTCGTCTCACAACGCCACTGTTTTTTGTCTCTTAAATGGTAACAAAGGGCTGCTGTCTGACAAAGTGACATCACTGTTCCCAGCAAAAAGAAAGTCACATCACAGTGCCAACTTGTATGAGAGAGGGGGATAAGAAATTCGGTTGGCCATCATAGCTACAGTATGTTGGAAATGTACCAACAAACTGCAGTTCTGCAAGAAGTTCAGTAGGCTTATGCTATATGTACACACTGTAAAATATTACCTGTAAAATTTACAGTAACTTCCTGGCAGCGATTGGCCTAAATGTGTACTGTAATATAACTTACAGTACCAAGTCAGTTACAGTAATCTCATTTACAGTATAAATTAGAATGACAACATCTTACTGTTATTACTAAGTGACATATTACCCAGTATTATTTACAAGTTTTAATTTGTACATTTTGGTCATTTAGCGGGCGCTCTTGTCCCTTAGCAACTTGCATTTGGTGCATTCAACCAAGGTTGATAAAATATTTAAAAAACACACACATCATAGTCATAGCAAGTTAAACGTTTCTGTAACAGTTACTGAAAATGTTGCTGTAGTTGAGGATGCACTGGTCTTCAAAATAATTACAACGAGATATCTTATGATCTCTGGATAGTGCCAATACATTACTGGAGATATTGACGAGAATTTGATGCCAGCTTCCTGTAAGTTACTATAATGTCAAAGTAATGAAACATACTACAATACTGTAAAAGTGACTAATAAACTGTAAGAACGTAATTTTTTCCACAGTATTTTACAAGGGATTGGAGCAAGCAGTTTGGCTGCTAGGCATTTGTAAAGTTCAGCACATTAACGAATGCTATGTGTTTCAAATCACTTACCATTTTAGAGGCCTAAACAAAGGCTTCCAAACTGGCTGTGATTACATGGCAAAACAGATCAAATGAACGTGGTTAAATATTCAACCATTAAAAGTTTAAGACCTGCTGCTACTCTGATCTCGCCCCTATATACATACATACATGTAACTGTTAGGGAACCACTACATATATAGCCTCTTACAAGACACACCTCAAAATATGTTAACGAGTCAGAAACATCAATACCATGCACTCACTATTAGTGAGTGACGTTACGTGTAATACTGGAGCTCTGAAATATGCGTCGAAATAGCTAACGCCTCAAACACACCTACAGTGTTTTTTTTTGTGTTAAATGGTACACAGCATCATCTTGATATGTGTGCAACAAAAGTTCAATATTCACCTTCTGCATCCATTTCTGTCAAGCTGTCTACACATATCATTTGATGCATGTTCGATAAACCCAACGTGTACACCACACAGAACGCACTGCAACTGCCTATGCAACACAATGCTGCAAGGCACACAAAGCATTGAATTGTAAAATAATGTACTTCCGGTGTACCAAAACGCAAAGGACACTGTTGGTGTGATCGAGGCATAACTTCAAAGCAGTGTGCGGATGTGTGTATCACTTTGTCAGAGGTACATCATCAGCTTCGTTTGATCACGTGCATTTTCAAACCCTGTGTTGCAAAAACGCAAGATCCCACTGATTTTACTGTGGTTCCAGTGCTTTCTTCGATTAAGCGGCTTTCAAACACCAACCTTTACTGGATAACATACTTAAAAATATATAGTTAGGATTTTGTACATGTCATTTTACCTGAATGGTAGATTAGAATGTTGAGTAGGGAACATTCAGGGACATCAGGGTATGAGGTTGAATCCTGTTTAAAGTGCATTAGTTTGAAAATAATTTTATGTGAAACCAAACATTCTGCCCTGTTGTTCAAATAATTCATTTTATTTAGTATAGTATAAGCTTCTGTGTTAAGCATCCTAAATAATGCCATATATTCCATTTTTGAAAAATAGTCAACTTGAAGGCAAAAAAAGGAAAGTATGACGTAAGATACAATACAATTGATTGTAGGATATTAAAGCTAACAACTTACCGCTGTGCCACAGAGTTTAGACAATTTCAACAGTAAAATGTTTTGTAAAATGTGCATTCTACAGTGTCTTAGTGTTGAAATTACAGAAAAGTATTACAGTGTGCTGTAAAACACATTTGCAGTATTTTGCTGTGAATTCTACAGTGTTTACTGTTGAAATTAGAGAAATGTCTTACAGTGTAAATTACAACAGTCTAGAGCAAACTATGCATACTGCTGTAATAGATGTCGTAATAGTGCAATTACATAAACCATTTCATTCATATTTAAATAACATTTTAGGTGGAGGTTCATTCACACTTTGAATTGACACTAAACATGAAGTTCAGTCAGTCCTGTAGAACTGTGACCTCAGAATCTCAGGTACGGATGTAATAATCAAATCCAAATGTATTAGTTACATGCCCCGAATACAACAAGTGACATTTTTTATTTTTTATTTCACCTTTATTTAACGAGGTAAGCTAGTTGAGAACAAGTCCCCATTTACAACTGCGACCTGGCCAAGATAAAGCAAAGCAGAGCGACAGAAACAACACAGAGTTACACATGGAATAAACAACCGTACAGTCAATAACACAATAGGAAAAAAAGAAAGTCTATATACAGTGTGTGCAAATGGCACGAGGAGGTAAGGCAATAAATAGGCCATAGTAGCAAAGTAATAACAATTTAGCAGATTAACACTGGAGGGATAGATGAGCAGATTATGATGAGCAGATGATGGTGTGTAAGTAGTGATACTGGTGTGCAAAAGAGCAGCAAAGTAAAAACAATATGAGGATGAGGTAGGTAGATTGGGTGAGCTATTTACAGATGGACTATGTACAGCTGCAGCGATCAGTTAGCTGCTCAGATAGCTGATGTTTAACGTTAGTGAGGGAAATGTAAGTCTCCAGCTTCAGCAATTTTTGCAATTCGTTCCAGTCGCTGGCAGCAGAGAACTGGAAGGAAAGGCGGCCAAAGGAGGCGTTGGCTTTGGGGATGACCAGTGAGATATACCTGCTGGAGCGTGTGCTACGGGTTTGTGTTGTTATCGTGACCAGTGAGCTGAGAAAAGGTGGAGCTTAACCTAGCATAGACTTATAGATGACCTGGAGCCAGTGGGTCTGGCGACGAATATCTAGCGAGGGCCAGCCGACTAGAGCATACAGGTCGCAGTGGTGGGTGGTATAAGGCGCTTTGGTATCAAAACGGATGGCACTGTGATAGACTTCATCCAATTTTCTGAGTAGAGTATTGGAAGCTATTTTGTAGATGACATCGCCCAAGTAGAGGATTGGTAGGATGGTCAGTTTTACTAGGGTAAGTTTGGCGGTGTGAGTGAAGGAGGCTTTGTTGCGAAATAGAAAGCCGATTCTAGATTTGATTTTGGATTGGAGATGCTTAATGTGAGTCTGGAAGGATAGTCTACAGTCTAGCCAGACACCTAGGTATTTGTAGTGGTCTACGTATTCTAGGTCAAAACCGTCCAGAGTAGTGATGCTAGTCGGGCGGGCGGGTGAGGGCAGCGAACGGTTGAAAAGCATGCATTTAGTTTTACTAGCGTTTAAGAGCAGTTGGAGGCCACGGAAGGAGTGTTGTATGGCATTGAAGCTGGTCTGGAGGTTAGTTAATTAACACAGTGTGCAAAGAAGGGCCAGATTGTATACAGAATGGTGCCGTCTGCATAGAGGTGGATCAGGGAATCACCTGCAGCAAGAGTGACATCGTTGATATATACAGAGAAAAGAGTCGACCCGAGAAGTAAACCCTGTGGTACCCCCATAGAGACAGCCAGAGGTCCGGACAACAGGCCCTCCGATTTGACACACTGAACTCTGTCTGAGAAGTAGTTGGTGAACCAGGCGATGCAGTCATTTGAGAAACCAAGCCGATAAGAATACGGTGATTGACAGAGTCGAAAACTTTTTGGCCAGGTCGATGAAGACGGCTGCACAGTACTGTCTTTTATCGATGGCGGTTATGATATCCTTTAGAACCTTGAGCATGGCTGAGGTGCACCCATGACCAGCTCGGAAACCGAATTGCACAGCGTAGAAGGTACGGTGGGATTCGAAATGGTCAGTCATCTGTTAATTAACTTGGCTTTCAAAGACTTTAGAAAGGCAGGGTAGGATGGATATAGGTCTAAAACAGTTCGGGTCTAGAGTGTCACCCCCTTTGAAGAGGGGTATGACCGCGGCAGCTTTCCAATCTTTGGGATCTCGGATGGTACAAAAGAGAGGTTGAACAGGCTGGTAATAGGGGTTGCAACAATGTCGGTGGATAATTTTAGAAAGAGAGGGTCCAGATTGTCTTGCCCAGCTGATTTGTACAGGTCCAGGTTGTGCAGCTCTTTCATGACATCTGCGATCTGGATTTGGGTGAAGGAGAAGCTGGGGAGGCTCGGGCAAGTAGCTGAGGGGTGTGCGGAGCTGTTGGCCGGGGTTGGGGTAGCCAGGAGGAAAGCATGGCCAGCTGTAGAGTAATGCTTATTGAAATGCTTGATTATCATGGATTTATCGGTGGTGACCGTGTTACCTAGCCTCAGTGCAGTGGGCAGCTGGGAGGAGGTGCTCTTGTTCTCCATGGACTTTACAGTGTCACAAAACTTTTTGGAGTTAGAGCTACAGGATGCTAATTTCTGTTTGAAAATGCCAGTCTTTGCTTTCCTGACTGACTGTGTGTATTGGTTCCTGACTTCCCTGAACAATTGCATATCGCAGGGACTATTCGATGCTATTGCTGTCCGCCACAGGATGCTTACTTACAAGCCCATAACCATCAATGCAGTTCAAGAAATTGTATTTAGTTTATTTGGTAAATATATACTTAAACAAATACTTTTTATTGTAACACAATGAAATAACAATAACACTATATAAAGAGGGCAGAGGTTAGTCGATGTGTGGCACCACCTAGTATATCGGTCCTGGATGGCAGGAAACTTGGCTCCATTGATGTACTGGGACGTACGCACTACCTACTGTCTGTAGCGCATTACAGTCGGATGCTGAGCAGTTGCAACAGGATTTGAACATTTAGTCCATTAGTGCAGTTGCTTGGTCAATAAAATGGACAAAAGAAGTGCAATACTGTTAATATAACCAAGTGTTAGTGCGTGTTTTCAGTAAATGTAAATGTATCATGCTCATGCGCAAATTCTCAACAACAAAAGAGTGATCAAACTAAGATCCTTCAACTATATCTGGAGGGAGGTGAGTCGTGGTTAAAGGAGTTACCATGAGAACATGTCTTTGAAGAAATACTGCTGTAAACATTTAATAACGTGTGAGAGAGCGCGCACACTCGCGCTTTCTATCTCAACCATCAAATAAGATAATATGATTATATTTGGTAGCAGCATGCGTCCATGAAAATGAGTTACGTTGATAAAAATCCAACAGAGGAAATGTACTTTCCCTCCAGACCGGCAGAAGAATATAAATTAATCAGCTACAGCAGCGTGAGAGATGGATTTGCTGCAAAAAGCATCTGCAATTTAGGAGGAATCACTATAAATCACAATAAATTCTGCACACATGCAACCATGTTTATGATCGAATAAATGTATCGGCGGTAGGATCAACACTTACCCAGAATATGAAGTTGAAAACAAAAAGAAGATATTTCACGCATTTCATCCCACCTTGCACTTTACTCATGATTCCAGAGATTCTGTAAATCCGTCTCTAATACGACCAATAAAATAATGAAAAGACAGCGATATTTTATTCTACATGCGTCTTTGACATCAACAGTAGTCTACAACCGCGCTGCAATCTCAAAATGACAACATTGGAGAAGCTTTACGCGTGTTGTTGGACCGCCCATTTCAGTCATTGGTTTATGAGTGGTACAAATTAATCCGATGGCAAAACTACTGTGCCCTCATTAAATAAACCAGTATCAATATTTGGGGATTTTAAACGTCCACTTAATTTGAATGTATTTGTTTCTTGTAACACGCCTATTTTATCCTAGGCTGAAACACTTTATCGAAGGACTGCATTTATAAGTGTATGTTTTAAACTCGTGCAATTTGAACTATTAACGGTTTATTATAAATCTATATTAATTTAAATACAGTAATGTTTCACTAAAGACATTATTGCATGTAGAAAAACATGTCTACACTAAATAGAAATGTGTGGGTTGATTTCATGCTCAATCAGATGGCATTCTGTCTACAGATTATAGTTTAAGATCTTATTTCCAAAAACTGAAACTTGTTTGGGTGCAAATGTTTACATTCAATAACTTTCTACCCAACCCGTTGAAGTGCATTATGCCAAAAGAAAGACTAGGACATTTACACCAATAAGATAAATTGCCATGGCTGTAATGATACACTCTTAGAAAAGGGTTCCAAAAGGGTTCTTTATGGGGGGGGATAGGGTTATACCAAGAGCCGTTTTGATCTGAAGAACCCTTTTTTGGAAGACATGGATTCTGTATCTCAACTCAGGATATGAACCAGATGCAGATACAGGAGAAATGTGCTTTGGTTCTCAGAATATTTGTTTTCACACAGGGTCAGGCAAAAGGGCAGGTCGAGGGCAAGCAGAGGTTCGTAATCCACGGCAGAGTCAACAAGGGGCAGAACGGCAGGCAGATAACGTAGGTATAAATACACAGGGGATAATGTAGAAAAATAGGAGACACCTGGTGGGGGGTTGAAACAAGCACAAGACAGGTGAAACAGACCAGGGAGTGACATTATGTGTAAGGCAAAAGGTTCTAGAAAGTTTTTTTTTATGATTCTTTGAAAGGCAAGAAGGGTTCTACATTGAACATTATCATATTTCCCAGCATGCGCTATGGCAGGGTGATTTTCAGAATTATTTGTTTTTATATGTGTTTTTTGCATGTATATTGATTGGTTGATTCATGTTATGCTAGACAAAGATACATAGCATAAATGTTTCTAAACTAATCCAATCTGCTAGTAGGTGGATTTATTGCACCCCTTACTGAGATGGTTGTTCCAGTTTATATGATTGAGGCAGTCTCAAATAGGTTTTTTAATCCTGGCAGTCATTCGGAATTCAGGTTGTGAGTAATAAAAAAATCATGCTTGTTTGGACATCCTAACTCTATTGATGGGAAACTACATTTCCTGTAGCATTGAAACTTTCCAGTCATTTGTGTAGAAAAGAGGTTCATTACTCAGAGCTTCAATATCAGTTCACAATGCACATTAATGACGTCTACTGATCAGCAATTAAAAACAAAGTGTGAGTATCAGTTTATTTTTTTCTCCACTGATTTATCAAAACTTCATGGCGCGGCTGTAAAGTTGTTTGCTTTAATAGCCTGCAATCAGTTGGATTCCATCTTACATCATGCTTCCCTGTTTTGCCTTCACATGGACTATTTTTCACAATGGAATCTATAGCAGTGCAGAAAGTGTGGTTCCACATAACTATTTTCAAAATAGTGTACCTTCAAAATGATTCGACTTAATACCCTCACATCCCTGAATTGTCCAAAGTTCCCTACTCTACCTGCTAAGCTACCAGTCAGGTGAAATGACATGTACAAAATCCTAACTATTTATAGGTACGATATCCAGTAGAGGTTGGTGTTTGAAAGCAGCTTAATTGAAGAAAGCACCGGAACCACGGCGAGATCAGTGGGATCTCGCATTTTGCAACACACGGTTTCAAAAAGCATGTGATCAAACTAACCTTCCGACGTCATTGATGACGGACTTCTGATAAATTGATACACTCATTGGCACACTGTTTCGAAGTTAGCTGCTTAGCAATTTCGATGCATGCCTTGGTGCTCCAGTATCAAATGTAACCTCACTACCTAACACAGGCCTGATGTGGAGTTTCCCATCACCACTGAGTTAGGGTATAACTCGGCCTTCAAAGAAAGGCCTTATGACATATGTAATGTTTTGTCATAAATAATTGAATTTTAAAGGATAATAAGGCTGGTGGAACCTTGAGGGTTCTAGGAAGAACCCGTCAAAGATAAAAGGGTTCTCGGTATATCCCTTCATAGAGGGTTCTAGGAAGAACCTTCAGATAAGTGGTTCTCTGTAGAACCATGTAGATGTCCTGGAACCATTTACAGTGGGTTCTATGAAGAACACTACATAGACGGTTCTCGGTAGAACTCTGCAAAGGTTTCAACCTAGCACCAAAAAGGGATCTCATATGAGCACAAACCTAAGAACCCTACATGGTTCTACTTAGCAACTTTTTTTCTAAGAGTGTAAGTAGGCCTTTATATTCGTTCCTAAATTAGAAATAAATAGCAGTGTCCAATGGTCTTTAATCTAGAATCAATATGTTTATTATGGAAATAGTCCTGTGGAATTTTCGTTATACCCAAAACACAATCATGACTTTTGTAGGTCCTATTGCCTCTGATCTGGTGGATTCACTAAACACATGCTTCATTTGTAAATGATGTCTGAGTGTTGGAGTGCCAATGGCTATCCATAAATGTAAAAAACTAGCAATGTAAGGAATTTGAAATTATTAACATTTTTACTTTTGATACGTAAGCATATTTGAGCAATTATGTTTACTTTCAATACTTAAGAATATTTCAAATGAAATACATTTAGACTTTTACTCAAGTAGTATTTTACTGGGTGACCTTCAAATTGACTAGTGTCTTTTTCCATTAAGCTACAGTGAGGGAAAAAGTATTTGATCCCCTGCTGATTTTGTACGTTTGCCCACTGACAAAGAAATGATCCGTCTATAATTTTAAAATGGTAGGTTTATTTGAACAGCGAGAGACAGAACAAAATCTCCAGAAAAACACATGTCAAAAATGTTGTAAATTGATTTGCATTTTAATGAGGGAAATAAGTATTTGACCCCCTCTCAATCAGAAAGATTTCTGGCTCCCAGGTGTCTTTTATACAGGTAACGAGCTGAGATTAGGAGCACACTCTTAAATGGAGTGCTCCAAATCTCAGCTGTATAAAAGACACCTGTCCAATCAATCAGATTCCAAACTCTCCACCATGGCCAAGACCAAAGAGCTCTCCAAGGATGTCAGGGGCAAGATTGTAGACCTACACAAGTCTGGAATGGGCTACAAGACCATCGCCAAGCAGCTTGGTGAGAAGGTGAAAACAGTTGGTGCGATTATTCGCAAATGAAAGAAACACAAAAGAACTGTCAATCTCCCTCTGCCTAGAGCTCCATGCAAGAACTCACCTCGTGGAGTTGCAAAGATGAGAACGGTGAGGAATCAACCCAGAACTACACGGAAGGATATTGTCAATGATCTCAAGGCAGCTGGGACCATAGTCACCAAGAAAGCAATTAGGTGACACACTAAGCCATGAAGGACTGAAATCCTGCAGCGCCCGCAAGGTCCCCCTGCTCAAGAAAGCACATATACATGCCCATCTGAAGTTTGCCAATGAACATCTGAATGATTCAGAGGACAACTGGGTGAAAGTGTTGTGGTCAGATGAGACCAAAATGGAGCTCTTTGGGATCAACTCAACTCGCCGTGTTTGGAGGAGGAGGAATGCTGCCTATGACCAAGAACACCATCCCCACCGTCAACCATGGAGGTGGAAACATTATGCTTTGGAGGTGTTTTTCTGCTAAGTGGACAGGACAACTTCACCGCATCAAAGGGACGATGGAAAGACCATGTACCATCAAATCTTGGGTGAGAACCTCTTTCCCTCAGCCAGGGCATTGAAAATGTGTCATGGATGGGTATTCCAGCATGACAATGACCCACAACACACGGCCAAGTCAACAAAGGAGTGGCTCAAGAAGAAGCACATTAAGGTCCTGGAGTGGCCGAGCCAGTCTCCAGACCTTAATCCCATAGAAAATCCATGGAGGGAGCTGAAGGTTTGAGTTGTCAAACGTCAGCCTCAAAACCTTAACGACTTGGAGAAGATCTGCAAAGAGGAGTGGAACAAAATCCCTCCTGAGATGTGTGCAAAGCTGGTGGCCAACTACAAGAAACGTCTGACCTCTGATTGCCAACAAGGGTTTTGCCACCAAGTACTAAGTCATGTTTTGCAGTGGGGTCAAATACTTTTCCCTTATTAAAATGTAAATCAATTTATAAGATTTGACATGCGTTTTTCTGGATTTTGTTGTTATTCTGTCTCACTGTTCAAATAAACCTACCATTAAAATTATAGATAATTTCTTTGGGCAAACGTACAGAATCAGCAGGGGATCAAATACTTTTTTTCAACCATCACTACATTTTACCTTAACTCAAGTATGACAATGGGAGACTCCCCCCCCCCCCAACTGTTTTTACCTTCTCCACTGAGGCTTCGTCGATGTGGACGTGCTCCCTCTGTCTCCTGAAGTCCATGATCAGCTCCATTGTTTTGTTGACGTTCAGGGAGAGGTTATTTACCTGGCACCACTACTCCAGGGCTCTCACCTCCTCCCTGTACGCTGTCTAGTCGTTGTTGGTAATCAGGCCTACCACTGTCGTGTCTTCTGAAAACTTGATGATTGAGTTGGAGATGTGCATGGCCATGCAGACCTTGTTGAACAGGAAGGGGCTGAGCACACACCCTTGTGGGACCTCTGTTGAGGGTCAGCGTAACAGGTGTTGTTGCCTACCTTCACATGGGGGCGTTCCGTCAGGAAGTCCACGACCCTGTTGCTCAGGGCGGTGTTCAGACCCAGGGCCATGAGCTTGTTAATGAGTTGAGGGTACTATGATGTTGAAGGCTGAGTTGTAGTCAATGAACAGCATTCTTACATAAGTATTCCTGATGTCCAGATGGGATAGCGTCATCGTGGATCTATTGGGGAGGTATGCAAATTGCAGTTGGTCTTGGGTGTCGGGTAAGGTGGAGGTGATATGATCCTTAACTAGCCTCTCAAAGCCCTTCATGATGACAGAAGTGAGTGCTATGGGGTGATAGTAATTTAGTTCAGTTACCGTCCTCATGAGCAGTGGTGGCCTGCGTCGGCAACACTGTGTTTTCCTCTAAGCAGACAAAGAGAGTGGTTTTCCCTTTATAACTGTTACAAATCCCTTTGGCCCGGCAGTCTAGGGGGGGGATGGTATCGAGACCTGTAACATACATCATGCAAAGTGTAATAGTGACAAACGGTGAGAACGAAATAACCACAGACAACTAATGTCTACCGTCAAACACTCAGGGTTTATTTGCAAACACACGGTAAAGGGGAGGCAGGAAAAAGAGGCTGAGCTGGACCCAAGGAAAGAAACAAATATCCAAAAATACCCCTAAGCTAGACACTAGCCTACTTCCATACAGCTAACTAACTAACCAAAAATACAGTGGGTGGTCCGCCCAGTTCTAACTAGTGTTCTTAGACAAAGTAGTCCTACAGGTAGTGTATGCCCATGGGCAACCTGTCTTGGTTTCCCCTTTTCGCACCATCAAAGACCATAACAAAAACAATACTCACAGGTGGGGACAAAGTGACATGTATTTGCGAAAAACAAACAAACAGAGAACTACCGAGAAATTGACAGAGAGATGGAACTACAAAGAGATCAAGCTTCTGAGAAAACAACTGATTGGGTTTTTAAACCAAGGGAAAGGAAATGTGATAGGGTAAGGGAAAATTAGGAGGTGTGTCTTTTGATTGATGACTCTATGTTGACTGATTGGGGAATGATTATTGCCACCTGTGAGGGGAGAAGGAGAGAAAAGAAATACACACACACACACACACACACACACACACAGGATACACACACAGAATATCTGTATCTGTAACAATTTGTTTATTTTTACTATTTTCTACATTGTAGAATAGTAGTGAAGACATCAACACTATGAAATAACACATGGAATTATCTATAAACCAAAGAAAGTGTTAAAAAATCTAAATATATTTAACATTTTAGATACTTCGAAGTAGCCACTCTTTGCCTTGATGAAAGTTTTGCACATTCTTGGCATTCTCTCAACCAGCTTCGCCTGTAATGCTTTTCCAACAGTCTTGAAGGAGTTCCCACATATACTGAGCACTTGTTGGCTGCTTTTTCTTCACTCTGCGGTCCAACTCATCCCAAACCATCTCAATTGGGTTGAGGTCGTGTGATTGTGGAGACCACATCATCTGATGCAGCACTCCATCACTCTCCTTCTTTGGTCAAATAGCACTTACACATCCTGGAAGCGTGTTTTGTTATGTTGAAAAATAAATGATAGTCCCACTAAGCGCGAACAAGATGGGATGGCGTATCGCTGCAGAATGCTGTTGTAGCCATGCTGGTTACGTGTGCCAAGCATTCCAAATAAATACTGACAGTGTCACCAGCAAAGCACCCCCACACATCACACCTCCTCCTCCATGCATCACGGTGGGAACCACACATGCGGAGATCATCCGTTCACCTACTCTGCATCTCACAAAGACACAGCGGTTGGAACCAAAAATCTCTAATTTGGACTCATCAGACTAAAGGACATATTTCCACTGGTCTAATGTCCATTGCTCATGTTTCTTGGCCTAATCAAGTCTCTTCTTGATATTGGCGTCCTTTAGTAGTGGTTTCTTTGCAGCAATTCGACCATGAAGGCCTGATTCACTCAGTCTCCTCTGAACAGTTGATGTTGAGATGTGTCTGCTACTTGAACTCTGTGAAGCATTTATTTGGGCTGCAATTTCTGAGGCTGGTAAATCTAATGAACTTATCCTCTGCAGGAGAGGTAACTCTGGGGTCTTCCTTTCTGTGGCGGTCCTCGTGAGAGCCAGTTTCATCATAGAGCTTAATGGTTTTTGTGACTGCACTTGAAGAAACTTTCAAAGTTCTTGACATTTTCTGTATTGACTGACCTTCATGTCATTTCTCTTTGCTTATTTGAGTTGTTCTTGCCATAATATGGACTTGGTCCTTTACCAAATAGGGCTATCTTATGTTTACCACCCCTACCTTGTCACAACACAAATTATTGACTCAAACGCATTAAGAAGGAAATAAATTCCACAAATTAACTTGTAACAAGGCACACCTGCTAATTGAAATGCCTTCCAGGTGACTACCTCATGAAGCTGGTTGAGAGAATGCCAAGAGTGTGCAAAGCTTTCATCAAGGTAAATGGTGGCTACTTTGAAGAATCTCAAATGTAATATATATTTTTATTTGTTTAACACTTTTTTACATACTACATATGTGTTATTTCATAGTTTTGACGTCTTCACTATTATTCTACAATGTATAAAATATTAGAAATAAAGAAAAACCCTTGCATGAGTAGGACAGTCCAAACCTTTGACTGGTACTGTATGTCTCATGTCTGAGCCATTGAATTGCGATTCCACTTTGTGTCTGTACTGATATTTTGCCTGCTTGATTGCCTTTCAGAGGGCATAACTGGGCTGTTTGTGCACGTCCATGTTCACAGTCACCTTGCCGTGTTTAAATGGGGTGGTTTGTGCTTTTAGTTTTGTGCTAATGCTGCCAACTTTCCAGTGGCGACTCGTCATTCAGAGCCCCACCTGTTCATTTATGTCAAATTACTTTATAACTACCGTAGCTTGGATTGGACTGATCATGTCAACGTCATACTTTCAAAATCTTAGCTAGCAAGCTAGACAAGGAGTTATCATTAAAAAAAGGTATCCCGAGTGGCGTAGCAGTCTAAGGTACTGCATCTCAGTGCAAGAGGCGTCACTACAGTCGCTGGTTTGATTCCAGCCTGTATCACATCCGGTCGTGATTGTGAGTCCCATAGGGCGGTACACAATTGGCCCAGTGTTGTCTGGGTTTCGATGGGGTAGGCCATCATTGTAAATAAGAATTTTTTCTTACCTAACTTGCCTAATTACATAAAGGTTTAATGTAAAAATGTAATAAATCATCATGAATCAAGTTGGCAATCTAAAAAAGAATTGGGGGAGTTTGCCCCACCAAGGTTTACATGCACCAAGATTCCACAGTAGGAACAACATCCTCTATGCATGTCCTGATGAACTCAGTCAATGTTATTCTCAGAGGCAACCTGGAGCATATCTTAGTCTGTGTGATCCTAACTGCCATATCATTGTTCCATTCAACCAAATTAAAGGATGTTTTATTAGATTTTTTTTACAGTTAAGTTATCTTTTGTTTTCTTTTCATTGTAAGATGAGCAGAGGACCTCTAAGCGTGTATTCTTTGGGCCTCTTGTCCATGGGCAGGAAGGAGGTCAAGCAATTTTTGCAGTGATGGTCAAAGCTCCCGTATCTCTGCTCACTTTGTTTTGACTCTGTATTGGCTGAAGGGATGTAAACAGTGACCCCTTCTGGATCTGTGTCAGAATGGCTGCTTTCTCCAACTAGCCTGTGAAAATCCCTGTTTGACAAATGTTTTTGAAGCAAAATGTTTGTTTTCAACTAGGAATAGTTCATGGTTATTAAATCTTACTAGTTGGTAAAGAAATCACGCATAGAGATTGTTGGTTTAACATTACTCTCACAGAGGAGTTTGTAGTTGTCTTTACCTGTCCTTTTTCCATGACCAGAATTGTACCAGCTGTCTATGACAGTATGAATGGGATGGGCGATGGTCAGTGTTGTGCAGTCTTTGAACTGTAGTGAGGTTGTAGATCATCTAAAAGAACACCAGAGGGGAGTGTGGACACTATTCAATGTTGGCAAAAGTTCAGTGTTTGGCTCTTCTTCAGCTTTAAAACATCCCTTAAAAGGTCCGCCTTTCAAATATCACAGTGGAATAAAAATGCATTTTAGTGAAGCACTGTAGGCCTACTATTCATCCAAATACAGTTTTAATAGTAGATGAGGGAGACTGGGAGTTGCAATCGAGACAGCATTGGTTATAGAACCATGGGTCCAAAATAGTAGTTTCAGATACATATTACTAGCCAATACGTCCTTGGTCGATAGTTTGTCTGCATTCTTCACCGCAATGTCACTTAGGTTATGTAAACAAAAACATCACCTCTACTTCCTCTGGATTTAACAAAGCAAGGGCTCTGAAAACGACTAATGCTGGTCTGCTCTTATATTTCTGGCTTTGGGATCAAAGTATACTGTCTAACTTTGACTTCTGTAAACTCTCAGACTGTAGATCCGTGTTCTTCAGTCCTAGTCCCAGGAAACCCACAGGTATGCATGTGTTTGATCCAGCCAATGAGTACACTTGATTCCACTACACTGTTAGAAAAAAGGGTTTCAAAATAACCATTGTTTTTGTTTCAATGTAGAACCATTTTGGGATCCATGTAGAACCTTCTGTGGGAAGAGTTCTATGTGGAACCATAACAGTTCTACTTGGAACCAAAAGTGTTCTACCTTGAACCAACAAGGGTTCTTCAATGGGTTATTTTATGGGGACAACTGAAGAACCCTTTTAGGTTCTAGATAGCACCTTTTCTAAGAGTGTAATCATGGGCTTCCTGATTAGTTGAATACATTGAACCAGCTGTGTTAGCGCTGGGCTGATTTTTTTTCCATGAGTAAGTTCTGAATAAATGCATATGCCACACATAATAAATGATAAATGAAATACATATGCAACATACATTAAATACATCATTATCTGTGCAAACTTTCATAATATACAATGCATACATTACAACAAGTCAGACCATGTGGGTCTTTTCAGGCTTGGGGTTGAAGACCAGTGCCGTAGCTCGCTTCACAGATGTGACCTAATTGCCCTGTGGTTAACCTGACCTTTATTAGTGTTTACACCCGACCTGCCCAGGTCCTGGGGTCACAGCCAGGAGGTGGATGGATGGCTATCCAGCTGAGTGTTTGGGCTATGGAAATGCTCTACGCAGCCAGGAGAAGATTCCAATCCCTTGATTTCGACCACCTAGCTAGGACTGCTGGACCACATTAAAAGTGTGTGAGGGACGCTGTGTGCGGGGAGTTTCCCGAAAGCAGTGGTCTGTGTCAGTATTGTATTTGCGTTTAGTCATGGGTGAAAAAGCTAAATATGGGAGAAATTAAAGTGCTACTTCAGCTACGGAGCTAACGCGAAACCTTTCAAGGGTGATGAACATGACACACACCTTCTAAAAAATAAAAAGTCAAATAAAAAGTGGCAAAAATATGTTTCCTGGGGTGAGTTTCCAAAAGGCTTCGTAGCTAACAAGGACCTTATCTATTTTCTACATGTTATTTCTTTCCATGATGCAAACGGATTGAGGCATTTAGGAAAGTCAGCCCGTGGAGAGAAATGTTATCCACGGGGACTTTTTATTTTAGGTATGGCTTGTTCATCCGCCTTGAAATTGCTCAATTGGAAAAAACAGAACTGAATTTGTTCTGGAGTAAAAGAGATACATCTCAGAGAAGCTATGAGCCAAATGCTGACCAAAGGACCTCAAAGTGAGGCTGTATGTTTCTATTCAACCACTTTCTCATGGAGCAGACATTTCTACAGTTTAAAAAAAGTGTAGCCACTTCTTTTGACATTGGTCCCTGTGACAGCCACCACCCAGACAATAACGCCAAACAACATGCAGTGCATGTACTGAGGTGTTTAATAAATAACAATATCAACAACAAAACAACAACAACAACAACAACAAGTGATAAAGAAATGGTTGGTTTATATACTTGCAGTCCTCATAATCAATAATTTACTTTGTGCAGACGGCTAGGTGAGGGCTGTAGTGGGGCAGAGTCTCAGAGCACTCAAGTGGGTAGGTGGTGGGGGGTTGGGACTGCAGTACTGCAGTGACCACATGATAGTACCAAGTGGTCCTGTCGTCAGTACTGAAGTGACCACATGACCCGTGAGAGTATGGTCACTGTCGCCAGGACTTTCGGCTGAGCACACAGACACAGGCCACGTTGATGCGGATCAGTCTCCAGGCCACCAGGTTTTTGAAGGAAGTCAGCGCCCGCACAAAAGTGTGCGAGTTGGTGCAGTAGGAGTTCCAGTGTCGCCCATCGATGCCCAAGCAGCCAGTACTGCCTCCCCGTGCGCCACGGCACGTGGTCTCAAAAAAGTACTGCTTCTTCTTCACGTTGTTAATGTTCACGTCCGGGAGCACCTCCACCTCGTTGCCAGATATATCCGTGGCCTTGGTCTTGTTGCCTACCCAGACGCTGATGCTCTCACACACAGAGTACACCCCCCGGTGCTTCGGCTGACCAACCCTGCGCCTTGCCCTGCTGGCCCCGGACCCCTGGCGTCCCATGGGCTCAGTGTCGGGCGGCTGGGCACTGAAGAGAACGCGGGGCGAGCGGTAGCGTCGCTTGGTGAACAGTTTGGGATCCACGGTGGGGGCAGAGTTAGGGGTCCTTTTGGGGGCAGGGCCTTGCTGCTGAGCGGAGACCGGGGGGCAGAAGTCCCCTCCCATGGTGGCCACTGCCTGGGCACTGACCATGAGGAGCAGGACCAGCATGGACGACCTCATGGACTCACACACCTGGCGGGATCAAACACACACACACAGACATCAACATCAGGGATCAAATACACACACAGACATCAACATTAGGGATCAAATCCTGTTCAAGAATTGTAGAAACTGACTTTGGTTTTCCGCTTCATCCATCATAGAGCATACAGACAGGTGGTTTCGAAATAGGTGAGGGACTTTGTCCTATTCATCCATAGAGAAAGGTAGTTTGAGGATTATAATGTGTGACAATTGTTAGAGTGTGGGCTCAGTGTGATGGCAGTACTGTGCAGGGATGTAGAGATACAACAACAGCTGTGTCGTTGTCAGGTTACTGTTAATGGCAGCACGCACAATATGCTTTACACAATACATACTGTGCAGCAAGAAAAACATGTTTACTCTTGTGGTGGGTGTGGAAAAAAATAGAATCACCTTTTATTTGTCCCATGCGCCGAATACAATACAACATTTCACCTTACAGTGAAATGCTTACGTATGAGCCCCAAAGCAACAATGCAGTTTAAAAAAATATGGATAAGAATAAGAAATAAAAGTATAAAGTAATTAAAGAGCAGCAGTAAAATAACAATAGTGAGAATATATACAGGGGTATAGCAGTACAGATTATAACCAGTGCAGGGGCACTGGTTAGTTAATTATGTACATATAGGTAGAGTTATTAAAGTGACTATGCGTAGATGATAACAACAGAGAGAAGCAGCAGTGTAAAAAAGGGATGGGCAAAGCAAATAGTCAGGGTAGCCATTTGATTAGATGTTCAGGAGTCTTATGGATTGGGGGTAGAAGCTGTTTATAGAAGCCTCTTGGACTTCGACTTGGCACTCCGGTACCGCTTGTCGTGCGGGAGCAGAGAGAACAGTCTATGACTAGGGTGGCTGGAGTCTTTGACAATATTTAGGTCCTTCCTCTGACGCTGCCTTGTATAGAGGTCCCGGATGGCAAGAAGCTTGGCCCCAGTGATGTACTGGGCTGTTCACACTGCCCTCTGTAGTACCTTGTTGTCGGAGGCCGATTAGTTGCCATACGAGACAGTGATGCAATCAGTCAGGATGCTCTCGATGGTGCAGCTGTAGAACCTTTTGAGGATCCGAGGACCCATGCCAAATCTTTTCAGTCTACTGAGGGGAATAGGTTTTGTTGTGCCCTCTTGGTGTGCTTGGACCATGTTAGTTTGTTGGTGATGTGGACACCAAGGAACTTGAAGCTCTGAACCTGCTCCACTGCAGCCCCGTTGATGAGAATGGGGGTGTGCTCAGTCCCTTTTTCCCTGTAGTCCACAATCATCTCCTTTGTTTTGATCACGTTGAGGGAGAGGTTGTTGTCCTGGCACCACATGGCCAGGTCTCTGACCTCCTCCCTATAGGCTGTCTCAGTGCTGTCGGTGATCAGGCCTCCCACTGTTTTGTCATCTGCAAACTTAATGATGTGTTGGAGTCATGCCTGGCCGTGTAGTCATGAATGAACAGGGAGTACAGGAGGGGATTGAGCACGCACCCCTGAGGGGTCCCTGTGTTGGGGATCAGCATGGTGGATGTGTTGTTACCTACACTTACCACCTGGGGGTGGCCCGTCAGGAAGTCCTGTATCCAGTTGCAGAGGGAGGTGTTTAGTCCCAGGTTCATTAGCTTATTGATGAGCTTTGAGAGCACTATGGTGTTGAACGCTGAGCTGTAGTCAATGAATAGCATTCCCACCTAGGTGTTCCTTTTGTCCAGGTGGGAAAGTGCAGGGTGGAGTGCAATAGAGATTGCATCTTCTGTGGATCTGTTGGGGCAGTATACAAAATGGAGTGGGTCTAGGGTTTCTGGAATAAAGGTGTTGATGTGAGCCATGACCAGCCTTTCAAAGCACTTCATGGCTACAGAAATGAGTGCTATGGGTAAGTAGTCATTTAGGTATGGTACCTTAGTGTTCTTGGGCACAGGGACTATGGTGGTCTGCTTAAAACCTGTTGGTATTACAGACTCGGAGAAGGAGAGGTTTGAAATATCAGTGAAGACACCAGTTGGTCAGCACATGCTCGCAGTACACATCCTGGTAATCTGTCTGGCCCTGCGGCCTTGTGAATGTTGACATGCTTAAAGGTCTTACATCGGCTGCGGAGAGCTTGATCACACAGTCTTCCGGAACAGCTGGTGCTCTCATGCATGTTTCAGTGTTATTTGCCTCGAAGCGAGCATAGAAGTAGTTTAGCATGTCTGGTAGGCTTGTGTCACTAGGCAGCTCTCGGCTGTTCTTCCCTTTGTTGTCTGTAATGGTTTGCAAGCCCTGCCACATCCGACGAGCGTCAGAGCCCGTGTTGTACGATTCGATCTTAGTCCTGTATTGATGCTTTGCCTGTTTGATGGTTTGTCGGAGGGCATAGAGGGATTTCTTATTAGCTTCTGGGTTAGAGTCCCGCTCCTTGAAAGTGGCAGCTCTAGCCTTTAGTTCAGTGCAGATGTTGCATGTAATCCATGGCTTCTGGTTGGGGTATGTATGTACGGTCACTGTGGGGATGACATCATTGATGCACTTATTGATGAAGCCAATGACTGATGTGGTGTACTCCTCAATGCCATCGGAGGAATCCCGGAACATATTCTAGTCTGTGCTAGCAAAACAGTTATGTAGCTTAGTATCTGCTTCATCTAACCACTTTTTTATTGATCTAGTCACTGGTTCTTCTTGCTTTAATTTTTGCTTATAAGCAGGAATCGGGAGGATACAATTATGGTCACATTTGTCAAAAGGAGGGCGAGGGAGAACTATGTGTGGAGTAAATGTAGTCTAGAGTTTTTTTCCCCCTGGTTGGACATTTAACATGCTGATAGACATTTGGTAAAACAGATTTATGTTTCCCTGTACTAAAGTCCCCGGCTACTAGGAGCATTGCCTCTGAGTGAACGATTTCTTGTTTGCTTATGGCGGAATATAGCTCATTCAATGCTGTCTTAGTGCCAGCCTCAGTCTGTGGTGGTATGTAAACAGCTACTAAAATACAGATGAAAACTCTCTAGGTAGATAGTGTGGTCTATAGCTTATTATGAGATACTCTACTTCAGGCGAGCAATAGCTCGAGATTTCCTTAGATATCGTGCACCAGCCATTATTTACAAAAATATATAGTCCGCCGCCCCTTGCCTTATCAGACGCCACTGTTCTATCCTGCCAGAACAGCGTATAACTAGCCAGCTGTATGTTGACAGTGTCGTCGTTCAGCCACGACTCCGTGAAGCATAAGATATAACAGTTTTGAATGTCCCGTTGGTAATCTTCTGCGTAGGTCATCGATTTTACACTCCAAAGATTGTATGTTTGCTAGCAAAATGGATGGAAGTGGGGGTTTATTCGATCGCCTATGAACACGCCTTCTCCGGCATCATTTTACACCCAAAAAAATGAAAGCAGCATTACAGTGTGTTGTATTCTAACTCTACACCAGGAGTTCTTATAGTGACCTGACCAGGAAAAACTCTGTAAACAGGTGACCCTTTTTGAGATTGTGACCCGCGCAGAAATCACTTCACTGATTTTTGCATGTCACTACTCTCACGTAAAGCTTTATGAAAATAAAATGATTCAAATTTGAATTGGATTCAATACATATAAAAAAAATCTTGTTCAGCTCACCTGTGCAGTGTTTCCGCGTGAAGTGTGGCCCCTGGCGGGGCGGGCTCCTAGAGCACGTGTTCAGAGCAGACTGCCTTCCAGGTTTCTGCCATCAGGACTGTCTGTCTGGCTCTCTGTGGCCCCCAGCTTGGCTCTGGCACCTGCCTATGGTGAGAGAGAAAGACACAAATAACCTGAGGAAGGCATGTAACCAAAGCACACGGTTTTAACAACAACAAATTATTTCTAACGCCAAAAGTTGTGGAATATCTTCAGCTTACTCTTTCAGTGTTCATGCACCTTGGTTGGAAAAGGGGGTAGCCACAGTATTATTTCCCCTCTGCGCTGTGGTGAGTCATGCACGGGGTTTGTAAAGCAGCCCATCAAGCCACTCTAAACACGCTGACATGGGAGAGGGATGGCCAAAGAGCGCCAGTGTAATATACTCGTTACATACCAGTACACACATGTGATACACAGGACCTGTAAGATTCATTGTACAGTATGGAACCCACAGGTTTGAACAAAACAGTGCTCAAGAAATATATTTAATCAATCCACAGTGAGACATAATAACACATATTCCTCACATGCAGCTGAGGTGATATACTGTCTGTATTAGTGTTTCCATGTGTGGTTTCCCATATGAAAACTATAAACTAGATTTGGGTCTTAGTGTATTAAACTCAATGACTTTGCCACAGCCATTTTTCTCATAGATCTGTGAACAGAACACTAAACCCTCTCTCGGTATTGCTCTCCCAGGAATCTCCAAAACATTCCAGTGTAATCCCTCTACCCCCTCTCGCAGAGGCAGCATTGTAAGGACAGTGGATAACCATTTGGGCAGAGAGAAAGACTTAGCTCCTCACCAAATAGCTCTTCTCCAACAACACCTTGTTACTGTCACACAGTCTGACTGCTACTATAAATCAACCACATAGAACACACAGTATCATCCACAGAATCATCCCAACATAATAATTGAGAACACACCACACCAGACAGTCTTTCTCCTGAAGTTAGACAAATGGATGGATGGATGAAGAGGCAAAGAACTTAGCAGAGCTGCTCGTAGTATACACTCAGTGAATATCTACAGAATACAGTTTTGAGCTGTAAGTTCCTCATCATAGTCACAGCCAACAGGCCTAGAAGAAGGGAGAACAAAATCATATAGTTTGTCAGCCCAATTGACTTGAACCTTGCCAGATGTCTATCAACAATCTCGAGCCTAAATTCTTGTCCACATAAGAGAACCCATTGAAGAACCCTTTTTGGTTCCAGGTAGAACCCTTTCCACAGAGGGTTCTCCATGGAAGCCAAAAGGGTTCTAGCTGAAACCAAAAAGGTGTCTCCCCTATGGGGACAGCCGAAGAAACTCTTTTGGAACTCTTTTTTTTTAAGTGTAGTGTACTGTATATAAAAGCCGTGTTTGTCTTTCTCTCAGGGAAAGACACATTTTCCAAACCAATATGGAACTCTAAATGAAAGAATCCGAAACATCCTGCTTGTTTTCAGTTACATAACCTTCCAAGAATCTTTGAGACCAGTTACTTTGTACCATGACCACTATATTATTTAGGACTCTGTGGAAGGCACTGTGTGGTTTTTAACGAGCTTAGATTGAATATACATGTATGCAATGACAAAAAAAATTGCAGCGTCACTGTCAAGTGCAATTACACCCAGTAATCGATATGGTCTGTTAGTTCAGAATAGCGCGGCCCACCCACAACTACTGACCTACAACTCATTAGCTCTAATGGAGTCAGTCCATTTAATGAATTCCGTCTGGCATGACTGACAACCAGACCCCGGCGACACAGACAATCCACCGTCTGCCACACGGGAACACCCCCCCCCCCTCTTCCAGAAAACGTTGGCTTCATTTATATGGTAAAAGTCACACAGTGCCTCTGGTAACCTGAGCCTGTCTGCCCGGCCCCCATTCAAAGCCGCCCGGCGTAGAGGGAGCCGTGGCCCCGGTGACTTTATCTGAGGGCCACCTCTGGGCTTTGAATGACATGCTGCTCAGTGCGTTGCCGTGGGCATTCTTGCGAAACTGCTCACAGCAGGAATGAAGCATAGCATTGTGCTGGCCTAGAGCCTGATATAGCAGGGCTCGGGGGGGGGGGCAAGCACAAAGAACAGGAGAGAGATATGGATACTGGGAATAGTTTGGTCTTTACATTGTAGAATAACTGTAGTTACCGTAGATAGTTTTATGCTGTGTGAGACTCTGTTTTTAATCTGCCTTTATTCAAAGTGACTCATAGAGAGATGCTGCAATGCTTCATGAAGGTTTAGCAGATGCTAGACCAAATGTGTTATCCTAATCAATGAATCAATCTACACTAACATTCATAGGTTTGGGGTCACTAAGAAATGTCCTTGTTTTTGAAAGAAAAGCACATTTGTTGTCCATTAAAATACCATCAAATTGATCAGAAATACAGTGCAGACATTGTTAATGTTGTAAATTACTATTGTAGCTGGAAACGGCTGATTTTTTATGGAATATCTACATAGGGGTACAGAGGCCAATTATCAGCAACCATCACTCCTGTCTTCCAATGGCACACTGTGTAAGCTAAGTTCATCAAGTTTATCATTTTAAAAGGATAACTGATTATTAGAAAACCCTTTTGCAATTATGTTAGCAGAACTGAAAACTGTTGTGCTAATTAAAGAAGCAATAAAACTGGCCTTTCGACAAGTTGAGTATCTGGAGCATCAGCATTTTTGGGTTCAATTACAGCCTCAAAATGTCCAGAAACAAGTAACTTTCTTCTGAAACTTGTCAGTCTGTTCTTGTTCTGAGAAATAAAGGCTATTCCATGCGAGAAATTGCCTAGAAACTGAAGATCTCATTCAACGCTGTGTACTACTCCCTTCACAGAACAGTGCAAACTGGCTCTAATCAGAATAGAAAGAGGAGTGGGAGGCCCCGGGACACAACTGAGCAAGAGGACAAATGCATTAGAGTGTCTAGTTTGAGAAACAGATGCCTCACAAGTCCTCAACCGGCAGCTTCATTAAATAGTATCCGCAAAACACCGGTCTCAACGTCAACAGTGAAGAGGCGACTCCGGGATGCTGGCCTTCTAGGCAGAGTTCCTCTGTTCAGTGTCTGTGTTCTTTTGCCCATCTTAATCTTTTCTTTTTATTGGCCAGTCTGAGATATGGCTTTTTCTTTGCAACTCTGCCTAGAAGGCCAGCATCCCGGAGTCGCCTCTTCACTGATGACGTTGAGACTGGTGTTTTGCAGGTACTATTTAATGAAGCTGCCAGTTGGTTACTACATGATTCCTTATGTGTTATTTCATAGTTTTGATGTCTTCACTATTATTCTACAATGAAGATAGTGAAACAATCCAAAGGGGTGAGTAGGTATTATATACTCACTGTAGGTATTAGATCATCATATGACTGTTTTGGTCCTGGGTCGTCTCAGAAAATGCAATTAGCGGGAGATGATAAGGATGAATTTCAAGCTAAAATAGTATGTTGTCATACAGTAGAAGGTTTCACCTTTAAGGAGTTGATGCAAAACACATTAGCTCAACTGAAGCCCTGATTTGGAAGGCTGCATTTATCCCCGCTCCAGTGTGAACATTCTAAGAAGTATAATAGCATGCAATTGAAGCATTCTGTTTCCCATTTTCTTGACAACATTCTTGTTTGATCTAGTTGGGGGGGGGGGGATGTATTACTGTAACCACGTGATAACTTTGTGGGAAATCATCTTAAATATGACAATTCCAGAGAGTGAAATTGGCAGGCTGTTTTGATTCACTGCAGATGTGTGAGAGTGGAGGAAGGAGGCTGTCGTCTAGGCCTGCTGAAAGCCAAAGAGGACCTGTAGTAATCAACTGCAGGACGGCTCTGTGTTCCCAGCACACTTGCTCTGACTGTAGTGTTGTGGAAGTGGGATGTAGTCCAGTGTATCTGCTGATCTCACAGATTGAGCCATCACTTACTATTCCATTCAGAATACCAAGAACCCAAAATCAACAAATGGGATTGTGAAGGGGCTGTGTCTACCTGGAGATAATGTGCAGAGCGTGTGTTAGAAGTTCCTGCAAAGAGGATGTTTAGAAATGTCTGGAAAGAGAATGTAGAGACGTCTCTGCCAGTGAAACGGGCCTGCATTCTGCTGTTGTGATTTCTGCAATAAAATAAAAGTTTGATGTAATATTGACAATCCGGTAGACCCCCCCCCGTCCCCCCCTAAAAAGAGACATCAGAATAAACACCTGTATCTTTCCTTCCGCCATTCGTCCTTAAATGTTTCAGTGTTGAAAATATAATTCACCAAGAAAGAAAAAAGTTCAAGCAGGAAGGTACCGTAAACTTGTATGGAGCTGGAGTTTTACTAGGACAGTTTCATTAGTCACTGATGGCTGTGTTTGGTCTCTGTGCCTGGAGGGAACACAGCGGGCCCTTGTCTCTGTACACACTGTCACTTCATACACATTATCCTCACTTAAACACATCTGTCAAAAAGAAGACTGCCATTCCTGTGAACTACAACCAGCACAAAATAATACTGAGCAAAACGCATGAAAGGCTTTGTTTTTCCGATGTAAATTATATATTAAAACTAGATGGTAAAGATTCAAAGATCAGTATTGATTTCTCCATTCAATATGATGTCTTCCTGTCTGATCCCGATCCCTGGGTAGGAGAGGTGTTGGTAAGCAACATTGTAGCAATTGTCTAGCACATTGTTCTGCTCACTTAAACAAAGAGCCTGAAATATTTTGTCGACCTGAATTGGTCAATGTGATCCAGTTTAACCTAATGGAAAGAGTCTTAGCAGGAATAACATTGATCTCATATAATTCTAATGAAGTGATGTCCACGAAGTAGGCCTAGAAAAGGCAAACAAGGATAGGATGAAATTGTGTTCCTGGGTTAACATGACAGTTCACAGACACAAAGGACCAATTCAGCTATTAAAGGACAGATTATCACAAGGCCTTAAACATTATGCGTGACCTATGTATCAAGACTTGGGAGATGATTTTACCTTGATCGTGGTCTGTCTCAAAGCATCCACACCTGGCCACTGAAATAACATGTCCTTTGATGTAGCTAGAGAATAAATGTGTCAATGAACAAAACATTTTGATACAGGCCTCACATCTGGCATACCCTACAAAACATTGACGAGAACGCATTTGAGTGCATCTCACAGCCAATAATGCATTGTACAGTGTTTAGCTTGGACCAATGGCAGCCAGCAGGCCACATTTGGCTCGTTCAAGTCCATCTAGCTCACAATGTTTTGCTGTGAAATTATGGAGGCTCCGTCTGTTTACACCGTTGTTTCATCGGTTTGTGTGTAGCTGTGGCTCTACTTGTCAGCCAGTCGGCAGGGCTCAAAGCCTCTGCCTCAGGTTGCATGTTGCTTTATGACTGCAAGCCGTGTCAAGATGAAAGCATTGTGTTTGTTATGGTCTTTCTCCCCCAGAGTTGCAGAATGTGTTAAATGGCACTGCTCTATTTCAAAGGTAAGCCAAGAGCCCCCCCCCCCACAAAAAAACACGAGTTTCAGTACCTTCGTGCTGTGTGGCCCTCTCACATTTCCGGTCTGGGTTAGAGACCACATTAGTGAGGGGCAATGAAGTGAGCAATCGTGGCCCTGTTGTAACTTTGCAAAGGGCAGATCATCTGAGCAGATGTTCAGATTTACATTATGTCCCTTGGCACTGTATACAACTGTCTGCGGTTCCTCTAAATATTGAAATTAGATCCCAAGTTTAGATGGCATACATAAATCTAGTCACGCAGAATATCAGAGATGATTGCCCCTCTGCAAGTAAAATAAACTTGACTTAACGCTTGCGATATACAACATTTTCTCTGGTGTGTGCAATTTCACATGCACTGACCCTCCTTCACCAGTCTGGGCTCAGGGTTCTTAAGAGGAACCTCTCCATGTAACGGCGTTAGAGGCTGTGTAGTGTATCCATCCATCTGACTCGTATCGGAAAAGCTGCCAACAGACTAGAAGAAACATCTTTCCCCCTAGAAAAAAATATCCAGCCTCCAACTGTCAGTCACAGTCATACTGTGCACGAATCACACCACGGTCTATTTAGAATGTACTTTACTAAAAATGTATGCAGTAAGTAACAAATGTCAACATACTAGGCTCACCCATTCTGAGAATGCGTCCTCTAATGAGCAATTGTTTCCCGCCATTCATTCATTTGGTAAGGCGCAACAGCTGGATATCTATCAGCTGTTGTCAAACACACGTGGGTCTGAAAAGAGGACTCTCCTTCTCAATAACATGCAGTGAATTCATACTAGATTTAAAAAAAAAATTGAGCATGACATCCTTGCATTTAAAGCATACTCAGTTTCAGTGTTGGGGAGTAGTGAACTGCATGTAGATCAGCTAGTAATTTAACTACAATGAACAAAACTATAAACGCAACATGAAAAGTGTTGGTCCCATGTTTTGTGATCTGAAATAAAAGATCCCAAAATTTTTCCATACGCACAAAAAGCTTATTTCTCTAAAAAAAAATGTCACCAATTTTTTTACACCCTGTTAGTGAGCATTTCTCCTTTGCCAAAATAATCCATCCACCTGACAGGTGTGGCATTTCAATAAGCTGATTTAACAGCATGATCATTATACAGGTGCACCTTGTGCTTGGGACAATAAAAACCCACTCTAAAATGTTCAGTTTTGTCACACAACACGATGTTGCAGACGTCTCAAGTTTTGAGGGAGCATGCAATTGGCATGCAGGAATGTCCACCAGAGCTGTTGCCAGATAATTTAATATTACATTTTTCTACCATAAGCTGCCTCCAACGTCATTTTAGAGAATTTGGCAGTAAGTCAAACTGGCCTCACAACCGCAGACCACGTGTATGAAGTCGTGTGGGCGATCGGTTTGCTGATGACAAAGTTGCGAACAGAGTACCCCATTGTGGCGGTGGGGTTATGCTATGGGAAGGCATAAGCTACGGACAATGAACACAATTGCATTTTCTCATTGGAAATTTGAATGCACAGTAATACAGTGACGAGATCCTGGAGGCCCATTGTCATGCCATTTATCTGCCAACCTCACCTCATGTTTCTGCATGATAAATGTTGCAAGGACAGTAAACAATTCCTGGAGCTGAAAATGTCCCAGTTCTTCCACGGTCTGCATACTTACCAGACATGTCACCCATTGAGCACGTTTGGGGTTATCTGGATCGACATGTATGACAGCATGTTCCAGGTCCCGCCAATATCTAGCAACTTCACACAGTCATTGAAGTGGAGCGGGAAAAAAAAACTGGCCACAATCAACAGCCTGATCAACTCTATGCGGAGGAAATGTGTGGCACTGCAAGAGGAGAATTGTGGTCACACCAGATACTGACTGGTTATCTTTTTTTAAGGTATCTGTGACCAACAGATGCATATCTGTATTCCCAGTCATGTGATATCCATAGATTTGGGCCTAATGAATTTATTTCCGTTGACTGATTTCCTTATATGAACTGCAACTCAGTAAAATCATTGAAATTGTTTCTTCTTGCATTCATATTTTGGTTCAGTATACATTTTGCAGTAGCTTGATGGTAGTTGAACTAAATTTAAATCTTGGTAGTGTGTTCAGTAGTTGGTTACTGTTTTTCCATTTCGCAGTGTAGCTAACCACTCGAACTACACACTACTTGTTTGTCAAAAGAAAACAAACTATGGGTGAAGTAGGCAATAATTGCCTTTCTTTTTAGGTACCAGATCTGCCTTATTCTCCCTTGAAACATATTTTGTGTGTTTAATAGGCTAAATAACACATTATGTTAACATATGACTCCAAAGTGATCTGTCCTTGAAATTTGTAGTCTATGACATTTCAGATTGACACATTTTCACCAAGCAATTTATATGTAATGAACAATTTTTTCAAAGTACATTTAGTTCAGTAAACGAAATTTTTCTTAAGGGTAGCTTGAATGTAGCTTAACTTCTTCCAGTTTGAAGTAATTGGTAGCTTGTTAAACTATATTTTCAGAGTAGCTTTTTTTGCCCAGTTTTCAATGTTTCACGTACTACTTTTTTTTTTTTTTTGCATTTCCAAACAGCCTACTGTTCAGGATACAAGTAAGGGTATCCGGACATGGCCAATCATCTTGAAAGGTTCACCCAAAAATCAAATTACAAATGTTTGCCTTTGGACAAAGGAATAAGAGAACTGACTACCTGAGACATTGAATTCCGATTTAGAGTAATAATTGAGACTCACGTCGTTTGTGACATCGTCAGCTTGGAGTTAATGTGCAACCAGTGATGGTTCAACACTTCCTTGCCTTCCCACCTACCCCCTTGTTGATCATTATTAAATTAACTATTCCTTCAAGTGTGTCTTAGTGCCTACAGGGAATGTAGAGGTGAGGTACAGAGTCTGCGCTTCAAATCATTCTGCACGACCTTAAGAGGCTAAACTGTTTACAGTGATATTATCCAATTAGGACTTCATTCGTTCCCTTCCACTTCAAATGGAAAGTTGGATCTTGTTTATCCTCTCGCTGACCTTCATTTAGCCTCTTAACTTGTCCAATGTTATTGTACTGTTTTTTCCATGACAATTAAAGATGGATTCTGCATTAGGGGAAACCGTGCAACTGTCCACTCCAGCACCTTTGTTAATGTCTTTGTTTTGTGGACAAAACGAATGTGTGGGCATTGAGCAGTGTGGTAAAACAATTAGCAGTACATATTCTGCTGTTCTATCACATGTGCAATGATGTCTGAGGGACAAAAACAATGTTTGTTGTTTCCTGTAACTTCTTCATTGGTGTAATATCCCAAACGGATATGACAGTTTCACCATTAAGGATTCCAGCTTTAAAGGGTAGGGTTTGTTAACAAAAATTACACGTCTAAACAAATTGCACAGTTGAAGTCGGAAGTTTACATACACCTTAGCCAAATACATTTAAACTCAGTTTTTCACAATTTCACAAAAAGAAAGAATAATAGCAGAGAGAGAGAGATTTTTTTCAGCTTTTATTTCTTTCATCACATTCCCAGTACGTCAGAGGTTTACATACACTCAATTAGTATTTGGTAGCATTGCCTTTAAATTGTTTAACATGGGTCAAATGTTTCGGGTAGCATTCCACAAGCTTCCTACAAAAGTTGGCTGAATTTTGGCCTATTCCTCCTGACAGAGCTGGTGTAACTGAGTCAGGTTTGTAGGCCTCCTTGTTCGCACATGCTTTTTCAGTCCTGCCCACAATTATTTTATGGAATTGAGGTCAGGGCTTTGTGATGGCCACTCCAATACCTTGACTTTGCTGTCCTTCATTTTAACACAACTTTGGATGTATGCTTGGGGTCAATTGGAAGACCGATTTGCGACAAAACTTCCTGACTGACGTCTTGAGATGTTGCTTCAATATATCCACATAATTTTCCTCCCTCATGATGCCATATATTTTGTGAAGTGCAGCAATACACCCCCACAACATGATGCTGTTTTTTTTTAAACGAAATACCTAATTTACATAAGTATTCAGACCCTTTGCCATGAGACTTGGAACTGAGCTCAGGTGCAACCTGTTTCCATTGTTCATCCTTGAGATTTTTCTACAACTTCATTGGAGTCCACCTGTGGTAAATGCAGTTGATTGAACATGATTTGGAAAGGCAAAGACATGTCTACATAAGGTCCCACAGTTGTCAGTGCATGTCAGAGCAAAAACCAAACCATGAGGTTGTGTAGAGCTCCGAGACAGCATTGTGTACAAGGCACAAATCTGGGGAAAGGTACCAAAAGATTTCGTCAGCTTTGAAGGTCCCCAAGAACACAGTGGCTTCTATCATTCTTAAATGGAAGACGTTTGGAGCTATCAAGACTCTTCCTAACTGAGCAATCAGGGAAGAATTGCCTTGGTCAGGGAGGTGACCAAGAACCCGACAGTCACTCTTACAGAGCTCCAGTGTTCCTCTGTGGAGATGGGAGAAGCTTCCAGAAGGACAACCATCTCAGTAGCACTCCCCCAATCAGGCCATTTGGGTAGAGTGGCCAGACGGAATCCACTCCTCAGTAAAAGCCACATGACAACTCTCTTGGAGGCACCTAAAGACTCTCAGACCAAGAGAAACAAGATTCTCTGGTCTGAAAACAAGATATAACTCTTTGGCCTGAATGCCAAGCATTACGTCTGGAGAAAACATGACACCATCCCTACGGTGAAGCATGGTCGTGGCAGCATCATGCTGTGGGGATGTTTTTCAGCAGCAGGGACTGGGAGACTAGTCAGGATTGAGGGAAAGATAAACGGAGCAAAGTACAGAGAGATCATATATAAAAACCTGGTCCAGCGCACTCAGGACCTCAGACTGGGGCAAAGGTTCACATTCCAACAGGACAACAATCCTAAACTCACAGCCAAGATAAAGCAGAAGTGGCTTTTGGACATTTTTTAAAATGTTTAATACATTCTCAAAACTGTCTAAAAACCTGTTTTTGCTTTGTCATTGTGGGGTATTGTGTGTAGATTGATGAGGGGGAAAAAATGTTTTAATCCATTTTAGAATAAGGCTGTAATGTAACAAAAAAAGTGAAGGGGTCTGAATGCTTTCCAAATGCATTGTATCCCTGAGCATGTGTGCCAAATTTAATCACTCAAATCAACAGGGTCAAACAGATCAAGAGATATAAACATGTGCCCTGTATAGCGCCACCATGAGGTCAATATGAATGTTCTTGCATATGTTGAGTCTTGACAGTGTTTGCAACATGTGTACCAAATTTTTCTACAATACGAAAATTGTTGACAGATTTTTGTATTAACGTGCAAGACCACTCCAATGTGAATGTTTAGATGACACATATCAACTTTTGCGCAGATCGGTCATTCGGTCCCAGAAGTGTAGCATTTTTTCAAAATGGCAGAAAATCCATCAAAGAGGACCTTACGGGTCCCTGGGGCAAATGTGTTCCTTGTGAGGAGAGGGACTTATGTAGCGAATGTTGTGACTTTAGGTCAAATGGGTTCAGGGGCTTTACCTTTCAAAATTTGTTATAAACTGGGTGGTTCGAGCTCTGAATGTTGATTGGTTGAAAACCGTGGTATATCAGACCGTATACCACGGATATGACAAACATGTATTTTTACTATTCTAAATACATTGGTAACCAGTTTATAATAGCAAAAAGGCACCTCTGGGTTTTGTGGTATATGGCCAATATACCACGGCTACAACTGTATCCAGGCACCCCGCGTTGAGTCGTGCTTAAGAACAGCCCTTAGCCGTGGTATATTGGCCATATACCACACCCCCTCAGGCCTTATTGGTTAATTATAGTGCCACCATCTAAACAATCAGTGTAATTTTGCAAATGCCAGATCTCTATGGCAAGATGCATCATTCACCCAAGATTTGGTTCGGGAGGCAAAGGCAAATCCACAAGGGCCAAACATGGCAAATTACAAATCTCCGGGTCTCCAGATCTACAATTAGACACGGTCTCTGTCTCAATAGACTGTTTGGAAGGGTTGCCAGAAAAAAAAACTTTATTGAGAGCAACCAACAAATTTAAATGCCTGGAGTTTGCTAAATGACATTGGCACTAGGATTGGAACCGATGCTATGGTCAGATGACACGAAAATAGAGGTCTTTGACCCCACAGATCAGTGGTGGGTTTGGCGTCGAAAGAAGCATGAATATGCAGAAGACAAATTCACGCCTACTATAAAATATGATGTTATGGGGCTATTTTCCTTCCACTGGTCCTGGGACCCTTGTTAAAGCTGGAATTCTTAATGGTGAAACTGACATGTCCATTTGGGATATTACAACAACAAAGGAGTAATTGCAAACACCCCCCCCCCCCTTGAACATCATTGCATGCGTGATAGAACAGCAGAATATGTACTGCAATTTTTTTAACCATGCTCCTTGACGCTCCTCACCTCCATTTCGGGGAATGGACAGCGCTCAGGGGCTGTGTGTGGCTTTGAGTGTAGGTGAACCAACCAGTAAAAGCACAGCCCCTTCATTATCGATGCATTGTGCCGACAACATCAAAGTAGCCTTCCCAGACTCTGAAGTCAGAAGGACTTCAGATGGGGTGTTATCCAGACTAGGTTACCTCTGCCAGGAGGCTGAAAACTTGGCCACAAGTGGATATTCCAGCAAGATAATAACCCCAAGCACAAAATCCACAAATAAATTGTTAATTGACCCCAAAATCAAAATTTTGCAATGGCCACTTCAACTCCATAGAAAACCTGTGGTTTGAATTGAACAGGGCAGTCCATAAGCGCAGGCCAAAGGATATCAAGGATCTGGAAATATTCTATATGGAGGAATGGTCTACGATTCCTCCCAATGTGTTCTATAATCTCATAAAATCTTTTAGAAAAAGGCTCAGTGCCGTGCTGGTATTGAAAACAGTGGTGCCAATAATTTTGAGACCTATATTTTACAGAATTTTTTGTGTCACTTGTCATTAACCACAATATTGTTCTCTGAACAGCATAATATAATATAATACAATTTTATGAGCATGCGACAGCTCAGTATTTGTATTATTTCTTTATTTGATCTCATCTTTATCAAGAAGGCCAATAAATTGGGATGTGACTGTATAAAAGCAAACTAACATAGTCTGTCTATGGTTCTCCTCAACCCAATGCAACACATACTGGGTCTGCTACAGATCTCTTTGCTCTTTTGTGCTTTACTTAAACTTTCTCTTTCGATTTCCATAATCAGAATTATAGTTTTTGTGCTCCCACAACTGCACCTACTGGCTTAATACTGTCACGCCCTGGCCATAGAGAAGCTTTTATTCTCTATTTTGGTTAGGCCAGAGTGTGACTCGGGTGGGCATTCTAGTTTCTTTATTTCTATGTTTCTCTGTTTCTAGGTGTTGGCCAGGTATAGTTCTCAATCAGGGACAGATGTCTATCATTGCTTCTGATTGGGAATCATACTTAGGCAGCCTTTTTTCCTTTCGCATTTGTGGGTTGTTGATTTTGTTAGTGGCATTGTTGCCCAAGTTAAGCGGCACGGTCGTGGCCTTGTTTTGTTGGAGACATTCATTAAAAATAAAATAAATGTACGCTCATCAAGCTGCGCTTTGGTCCGGTCATTTCCAGGAAGATGTCCATGACAGATACAGGGTAAGTTATTACAGTGGTAGACTCGGGTAGAAGATTTGTGTTATGTCGACTAAAGTGTGGCCAGGCATTCTAGTGCTGTACATTTTTGTCTTCAAAATACAGTATTTTGAAGGGTTAACGTCAATGTGTTTTTCATAATCTGATTTAAATCGGTTCATTCTTGTTTGGCAGTAATGACATTTATTGAAAGTTAAGCAAATGTGACATTTGCAATCTGTGATATAGACGGAATAGATTTGCAGTATAAACACAATCTTATATTCACTTTTGATTGAAAACGCCTCATGCGCTGAAGCATATTACTTTAATGAGTAGGGCGATCTCACGTCTGGGAGTCCAGGCCCACCCACCCACCCACCTGTGGAACAGATTGTTTGGCAGATGAACCGGACCATGGGGTCAAATAGCTGTAGACTTCCTGAGTGCACTGCAACCCCGCAGCAATGCAACTCAGCTCATACCAGATGAGGAGAGACAAAAGAGGAGTAAAGAGAGCGGGCCAGCAGTCAAATAGGGTTGCGTAGATTTGTCCTGTTGACATGTACAAGTATGCTCCAATATATAATATAAATCTAATATTTCTCCCCTCTGCCCTCTCCGGTTTGAACTTCTACTAGTAATCCTGGGGATCAGTCAGAGGAACGCCTGGGGGCTTAGGTTCGCACCGTGAAACCCCTCCAGCAAGAAGGGAAGGATTATCTGTCCCTAGGGACCTGTTTTCAAGCCCTTCACACTGTCAACTCTGAGAGACATACTGTGTCAGGTGAGACTAACCACTGTAAAACACCTTCCCTAAAACCAAACACCTCACGTAATACCTCAGGATAAGAGACTCAAAAAGGAGTGGCCGAAAGGCGATTGGGCTGGAAAAGTATTGTATTTAAGCCACAAAAGAACTTGCTGTGTGTACAGGTAACATTTGGAAGTAAGTTGGATTTGCACAGACCCCAAGAGCAGGAAAATGCAGGGAGGTTAGGGAGTGTTTTACCTTATTAGCAGTGATAATAGCACTGATAGTGTGCCCATCTCCCATTCAGATGATGCATGGAATTTGCTATTGTTACATTTTCTGTGTTGACAGCCTCTGCTGAGAGAACGGATGATGATGAGTGTGATAAGAAGGAAAGCATCTCTGGTCTGATGAACTGCATACAGTTCGTCTAGCTCTTGCAAAAATTAAACATCTGTAAGTTGTGTGCTGTATAGTTGAGACTCACCCGTTATAAATATCCCAAAATGTATCTGTTTATTTGGAATCCAGCAAGCACACAAGTTTATTTCCACAAGTGCCTGTGCGTATGCCAATGCTGTGACACTTTGTTATGGTATTTAAATAATAACGTTATTAATTGTATATTAAAATATCTAATGTGGTAGAATCATTTGCGCTGTACAAACAACAGGATGAACAGGAATTACATTTACTCTCACGGGTGGCCAACAATACCTATCTGAAAGCCACGCCTCCAGTCTTTCCGATATGACCAGGTGGAAAGTGATGATGTCTGAGAAGCCGGTGTTTGGAGGATATATTGGCATGGGTGCTGTTAGGCTCTCGAGACGAAGCCGTGCCAATATATATCCTTCAAACACCGGCTTTTATGGCATTAGCACTTTTATTCAATTTATTCATACTATTTCATCCTTCCACAACATATAGTCCCGACACAAATCTAGGGTTCCTACCCAAACCGGCTGGTCGTTCGTTCTATCGGTTCGGTTGCTAGAGACGCGACCCAGTCATTGTCTTTTTGTTCTTCATCTATGGACGCGGCTACGGCTTACTTACAGTCACTTCAAAAAGTGCAGCCAGAATAACAGCAAAGCATTTGTATTTCTTCAAGCTGTTCTCTAGCGGCATTTATTTGGATTTATCCATAACAATGAGCTAATGAGGTGGGATTTCGTCTGGCATACGTGCTCACTTGCCTTGACACTGTTGCTCAGAGAAGCTAGCCAACAGCATAGCTAACACAATCACTTCAAACTGAAGCTGGAAAGACTGCAAACTAGCTGCACTGAGTTTCGTTTTACCTTGTTTGCATTTATCCATAAAAAATATGCCAGCTTATTCATGATTTCGACTGACTGAGAAACACTGCATGCCTGTCTGTCTGTCTCGTCCCGACACATTCATTACTATGACACAGCTGGAGATCGAATTTGAGTATTGAAACAATGTTGCAAATGTTGGAGAGACAGACATCAAGATTTATACAAATCTCCGCTGTTGAAAACTAAATGTTAGTATAAAAGCAATGTGAGATAATATCTAGATGCTTTTTATAGTGGACATAAAGTGTGTGGCTGGGCTGATGAGACAGTGGACTGTGCAATCTGATGGAACAGAGTAAATAGACATTTTAACGTCATAGATTTAACCGGTGGCAACTTGTGGACGAGACACCGGCTGGAATGCGGTTTTAACCAATCAGCATTCAGGATTAGATCCACTCATGTATAAAGCTCAATAACCCAGCATCAACAACCCAATTTAAAGAAAACAACGGGTTGTTGGTTACCCAACTGGCAGAGTCAAAATAACTCAACGTGTGTTCTGTCCAATATTTACCCGAATTGGGTTGTTTTTAACCCAGCAACCTTTAGAGTGCAGGACATTTGAGCACTGCAGAGAGGTAAACATTTAGTACAGCTGCTCTCTTGTTTCAGGCAGCGTCTCAGAATTCCACAATAGGGGTCAATTCCATTTGTCGTTTGGCACCCTCCATTCCCTCCTCTCACTCCAAAACAACTAACTCTGTGTTTTCTCTATGTAAGTGCCATTTGAGTGACAGCTCTTTGAAGGGGAGTGAACATAGGCCTTGGGGGGATACCTCAGTGTATCTCAACAACTCCTTTGAGTTGAGATAACATGTGAAATTCATGTCTGAACATAAATGTTAAAGTCTATAAAATTCAAAATGCTAACTGAATTAATAAAATTTAATAGAAAGAAAACAAAGCAGAAAATGACTAGCTTTTGGAGTAGTGCCCAGCAGTCCATAGAGGAGAGAGAGAGAGAGAGAGAGAGTGGTGGGTATCTGAGTACAGCTGTAACCTGAGGAGCAAGAGGCTGGGTTTCGTGGCTGGGCTATGAGTGACAACTCTCCCTTAGGGAAAAGATGAGATGGTAGCATCCCATTCAACCACGGGCTTCAATCTCTACCTCTACCACCTCTCTGCTGAGCCCTCAACCAGGCAGCCTGGTGAAGGCCAGTACGGGGCTGAAACGCCAAGGTAAGAATTTACTATAAGAGCCAAGGACCTTATGTTCAGAGGCGTTAAGCTCTGTTTGCCAAAACAGCCAAATACTCCATCGAAACGTGACTCGATTCTCAATTGTTTTACGTTTCTAGAAGCATGAAGCCCTCTACCTTCATATCACATCAATAGTTTCACAAATACTAAACTGTACTTACTGTACACTGTTTCAACCAGTTTTAACACAGTTGCAGCCGACAGTTTTTTTTTTTCAGTTACACTACGTTTGTGGCGCCCTTTCTTCCGTTTCACACAGGTGTTCGGGGATGCAGATAGCTAATTAGCACAGGCCTCTATCTTGCGTCTGTCTTCCATAAACAAGCACTGTAACATGGAAATATGGCCTCGTGGGAAACTTAACCCTGCAAAGGTGTGTAGTAATTAGAACTTTAGTTAAAAAAAAACGATTATTTGCTGAAATAAAAGTTAAGTTCCATATGCTTCCAAAACTATATTGCATGCGAGGCGTATTTGCATTTAGAAAGAGCTTCAGGGCTCTGTCAGAGTTGGACAGCTGTTCTCAGCCAGCAAACAGCCTCGTGAATAGACAGTCTATGAATGAGCTAGGTGGCTATTTAAAAAAAAAGGGTACCCTCTCCCAGTCACTTCAGGGAGACCAGACCACTGACAGAGAAAGTTTTGGAATGCAAGCAAGTACAATCATAAAGACGTAATAAATTGATTTGGTACACAGAAGATGAAGACATTTGACTAATTGCAAGAGCTTTATCTGGTTGTAATAAGTTGAACAACATACTTGTATGTTCAATAGCAATGGGTTTTTTTTCTGAAAAGCTCAGGTCAAATAATTTTCAACCTTTTTCTTTTTACACAATGTATGAGTAAGTATGTTTCCCAATGTGGCTTTACAACACAGCAGCAGAGTGGCTGAACTTGTGCAAAGTCTCCTACCTCTTCACAAGTGGATGTCCCAACCAATACTGAGCTATATTCCAGTGTGCGTGTTATTCCACAGGTTTATCTCCACAAGTCGGGTCTCAAAAGGCCCAGTTCCTTCTCATTGAGTGAAGACAATCCACTCAGCCTCTTGTACTTGTTTGGAAATTGACCGTTCTGAAAAGTTATAGTCAGAAGAGTCCCAGTGCCTCCTTTCAGCTGAGGAGTGCTGCAGGTCCTAGTGCCTGGCTGCCTGGCCCTGCAACTATATCGCTTTCATGATCAATGCTGTAGACAATCACCGTTAATGTGTAGTTTATAGTATCTGATTATGAAGCACACACTTTTATGTGACGTCAAAACAGGATCTTATTGGGAAAAAAGTAACAAGTCTCTTAAAACACAGCATTCACGGACCAGAACAATACAATGCTTTGCAGACAATGTTCATATCAGTGTGTGTGTCCAATGCTAATTTCCCTGGATTACCTCCCTGTACATTCCTAGAGGTAAAACAGGCTGGGATTGAAAAGTGACCAGTTGACAATAGTCATGTAATTGGGTTAAAGATGGCAGTGTGTAGCCTAGAGGTTAGAGTGTTGGGTCAGTAACTAAAAGGTTGCTAGATCGAATCCCTGAGCTGACAAGGTAAAAAATCTGTAGTTCTTCCCTTGAACAAGGCAGTTAACCCACTGTTCCTAGGCCGTCATTGTAAATAAGAATTTGTTATTAACTGACTTGTCTTGTTAAATAAAAAATACTTGTTGAATTGCCATGATGCCCAGTCCCCTTTAGTGACCAGCAGTCTCGCTGGCACTGAGTTTGCTTCAGAATAACCATGCACACTGCACGTGTAAAACAAAAAAAGCCTTATTCTAAAATGTATAAAAAACTTTTTTCCTCAACAATCTAGAGACACTACCCCACATTGACAAAGTGAAAACACTTTTTTTTATGTTTGCAAATTTATAGAAAATAAAACACATAAATAGCGAATTTACATAACTATTCAAGCCCTTTGCTATTAGACTCGAAATTGAGCTCAGGTGCATCCTGCTTCCATTGATCATCCTTGATGTTATCCGAGATGTTTCTTCAAGTTGATTGGAGTCCGCCTGTGGTGAATTAAATTGATTGGAGATGAGCTGAAAAGGCACACACCTGTCTATATAAGTTTCCACAGTTGACAGTGCATGTCAGAGCAAAAACCAAACCATGAGGTCTAAGGAAATGTCCGTTGAGCTCAGAGACAGGATTGTGTAGAGGCACAGATCTGGGGAAGGGTACCAAAACATTTCTGCAGCACTGAAGGTCCCCAAGAACACAGTGGCCTCCCTCAGTCTTAAATGGAAGAAGTTTGGAACCACCAAGACTCTTCCTAGAGCTGTCCACCCGGCCAAACTGAGCAATCGGGGGAGAAGGGTCTTGGTCAGGGAGGTGACCAAGAATCCGATGGTCAATCCGACAGAGCTCCAGAGTTCCTCTGTGAGAAGGGAGAACCTTCCAGAAAGACAACCATCTATGCAGCACTCCACCAATGAGGCATTTATGGTAGAGTGGCTAGATGGAAGCCACTCATCAGTGAAAGGCACATGACTGCCCGCTTGTAGTTTGCCAAAAGGAACCGAAAGGACTCTCAGACCAAGAGAAACAAGATTCTCTGGTCTGATAAAACCAAGATTCAACTCTTTGGCCTTTAATGCCAAGCGTCACATCTGGAGGAAACCTGGCACCATCCCTACGGTGAAGTATGGTGTTGGCAGCATCATGCTGTGGGGATGTTTTTCAGTGGCAGGGACTGGAAGACTAGTCAAGATCGAGGGAAAGATGAACTGAGCAAGGTACAGAGATATCCTTGATGAAAACCTGCTCCAGAGTGCTCAGGACCTCAGATTGGGGTGACCTGACAGAGCTTGAGAGGATCTGCAGAGAAGAATAGGAGAAACTTCCAAAATACAGGTGTGCCAAGCTTGTAGCGTCATACCCAATAAGACTCAAGGCTGTAATCGATGCCAATGGTGCTTCAACAAAGTACTGAGTAAAGGGTCTGAATACTTATGTAAATGTGATATTAATATATATATATTTTTGAATACATTTACAATTATTTCTAAAAACCTGTTTTTGCTTTGTCATTATGGGGTATTGTGTGTAGATCAATTTATTCAATTTTAGATTAAGGCTGTAACGTGACAAAATGTGGAAGAGTCCAGGGGTCTGAATACTTTCCAAATGAGAGCATGGAGCCTGCAATGCCCGGATACTGGATTTGATTCCTGGGACCACCCATATGTAAGTGTCTGCTAAATGGCGTATAATACATATGTCTGTTTCCAGTAGATGTCAAAGAAAGCATCAAAAGGTAAACTTTTGACCTGCACGCATGTACAAGTCCCAGCCAAGTTCAGATGTTTATGCAGCTCCAAAAGTTAATTTGTTGATGCTTTCTTCGACACTTACTGAAAACAATCATATGTAGTAATAATATGCCATTTAGCAAACGCTTTTATCCAAACGTGACAGTCATGTGTGCGACATTTCCATATGGGCTGTCCCAGAAATCGTACCTACTACCCTGGCGTCAAGCTCTACCAACTGACATTTAGTCCGCATGAAAAATAACATGCTATTCTTTCTTCTGTTCTCTGTCGGGTTGGGATTTCCTGCACAGATGTCATCACTCATTCAGTTCTATTTGGGTCTATGGAGTAGACCCATTCATCAACAGTTGATTTCTCCTACAGCAACCCCTAACTCCCCAGATCAGTCAAGGATTACTCTTATCCATTCATCAGCATCATAGGCAGCATTTTATAAGCTCCATTGAAAACCAAATACATAGTGTACATTCATTTTACAGTCCCGTGTGCACCCTTCTACATGAGGACCTACCCGGGCCAAACCCTAACCCGGATGACGCCGGGATAATTGTGCACTGCCCTATGGGACTCCCAATCACAGCCAGTTGTGAAATAGCCTGGAATCAAATCAGGGTTAGCAGTGATGCCTCACACTGAGATCCAGTGCCTTAGACTGCTACGCCACTTGGGAGCCCTCCAAGCCCTTCTGCAGCAGACATATAGTGAGCAATATTTTTGGAACATCAAATCACAATAAAATCACAGTATCATAACGCAATACATAGAATCGTGAGAATACATATCATATAGGCACCAAAGTATCCTGACAATATTGTATTGGGAGGTCCCTGGCAATTCCCAGCCCTTGGCGATACTGTATCAGTGGGCAGAAATGGCATAGTGTATAAGGATAATGAAACTGTAAGACTGACATATTTCTCAACAGACTCACAACCTGCCATTGGATAAAATAAAATAAATTACACGTCCAGTTATAGTCAAATACTGTATGGAAAATTATATTTACTGTTACATTCCCCAGCAAGAAATTCTAAAATTGTCGCTCAAAGAGAAAGAGGAACTAACTGAGAGTCACTGACAATAAGCAAAACAAAACAGGTGGGGTTTTAGGAGGGGGTCTGAAAGACACTCATGGTCATGGGGGTGTCCACTGAAAATTTCATAGCAACAACAACTGAGACCTAAAAGACACCCACCATAAGTGGCCACTAAATTTTCCCAGGTGTAATGCATACTGACTAACGAGGTGACAGCAATCGGTGAGCCCTCCGTGCTAACAAGCTATACTTGTTAAAGTCCAACCTCAAAACATACATGGAAAAACCAAAGCCTGTAACATTAAAGAGCTTATGTTCAGGAATGTATGTGATTGTTGTATATAAAAGTACCAGAAAAGCTGTAAAAAAATAAATAAAAAAAGGTGTGTCCTCCGAAGAGGGTGGATGGGTTAATAAAATATACTTTAAAAAAAAAACATTACCATCTACAATTCATTCTGTTCAGTGCTCAAAAACAACATTTTTAAATGTGCATGTTGTATTTTTGCTATTGTATAAAATGTTAGTTAAAAATACTAAATGGTGAGCCTATCCTTATCTAATTTATTGGATGGATTTTCCATATGTCCCCATCACTACCTTTCAATGTTCACACAATGTTCACACAACGATAATACAACTATCTAGTTGATGTTTTTTCAGGATATTTTACCACACCGCTGAATTTCCTATTTACTGCTGTACTGAACAATCATTCAGACAAAACACAAAAGTTGTAATACAATCTGTATTCAAATGGTTCAATACTGAGAACAGGCATTTGCACTTTTCTGAAAGATATTTGCTGTTGCTGATGTGATTATATTGTGTAGATATGGATTTTGTTTATAGCGTGTTACAGTTGCATTTAAAATATATTTGTTTTGAGCATGTTGTCATTTATACCTTTTTTTTATACAAATTATTTTTCACAAGTTGAATTTCAATAAGAAGTAATATAATTGTATGTTATAACTTTACAATGTACAATATACACCATATAGCTTTATAGGACTGAGTTCCTAATCTACTGAAACTTCTTCATAGCCAAGTTGTTTTATTTAAACATTCTAATATGTCTCCGATGTCTTAGTACTAGACATGGTACTAGTTTGTTTTCCATACCACATCTTGGGAATCATTTTGAACCATCCTTGGTTGTTGATGGATATGACATAAAAATACATTGGATGTCTTAGCAGGCCCATTTCACATGTTTATACTCCAACAATTTTACAGGGGAGTGAAATATTGTTTGTTTTAAAATGTTGATTAAAAAAAACCTATGGTGAAACAGAGACACTGTTTTATATACTACACATCCCTTACGGAAAATACATTTCACATGTACAAAATCACATGATTTCACATGTGTCATTTCCACATGTTTTGCAGATGTGAAACCATGTTTTTTTGGAACCATTCACATGAGATATTTTCACATGAAGTTTAACCTGTGGATTTTCACATGTGAAATTACATGAAAACATGCATTTTTTGGAACACTTCACATGTGGTGATATTTCACATGTGGATTTTCATGCGATCACAACCTTTCACATGTGGATTAACATGTTCACATGGGATTTCACACCTGATTCCTAGACATTTGACTTTAAAGTACATCTCAGTTTTTTCTTATACACTCAAGAAAAACATTTATATTTCTCATAGTGATTCAGATGTAACATTAAAACAGAATCATACGCCCCATCAACATTAGGCAACTATACAGAAAACCCTACAAATGCTGAAATAAGTAAACGTATTCAATGATGAGAAAATAGTCGAGAATAACTGATAACTAAAATAGCTGTTCAGATGGCACGCATTTGCTAATTGCAGAGATGTTTTATAGGTATTTAATGTGTATGGGAATGCTGCAGACTTTGGTGCAGCAGAAAGGTCAAAGTATTCTGAAATCAAGAGACTGTGAGTTCAAATCCCAGGCGGTTCATACTTCAGCGGAACGAGAACGCATGAAATTGTGAAAAACATGTGAACTCCCCCCCCCCCAAAAAAAAAAAAAAAAAAAAAATATCACATGAAGTATTCCAAATACACTTGTTTTCACATGTGAACTGTCATGTGACGTGTTTCAAAAACGCATGCATTCATGTGATTTCATATGTGAAATTTCATGTATCACGTGTGAAATCAATTGACTTTCCACATGTGAAAACATGTGATAACAGGAAACCACACTGTTAGCCATTGCTTTGTGGGAAGTTTGTCACTTTATGGTACATTTATACAGTAATAAGATACTGTATTCGTGTTTTGCTAAGAATTTACTGTCAATCGCAATGAACTTGGACAGTCTACTTTTTGGCCAGTTCTGCAAATCTACTGGCATGCATAGGATAGTTTAGATGCTCTTATTATTATATAGTAAGTTATCGGCTCCTGAGTTACGGTGAAAATAGTGGAAACAACTTTTAATGTATTTCTACAGCTGAACTGTATTTTGTCAGTAAATAAAGAACAGTGACCTGTTTACAGGAAGTACACCGAAATTCTAATTCCAATTATTTGTACGGCTTTTTAATACTGGAAAAAAAGGAAGTGGAATTTGGCTTACTTCCTGAATTGACAGGAACTTAAAATGCAATTGACTTCAACATTGGTTAGTACACTTGGGACACAAACACACCTGAGATTTGAACTCTCAACATCTTGGATGCCAGCAACCTGAATTTCATGGGTTGAAACCAGGTCTGTGACCATGACATAGCTCGACCACAAAATGTTTTATTATTTTTATTATTATATGTTTTTCTTAGGGCTAGATCAGCTTAAATATTGCAGAAAGATTGTTGCGTCCATCAATGTAATAGTCTGCATCATTTCCAATCCCCCATATATTTTTTGAGTAAATATATATATATATATATATATATATATATATATATATATATACACAGTTGAATTTGGAAGTTTACATACACTTAGGTTGGAGTCATTAAAACTAGTTTTTCAACCCCTCCACACATTTCTTGTTAACAAACTATAGTTTTGGCAAGTCGGTTAGGACATCTACTTTGTGCATGACACAAGTAATTTTTCCAACGATTGTTTAGATACAGATTATTTCACTTATAATTCACTGTAATCACAATACCAGTGGGTCAGGAGTTTACATACACTAAGTTGACTGTGCCTTTAAACACCTTGGAAAATTCCAGAAATTGATGTCATGGCTTTAGAAGCTTCTGATAGGCTAAGTGACATAATTTGAGTCAATTGGAGGTGTATCTGTGGATGTATTTCAAGGCCTACCTTCAAACTCAGTGCCTCTTTGCTTGACATTTATAACTGTGCTATTTTACAACATTTCTGAACCTATATACAGTTTTCAGATTTATTGGCAAGTAAATAATTGTGCAACACCAACAAATAAATAGCAGTACTCAGGGACATTGAGGCTTAAATCAAGCATAAACATGCGATAGCCGGCACCCTAATTAATAGCTGTTGTTTTTGCAGTGTCGTTAGTGTAATTGCGTTGCGGTACATTGTTGTTCCCAGGTGTACAAAAAGGTCAAAGGTACACACAAGGTACCTTCAGAATGCACATGGTACTTGTTGGTACCTTTTAGGGTACATATGAGGATAATCTAGTATAATGGTGATTCATTTTTATACCCAATGTAGCCAATTTAATGCTGCATTCATAGCCATGTGGGAGATGGTTAGTAAATACCAGTGGATGCATTCATGTGCTTTGAACTCATTGAAACGCTGATTGGCTAATGGCAAACAAGCTGTGTAAACCAATAACTAAAAGTACAACTATCATGCTGGTAAAAACAAATGATTGTGTTCAAAAACCCTATTAGTAGATTGCTTTTTATTCATAATGTTTTATTGCAAATAACTGCAGAAAATGCTATTATCAAGGTAATTCCTTAGTAGGTGACATCAGAGGCCAGAAGGTGGGAGAAGTGGGCCCTCAGGATAATTGACCAGTTTCTCATTAGTTAATACCAGTTGGAGGGCCGTTCAAGTGGATGTCCAATTTGCTAACTGGTTGTAGTTAATAACATGCCGTCTTCAACGAATTAGCAAGAGTTTCCTAGTTCTGACTAGCATGTGAACGCCTCTATACTGCATTTTGAATGAGTCAAATATAATCTATTTTTAAAACCTCTTATAAAGTTGGCTTTGTAGTGTAAATTGGGAATTTGATATCTTTGACTGATATTATGACTGTCTGTTTCATATCTGCAAAGTAGTTAAAACGCTGTCAGTTCCACTTTAATGTTCTAGACAGGTTTCATGGGAACGTTTCAAAAACATTTACGTCTGTCAATTGTCAGGTCACCTGATGGTTCCAAAGAAACATTCTCCAAAACAAATGGTTTCATTTTTGGTATTTTGGTATTTTTTCAGGATCCCCATTAGTTGTTGCAGAAGCAGAAGCCATAATTCCTGGGGTCCACACACAACATGAACATGATACAGTGTGACATAATACAGAACATCAATAGACAAGAACAGCTCAAAGACAGAACAACGTACATTTTGACACACTTAGCCTACATATCAATGCATACACACACGCTATCTCGGTCAAATTTGGGGAGAGGCGTTGTGCCGCGAGGTGTTGCTTTATCTGTTTTTTTGAAACCAGGTTTGCTGTTTATTTGAGCAATATGAGATGCAGTTAGGGATTCTATATAATACTGTACTCTTTCTTGAATATGTTCTGGATTTTGGGACTGTGAAATGACCCCCCTGGTGGCATATCTGGTAGGATAAGTGTGTGTGTCCGAGCTATGTGTAAAAACAATTTGGTATTTTCAACACATGAATGTTTCTTATAAAAAGAGGGTTGCAGTCCATCTCTCCAACTCTTAGCCAAGAGAGACTGGCATGTATAGTATTTATATCAGTCCTCTGATTACAATTAAGAGCAAAACGTGCAGCTTTTTCTGGGCCAGCTGCAAGAGAGACTGGCAGCTTAACTAGCTCTTTCCTTGCAGCACTGGACCAGAGGAAAGGACAATAATCAAGATTAGACAAAACTAGAGCCTGCAGAACTTGGTGTGGTGTCAAAAAAAGCAGAGCATCTCTTTATTACAGCCAGACTTCTCCCCTTCTTTACAACCATTGAATCTAGATGTTTTGACCATGACAGTTTACAATCTAAAGTAACGCCAAGTAATTTAGTCTCCTCAACTTGTTCAACAGCCACACAATTCATTATTTTTATTATATATATTTTTATATATTACCAACTGAGTTCTAGAACTTAAGGAATGATTTGTACCAAATACAATGCTCTTAGTTTTAGAGATGTTCAGGACAAGTTTATTACTAGCCACCCATTTCAAAACAGACTGCAACTCTTTCTTAAGGGTTTCGGTGACTTCATTAGCTGTGGTTGCTGATGTGTATATGGTTAAATCATCAGCATACATGTACACACATGCTTTGTTTAATGCCAGTGGCAGGTCATTGGTAAAAATAGAAAAGATTAGAGGGCTTTGAGAGCTGCCCTGCCCTACACCACGCGTTTACATGTTTGACATTAGAGAAGCTTCCATTAAAGAAAACCCTTTGAGTTTTATTAGATAGCTCTGAATCCGCAATATGGCAGAGGTTGAAAAGCCATAACACACACGTTTTTTCAACAACTGGTTATGGTCGATACTATCAAAGGCTGCTCATTATCAATTTCTTTCAACCAATCATCAGTCATTTGTGTCATTGCAGTACGTGTTGAGTGCCCTTCTCTATAAGCATGCTGAAAGTCTGTTGTTCATTTGTTTACAGAGAAATAGCATTGTATTTGGTCTAACACATTTTTTCCCAACAGTTTGCTAAGAGCTGGCAGCAAGCTGATATATTTGCTGTTAGAACCAGTAAAGGCCACTTTACCGCTCTTGGGTAGGGGAATCACTTTGGCTTCCCTCCAGGCCTGAGAACAAAGACTTTCCTCTAGGCTCAGATTAAAAATATGACAGATAGGAGTGGCTATTGAGTCAGCTACCATCCTCAGTAGCTATTAAAGTTGCCAATGCCAGGAAGTTTGTCATTGTTGATCGATAACAATACTTTTTCCACCTCTCCCACACTAACTTTACAAAATTCAAACTTGCAATGCTTTTCTTCAATATGTTTTTATGCATGAGTACAATTGCTCACTGTTCGTGGTTGGCATTTCCTGCTTAAGTTTGCCCACTTCGCCAATGAAATAATCATTAAAATAATTAGCAACATCAAATGGTTGTGATGAATAAACTGATTCGATGAAAGATGGTGTTGAATGTCTGTCTGACCATAATTTTCTTTTTTAATTCTCCATTTTTTTATATCATTGATCTTGGCTTCATCAGGGTGGCAGTGTAGCCCAGTGGTTAGAGCGTTGGACTAGTAACCATAAGGTTGAGAGTTCAAACCCCCGAGCTGACAAGGGTCAAATCTGTCGTTCTGCCCCTGAACAGGCAGTTAACCCACTGTTCCCAGGCTGTCATTGAAAATGAGAATTTGTTCTTAACTGACTTGCCTGGTAAAATAAATAATAATACAGTTTCTTCTTTTTGTTTTTTATTCCAGCGCCATTTCAACTTCAACATTTTAAAGATCATCAAATCAACAAGGCTATATATACATGTATATATCTTTTTTTTTTTTGACCTATCTTTAACTTGGCATGTCAGTTGAGAACAAATTCTTATTTACAATGATGGCCTCTGAATATTTGGTTAGTTTAATACACTGAAAACATACTGAAAGATACCAAAAACTATTAATCCAATTAATGTAGCTAAATATGTGGCTACTAAGAATGAATAAATATGCATAATTTATGAGTGGTAGTGGATGTCACTTTCATCATAACAAGGAGACCAAGGCGCAGCGTGATTGGAATACATTCTTTGATTTAACGAAGACCACTTAAACAAACTAACGTGAAGCTATAAACAACTAGTGCTGACATGCAACTACACATAGACAATAACCCACAAAACCAAAATGGCAACCTAAATAGGATCCCCAATCAGAGACAACGATAAACAGCTGCCTTTGATTGGGAACCAATTCAGGCCACGATAGACCTACATTTACCTAGACAAACCAAAACCCCATAGATATACAAAAAAACATAGAAAATACAAATACACACATACCACCCTCGTCACACCCTGACCTAACCAAAATAATAAAGAAAACTAAGGTCAGGGCGTGACAGTGGAAATGTGGTCATAATTTGTGCTCAAGGGGTAATCCTACAGAATTGCATCTTTCAATGAGAAACTGATGTTAATTAAAACAGTTAGGGGTGTTGTAAATGTTGCCAAATAATGACTAACATGTTGTGAGAGGGATCATTTCTTTGGGACCATCATGTGAATTCCTGATTTCTGATACACAGGAATGTTCTTATAACGTTCCTATGAAACGTATCTTGAATGTTAATATTGTAGATTCTGAGAGCATGGCAACCATGTTTGGTGGGATGTTGATGGATATTGTCCTAATCCTCAGTAAAGTGGACACAGGAAAGTTCTTGCAACGTTCCAATGCAACCTGTCTGGAACATTCAAATATGATATTCTGAGAACATGTAAACCACATTCTGTGTAAATTCTGTAACTGTAACTCTAATGCCAAAACATGCTAAAAATGTTCTCAGGAGGTTTCTGCTAACATTCATAGAATATACCCCTAACTAATGGAAAACTGGACACTTAGACATCTCGGTAACATTACAATAATGTTATCTCACCCTAGAATTGTTAGCTAAGATGACATTAAGAAACGTTACCGTATGTTTCACATGCTACTATCCAAATACTGTATTGTGGCTTGGATTGAATTGAACCCTTATAAGTATATGTAAACAGCAGTCCTGAGGCCAGTCCCTATGGCACCAGTGGTGTCTGCCACTCCAGAGTCCCTGTGTCTGTGAGGGATCAGACCCCCCCGTCTCTACAAACAGGGAGCAGACGCTACTTCCTGCTTTAACACTGGGGGGCTTTGTGGGCTTTGGACCCTGGCCTCCTGCTGATCTCCTGTAAATCAAATGTCGAAGACCACAGCCACGCAGCTTACATTCTCATGCTGTTCCACGTGAATGTCTTTAGACACAATAAGGGAATGACAGTAACCGGAGAGGAAACATAACTCACACTACGGAGAATTCTGAGGACAGCCTGCTTTCCATCAACGTCCGATCAGTCCAAGTTGGATCCATGTAACCTGCTTACTACAGTTCAGCTCTGGGTACTTTCGTAACTGTTGCAATGTATCATTATGAAGTTATACTGATTTGAGGGGCAAGTTTGAAGTTGTCATTGTTTGCCACGTGGGGGTATCTCTCTCTACTACTGTATATCACTGACAGTCGATGCAGTTTAAGATGAGGGAGAGCGGTTTTCTTTTAATGAGCATGAAGATTTTGGATGGCCATCATTCGTATTCCATTCACCCAGCTCAATGTAACATCGATAGGTTTAGGCTATGACATGATACAAAAATGTTCTCTATACCTTTCATGAGGTTGCTTATAACCGAGCCTACGAATTAAGTTAACAACGTAAGTACACAGGTAAAGAGAACATTTTGAGTAATCAAGGTGACAGACAGTGATACATTCAGGTACTGCCTTGCACACTATTGCCTGCATCTAGCTGATCTAGGGTGTAATCATTAGTCCAACAGTTGAAAACAAGAGTTTCTATTAGACAAATTCAGCTATGTTTATCCCTGTTTTGTTCCATTTAAGACCTGTTTTCAAAGAATCGGTGGAGGAATACAACCCTGATTACTGCAAACACAGTTCACTTTCATAGCAGCCACATATAAACAGCACGATCATTTGCTCATTGTATAATGCTTTCCCGCATCTATGCGCTCTCCTTCTCTCAGCTTTTCCCTTCGCTTGTGGCCTTCAGTGCACAATACAACAGCTGTCTGTGACCAGGCGAAAAAACCTTTCCAAGGCAAACCTTCATACCATAACACACAGCTTACATCGTCACCATATTAGCTAACATCATAGTCAACACAGCTAGCTACTAGAACTAAAGTGTTAATAAACCTTCTACAATCATGCAAAACAATGTATAGCAAGCAGTTTGAAGTTACACCGGCAGGCCCTGGTGGCAATAAATGTATAAAATAAAGCTTACCTTGACTTGGAAGAGTTGCAGTGTTGGATAGCCATAGCCAGCTAGCTAACATAGCACCCCTCTCTGTTTGAGCCTGGTGTTTGAGTAGGCTAAACTAGCTAGCTGTGTTCGCTACCTAGGTAAGTAAAGTGAAACAAATATATAAAATCTCTTCTCTCCTCCTTCATTTTTGAAGAAATGAATTTGTTCAAAACTGTTCAACTATTGAGTCAGCTACTCACCACATTTTATGCACTGCAGTGCTATTTAATTTAGCTTTTTTAATTTAACCTTTATTTAAGTAGGCAAGTCAGTTAAGAACAAATTCTTATTTACAATGACGGCCTAGGAACAGTGGGTTAACTGCCTTGTTCAGGGGCAGAATGACCGATTTTTACATTGTCAAGTGGCGGATTCGATCTTGCAACCTTTCGGTTACTGGCCCAACGCTCTAACCACTAGGCGTAATAAGATACCACTCCACTTACAACGTGATGACTGCTTTGATATGCTTGCCTGGTAGGAATAAGTACAATCAGACCAAGGGAACGATGGAAAGTGAAAGATCTGTTTACATCTGTCTAAGGAGTCTCCGGGACTACCATACCCAAACAATGATGTGAATGATTTCAGGAACTATAGGATAAGGATGTATTTATGTGTATCTTTATTATATGACCTAAAACATGACAGAGTTGGGAAATCTGCTCTGGGAAGTGTAACAGTAAAATGTGAACAAAAGGAAGTGCGAGATATATCCCGGCCTTTGTGGTAATATACACTAGCACCCAGTGGGGGAGTTTTAGACAGTCTGGAAGAAGAGGAAGCCATCTTTCACTGTTTGCAGCCACCAGTCAGGTGGTGAGAAGGGGAATCTTAAGGCTAATGCTAGGTATGCTTCCCAGCCGAAACAGTTTAGGAAGTGTTTGTGCATATAGTATGGCAACATTTTGTGATGTTTTTGTTTGTTTTGCTGCTTCGAGAAAGGTTTTTTCAGATTTTCAGGCACACAACATTTTTTTCTCAGAGGCCAGCCGAAATTCAAGAGCTGAAGTCTACGCCCCTTCATTTGTGATTGGTCAACTGTAAGCAATTCTTCAATAAAGTCTTTGTAGTCATTCAATGAGAGAACTACTTTTTATGCACCTTTTTTTCAATAAGAAATACTGCACCAAACATCTTAGTTAGATGTAAAATTGCGTGACTAAGTTCTCCTCTGCAAAAACGTCAAAAGGAATGACCGATTTTCTTGAGTTAGATTAATTGTGACTATTTTGAGGAATTGTATACTGGCTACGGTGTCTCAAACTGAACAAACAGTACTTTTGGCGCTTTTTTCTTTTAAAGTCTTAAGTGAGTATGAGAGCACACTCGTTCGGTTTGCGTAGCCAACTTCGGCTAGCCGCCAACTTACTTCCGGCGCCGACAGAGATGGCCGCCTCGCTTCGCGTTCCTAGGAAACTATGCAGTTTTTTGTTTTTTTACGTGTTATTTCTTACATTAGTACCTCAGGTCATCTTAGGTTTCATTACATACAGCCGAGAAGAACTACTGTATATAAGATCAGCATCAACTCAACATCAGTACGACCAAGAATATGTTTTTCGCGATGCGGATCCTGTGTTCTGCCTTACAAACAGGACAACGGAATGGATCGCATGCAGCGACCCCAAAAAACGACTCCGAAAAAAAAGAGGGAAACGTAGCGGTCTTCTGGTTAGACTACGGAGATGGGCACATTGTGCCCCACTTCCTAGCATTCTTCTTGCCAATGTCCAGTCTCTTGACAACAAGGTTGATGAAATCCGAGCAAGGGTAGCATTCCAGAGGGACATCAGAGACTGTAACGTTCTGTGCTTCACGGAAACATGGCTCACTGGAGAGACGCTATCCGATGCAGTGCAGCCAACGGGTTTCTCCACGCATCGCGCCGACAGAAACAAACACCTTTCTGGTAAGAAGAGGGGTGGGGGTGTATGCCTTATGGCTAACGAGGCATGGTGCGATGAAAGAAACATACAGGAACTCAAATCCTTCTGTTCACCTGATTTAGAATTCCTCACAATCAAATGTAGACCGCATTACCTACCAAGAGAATTCTCTTCGATTATAATAACAGCCGTATATATCCCCCCCCAAGCAGACACATCGATGGCTCTGAACGAACTTTATTTAACTCTTTGCAAACTGGAAACCATTTATCCGGAGGCTGCATTCATCGTTGCTGGGGATTTTAACAAGGCTAATCTGAAAACAAGACTCCCTAAATTTTATCAGCATATCGATTGCGCAACCAGGGGCGGAAAAACCTTGGATCACTGTTACTCTAACTTCCGCGACGCATATAAGGCCCTGCCCTGCCCCCCTTTCGGAAAAGCTGACCACAACTCAATTTTGCTGATACCTGCCTACAGACAAAAGCTAAAAAAAGAAGCTCCCACGCTGAGGTCTGTCCAACGCTGGTCCGACCAAGCTGACTTCACACTCCAAGACTGCTTCCATCACGTGGACTGGGACATGTTTCGTATTGCGTCAAATAACAACATTGACGAATACGCTGATTCGGTGTGCGAGTTCATTAGAACGTGCGTTGATGTCGTTCCCATAGCAACGATTAAAACATTCCCTAACCAGAAACCTTGGATTGATGGCAGCATTCGTGTGAAACTGAAAGCGTGAACCACTGCTTTCAATCAGGGCAAGGTGTCTGGTAACATGACTGAATACAAACAATGCAGCTATTCCCTCCGTAAGGCTATCAAACAAGCTAAGCGTCAGTACAGAGACAAAGTAGAATCCCAATTCAACGGCTCAGACACAAGAGGCATGTGGCAGGGTCTACAGTCAATCACGGACTACAGGAAGAAATCCAGCCCAGTCACGGACCAGGATGTCTTGCTCCCAGGCAGACTAAATAACTTTTTTGCCCGCTTTGAGGACAATACAGTGCCACTGACACTGCCTGCAACGGAAAAATGCGGTCTCTCCTTCACTGCAGCCGAGGTGAGTAAAACATTTAAACGTGTTAACCCTCGCAAGGCTGCAGGCCCAGATGGCATCCCCAGCCGCGCCCTCAGAGCATGCGCAGACCAGCTGGCTGGTGTGTTTACGGACATATTCAATCAATCCCTATACCAGTCTGCTGTTCCCACATGCTTCAAGAGGGCCACCATCGTTCCTGTTCCCAAGAAAGCTAAGGTAACTGAGCTAAACGACTACCGCCCCGTAGCACTCACTTCCGTCATCATGAAGTGCTTTGAGAGACTAGTCAAGGACCATATCACCTCCACCCTACCTGACTCCCTAGACCCACTCCAATTTGCTTACCGCTCAAATAGGTCCACAGACGATGCAATCTCAACCACACTGGACACTGCCCTAACCCATCTGGACAAGAGGAATACCTATGTGAGAATGCTGTTCATCGACTACAGCTCGGCATTCAACACCATAGTACCCTCCAAGCTCGTCATCAAGCTCGAGACCCTGGGTCTCGACCCCGCCCTGTGCAACTGGGTACTGGACTTCCTGACGGGCCGCCCCAGGTGGTGAGGGTAGGTAACAACATCTCCTCCCCGCTGATCCTCAACACTGGGGCCCCACAAGGGTGCTTTCTGAGCCCTCTCCTGTACTCCCTGTTCACCCACGACTGCGTGGCCACGCACGCCTCCAACTCAATCATCAAGTTTGCGGACGACACAACAGTGGTAGGCTTGATTACCAACAACGACGAGACGGCCTACAGGGAGGAGGTGAGGGCCCTCGGAGTGTGGTGTCAGGAAAATAACCTCACACTCAACGTCAACAAAACTAAGGAGATGATTGTGGACTTCAGGAAACAGCAGAGGGAACACCCCCCTATCCACATCGATGGAACAGTAGTGGAGAGAGTAGCAAGTTTTAAGTTCCTCGGCATACACATCACAGACAAACTGAATTGGTCTACTCACACAGACAGCATCGTGAAGAAGGCGCAGCAGCGCCTCTTCAACCTCAGGAGGCTGAAGAAATTCGGCTTGTCACCAAAAGCACTCACAAACTTCTACAGAGGCACAATCGAGAGCATCCTGGCGGGCTGTATCACCGCCTGGTACGGCAACTGCTCCGCCCTCAACCGTAAGGCTCTCCAGAGGGTAGTGAGGTCTGCACAACGCATCATCGGGGGCAAACTACCTGCCCTCCAGGACACCTACACCACCCGATGTTACAGGAAGGCCATAAAGATCATCAAGGACATCTACCACCCGAGCCACTGCCTGTTCACCCCGCTATCATCCAGAAGGCGAGGTCAGTACAGGTGCATCAAAGCTGGGACCGAGAGACTGAAAAACAGCTTCTATCTCAAGGCCATCAGACTGAACTTCTTGAAACTCCCCAACCCGGATCTGGGTTTGTGACTAAAGCCTCAGGCTCATTAGCATAACGCAACGTTAACAATTTCTGAAAATCGCAAATAAAATGAAAATAATGCTTCTGCTCTCAAGCTTAGCCTTTTCTTAACAACACTGTCATCTCAGATTTTCAAAATATGCTTTTGAACCATAGAAATTGACTAATTTGTGTAAGAGTATGCAAAGCTAGCATAGCATTTTGTGTAGCATGTAGCACGCAACATTTTCACAAAAACCAGATAACCAAATAAATAAAATCATTTACCTTTGAAGAGCTTCTGATGTTTTCAATGAGGAGACTCTCAGTCCCATACCAAATGCGCAGTGTTTCCTGAAAGCGTCTGTGTGTAGGAGAAATCGTTCCGTTTTCTACATTGCGTCTGGCTACCGAAACGAACTGAAAATGCAGTCACCTACAACGTAAAACTTTTTCCGGATTAACTACATAATATCGACCGAAACGTGGCAAACGTTGTTTGGAATCAGTCCTCAAGGTGTTTTTTCACATATCTCTTCATTGACATGCAGTTCGTGGAAGCTTGCTTTACTCTCTGTATCGTTTGGATAAATACTGGCAGGTGACTTTTGCGCACCAATTTCGGCGCAGGACACCGGGCGGACACGTGGTAAATGTGGTCTGTTATGGTCAATCTTCCAATGATCTGCCTACAAATACGTCACAATGCTGCAGACACCTTGGGGAAACGACAGAAAGGGCAGACTTACTCCTCTCGCGTTCACAGCCATATATGGAGACCATGGAATACAGAGCCTCAAAAATCCTTGTCATTTCCTGGATGCCATCTCATCTTGGTTTTGCCTGAAGCTCACGTTGTAGGGCACGCACAGAGAAGATCTTTGTATTTCTGGACACGTCAGAGTTTTCTTTCGAACGGTAGCAATTATATGCATAGTCGAGCATCTTTTTGTGACAAAATATCTTGTTTAAAATGGGAACGTTTTTCATCCACAAATGAAATAGCGCCCCCACTAACATTGAGTGGCTGCTGCCTACACACTGACACTGACTCAACCCCAGCCACTTTAATAATGGGAATTGATGGGAAATGTTGTAAATATATCACTAGCCACTTTAAACAATGCTACCTTATATAATGTTACTTACCCTACATTATTCATCTCATATGCATACCTATATACTGTACTCTATATCATCGACTGCATCCTTATGTAATACATGTATCACTAGCCACTTTAACTATGCCACTTTGTTTACATACTCATCTCACATGTATATACTGTACTCGATACCATCTACTGTATCTTGCCTATGCTGCTCTGTACCATCACTCATTCATATATCCTTATGTACATATTCTTTATCCCCTTACACTGTGTATAAGACAGTGGATTAGGAATTGTTAGTTAGATTACTTGTTGGTTATTACTGCATTGTCGGAACTAGAAGCACAAGCATTTCGCTACACTCGCATTAACATCTGCTAACCATGTGTATGTGACAAATAAAATTTGATTTGATTTATCATGCTGACACCTTAGGTATACTAGATCAGGCTTCCTGGTGATTCCAATGCTCATCCAATGCTCTCTCACAACTCACTGGAAATCTATGATAAGTTGCACAGCCAAACTGCAAAAATATTCTAAATATGAAAATACTCAAACGTTTAATAGGGGAATCTGATTTCAGTGGGTCAATGGATGAGAGAGAATTACCTGTGAGAACTTTCCAGGTCTCCGCTCTGGCTGTGGGGAGTTTTGCCAGATGTGGGCACCATTAGCCACATCGAATCAGTACCTGTGATAGAAATATACATTTAAAAAAATCATGCAGGGATAAGAAGAGAAAGTAACGTTTGGCTACCTGGTATATGTGAGTGGCTCAATTATTCTGATTAACAATCCGCACCTTGACTACTCCCTCCTTGGTGTTGGATATGGGTGCACTCCACTTAAGCCCCTGTGAGTTGAACCCTTACCCCACATGTACGTCAACACACTCAGCAGCCAGTCCTATAAAACCAGTGCTGGAGATTGGGATTGGGAGATGCTGAGTGGAACTTGTTCAAGCCTAATTTAGAGAGCATTGCATGGACATGCGCACACACACACACACACACACACACACACACACACACCGCCTATGCCCCGAGATGAGCCTGGGGGTTGTTGGGTAGATGGCCTTTCAGTGTGGCTGCCGGGGCCGAGAGCACAATGCTGGTGTTGTCTCTGACAGAATGGACAATTTTCACACTGGATTATATTTCTGTTTAAAATGAAGAATTCCAAAACCTCACATGTCTACGTAATTTTGAATCAGACAATCGCTTGGTTTGAATTCTGGACTTCAAGTGAGTTTATCAGAAACCGATGACCTTCAATTCAATTAACCTCAACACCAGATAACTGGCCCGTGGTAGTCAACTCAACAGACAAATATTCTGGCCACATTGACCCTACAGTCCAATCTATGAAGGTAAATAAATGTATGATAATTGTTTGGAGATTGCAAAAAGTGATTACCATTGGCTGATAATTATTTCATCGATCCATGAGTATTCAGTGCAGTGTGCGGAAAGAGTAATGTATGTAGTTTCAATCAACATTATTCAAAACAACATCCTGTTCAATGTCCACCTACACCGTACAAATGATATAGCTGAGTATATATGAGTTTGCAGCTGTATCTATCTGACGATTGAAAGATCCATTGTCTCTTGTCCTGGAGGTTTGTTTGTAAAAGGTCTTGTTCCTGTTTGGTCTTTGGAAGGTTGTTTCCCATTCTCTGTGACGCATGCAGTGTGGTGAAAGATGAGGTCACATGAAGCTCGGTTCTCAGAAGACCAGACTGTGTGCTGCTACTGATGATTACTGTTATCTACCCAAATGTATCCGCATTGTAAATATTGATCATTATGTTACCTTCAGGTAGGCAGGGGTTGAACACAAAGGATCTTGTTAACTTGTTGGAAGCCGGATTCCTTTTATTGATATCGAAATATATACAGCACCAGTCAAAAGGAGTTGGACACAACTACTCATTGCAGTGTTTTTCTTTATTTGTACTATTTTCTACATTGTAGAATAATAGTGCAGACATCAAAACTATGAAATAACACATATGGAATCATGTCCTAACCCAAAAATTGTTATACACATTTTATATTTGAGATTCGTTAAAGTAGCCACCCTTTGCCTTGATGACAGCTTTGCACACTCTTGGCATTCTCTCAACCAGTTTCATGCGGTAGTCACCTGGAATGCATTTTAATTAACAGGTGTGCCTTGTTAAAGGTACATTTGTGGGATTTCTTAATGTGTTTGAGCCAATCAATTGTGCTGTGACAAGGTAGGGTTGTATAGATAGCCCTATTTGGTAAAATACTAATTCCATATAATGGCAAGAATAGCTGTAATAAGCAAAGAGAAACAACAATCCATCATTACTTTAAAACTTCAGGATTGGTGGGTCCCCTGCGGGATGGTTGCGCTAATGCGATTAGCATGAGGTTGTAAGTAACAAGAACATTTCCCAGGACATAGACATATCTGATATTGGGAGAAATCTTAAATTATTGTTAATCTAACTACACTGTCCAATTTACAGTAGCTTTTACAGTGAAATAGTACCACGCTATTGTTTGAAGAGTGCCCAGTTTTGATGATGAAAAGTTATTAATAAACAAATTAGGCACATTTGGGCAGTCTTGACACAACCTTTTGAACAGAAATGCAATGGTTAATTGGATCAGCCTAAAACTTTGATCATACACTGGTGCCACCTAGTGGCCAAAATCTAAAATGCACGTGGGCTTGAATAATACATTATGGCCTTTTTCTTGCATTTCAAAGATTAAGGTACAAAAAAATACAAAAAATGTTTTTTTCTTTGTATTATCTTTTACTAGGTCTAATGTGATATATACATTCCTTTCACATTTCCACAAACTTCAAAGTGTTTCCTTTCAAATGGTACTAAAAATGTGCATATCCTTGCTTCAGGGCCTGAGCTACAGGCAGTTAGATTTGGGTATGTCATTTTAGGTGAAAAAAAGGGGGCAATCCTTAAAACCTGTTGCGACTCTAGGGACAGTATTTTCATTTTTGAAAAAAAAGGGTCAGGACAAGATGCTAGAATATGCATATAATTGACAGTTTAGGATAGAAAACACTAAAATTTCCAAAACTGTAAAGATATGATCTGTGAGTATAACAGAACTTATGTTATACTATAACAGCATTTATGTTGAAGAATAGCCGTAGGCGGCTACATTGCGCAAGTGGTCACCTGATGTCTCCCAGGGTGACTCGCGTAAAATACAGAGGTAGCCATTACTCCAATCAGTCCTACTGAAAAACGAATTGTCCCGACGGATATATTATCGAATAGATATTTGAAAAACACCTTGAGGATTGATTATAAAAAACGTTTGCCATGTTTCTGTCGATATTATGGAGCTAATGTGGAATATGATTTGCCGTTTTCGTGACTGCAATTTCCGGGCAATTTCTCAGCCAAACGTGAAGAACAAACGGAGCTATTTCACCTACAAAAATAATATTTTGGGAAAAAATTAACTTTGGCTATCTACCTGGGAGTCTCGTGAGTGAAAACAACATCCGAAGTTCATCAAAAGTAAATTATTTAATTTGATTTGCTTTTCTGATTTTCGTTGCTGCTAGCAAGGCATAATGCTATGCTAGGCTATCGATAAACTTACACAAATGCTTGTCTAGCTTTGGCTGTAAAGCATATTTTGAAAATATGAGATGACAGGGTGATTAACAAAAGGCTAAGCTGTGTCTCAATATATTTCATTTGTGATTTTCATGAATAGGAATATTTTCTAGGGATATTTATGTCCGTTGCATTATGCTAATTATTGTCAGGCGATGATTACGATCCGGGATGGGGAGTATCAAGTTAAGGGGCAAATTTCAAGAACTTTGATGAAACTAGCTCTCATGAGGACCGCCACAGGAAAGGAAGACCCAGAATTATAAGTTTATTAGAGTTACCAGTCTCAGAAATTGCAGCCCAAATAAATGCTTTAGAGTTCAAGTAACAGACAAATCTCAACATCAACTGTTCAGTGTAGACTGAGTGAATCAGGCCTTCATGGTCAAATTGCTGAAAAAGCACTACTAAAGGACACCAATAAGAAGAAGAGACTTGCTTGGGATAAGAAACACGAGCAATGAACATTAGATCGGTGGAAATCTGTCCTTGGTCTGATGGGTCTAAATGTGAGATTTTGTTTCCAACCGCTGTATCTTTGTGAGATGCAGAGTAGGTGTATGGATGATCTCTGCATGTGTGGTTCCCAATGTGAAGCATGGAGGAGGAAGTGTGATGGTGTGGGGGTGCTTTGCTGGTGACACTGTCCGTGATTTATTTAGAATTCAAGGCACACTTAATTAATCAGCATGGGGACCACAGCATTCTTCAGCAATACGCCGTCCCATCTGGTTTGCGCTTAGTGGGACTGTAATTTGTTATTCAACAGGACAATGACCCAAAACACCTCCAGGCTGTGTAAGGCCTATTTGACCAAGAATGAGAGGGATGGAGTGCTGCATAAGATGACCTGGCCTCCACAATCACCCAACCTCAACCCAATTGAGATGGTTTGGGATCAGTTGAACCGCAGAGTGAAGGAAAAGCAGCCAACAAGTGCTCAGCATATGTGACTCATCTCAGGAAACTAGGCTGATGTCACAGGTCACTACTTCAAACGAGAGCCATTTGAACATAATTTAAAAAAATATTTTTTTAAATGCACTTATTGGCATCCAGAATACCTTCTGGAACATCGAACTTTCATGTGCATTAATAACAAACATGTAGGCCATCTCTAAATGTCACGACTTCTGCCGAAGTCGTTGCCTCTCCTTGTTCGGGCGGTGCTCGGCGTTCGACGTCACCGGTCTTCTAGCCATCATTGATCCATTTTTCATTTTCCATTGGTTTTGTCTTGTCTTCCCACACACCTGTTTTCAATCCTATTCATTACCTGTTGTGTATTTAACCCTCTGTTTCCCCTCATGTCTTTGTCAGAGAATGTTTTATTGTCAATGTAGTTTTATTGTTGTATAGGTGCGCGTCGGGTCCTCGTGCCCATGTTTGTTTATGTATGTACCTTTTAGTGTTATGGAGCATGTTACGTGGACTTTATTAAAAGACTCCATTTTACACTCCGTTTGACTCTCCTGCCCCTGACTTCCCTGCCACCTATACACCTATGCATGACAGTAAATGCAAATAAACTAGTTAAATTACAAGCTTTGTTGGTTTAGCCACAGAAAAAGCCAGCAACCTTCCTGCTAGCCATGCTTGGCTGAGATAATGAGTGGGCTGGACATGTCGAGAGATGAGTTCGGATTATTCTGCCATATAGTACGCTTCTGTCTATTTTAGCTGTTTAGGTAATTGTGTAGGTAATCCTGTTTTACGCAGCTTTAAAAAAAATCTATTGCTTAGTAGAACCTCATAATTGTTGCCTGCCACTTTCTGGAGGAGAGAGTTTTGACATTAGTGGAATTACAGTATGATAGCTAAGGAGATGGAGAAAACACCTGTATCCAGATTACATCTTCAAACTAAGGGCTACCATGGCATCAGTGGGAGAAGCGTCCAACCATGATGTATGTAAGATAGTGTAGCTGGCTACATTTTCAGATATTACGTTTCCAATTTTGACAAAGTTGTTTTTATTTGAGGTTAGTGTACTGTTAGTTTGATAGCTAACATTAGCTGGCTGCCTCGCTAGCTAACATTACATGTGTGATCTTATTATTCGTAACTCTAAGCCATTTGCTTGGCTAGTTGTAGCATAAAGTTAGGTAGCTAACATTGGACCTGGTTGGTTAGCTACCTGCAGATTCATGAAGGGTAGTAATGTCATGAGTTGGGATTATGGTTAATTGTTTAACTAGCTAAGTGTGAGTGAAACACTCTGAATTAACGAACGGACAATCTGACAGCACAGTTGCAGTAACCAAAGCTCTCGATAACATAACAAGTCTAAACAGCTCTGCTAGGGTGAATAATGTTCAATGAGCTTTTCTCTCATTTATGTCTGGAAGTAACAAGCAATTTAGCCAGTTAGCCTCAGGGTGCTTGACTGCTGTCGTTAGTACAGAATCAACCCTTAAAGAGATGGGTCGGGCTAGTGCTTAAGAGGGTGTTAATGATGCCGAATGGGTGCAGACAAAGAAGAGCTCTCCAGTTGGTACCAAAACATTCAAAGGCCATTTTCTTAAGTGAGGTTTCAAGTTTATTAACTTTAAAAGCAGAATTACTTTCCCATTGTTCTTCAAATGCAGTGAATGTTATACAACTTTGTAGCTCTGTGTCTATGCTTTTATCCACTGTAAAAAACACAATTTCACATTTTGCTACATAAGACTGAATGTGGGAACTCCTTCAAGACTGTTGGAAAAGCATTCCAGGTGAAACTGGTTGACAGAATGCCACGCTTGTGCAAAGCTGTCATCAAGGCAAAGGGTGGCTACTTTGAAGAATTTAAAATGTAAAATATATTTAGATTTGTTTAACACTTTTTTGGTTACTACATGATTTAATGTGTTTTTTTCATAGTTTTGATGTCTTCACTATTATTCTACAATGTAGAAAATAGAAAAACATAAAGAAAAACCCTTATGAGTAGGTGTGTTCTTACTTTTGACTGGTGCTGTAATTATATGAATATATAATTTTGCTAGAATTTATTTACAGTAATAAAAGCCTATACATTAAGTGTGATAACATGTTCAAAATGATGGAAATGCGTCATTGTTCTTCGAAACCCTTAGAGAGATGTCCACCAATGATTCACTTCCACAATAAAGCATTGTAAGACAGAGTGCCACTCTGTCACTGGTGGCTTGGCTGGTCTCCCACTACTTCTTCCCTGAGGGGCTGAGTCTGTGCCAGGGTACTTCTCCAAGTGGTAGTGTGTTGAAGGAGTGATATTGAACCATTGGACAACACATCTTACAGTATATTCACAGTGAAGTGCTCATGGATTTTTCTCTGTCATTGAGTTGGAATGCTTCTTTGCATTAAAATTCCCTCTCTCTGGACATCAATAATGAGCTTCCTGTTCTCATTGACATGAGTAAGGACATTTCTCTGTGGCAGTCAGACAAATTTCAACAAGTGCAGAGCTTGGTCTTTTATGTAAAACTGGTGTTCATTGGCTGTGAGCTATGACCACAAGTGGATTAAAAAAAGGTGCACGGCTCCATGACCACGAGAAAAGGATCCTTGAAATGTCACCATCAAATGCCTCATGCCACTTTGTCCACATAAACAAGTGTTTTTTTTAGGGGCATATGATTACTCAATCCATCTGGTTGTGTCCTTCAGTGCAACTATTAAACAGCTACTCAGAAATCACATCCACTTTTCCCTATACCCAACCTGATAAGACAGGAGCATAACAAACCCACATATCGTAACCACATCCATTTCAAACATCTCTCATCCACCAAATAAACTAGGCATACATGGTATGTAGACAGATACTGTTTCAACCACACAATCCACAACCATTTATAGACAGACAGAGACCTGTTGCGTAACATGCCGAATGATTGGGTTCACTCAGCACTGAACAAATGCCCATAGAGTCACTAAGGTGTAACGACCAAAACATACAGTATACTGTAGAAATACATTCATTACTGTATACTACTAAAATATACACCCCCCAATGCTCTCAAATCCATAAACTAGCTTACCCTAGCTCTTCTATTCTATTGCAACCAAGCTGGAAACCATGAGTTTGAGAGAAAGGGAAAGAGGCAGCCTAAAGAGCACAGCACATAGTCCTCTCCCTTCAAAGGGCTGAACTCCCTGCAACCTGTCCTGCACTCATCAAATCGATAAATTGGTCCTTGAAATGAGATCTGTGTGAAAGGCAGGCCACCCTGTCTAGGGGGCTGAAAGGGCTGGCCCCTGGGGTGGGTACCTATTGTATCCCTGGCCTGGGGCATTGAGGCTCATGAAGCCCCCATCCTCCCCTACCAAGAGGATCAGGTGACCCTCCTGTACCTTTGAAATCGGGTACGTGATCAAACATCCCGCCATCACATACTCCACCACAGCCCCCTCTAGTGAAATCCAGTCCTCCTTACTGAAATTGGTGGGTTGGTTTCTTTGTTCATCAGAGAGAATTTCCATTCTTATGCAAACATATCTAAAACTGTCTTAGGCGAGCATATAAAGTTTGAGTCCATTTAAGTGATTGTAAAAAGGTTTTACTTTGTAAATGAACGAAAGTATACATATAACTGTTTTTACATGAAGTGGTTTAACCTTTTACTGCAGTGTACTAAAACCGGGTCACACAGTGATTCTTGGTAGTCATAAACAAATATACTTTGAAACAAAAGTATACACCTCACACACACACAAAGAAATACACCTTTACCATGTCAAACAGAGTTGAAATGTTTACATTTTGAGTTTTGCTACCCAATATTACGCTTAACATACATACATACATACACAGAAGACTGAAAAATAATACTTTTTGACATAGAAACACCAGATTTTTGTTTAAAAATATATACAGTACCGGTCAAAAGTTGACACCTACTCATTTATTTGCAGTTTTTTCTTGAAAGTAGCCTCCATTTCCCTTGATGACAGCTTTTCACACTAACTTCATGAGGAATGATTTTCCAACAGTCTTGAAGGAGTTCCTGTAACAGTTTTCTTGCGGTGAAGGAGAGGCGGACAAAAACGCAGCGTGGTTTCTATTCATGGTTCTTTAATGAAAACTATACATGAACAGACTAACAAAAACAAGAAATGTGAAAACCTAAAACAGCCCTATCTGGTGCAAACACAGAGACAGGAACAATCACCCACAAACACACAGTGAAACCTAGGCTACCTAAGTATGATTCTCAATCCGAGACAACTATTGACACCTGCCTCTGATTTGAGAACCATACTCGGTCGATACATAGAAATACCCAAATCATAGAAAAACAAACAGACTGCCCACCCCAACTCACGCCCTGACCATACTAAATAATGACAAAACAAAGGAAATAAAGGTCAGAACATGACAGTTCCCACATATGCAGAGCACTTGTCGGCTGCTTTTCCTTCACTCTGCCGTCCAACTCATCCCAAACCATCTCATTTGGGTTGGGGTTGGGTGATTGGGGAGACCACGTCATCTGATGCAGCACTCCATCACTATCCCTCTTGGTCAAATAGCCCTTCCACAGCCTGGAGGTGTGTTTTGGGTCATTGTCATGTTGAATAACAAGATATTGTCCCACTAAGCGCAAACCAGATGGGATGGTGTATTGCTGCAGAATGCAGGGGTAGCCAATGCTGGTTAAGTGTGCGTTGAATTCCAAATAAATCACTGACAGTGTCACCAGCAAAGCACCCCCACACAATCACACCTCCTTCTCCATGCTTCACGGTGGGTACCACACATGCAGTGATCATCCATTCACCTACTCTGCATTTCACAATGACACGACGATTGGAACAAAAAATCTCAAATTTGGTCTCATCAGACCAAAGGACAGATTTACCCCTAATGTCCATTGCTCGTGTTTCTTGGCTCAAGCAAGACTCTTCTTCTTATTGGTGACCTACAGTAGTGGCTTGTTTGCAGCAATTCGACCATGAAGGCCTGATGAACAGTTGATGTTGAGATGTGTCTGTTACTTGAACTCTTTAATGCAATTATTTGGGCTGCAAACTGAGGTGCAGTTAACCCAATCAAATGTATTTTTTGCAATAGAGGTATCTCTGGGTCTCCTTTCCTGTGGCGGTCCTCATGAGAGCCAGTTTCATCATAGCGCTTGAAGGTTTTTGCAACTGCACTTGAGGGAACTTTCTGCATTGACTGACATGTCTTAAAGTAATGATGTACTGTTTATCTTTGCATATTTGAGATGTTCTTGCCATAATTTGGACTTGGTCTTTTACCAAATAGGGCTATCTTCTGTGTACCACCCCTACCTTGTCACAACACAAGTGATTGGCTCATACACATTAAGAAGGAAAGAAATTCCACAGATGAACTTAACAAGACACACCTGTTAATTGAAATGCATTCCAGGTGACTACCTCATGAAGCTGGTTGAGAGAATGCCAAGAGTGTGCAACGCTGTCATCAAGGCAAAGGGTGGTTACTTTGAAGAATCTCAAATCTCAAATATTTTCATGCGTTTAACACTTTTTTGGTTAATACATGATTCCATATGTTTTATTTAATATTTTTGATGTCTTTACTATTATTCTACAATGTAGAAAATAGTATAAATAAAGAAAAACCCTTGAATGAGTAGGTGTGTCCAAACTTTTGACTGGTACTGTATATATTGATTCATTATGAAAAACGTTTATAACATTCCACCCATGATGCCAAGGAGGCCTCATTAGTCATTGACTGTAGGAAAGGGTTACCTCTTTCACCATTACATAAAGAACGAAGTGTCATGGGCAGTGGAGATTGTGTTTTCTCCAAACCGTATGGATGGTATAGGTGAGCAGGTTGACATGAATCTTGCCCCGGAGGCAGAACTGAGCGATGTCCACTAGATGGGCCAGCTGCAATGTCAAAATTTTCTCTCTCTCTCTCTCTCTCTCCTCTTATTGTTAATGGTTCTCTAGTGCCTGTTGGGAGATGGGAGGGGAGAATTCTTAATTCTACTTAATTCTCCATTGAAATTAAAATGTAATAATTTAAAAATATATTTATTCACAAAATTATTGAATTAGTCCTTTATTACTCCTGTATAAGCAGAGAGAAATACTAATCAGCTGAGATAAACACAACTCAGCCCCCCAACCCCTCTGAGAGTGCAAAACATTAGGAACACCTGCTCTTTCCATGACATAGACTGATCAGGTGAATCGAGGTGAAATATTTTGATACCTTATCGGTCACCTGTTAAATCCACTTCAATCAGTATAGAGGAAGGGGAGAAGACAGGTTCAATGAAGACAGATCTGAATGTGTCACGCCTTGGTCTTAGTATTTTGTGTTTTCGTTTATTAGTTGGTCAGGCCAGGGTGTGACATGGGTTTATATTGTTGTATTTCGTAGTGGGGTTTTTTAGTTATTGGGATTGCGGCTGAGTAGGGGTGTTGCATAGGTTTGGCTGCCTGAGGCGGTCAGCCAGACTCTGAAGGAGTTAATGGAGAAATTGGAGGAGAGAGTAATGAGGGAGTTGCTAGTTTGGTGCTTTAAGTACAAGATTCGTCCGACGGAGCGTGTCGGTGATTTAATGGCACCTGGGTCAGCGCTCCATACTAGTCCTGAGGTGCGTGTTAGTCGGCTGGTGAAAAATGTGCCAGCCTCACGTACTAGGCCTCCTGTGTACCTACCTAGCCTTGCACGTTCTGTGCCAGTCCTGCTCTCAGGCTCTCCAGTACACCTTCACGGTCCAGTTCATCCAGTACCACCTCCACACCCCAGCCCTCCGGTAGCAGCTCCCCGCACCAGACTTCCTGTGCGTGTCTTCGGCCCAATACCACCAGTGCCAGCACCATGCATCAGGCCTACAGTGCGCCTCGCCTATCCTGCACTGTCGGAGCCTCCTGCCTGTTCGGAGCAGCCTGAGCTGCCAGTCTGCATGGAGCAGCTAGAGCTGCCAGTCTGCATGGAGCAGCTAGAGCTGCCAGTCTGCATGGAGCTGCCAGTCTGCATGGAGCAGCTAGAGCTGTCAGTCTGCTTGGAGCAGCCAGAGCTGCCAGTCTGCAGGGAGCTGCCAGTCTGCAAGGAGCTGCCAGTCTGCAGGGAGCTGCCAGTCTGCAGGGAGCTGCCAGTCTGCAGGGTGCTGCCAGTCTGCAGGGAGCTGCCAGTCTGCAAGGAGCTGCCAGTCGGCAAGGAGCTGCCAAAGCTGTTAGTCAGCATGAAGCAGCCAGAGCCGTCAGTCTGCCAGGATCCGCCAGTCAGCCAGACTCTTCCAGATCTGCCAGTCAGCCAGACTCTTCCAGATCTGCCAGTCAGCCAGACTCTTCCAGATCTGCCAGTCAGCCAGACTCTTCCAGATCTGCATGGAGCAGCCAGAGCCGCCAGTCAGCATGGAGCAGCCAGAGCCGTCAGTCAGCATGAAGCAGCCAGAGCCGTCAGTCTGCCAGGATCCGCCAGTCAGCCGTATTTAGGTAGCCTGGGTTTCACTTTGTATTTCGTGGGTGATTGTTCCTGTCTCTGTGTTAGTGTTCACCAGACAGGCTGTATAGGTTTTTCACGTTCCGTTTGTTGTTTTTGTATTTATAAGTTATTTCATGTATCGTCATTTGTTTCATTAAAGACATGAGTAACCAACACGCTGCATTTCGGTCTGACTTTCTTGCGACAAACAAAGAATGCCGTTACAGAATGAATGAAATATTCTTATTAAATACCTTTTTTTACATAGTTGAATGTGCTGACAACAAAATCACACATTATCAATGGAAATCAAATTTATCAACCCATGGAGGTCTGGATTTGGAGTCACACTCAAAATTAAAGTGGAAAACCACACTACAGGCTGATCCAACTTTGATGTAATGTCCTTAAAACACGTTAAAACGAGGCTCAGTAGTGTGTGTGGCCTCCACGTGCCTGTATGACCTCCCTACAACGCCTGGGCATGCTCCTGATGAGGTGGCGGATGGTCTCCTGAGGGATCTCCTCCCAGACCTGGACTAAAGCATCCGCCAACTCCTGGACAGTCTGTGGTGTAACGTGGCGTTGGTGGATGGAGCAAGACATGATGTCCCAGATGTGCTCAATTGGATTCAGGTCTGGGGAACGGGTGGGCCAGTCCATAGCATCAATGCCTTCCTCTTGCAGGAACTGCTGACACAATCCAGCCACATGAGGTCTAGCATTGTCTTACATTAGGAGGAACCCAGGGCCAACCGCACCAGCATATGGTCTCACAAGGGGTCTGAGGATCTCATCTCGGTACCTAATGGCAGTCAGGCTACCTCTGGTGAGCACATGGAGGGCTGTGCGGCCCCCCAAAGAAATTCCACCCCACACAATGACTGACCCACCGCCAAACCGGTCATGCTGGAGGACGTTGCAGGCAGCAGAACGTTCTCCACGGCGTCTCCAGACTCTGTCACTTCTGTCACATGTGCTCAGTGTGAACCTGCTTTCATCTGTGAAGAGCACAGGGCGCCAGTGGCGAATTTGCCAATCTTGGTGTTCTCTGGCAAATGCCAAACGTCCTGCACGGTGTTGGGCTGTAAGCACAACCCCCACTTGTGGACGTCGGGCCCTCATACCACCCTCATGGAGTCTGTTTCTGATCGTTTGAGCAGACACATGCACATTTGTGGCCTGCTGGATGTCATTTGCAGGGCTCTGGCAGTGCTCCTCCTGATCCTCCTTGCACAAAGGCGGAGGTAGCGGTCCTGCTGCTGGGTTGTTGCCCTCCTACGGCCTCCTCCACGTCTCCTGATGTACTGGCCAGTCTCCTGGTAGTGCCTCCATGCTCTGGACACTACGCTGACAGACACAGCAAACCTTCTTGCCACAGCTCGCATTGATGTGTCATCCTGGATGAGCTGCACTACTTGAGCCACTTGTGTGGGTTGTAGACTCCGTCTCATGCTACCACTAGAGTGAAAGCACCGCCAGAATTCGAAAGAGATCCAAAACATCAGCCAGGAAGCATAGGAACTGAGAAGTGGCCTGTGGTCGCCACCTGCAGAACCACTCCTTTATTGGAGGTGTCTTGCTAATTGCCTATAATTTCCACCTGTTGTCTATTTCATTTGCACAACAGCATGTGAAATTTATTGTCAATCAGTGTTGCTTCCTAAGTGGACAGTTTGATTTCACAGAAGTGTGATTGACTTGGAGTTACATTGTGTTGTTTAAGTGTTCCCTTTATTTTTTGATTAGTGTATTTAGAATTAATCTAAGATAACTCAAGAAATCTGTCATTCATATTGACGTTTTTGCCGAGGAGATCTTAGTCACGAAAGGTTACATCTAACTGTCACGGATCCCTCCGGAACTTTCATTACACACTCCTGGCCCCTATGTCCAGTGACTAGTAATTGTATAAGTGTGTCCTTGGTTTGCCAGTGTCCTGTTGATTATTGTTACAATGTCCGTTGGTGCGTGTGAGTACCTGTGCTGTGTGTTTTGGCTTTCGTGCCATTGTGTATTGCACAGATAATTACGGGTCTCTGCGCGTGTTGTTTTTATTCGAGGTACTCCTCGCTCTTCTGTTTTGGGTTTCTACCCTGTGTTTTGTTACATGTTTGTTTGGTCTTCATCCCCGTGTCTTTACACGGCATGCCGTAATTTGAGCACAATAAAAAAAACGTATGCATTCCTGCGTCCTTTCTCCCGAATCATTTATGTCAGTGTGACAGAATAATCAACCATTAAGGAAGACAGCGGGAATGGCCCGTCCGGCGCCGCAGCAACTTCAGCAGCTGCAACTGGCCCGTCCGACGCCCCCACAACCGGTCCGTCCGACGCCACTGCAACTGGTCCATCCGACGCCGACGCAACTTCGGCAGCTGCATTGCGTCCTGATCGACCCGCACTGTTTTCCTGTGATCATCCTTGTCACGGATCCCTCCGGAACTTTCAATAAGCACACCTGGCCCATATTCCCAGTGATTAGTAATTGTACAAGTGTGTCCTGTTGATTATTGTTACAATGTCCGATGGTGCGTGTGAGTACCTGTGCTGTGTGTTTTGGCTTTCGTGCCATTGTGGATTGAGCAGATGATTACGGGTCTCGTCCCGTGTGTTAATCATTGTGTGCTTGTGTTATTTATTCGAGGTACTCCTCGCTCTTTTGTTTGGGTTCCTACCCTGTATTTTGTATAGTGTTTGTTGGGTCTTCGTATCTGTGCATTTACACAGCACGCTGTAATTTGGGTAAAATAAAAACTATTACGCATTCCTGCACCTGTCTCCCGACCCTTTGTACCAAGGTGAAACTAACTAAGATGTTTGGTGCTGTATTTCTCAATTTTAAAAAATGTGCATGAATAAGAATCGTCTATCATTGAATGACAACAAAGTCTTTATTGAAGAATCCATACAGTTGACCAATCACGGTAGAACGGACATTGACTTCAGGTCCCGAACTTCGGCTGGCCTCGAGGAAAAAAAGTCCAAAACCAACAAAAACATCATAAAATGTCATAATATATACAACAACTCTTCCAAGCTGTTTTTAGCTGCGAAGCATGAGGATGCCTTAAGGAATGGCCCCAGCTCAACTTGATCTTTGAAGATAACTTTGGTCCCGTGTGGCTCAGTTGGTAGTGCATGACACTTACAATGCCAGGATTGTGGGTTTGTCTCTTTTTACTGGCTCAGATCTTTTCATCTCGTTCATTCAAAAGATTGAATCTTTTAGAAATAATTTCATTTATTTGATTCAGTAATGCCTAGCGCACGCAGGACCCAATACCAGTAAATTATTCACCATATAAGGGACTTATTGGAGCTGTCATTTGTGAATGAAAAGTGTGCTTCGAAAAGTGTGCTACGAACAATGTACATTTGTGATTGCTAAGCATATAGATAAGGTGATTTATTAATTCCTTTGAAACAAGGTCTAGTTGCGGCCGAAAGTGTATAAGATTGTGAACAACTCTTGGCAGAATAAGTACATATTATTCGCGAACTGCTGCAGCCCCCCAAACAATTTGTTCTCGAGTTTGAGTGTTGAGCCGAGGCAGGCTGTGTAGCCTCTGTTTTGGTTCTAAAAAGATGTCCATCAATAACATTCAATAATCAATTAACTGTGTCCATTATTGCGACCAGTAATCAGTTCTAGACATGTATTTTTCTTCACTATGCTGCCTTCAGCCAGTTGGTGGTAGGAGCACATGTCCGGAGCCGGTGAGTTGACCTATGCTTGATCCGAAATGTGTTCGGAGGCGCAGTATGAACGGTGTGACACAATTAAGGAGCCACCGGAGGCATGCAGAGGCCAAGGTAGAGCTCTGTACTGCATCGGCATCCGCCTCTGAAATTTTGTAACAATGCGGAGAGCTCCGTATAGCTCTGCATTGAAATGATTGGTTGACGGTAGGTGGGGGCAGGAGGCCCAGTATAAACACAAACTCGCTACCTTGACAACTTCCTTCACAACAGCTCTGCTCAGCGAATTACGGCCATTTGCAGATATCGGATTGACCATGTAGAGTATTTAAATCCTACTGTAGAATTCATTGCGGCCAACGGGTCAAAAAAATAACTAAAATGAACGAGACACTCTGAAAAACGAATCATGACTCTCGAGCAAATTGTCGTTAAAAAAGATTAAATCGTTTGTGAACTGCACATCACTACTCTACAGTAACTATGTATGAACAAACTAACACCATGGCACTTATACGACATCTCCAACTGTGCGACATACACATCCGTGTGGACAGAAACAGTAACGGATTATATTTAGAAAGTAGCCTAGCCAACCCTCTCAGTCTGAATGGGTAAAAGTAGACCCTCGTAGATCACCCCTAACTTCACCGTTATCTTAAACTGTTACATGTGTCCTTGTTTCCCAAGGTTAACTCCTCTGGCTGCAGAGCTCTGTTACAGTGTATGTACTCTGCAGTTAAGAGGTCCTTAATCTAAGCACTGGTTGTTAGGGCAACCCTGTGTCTAAAGGGCCTGAACAAATAAATAAGTCAAAAAAGTAATGATAACATATCCAATATTATATTTTTAGCTGTCATATTCAATAAATCCTCTCTGTCTCAATTTCAGTCAAGCGCTGCTGCTGTTGAAAGTCATTTAAATTGTAACAAGATGGGTTATTGTCAGTTTATTCTTGGATTTAGTAAGATGTTGGCCCTGGATTGGTGAGTAAACTTTAGTAGAATGCTTCCCTTTGCTCCCTCCCTGTGGCGTACACTGGAATAGTCTCTGGAATAAGCCAAGTCACACACCGGGATGTTGCCATCATGTTTATAGTCTCTCTCAACAGACATTTCGTGAGATTTGGTCATGGGTTATCAAGTCATAATTGACATAAAACATGTCTGCCAAGAGTCTCACCCATTCCAAAGTACCATGCATTCCAACGTTGATGTCCACACGAACAAATGTAAACATTTGTACATCATTGATGTGGAATTGATCATGTGTAGCCAGGTGAGTTTGAACTTGCCACATGGAGGCAGTAAAGGTATCAGATCATTTCCCTCTAGCACAGCACAGCACATAGTGGCATGGTAGAAATGACACCGTTGGTGGTCCAAGCTTAAATGTTCTATATAGGTTATTTAAGCAATAAGGCACGAGGGGGTGTGGAATATGGCCAATACAGTGGTGCAAAAAAAGTATTTAGTCAGCCACCAATTGTGCAAGTTCTCCCAATTAATAAGATGAGAGAGGCCTGTAATTTTCATCATAGGTACACTTATGACAGACAAAATGAGAAAAAGAAATCCAGAAAATAACATTGTAGGATTTTTTATGAATTTATTTGCAAATTATGGTGGAAAATAAGTGGAAAATAAGTATTTGAGCAAAGATTTCTGGCTCTCACAGACCTTATTTAAGAGGCTCCTCTGTCCTCCACTCGTTACCTGTATTACTGGCACCTGTTTGAACTTGTTATCAGTATAAAAGACATCTGTCCACAACCTCAAACAGTCAAACTCCAAACTCAATTATGGCCAAGACCAAAGAGCTATCAAAAGACACCAGAAACAAAATTGTAGACTGGGAAGACTGAATCTGCAATAGGTAAGCAGCTTGATTTGAAGAAATCAACTGTGGGAGCAATTATTAGGAAATGGAAGACATACAAGACCACTGATAATCTCCCTCTGTCTGGGGCTCCACGCAAGATCTCACCCCGTGGGGTAAAAATGATCACAAGAACGGTGAGCAAAAATCCAATCAGCATTCAGGGCTCGAATCAACCAGTTTATAATATGGGTCATGTTGCATCACATCACCAGAATCGAAGGAATTAACATCTGTGCCCAGTGGGTTGGGCCACCATGAGCCGCCAGACCAGCTTTCATGTGCCTTAGCATAGATTCTACAAGAGTCTGGAACTCTATTGGAGGGATGCATCACCATTCTTCCATGAGAAATTCCATCTTTTGTGTTTTGTTGATGGTGGGGGAAAACGCTCTAGAATCTCCCACAAGTATTCAATTAGAATGAGATCTTGTGATTGACACACGTACATACTTTCACCACATATGCTATTGCTACTGTCTATTATCCTTTTTAACTTTACCTCTACCTACACTGAACAAAAATATAAATGTAAAGTGCTGGTCGCTAGTTTTCATGAGCTGAAATAAATTAAAAAAAATGTTCCATATGTACAAAAAGCTTATTTCTTTCAAATTATGTGTACAAATGTGTTAACATCCCTGTTAGTGAACATGTTATCCTTTGTCAAGATAATTCATCCACCTGACAGGTGTGGCATATCAAGAAGCTGATTAAACAGCATGATCATTACACAGGTGCATCTGGTGCTGGGGACAATAAAAGGCCAGTTGTCACACAACACAATGCCACAGATGTCTCAAGTTTTCAGGGAGCTTGCAATTGGCATGCTGACTGCAGGAATGTCCACCAGAGCCGTTGCCAGGAAATGTAATTTAATTTCTCTCCCATAAACTGACTCCAACATAATTTTAGAGTATTTGGAGGTATGTCCAATGGGCCACGTGTAACCATGCCAGCCCAGGACCTCCAGGACCTTCTTTACCTGTGCAGACTGTCAGCTTTAATTTGAGAGTATTTTTAATCCATATCGGGTGAGCCATTTAGAAATGACAGTACTTTTGTACATAGTCACCCCATTTTAAGGGAGCAAAAGTATTGGGACTAATTCACTTATGTGTGTATTAAAGTATTAAAAACGTAAGTGTTTGGTCCCATATTCATAGCATGCAATGACTACGTCAAACTTGTGACTCTACATATTTGTTGGATGCATTTGCTCTTTTTGGTTGTGCTTCAGATTATTTTGTGCCCAATAGAAAATAATGTATTGTGTCATTTTGGAGTCACTTTTCTTGTACAAATGAATGAAACTGCAAACACACTGGCTAGCTAGCACACTAGAGCCAGTAGCACACTGGACAACTAAATAAAATGTTTAGGCCTGTCTAAAACAAAAAACACTCAAGCCTACTTGAGTTGTGAGGTAAACTACCTAATTTGCTAAATGAAGGACTGCAAGCCTCATTTGAGCCACGTCTCGGGCTACTGAAACAGGTGCTTCTTTACATTCCATATCATTGTTCATCATTTACATCCTTTTAAAGACATGCTCTGTAACTTTGCCGATTACCAAGTATTTTTGAAACCTCCCACTTTGGGCTGGATGTGTCAATGTATAGTTCATGCATGCATAATCTGTGAGCAGAATTACTGTCTGACCTCAACTAGCTACTAAATACTTGATGTAAAAGCGACTGTTGTTAATGGAAGCTGTTCTGTGCCATTTTCCCTACATTTTCCCCTACATGGGCCAGCCCCCGAGCAATTCAAGTTCCAGCCAATGAGCTTCAGCCCCTCATCATTTGAGTGACAGCTAGCAAGATGCAAACACAGCCAACTTGGAGACAGGGCTAGACATAACATATGATACGTTACCTCTGGTATGTGTTCATTTGTGGATGGCCATCATCCATTTTGCTGTTACATAACATCATCCATGTTACAAATTACAATTCATATGAAATGTTATAAATTTGCAATAAGTATGTTATGTTACTAATTCCAATTTGTAGTGGCCAACATTAGCTAGGTGGCTAGGTGAGTAATGCTAATGTTAGCAAGGTGGCTAACATTAGCTAGGCTAGGGTTAAGGTTAAGGTTAGGGTTCGGAGTTAGGTTGAAGGGTTAAGGTTAGGTTCAGGGGCAACTAACATGCTAAGTAGTTGCAAAGTAGCACAAAAGCAGTAAGTAGTTGCAAAGTAGCTAGAACGCTAAAGATGTCTGTGATGAGATTTGAACATGCAACCTTTGGGTTGCTAGACGTTTGTGTTATACACCTACCCATCCACCCCTGACGAACCACCTTCCTTTAATTTTTGCCTTAAGTAACCTGCTGTCTGATGTAACTATACCAAACATTACATAGCATACTAATTTGAGTGTCCTGGATTTTCGTTAACTATGCTACATATAGTCTATAAGACCATGCTGACACAGCAGAGTGAGAGAGAGGAATGAGGTGGTGCACATACTTGACATAGTACACAGTTTTCGGGGATAACATTGGCTCGTACGCGCTACTTTCAGAACTACTGGCTAAAAAGTATGCAAAAGTACCCGAAAATATCTTGAAACAGGGTGTAATTTGCATAATATTTTAGATTTTTTTTTTACACGTTTTTGGTTACAACATGATTCCACGTGTTCTTTCATAGTTTTGATGTCTTCACTATTATTCAACAATGTAGAAAATAGTAAAAAATAAAGAAAGAAAAGCCCTTGGATGAGTAGGTGTGTCCAAACTTTTGACTGGTACTGTATATAATAAGCAAATAATTGTCCCTTTTTAAACCATTAGATAGATCGCCGCATTTGGAAGGTGTTTTCTTTTGCCCTGTGTTTGATTTGTGAGCTTAAAGTTTGTATGATGAATAGGCTTCTGTTAAACATTAAACAAAGTAGTAGACTAATGAATATGCCATTTGCCTTGATCCATTTGCCTTAATACAATGTTTTTGTTGCATATTTTAGTCTGGTACCTACCTAGGTATAGGGGGAGTTGTAAAAAAAAAAGCCTAAAATAGATGAGATGCATCTATTTTTCCAAAACTGTAGCTCGTGATTAGAACACATATTTCCATACTTTAAATCAACCAGTCCATTTTGATTTGACAAGGAGTGTAGCTTGTCTTGTTTGTGTATCCCATCAGCTAGATACGTTTTCATAGGCAGTAGGCCTAATATGGAGCTTGGGTGTGCAGCACGCTTATGTATACGGGAGCGGTTGGATCGAAATTGAGTGAGAGACATGTAGCCTAACAGAGGGAAAATAAAATGTAGGGATAAGACCTGCCCCCACCACCCCCACTCCGCAGTCAGCACCTCTTTGCGTGGCTATGCCAGAACGGCATGATATGGTGGACTTCCACTTTGCTACCAGTGAATATATAGCCTGGGTGTAGTCTTTTTCTGCTAGCTCGCTTGCCAAATCCTTATAGAATTATCATTCTGAACATGACTACCACCCAGGCTAGTGATTATACAGTATACTGCAGAAATACAGCAGCTGTAGCATACCATGCACTGAAAGCTCTGAGATCTGATTATATTCATCTGTCTTTGAGAGCTTGTTAGAATTTGACATATGTTCAGATGGAACTGACAGGGTGTTGTACAGTCGGGATGATGTCAGTGAGATACACAGAAGGTTCATTATTCTTCTGTTTTTAAGAGGAAGGAAGATAGGACGGGACCATGTATGACAGGCATGTCAGACACAGACACACTGCTGACACTGAAATGTCAGAATCTGATGTTAGGACGGCAGAAAACTAAAAAAAAAAGGTATCCAAATTGAAGATGTACAGTATATGAAATGCACTGGTGGAAGAACTGAGCTGTGCAGCACATAACCTCGGATGCAGTAGGTTTTATGTTTCATGCATGCTCTTCCATGAGATACAGATGCATGATAAGGATGACTATATATACACTGAGTGAAAAAACACGTGCTCTTTCCATGACAGACTGACCAGGTGAAAGCAATGTCACCTGTTAAATCCAATTCAATCAGTGGAGATGAAGGGGAGGAGACTTTTTTAAGCCTTGAAATAATTGAGATGTTGATTGTGTACGTGTTCCATTCAGAGGGTGAATGGGCAAGACAAAATATTTAAGTGTCTTTTGAACATTTATGGTAGTAGGTGCCAGGTGCACCGGTTTAAGCATGTCAAGAATTGGAGTCAGCAATTGGCCAGCAACCCTGTGGAACGCTTTCGACATCTTGTAGTCTATGCGCAAACTAATTGAGGCTGTTCTGAGGGCGAAAGGGGGTGCAACTCAATATTAGGAAGGTGTTCCTAATGTGTTGTACACTCAGTGTAGATGACAACATACTCTTCATCTAAGGTAGCCTAGCTACCAATTTCAAGTAGTGCATTAACTTATACCATCCTTATACACAGCATTGTATAATTTTACTTTAGTCTTGCATTACAGATGTGACCAGCTTTTTTTATTCACCTCATCAATTCATCAATCAGTCCATTAATCTTTCGACTATATAGGACAAAGTGAACTAAACTCAGGTTGTTCTTAATATGCGTGTTGCAATGAAAGGGAACAAAGGTGTGTGAAGTCGTGCAATAACGGAACTGTTTTCTCTGTCACTTGTCACATAAGGTTTACCTTGGCCCTCCTGAGGCCTGACACAAGTATCTGTGGACCCAAACTAAAGCAAAAGGAAGGAACTAACCTGAATTGTTCCAATAAGAACAACTTATTTTTGTTGTAAAATATTTTCTATTGTTTAAAATGTTCTACAGTGTGCACTAATGAATACACCCTGGCTTCACCCATGTGCTGCAGTGAGTGTCACAATATTATTCCAGAATAACCACGTGTTGCTCTATTCACACCAATCAATGTCAGCGTATTCATCTCTTTTGATCATTTGTGCATTTGGACATGGAATGCTAGCATCCTCTAATATGCTCAGTCTTGAATAGATGCTTTGATGTCCCTGTTCTGTCATATATGACTACACACTCTGCAGCCCAAGAGCAAAATAACTGTTCCCCAGTGATGGCCCAGAATATTTATGCCCCTGTCCCCATCTGGGCTGACATTGTTCTCCTATTCATAAATCATTGAGCTAAGGCAATTGCACACATGCACACTGACTTGAATGAGATCTCTTCTCTTCACTGTGTTAGGTGCACTGACTGTAGACAAATCGCTAACATTTGTTGTGTTTAGGGGGTTGGCACATAAAGATTTTTTTTTAGAATGAAACGTGACACATTTTACAGGTTAGATAATGGCTGGAATATGTGTGTCAGTTTATGTGACCGTGACTAGAGTTGGGGAGTAAATGACATGTAATCTGATTACCAAAAACTGTCAGCAGTTACTTTACCAGCAAAAAAAAGATTACGTTTGAAAAACTAGATGATTCGTTTTTGGATTACTTTTAAATAAATCCATGTTTGTGGGAAAAAAATACATTATGACACTAACTAACATTTAGACAGTAACTTACCCAACCCTGACTGTGACCATGACTGTGAGTTGGAGTTTGTGTATTTTAAGTTAAATACAAATTTGTTCAATTAGCCCAGCAAGACCATGCGAAACATGACTGAGGCCTTGGGCCTTGAGTTTTTCCTTATCCAGTCACATGGTCATGAAAAACTCTGGGTCCTACATAATTAGACACCAGCACTATTTACCAATGGGGAGAGCTGCTGCTTTCAAGGAGCAGGACATTAATCTGGACCCTTATAAGAAATCCCACTTTGCCCTCCAATGAACTATCAAACAGGCAAAGAGTCAATACCGGACCAAGATTGAATCCTACTACACTGGCTCAGAAGCTCGTAGGATGTGGCAGGGCTTGCAAACTATTACGGATTACAAAGGGAAGCCCAGCTGCGAGCTGCCCAGTGACAAGAGCCTACCAGACAAGCTAAATTACTTACTTGCCTTGAAGCGCGCATATAACGCTGAAGCATGCACGAGAGCACCACCTGTTCCGGATTACTTTGTAAATCAAGCTCTCCTTAGCCGATGTGAGTTAGACCTTTTTAACAGGTCAACATTCACAAGGCCAGATGGATTACCAGGACTTCTGCTCAGAGCGTGCGCTGACAAAATGGCAAGTGTTTTCACTAATATTTTCAACCTGTCCCTGACTGAGTCTGTAATACCTACATGATTCTATCAAACCACCATAGTCCCTGTGCCAAAGAAGGCCAAGGTAACCTGCCTAAATAACTGCTGGCACGTAGTATTCACGTCTGTAGCCATGAAGTGCTTTGAAAGGCTGGTCATGGCTCACATCAACACCATCATCCCAGAAACCCTAAACCCCACTCCAATTCACATACCACCCCAACAGATCCACAATCTCAATTGCACTCCACACTGCCCTTCCCACCTGGACAAAAGGAACACATGTTAGAATGCTATCCATTGACTACAGCTCAATGGATAGCGTTCAACACCATAGTGCCCTCAAAGCTCATCACTAAGGACACTGGGACTAAACACCTCCCTCTACAACTGGATCCTGGACTTCCTGACGGGCCGCCCCCAGGTGGTAAGGGTAGGTAACAACACATCCGCCCCGGTGATCCTCAACGCTGGGGCCCCTCAGGGGTGCGTGCTCAGTCCCCTCCTGTACTCTGCACGGTCAGGCACAACTCCAACACCATCATTAAGTTTGCTGATGACACAACAGTGGTAGGCCTGATCACCGACAACAATGAGACGGCCTATAGGGAGGTCAGAGACCTGACCGTATGGTGCAAGGACAACAACCTCTCCCTCATTGTGATCAAGACAAATGAGATGATTGTGGAATACAGGAAAAGGTGGACCGAGCACGCCCCCATTCTCATCGACGGAGCAGTAGTGGAGCCGGTTGAGAACTTCAAGTTCCTTGGCATCCACATCAACAACAAACTAACATGGTCCAAGCACACCAAAAGACAGTCGTGAAGAGGGCATGACAAACCTATTCCTCCTTAGGAGACTGAAAATATTTGGCATGGGTCCTCAGATCCTCAAAAGGTTCTACAGCTAAAAATGGTCAAATACTCATACTAGTTATAGGCAAGCAAGTGGTTAACTAGTTAAAATAGTTATAGGCTAGCAAGCGTGAGCAGAGTGCCAAGTCTAGGTACAGAAGGCTCCTTAACAGCTTCTACCCCCAAGCCATAAGACTGCTGAACAGTTAATCAAATGGCCACCCAGACTATTTGCATTGAACCCTTTTTTTATGCTGCTGCTACTCGCTTTTTATTATCTACGCTTAGTCACTTTACCCCTACTTACATGGATATGAGCTCAATTACCTTGACTGACCCGTACCCCCGCACATTGACCCCCTGTATATTGCCCCGTTATTGCTATTTTATTGTGTAACTTCTTTTTACTTTAGTTCACTTAGCAAATATTTTCTCACTGTTCGTGAAGGCCTTGTAAGTAAGCATTTCACGGCAAAGTCTACACCTGGTCTATTCCGCGCATGTGACAAATAAAATGTGATTTGATGACTCTGCATGTTGAATTTCACAGGCCTTGGTTGAATGATGTGGCAAGTCCCCAGAACAGCCAATCTGCCTCCCCACCGCCTTCTGAGGCGCTTATCCGCTCCTGGTCCCAAATCAGAGCGTTAAGCATCTTATTTTGAAAACATGGAGGCTCCTCCAGACATCAACATCCAGCCTGGCCTCAGAGCCACACAAAATATACTTTACGTATTTCTGAGCACCACCCATGCATAGGATACTGTACCTACTAATGGTCTAGTTACTTGAGACAGAAACAAAAGTACAGAGGTTGGTTAGGGAGGATGGGTGTACACGGGCTTAATCCGCAACAGTTTAGCAATCAAAAGGTTGCATGTTCAATTCGCATCAGGGGACGACAAGCATTAACTAAGCTAACCTTTCCCCAAACCCTTAATCTAAACTTAACCCAATTCACATAACCTGCTACGTAAATTCACCTAACCTATGTCATTTTAGTTCTATAGCCTTTGTTATTAGTTCCCCTAACGGCCAATGTAAACTCTCCCCATAATCCACCTTTGTTTAAGCATCCTGGTCTCAGACAAAGATGTGTAATACTATTGGTCCTCCAAGACGTTTGATGAGTTATGTCATCCAAGTTGTATGCTATTGTACGGCCGAGTATTCATATGATATTGTGTGACCACTATTCCATTCATAATATAACCTCACATAACGTAACTTACTGTAGCATACTAATTGGAGTGTTACAGATTTACATACAGAATAATACGAATTGCCCTGAGACCACATTGCAACATCTGCCCATGAGGACTTAGTGTTCCCCCGCTGCCAAAAGATGAAAGCAGTTCCCAGTCACGAACAGACTGCACAACTGTACTCATTATGACATGGAAAATATCCTGTTGACTAATTAGTGTTTAGTATTATATTGCATTCAGATTCACAACTTATCTAATATGGCATGATTTCATTTTCATGAGCCAGATGCCCCCTTCAAAGCCCACTGTGAAGTTGGCTCAAAACAAAAGTGAAGTAGTTAAGCCTGTGGAGTAAAGAGTTTCTGTCATGAGCGTCTGTGTTTTCACATGCCAAAACTCGTATGTTTCTTTGCATGTGAGAACCGCTTATCTGCCTTCTCAATGAAAACTAGTTTGGAAATGTGTATTTTATGGAAACGAGATGGTGCATGTAACTGAATGATGCACCATGCTGCTTTGTATACAACATGCCCGATTGGCGCAAATTAGTTTACAATTTCAGAAGGGCGCTCCTTCCTCACCACTCACGTCACGGGCCATTGACCTGTTTTGTCATGAAACTAATTACGCCGTTCTCTTGAACCTTCGGAGAGTTCCTGGGTGGTGATGATGGAAAGGACGATGTCTTCTCTGCTTGAAAACTGATACTGGGTCACAAATGGCACTCTATTCAATATATAGCACAATTGGGAGCATCCTGTCGAGCTGTATCACCGCCTGATACGGCAACTGCACCTCCCGCAAAAGCAGGGCTCTCCAGAGAGCGGTACGGTCAGCCCAACGCATCACTGAGGGCAAACTACCTACCCTCCAGGATACCTACAGCACCCGGCGTCACAGGAAGGCTAAAAAGATCATCAAGGGCACCCGAGCCACAGCCTGTTCACACTGCTATCATCCAGAAGGTGAGGACAGTACAGGTGCATCAAAGCTGGGACCGAGAGACTGAAAAGCAGCATCAATAATAAGGCCATCAGACAGTTAAATAGCCATCACGAGCCGACTTCCACTCAACCCTGCACCTTAGTGGCTGCTGCCCTACACAGAGTACATAGACTTGGAATCACTGGCCACTTTAGTAATGGAACTCTAGTCAATGTTAATCATGTTTAAATCATGTTTACATACTACTTTACTCATCTCATATGTAAACTCAGCAAAAAAAGAAACGTCCCTTTTTCAGGACCCTGTCTTTCAAAGATAATTCATAAATCCAAATAACTTCAGAGATCTTAATTGTAAAGGTTTTAAACACTGTTTCCCATGCTTGTTCATAAACCATGAACAATTCATGAACATGCACCTGTGGAACGGTCATTATGACACTAACAGATTACAGACGATAGGCAATTAAGGTCACAGTTATAAAAATGTAGGACACTAAAGAGGCCTTTCTACTGACTCTGAAAAACACCAAAAGAAAGATGCCTAGGGTCCCTGCTCATTTGCGTGAACGTGCCTTAGGCATGCTGCAAGGAGGCATGAGGACTGCAGATGTGGCCAGGGCAATAAATTGCAATGTCCGTACTGTGAGACCCCTTAGACAGAGCTACAGGGAAACAGGACGGACAGCTGATCGTGTAGCAACACCTGCACAGGATCGGTACATCCGAACATCACACCTGCGGGACAGGTACAGGATTGCAACAACTGCCCGAGTTACACCAGGAAAGCACAATACCTCCATCTGTCATGACCGTCTGTAGAAGGATTGGAAAAAGGTGCAGCGTGATTTGGGTTCCACATTTTCACGGCTGTTGAAAGAAGCGGACCAAGGTGCAGCGTGGTGGGCGTACATTTTCTTTTTATTATAAAAATTATGCCAACAAAACAACAAACGAGAAAACAACCGTGAAGCTTACAGGGCTAAATGCCACATACAAAGTTAACTACCCACACTGAAGGAGGGCAAAACGGCTACCTAAGAATGATTCTTAATCAGAGACAACGATAGACAGCTGTCCCTGAATGAGAACCATACCCGGCCAAAACAAAGAATAAAGAAAAATAGAAAACAAAACATAGAATGCCCACCCAAGTCACTCCCTGACCAAACCAAAATAGACATAAAAAGCTCTCTAAGGTCAGGGCGTGACACACATGCTTAATAAATATGAAACTCACCAAAAACAACAAAGAAGAAAACGAAACGTGACGTTCTGGGCTGCTCACAGGCAGCTACACAAAAACAAGATCCCACAAAAACCAGTGGGGTAATGGCTGCCTAAATATAATCCCCAATCAGAGACAACAATAAACAGCCTCCTCTGATTGGGAACCATACCAGGCCAACATAGAAATACAAAACAACCTAGATAGGAACACCCCCCCCCCCCCCCCCTAGTCACACCCCGACCTAACCAAAAGAGAGAATGACAAGGCTCTCTATGGTCAGGGTGTGACACCATCAGTGCTCAGACTGTCCACAATAGGCTGAGAGAGGCAGGGCTGAGGGCTTGTAGGCCTGTTGTAAGGCAGGTCCTCACCAGACATCACCGGCAAAAACGTCGCACAAACCCACCGTCGCTGGACCAGACAGGATTGGCAAAAATGTGAACCACTGACGAGTCGCGGTTTTGTCTCACCAGGGTTGAGACAAAAGCATCTCGCACTAGCATTAACATCTGCTAACCATGTGTATGTGACCAATACAATTTGATTTGATTTGATGGTCGGATTCGCATTTATCGTCGAAGGAATGAGCATTACACCAATGTCTGTACTCTGGAGCGGGATCGATTTGGAAGTGGAGGGTCCGTCATGGTCTGGGGAGATGTGTCACAGCATCATCATGGGCTTGTTGTCAATTGCAGGCAATCTCAATGCTGTGCATTACAGGGAAGACATCCTCCTCCCTCATGTGGTACCATGCCTACAGGCTCATCCTGACATGACCCTCCAGCATGACAATGCCACCAGCCATACCGCTAGTTCTGTGTGTGATTTCCTGCAAGACAGAAATTTCAGTGTTCTGCCATGGCTAGTGAAGAGTCCGGATGTCAGTCTCATTGAGCACGTCTGGGACCTGTTGGATCAGAGGGTGAGGACTAGGTCCATTCCCCCCAACTTGTTCAGTTTATGTCTCAGTTGTTGAATCTTGTTATGTTCACAGAAATATTTACACATGTTAGTTTTGCTTTAATAAATGCAGTTGACAGTGAGAGGACGTTTATATATTGTATTCTATTCTACTGTATTTTAGTCAATGCCCCTCTGACAATGATCGATTTGATATTTGTATATTTCTAAATTCCATTATTTTACTTATAGATTCATATGTATTGTTTTGGATCCTTTTTAGATACTACTGCACTGTTAGATATGACTGCACTGTTAATAAAACTTGGAACACAAGCATTTCTCTACACCCGCAATAACATCTGCTAAATATGTGTATGTGACCAATAACATTTGATTTGATTTAGTGCACTTCTGTTGATCTGGGCCCAGTTTCCCGATAGCAATGGAACTAACAAGCTGATCAGTCCGCTCCTGCATGGTTGCGCCATCTCCGGCATGTTGATTTTGTCCACCCACACCAGACGTAATCAGGACACACAGGTTGAAATAGCAAAACAAACTCTGAACTAATTATATTAATTTGGGGACAGGTCAAAAAGCATTAAAATATTTATGGCAATTTAGCTTGCTTGCTGTTGCTAGCTAATTTGTCCTGGGATATAGACATTGGGTTGCTAATTTACCTGAAATACTCTTCTGACAATTAATCCAAAGATAACAGGGTAAACTGAGTTCGTTTCTAGTAATCTCTCCTCCTTCAGGCTTCTTCTTCTTCTTCTTTGGACTTCATATGGCTGGCAACCAACTTCAAGGTGCATTACCACTACCAACTGGACTGGAGTGTGGACCTCAGTTCATCTTTCAATCTCTCCACGTGGGTATATCTTCCTAAATGAGGAGAAGGGAAAGGCGAGACTTACAGCGCGTCAAGCATTCCAACTAGAACCAAGATCTATTTTAGAGCCTGACAATGCAGATGCTTGTTGACGCGCGTGAGCAGTGGCGAACTGTGTGATCAGCATGTTAGGCTCACAGGTGTTTTAGCAATATACCGTTCCCACAACGGCCGAAGATGTAACGTTTCCCAAAACACAGCGCAGAGAGAATGTTCGCCAAATGTGTCGATATTGATAGGATCGAAAGAAGAGCAGCGCTGCTCTCGGATCAGCTGTCTCCATTCAAATGATTTCAATATGATGAAAATATATAGGCGCGTAGAACATGGGGCGGCAGGAAGCCGAGTAGTTAGAGCGTTGGGCCAGTAACCGAAAGGTTGCTTGAATCTCCCAGAGCTGACAAGGTAAAAAAATCTGTAGTTCTGCCCCTGAACAAGGCAGTTGGTCCTAGGCTGCCATTGTAAATAAGAATTTGTTCCTAACTGACTTGCCTAATTAAATAAAGGTTCAAATAAGTGTAGCTTATTTTAATGCCATCATCTCTGTGTTCATTTGAAGCATCTTTTTATTTTTGGTGTGTAACAATTGCAAACACATTGGCAACTACTCCGTGTGTTTGTAGTCAATTTTACTTTATGTTCGTATTCTTATCTTTTATCTTTTTCTTACTGTTGGTACATTGTTGAGAAGGAACCTTCACGTCAGCATTTTGTTGGACGGCGTATAGAATGTGTATCCCATACATACGACTAATAAAACTTTCAATTCTAAACTCAAGTTAACATCACAGAGAGATAAACATCTTTGATCCTGTATTTAGAGGAGATCTTCTGTGAGTAAACTGATGCGGACGGACAAGAAAGCACATAATGACCCACTTAGATGTTCTATGAGTGGTCTGAGGCAGTCAGCAAATAGCAAACGTTTTCAAGTGCGACTTTAGTAACGATGGTTTTGGGAAACAGCTCGGAGATTCAACCATGCTCCTACGAATGTTCTAACGATGAACTTAGCCTGAAGATGCTTTTGAGAAACCGTGCCCTGGGTTCTGGTCAAAAGTAGCGCACTATTTAGTGGATATGGTGCCATATTGGATGCAGCCTAATCCCCTGAATCCCCATTCTCTCACTGTAAATATGAAGGGATCGGAGTCTAAGTATATATTTGGTGTAATTAGTGGCAATAACAGGGATAAAGAATTAGTTCTTGGAGAGATTGGTCACCCGTGGTGTGGCTCTGAGGAACTGCATGATTCAGTCTCTTCAAAGACTAACAGACCAGTAGAGTTAATTAGGAATGGTTGTTTGAAGTCTGTGCTAATCAGATGTTCAGCTTTGTTTGCTTTTGTTGGGATTTTAAATAGGATTTACTGCTCTGACACACAGTTATAGACATAGTGAGACATTTGAGGGTATTTATGGTGGTAATATAAGACAAAAACATACTTTTTTGTGCCATGTTGCAAAACAAATTGCCCAGAAAATAGCAAAAGTGTAACGTCTGCTTCCAACTCACTCTCAAACACGTAGATCCCCTGAACGCAGCTCACTCACAAACACGTAGATTCCCGGTGTGTGTGTGTGTGTGTGTGTGTGTGTGTGTGTGTGTGTGTGTGTGTGTGTGTGTGTGTGTGTGTGTGTGTGTGTGTGTGTGTGTGTGTGTGTGTGTGTGTGTGTGTGTACCAATGACAGTGTGAACCGATGACATTCATTTGGGGATAGGTTGAAAAGCATTAAACATGTATGGCAATTTAGCTAGCTAATTTGTCCTGGGATATAAACATTGAGTTGTTATTTTACCTGAAATGCACAAGGTCCTCTACTCCGACAATTAATCCACCCCCAAACGGCCAACCAAATCGTTTCTAGTCATCTCTCCTCCTTCCAGGCTTTTTCATCTTTGAATTTATATGGTGATCGGCATCTAAACTTTCATAGTATTACCACGACTACCGGCAAAACAGTTCGTCTTTCAATCATCCACGTGGGTATAACCAATGAGAAGATGGCACATGGGTACCTGCTTCTATAAACCAATGAGGAGATGGGAGAGGCAGGACTTTCAGCGCGGTCTGCGTCAGAAATAGAAAGGAGTTCTATTTTAGCCCTTGGCATCACAGACGCTCGTTGTTGTGCGCGAGCAGTGTGGGTGCAATAATTTAATAACATGGATTTCTAAATTTATTTTGCGACGCTCGCACACGCAATGTGTCCGTTCTGGTCAGCATGTTAGTCTATTGGATTTCCTGTTATCAACCTATTGCCTGATCTCCCGGACAACGTTACTAGCCTTTTGCCTGCCTGTACTGTTGCCTTTTTGGACCCCCTGTGTATGACCTTCTGCCTGCCCCTGGACCCAGCTACCTGCCTCCTTCTGTGGTCCTTTCCAAATAAACACCTGCTGGAAACCAGCTCTGTCTCCCATCGTGTCCATTACAAAAAGTCTGAAGATGCAAAGTACATTTTTTTTTATTGAATAATTAAGTAGATGGTCTTATCTTGACTCTTAGATATTTAATGATAGACCTTTCATTGAATGAGTTGCATTCACTTGCATTTACTTCCAGAGACCATCTCCAGTGGCTGCCTAATTATACAGCTCACATGAATTGCCAGTGGCAGGAAATGTGTGAGATGACACTGGCACATCCTGCACATTGTCACACTGTCATCACACAATAACAAAGTGAGCAGATGTGGGGTCGGTATTTTTAGCTTTCTTCATGATCAGGTGTTTTCTATACCGTCTGAGAGCCTGAATGAATCTTTAGGAGAGTGACGAAAGGGCATTTTTTTACCATATAGGGAAGATTCTGTGATTTGCTCGTTACAGTATTAGGTTAGTGTGGCACATTCACTTCAGTACCCACCACTCTGAGCAGAGACTCTGCAGCAGAATCACTATGGCATGCATCAGATAATGTTTAGATATTTTCACAGTGTTAGTGACTTTTCCCACTTATAGCTACTCAGGATGAGCCAATGGGCAATGGGTGGTGCCCCCTCCATTTCAATGGGCATGCCCATGCATGCCTCTGCTCTTCAGGGAGGTCTTTTCCCATAGACCCGTCTAGACCAGGATGTTTGATCATCATCTCCACTGACCTGGATTGCTGCCTGCATGTATTCAATATTGCCCCTAATGGATAGGACAGGATGAGTGAAATCAGTTTAAATAGGGTGAGTCAGCTAAGGGTAGTGACACCTAACTGTCCAAGATGTTCTCATTTGGTGCCTTTTGAGATGTGTAACTTGCTCAAAAGAACTTGAGATTTCACCTCATTTTAACATTCTGTCATAAACGCGCGTTCCAAATATGTCTAACGGTTTCCCCCCCATGAGTTGTTTTATGCACGTGATGCCAGAATGCACTCACTGTTCCAAAATGTGATTGTTACGCAACAGGATAGTAAACACACGCTGCCTGCTAATTATCTATAGGCTATGTTTCAATTTGTCAATTTGAAATGATTTTCTAACAAATGTAATTTTCTAACAACAGTTTGAATTGAGGTGTGTTCCGCCTCCTCAATAATTCAGATAGAAGTAGCCCATTTCACTGTTGCGGACAATTTATGTTTGAGGCTTTACTGAGCCAGACAAACTTCTTCTATCTTCTACTCAAGGAGAGCCCAAGCACCTCCCCTGTGTTTCCTCAGATCAACTATGCAGACATTTGTGCAGTCTTGCATGAACTGGCACATTTTCTGGCTTGCGCACGCATTGCCTTCTTTGTTGTTTTCCTTACACATAATAACATCGGACATGTGTGCATTCCTTTCAAAGGAAGTGCCTTGTTTTCTGTATATCGTGTTGTCGTTTCTACTGTAGCTTAGAGTATGTATGTATGTATGGAGCATAATGTATTGACAATTTATTCATGTTTCCAAGTACTGGTGACAAATAATGCAGTCTGATTATTGCATTGATTGTAATGGACAACTATGATGTGTGTAAAATACTTTTTTGAAGGTTGTATTGATTATGATGAGCTAATGCTAAGCTATTTGCCAGCCATGTGTGGCGCCATGTTTGTTGACATTATACAATGCATTCTGGGTGTCACATTAACGTATGTATAATGAGATGAAGGAATGGTTCACACATTTTTCAAGCAAACATCTGTAAGTGGATGAAGGGAAGTGAATGACCGTCGACGACACCCGCCCTTCAACATGTCTATTGCAAACAGACTAAACTCATCTTGTCTTCTCTTCTTATCTTTGGTTGATGCGAAAAGAAAAAAAAACATGGTGGCGCACACAAACTACCCGTACTCAGATTACTTTCGATTTTTTTGTATTTCACTCAATTATTTAGATCAATAGTGAGCTCACTCGTGATGTGATGAATTGTAAATAGTAATTGCTATTAGCTAATTCATATTGTGGTTTCTGTCAGCCGAGAGTTAGCTAAATATGACAGCTTGTGATACGCAAATCTTTCCTCAGTTAGCGCCAGGAGTAATGTTGTCAGGCCCTGACCTTTGGTCTCATTCTGACTATGGACTCATTCTGACGATGGACGTAACAAATGTAGCCCACATTTTCCGGTTTGGATGATTGTGTTTTGCTGTCTTTACTTCTGTGAATGTCTGAATATTGCATCCAAAAAATGAAACAATCAGGACATAACTGTGTTTGTGCTAAATGTTTCTGTGAAGAAACAGTGTGGCCAGCACAAATGCTGACTGTTGCGTCAATCGAAACTGGACGATCTAAATAAGCGTTCTAATCACACCGGTTTGAGCATACGCTGCAGGGAACACTGTAGAATGATCACACCCGTTTGTTGGTACATGTAAAAAGGTTAACTTAATTAAGAAACAAGTTTTCCCATCTCAAGAGGTTAAAAAAAGATATACTATGGTAAGTGCCTATTAAGAGCCAAATAAAGTAACAAGGTTGAACATAACTGGGTTTATGATTTCATCTTAAATCAGTTATAGGTCCCATTGTGATCTGGAGAATGGAAGTGTGTTGTATGCAACAGGGAGTGGTCATTGAACGCTAGCTTCACAACAACAACAAAACATTTCGAGCCTGTCTACCCACGAGTAACAGGGTTGACTTGTTATGATCGACTCGCTCAGTTTTCCACCACAAAACACCAGACAATGGCAAAAAAAACTGGAATTAGTAGTGTTCAAAAGTTGACTGGTATTGTATTTTTATTTGTTTTAACACTTATTTTGGTTACTAAATGATTTCTTATGTGTTGTTTCATCGTTGATGTCTTCACTATTATTTTAAATCGTACAAATAAAGACAAACCCTTGAATGAGTAGGTGTGTCCAAACTTTTGACTGGCGCTGTATGTTTCAATTTCAAGCAGGGGCAGAGTATTTCTTCAATTTCTCTGGTGGTGGGGTTGTACATGGAGACGATTGCTTTTACCTCTTCTTCAAACTTTACAGCATCTTTTTTTCTGGGTCAGTGACATCACCCACTATCACTTTAATTTCATCAACATACAACGGGTCTCTCCATGTCCAACACGCCCCCACCTCCATTGAAGTTGGGGCAGTGTACTATCAGATACATTCCTGGGGAGGCTTTTTATTCTTTCTCGTATATTTCTGTCTTTGTCCTTGTTGCTGTCCTCGCTGCCGCTTGTTTCATCTTCTTCTGCTCAGCTACTTTACTGGCATTCTCCTGCTGCTTGCACTTCATTTGCGTCTTGTATTTCTACATTCTCTCTTCTCTCTTACATTTCCCCAGTTCTCTTCTGAGGTTCTCTAGTGCTTATTCTTTCACTTTCTCTCTCTTCTGTTCCTCTCAGCTCGTTTCCTCTCTTTCTTCTTTTTGCTGGTAACCTGTTCTGCAGCTCTTCCGAAAGCTCCTAAACCCCAGGTCCACCCCCAAATGGTTTGTGTAGGGGTGGGAGGCCACCAACTCTGTCCGCTGGTGGAGGATTTGGCAGTGATGGATACCAGGGAGGTCCCATGAAAGGGTTCCCCTCTGAAGGGCCAGCCGGGCTTCTTCTTTTTTCTTCTCTTCTTCCTCCTCTTTCTTCTCTGGTGGTTCCACTTGTTTGACCGTCAGACCACTTACAGCTTTATTTTTTTTGCATGTTTTGCTTCCCTTTCCCATTTTCTGAAATCGTCCCACTTCACTTTCACTTCATTGTTCTGTCAAGTTGGCTTCTCACAGATCCCAGTTCATTAGTGATCTGTCTCTGGTCTGCTGGGAAATCTCCATCTGTCCACTTGGTCCAATCTTCACTTTGTTCCCAGTTCAGATTGTCCCTCCTTCTCTTACTATTTCTATGACCCATATTTAAAGCTTTTAGAAAAAGAAAACAAAAGTTCCTCAAATTAACACTTACTTTAACAACCACACAGCTTTCATGCTGGAGCGAATCTCCTGTTCAGTACATTAGTCAAGCATACAATACTCTCTCATACATTGCTTTCACAAATTCCTCTTATACACTAGTGTTCCATTCATACACCATATTCAGTAATAGTACTCTCTCCGTTCTTCACATACATAATGTCATAAATCAAACTCCATTCATGAGAAATGCTAATGTAACGGCGTTATTCGTTTGTCGAAAGAAAGTCGGACCGAAATGCAGCGTGTTGGTTACTCATGTTTTTAATGGAACAAATGACGATACACGAAATAACTTATAAATACAAAAAACAACAAACGGAATGTGAAAAACCTGTACAGCCTGTCTGGTGAACACTAACACAGAGACGGGAACAATCACCCAACAAAATACAAAGTGAAACCCAGGCTACCTAAATACGGTTCCCAATCAGAGACAACGAGAATCACCTGACTCTGATTGAGGCAGCCAAACCTATGCAACACACACCCCTAATCAGCCACAATCCCAATAACTAAAAAACCCCACTAAGAAATACAACAAACAATAAACCCATGTCACACCCTGGCCTGACCAACTAATAAACTAAAACACAAAATATTAAGACCAAGGCGTGACAGAACCCCCCCCCCCCCCCAAGGTGCGGACTCCCGAACGCACCTCAAAACCATAGGGAGGGTCCGGGTGGGCGTCTGTCCATGGTGGCGGTTCCGGCTCGGGACGTGGACCCCACTCCATAAATGTCATAGTTCCTCCCCTTCGCGTCCTGGGATGATCCACCCTCGCCGCCGACCATGGCCGAATAGTCCTCACCCAGAACCCCACTGAACTGAGGAGCAGCTCGTGGCTGAGGGGCAGCTCGGGACTGAGGGGCAGCTCGGGACTGAGGGGCAGCTCGGGACTGAGGGGCAGCTCGGGACTGAGGGGCAGCTCGGGACTGAGGGGCAGCTCGGGACTGAGGGGCAGCCCAGTACTGAGAGGAAGCCCAGTACTGAGAGGAAGCCCAGTACTGAGAAGAAGCCCAGTACTGAGATGAAGCCCAGCCAGGCAGTTGAATCGGCCAGATCCTGGCTGACTGGCGGATCTGGAAGAGTCTGGTTGACTAGCAGATCTGGAAGAGTCTGGTTGACTAGCAGGTCTGGAAGAGTCTGGCTGAATGGCAGATCTGGAAGAGTCTGGCTGAATGGCAGATCTGGAAGAGTCTGGCTGACTGGCAGATCTGGAAGAGTCTGGCTGACTGGCAGATCTGGAAGAGTCTGGCTGACTGGCAGATCTGGAAGAGTGCTTCTGCTGCATGATCTGGCTGCTCCATGCAGATTGACAGCTCTGGCAGATCTGGAAGAGTCTGCAGACTGGCAGATCTGGAAGAGTCTGGACTGAGCTCTAGGCTCCATGCAGACTGGCAGATCTGGACTGGCAGCTCTGACTGGCAGATCTGGAAGAGTCTGGCTGACTGGCAGATGGCAGCTCCTTGAAGAGTCTGGCTGACTGGCAGATCTGGAAGAGCTGGCTGTCTGGCAGATCTGGAAGAGCGCTGGCTGACTGGCAGATCCTGGCAGACTGACGGCTCTGGCTGCTTCATGCTGATTGACACCGGCTGCCCAACCTTACCTGGCTTGAATACTCTGGTTGTCCTCCATGCTGACTGGGCGGCTCTGGCTGCTCCATGCAGATTGATGGCGGCTCTGGCTGCTCCATGCAGATTGACAGCTCTGGCGGCTTCCTGGCAGACTGACAGCTCTGACTGTTCCATGCAGACTGGCTGCAGTGCTCCCATTGCAGAGGGTCATTTCCATCCAGCAGCTCATTGCAGACTGGCAGCTCCTTGCAGACTCGGTCCGTGTGTGGTGGGTGATTCTGTAACGGCAGCTCTAGCTGCTCCATGCAGACTGGCAGTGGACACGCAAAAGTGAAACCCAGGCTACCTAAATACGGTTCCCAATCAGAGACAACGAGAATCACCTGACTCTGATTGAGAACCGCCTCAGGCAGCCAAACCTATGCAACACACACCCCTAATCAGCCACAATCCCAATAACTAAAAAAACCCACTAAGAAATACAACAAACAATAAACCCATGTCACACCCTGGCCTTACCAACTAATAAACTAAAACACAAAATACTAAGACCAAGGCGTGACAGCTCATGTAATCTAAAAATGAGTAATGTTACCCTCAGAGACGTCAAATCAAATCCAACTTTATTTGACACATGCGCAGAATACAACAAGTATAGTCCTTGCTGTGAAATGCTTACTTACAAGCCCTTAACCAACAGTGCAGTTCAAGAAAGAGTTATTATTTATTATATTTATATTTAGCATAAGAGCCGGTGTAGTCGGTTTTAATCTTAATCCAGTATTGATGCTTTGCTTGTTTGATGGTTCATCTGAGGGCATAAGCGTTCTTATAAGCGTCCGGATTAGTGTCCCGCTCCTTGAAAGCGGCAGCTCTAGCCTTTAGCTCAACGTGGATGTCACCTGTAATCCACTGCTTCTGGTTGGGTATGTACGTACGGTCACTGTGGGTCACGTCGTCAATGCACTTATTGATGAAGCCGATGACTGAGGTGGATCATATTCTAGTCTGTGCAATCACTATAGTCCTGTAACGTAGCATCCGCGCCATCTGATCAGTTACGCATTGAGTGAGTAACGGTCACTTCCTGCTTTAGTTTTTGCTTGTAAGCAGGAATCAGGAGGATATAATCATGGTCAGATTTTCCAAATGAAGGACAGGGGAGAGCTTTGTATGCATCTCTGTGTGTGGAGTAAAGGTGGTCTAGAGTTTTTTTTCCTCTGGTTGCACATGCTGGTTGAAATGAGGTAATAAGGATTAAAGTTTGTCTGCATTAATGTCCCAGGGCGCTAGGAGCGCAGCTTATGGATGAGCATTTTCTTATTTGCATTTTGCATTATAGAGTCTTAATAAATCAAAATATAAGTTTACAACAACTACCTTATATACACACAAGTGTAAAGGAATGAATAAGAATATATAAATAAAACTATATGGATGAGCAATGGCCGAACGGCATAGGCAAGATGCAGTAGATGATATAGAATACATTATATACATATGAGATGAGTAATATAGGATATGAAAACATATAAAGCTGAATTGTTTCAAGTGGCTAGTGATACATTTATTACATCCAATTTTTAAAAATGAAAGTGGCTAGAGATGAGTCAGTATGTTGGCAGCAGCCACTCAATGTTAAATCTCGATGTGGATTGGGGGCTGCTCCATCTGCTGTTTCCTGAAGTCCGCGAACATCTCTTTTGTTTTGTTGACATTGAGTGTGAGGTTATTTTCCTGACACCACACTCCGAGGGCCCTCACCTCCTCCCTGTAGGCTGTCTCGTTGTTGTTGGTAATCAAGCCTACAACTGTAGTGTCGTCTGCATAAGGAATGATTGAATATGTCCGTAAACACACCAGCCAGCTGGTCTGCGCATGCTCTGAGGACGCGGTTAGAGATGCCGTCTGGACCGGCAGCCTTGCGAGGGTTAACATGTTTAAATGTTTTGCAGTGAAGGAGAGCCTGCAGGGTTTGGTAGCGGGCCATGTCGGTGGGACATGTATTGTCCTCAAAGTGAGGAAATAAAGTTGTTTAGTTTGTCTTGGAGCAAGACATCGTGGTCCGCGAAGGGGCTGGTTATCTTTTTGTAGTCCGTGATTGACTGTAGACCCTGCCACATACCTCTAGTGTCTGAGCCATTGAATTGCGACTCTACTTTGTCTCTATACGGACGCTTAGCTTGTTTGATTGCCTTGCGGAGGGAATAGCTACACTGTTTGTATTCGGTCATGTTTCCGGTCGCCTTGCCCTGAATTAAAGCAGTGGTTCGCGCTTTCAGTTTTGCGGGAATGCTGCCAGCAATACCTTGAGACTTCTTTAATATTAGACATCGCGCACCTGCTGTTATTGACAAATTAACACACATCCCTACCCCTCGTTGTCAGGACCCGGTTACGAACCTGGGTCTCCGGAGTGAGAAACAGTCACTTAACCAACTGAGCCACGAATAGTCAGCAGAACCCAGAAGATGAGGCAGACACAGCAGTACTTAAGACGGTGTATTTAATAAAGCAAAAAGGAGAAGTCCTTCAATACAAAAATAGTAAATCCAAAAGATGGTAGGAATAGCACAAAAAACCGTAAGAGATCCTCAAAAACAAAAACAGAACTCCACAAGAGCATCCACCGGAATCGACAAGAATACACAGAACACTAGGGCTGGGTGCTAACATACAAACACAGAGCACAGAACTGAGGGAAACAAAGGGTTTAAATACAATTAGGGGAAACAAGGCACAGGTGCAATTAATAATGGGGAACAAGGGAAAAAACATAAGGTCAAAAAGCACAATGGGGGCATCTACTGACCAAAACCCGGAACAACCCTGGCCAAATCCTGACACTCGTCTTACCAGACGTAGCTTCTCTGTCCTGCCGGTGCGTGGAAAATTCAGCCAGCTCTATATTATCCATGTCGTCGTTCAGCCACGACTTGGTGAAACATAAGATATTACAGTTGTCCCATTAGTAGGTTAGTCTTGATCGCAATTTCTTACACTGGACACTCAAAGTAAATATTAAATGAATCACTCTTTCTTGTCAGCAAGCTGGAGAGGTCACAGTCAAACTGAAACGCATAAAGTACCGGTCTGAAGTGAGCTCTAAAAGGCTCCTTTCCGGTCTGACCAATAAGAATCCATCCTTCAGGATTGTTTTGATCACACAGACTGGTATATGTTCCGGGTAGCCTCTGAGAATAACATTGACAAATACACAGATGCGGTGCCTCTTTGTTTGACATCATAGGAAAATCTAAATAAATCAGCCAAGACCTCAACCAAGACCTTAGGGTGTTATACACATGCAACTCCCTTCCCTGCTCTGCCACGGGCCTAACTCTATCTGAATATTCTCTGAGGTATCAGCCCCCGCTCTTCCCCGAGCAGGAGGAAGAAGTCAGCGTACCTTCTGCTCAGCTGTCATCGTCCCTAGAGGAAAGCCCGGATGCGCCCTCCTCAAGACCACCTCCAGGTATTGACGACAAGCGGATCGCCATCGGACCCCGGCTCCCTGGTATCGTCTCGGGCAGAAGGTATGGCTATCCATCCGGGATCTGCCTCCCCCCCTAGTTTATTGGCCCGTTTCCCATGTCTGAAATTATTAGTCCCTCTGCTGTTCATCTTCTGTTTCCCCCGTAACCTTCATATACACCCCACCTTTCAAGTGTCCAGAGTTAAACCCATGTCTCACAGCCCTGTTCTCTGTTTGTCTGTTGCCAGTTGCCAGTTCATCTTGTTTGTCAAGTCAACCAGCGTTTTTGTATCAGCTCCTGCTTTTCCACAGCCTCCCTTTTCTCGTCCACCTGGTTCTGACCCTTGCCTGTCCTGTGTGGCTCAGTCGGTAGAGCATGGCGCTTGCAACGCCAAGCGTCGTGGGTTCGATTCCCGCTGGGACCACCCATATGTAAAAGTAGTGGCCCCAGCTGACTTGTAAGTCGCTTTGGACAAAAGCGTCTGCTAAATGGGATATATTATTATTATATTACCCTGAGCCCGCCCGCCTGACCACTCTGCCTGCCCCTGATCCTGAGCTTGCTTATGGTATAGAAATGAACATTCAATTCTCTGGCAACAGCTCTGGTGGACATTCCTGCAGTCAGTATGCCAGATGCATGCTCCCTCAAAACTTGAGATATATGTAGCATTGTGTTGTGTGACCAAATTGCACATGTTAGAATGGCCTTTTATTGTCCCCCAGCACAAGGTGCACCTGTGGAATGATCATCCTGTTTAATTAGTTTCTTGATATGTCACACCTGTCAGGTGGGTGAATTATCTTGGTGAAGGAGAAATGCTCACAAACAGGGACGTAACCAAAGTAGTCCAATGAATTTTAGAGGAATAAGTGCATACAAGTAATAGACAACAACAACAACAAGATATTACATAAGAAAAATAAATAAAAACAGTTATACAGTGTATTGGAAAGACACCAAGAGACAACAAAAATACTATTTACACATAATTCATATACACTGAGTATACAAAACATTAAGAACACCTGCACTTTCCATGACATTGACTGACCAGGTGAGTCCAGGTGAAACCTATGCTCCCTTATTGACATCACTTGTTAAAATCCACTTCGATCAGCATAGATGAAGGGGAGGAAACAGGTTAAAGAAGGATTTTTATAAGCCTTGAGACAATTTACGGTATCTCCTACACCTCCTCGCCCATCTCTTACAATGTTTTAGCTTCCTTTTCAAGTCATCCTTGAAATATGGCCCACCTCTTCAACCGTGATCAGACAGAAAGCATTGACCTAATACCCAAGGGGGGGGGGGGGGCTTTCTGCCCAATCCATTACCTTGACAGGATGTCATACAGTATATGGTGTGAGGAAGCAGTAATCCAGGAGGTTGGATCACCTATTCCCTGCACGCCTCCTCTACTCCAGATGACCTTCACATCTCATTGCCGTGGTGTCATTTGTAATAGTGTCTTAAGATGTGATATGCCATATGTCATTTCTGGGGCTGTAAGTCTTAGCTGGTGTTCTGTCACTCGTCGGGAGGTTGTACTACAGTATATCGCACTAAACATTTACCTTCAATGTCACTTTCTGGTGATTATGGGTCGGTAAAGCTCTTATTAAAATCGATCTTCGGGCTTCTATTCATGATCTTGTGAGTCAAGTGATCACAATAGCAGTCATTTGTAATGATGTATCACACAATGATTGTTTGGTTGGATATTTCTATCCAATACATACAGTGCATTATCCTCCCTGTATGTATGACCTCCACAGAGAAGGCTTATTATGGAAGCGGAGAGGTTTGTCTACAGCATTTTAAATGCAAAGCCTCTGAGCTGTGTGTGTGTGTGTGTGTGTGTGTGTGTGTGTGTGTGTGTGTGTGTGTGTGTGTGTGTGTGTGTGTGTGTGTGTGTGTGTGTGTGTGTGTGTGTGTGTGTGTGTGTGTGTGTGTGTGTGTGTGTGTGTGTGTGTGTGTGTGTATTTACCTGTGATATTAGAGCGTATAGCTAAGTTGATGAGAAGCTTCAATCTATCCCCCCAGGCCGTTTGGTATGTGTGTCATGCTTGTTTTGCACGTTGCCGTGGAAGCAGCTGCTGTTCACATTTCCGTGGTGGCAAGACCTAATTAATGAAGACGAAAAAACATCACTGAGGATGCCAGACCGCAAATTAAGTTTCCTATTGTTCCATTTAAAAAAAATGTACACTTCATATAAGAAATGAAACATTGTATTAAATTGTTTAATATTGTTTATCATGTATAAGTTGATTATGTACATTTAATTACACTGATGTATATATTTTCAACATATTATTTTAACACAATATCATTTTCGCATAGTATTAGTTTACTCAAATGAGTTAAGGTAATTAGTTACTCCAGTGATGGGGAAATGCAGATTGCAGACATCTGCTGTATAGATCTAATTGGAACAAATTACCCCAATGCAGAATGCGGACATCTGCTGCATGGATCTAATTGGATCCAAATGAACCCTAGTGGATCTCTCTCGCTGCCAAATGGTAGTCTGGTTGAAATAAATGAAAAATGTTATGTTATGTTATTTATGACCTTGACCCGCAATATTGTATAGATCAGGGGTCTCCAAAAGGTTGATTGCGAGCTACTGCCCACCTATGAGTAGCTCGCAGCATAATTCTGAAAGTACATAGAATGAGCACCACCGCAAACTCTCACAAACAAATCTCACAAGTATCAGAAACCGCAAGCAATTAATACAACATTGACATTATCCCAGAAATATATAATGATTAAGTATATCGTTTGTATCTATTATTTGCTAACTTTGCCATGAAATGAGCAGCAGCAGTACATAACCATGGCATGACCGACCCATTAGATGGCACATTACACTCAAAAAACGAAATTGGTTAGTTTTCTTCCAAACCTAAACAAAAATGTATTCTGATGTGATTTAAGCACTGGTATGCACACATACAACTGTGTTGTTTCTCTATGAGTTTTTTTTTCATTTGAGAGTGAAAATCAAAAAAAGTATGAAACCAGGAGAAATAAAACTGAGAACATATTATTTAGGAAAATGTAAAAATATATTTGTTTAATGTTTGGGGAGGGGGGGGGTGATCACAGATTATATAGGCCCCCTTAGAGTTGTTAATTAAACATTATTTTACTTGGCATATTAACAGAAAACATAGTGCACTACTTGTACACTAATGACCATGGGAGGAGTTGCGGGGTAGAGGAGAAGAGAAGAATGTGCCTATTTGAAAGCTAGGAAAAAAATAGTAGCCCACAACATTACATTTTTTTTAAAGTAGCTCTCATGCTACAGAGGCTGGAGACCCCTGGTGTAGATAGACAGTGTAGTGTGTAGTAATTCCACGCACAGCCAAGGGATTATGTATCGATGCCCCCTGGTCTCTTTCTGGCTCTATGGATTCCACCGTGTGCTTACGAGCTGGAGCAGACGAACAAAAAAAGACTTGTTTCTCATTAGTCAAAGAGGCACCTAAGCATCATTACTATGATAAAACATGAACCGCATTGAAGAAATGTCATCTGGCCTGGTGTACTGCAGTCGAAGTATGACTGGAGTGGCATATCCTCTTTGTTCCCCAGTGCAGATAAGACTGTTTTGTTTCCGAGGGAATTATTACGGTTGTTCCCAGTGTCCTTTGGCATGCCAGGTCCTTGTCCTAAGCCGTGAGACAATCGCACGAAGCAGTTTCGAATATCATATTACATTTCAGCCGTACCAAAGATAAACATTCCCTGCCGAAATGTAAGTTGTAGCCCAATGCTCTTCACTCCTAAGATTAGAGAACGCAGAACAATTCCCATTGGTAGGTTGGAATGGGTTTTGAATGTGGTAAATGCACGCAGGGACTTTATATGAAAGCATATTAACTATTAATGCAACTACTGTACGTGAAATTGAGCATGGGGATGTCTGGGAAAAAGGTTGTTCATGTCCAACCACTGCCCTGGCCTGTTCTAGATGGGAGAATCAATCACTTTTGGTGGCGTTACATTGTGACTGGAACAGTTCAAATAACCAACTTGATTTGCAGCCTGACTGACATCTTGGGGAATTCCATGCTCTCTCTCTCTCTCTCTCTCTCTCTCTCTCTCTCTCTCTCTCTCTCTCTCTCTCTCTCTCTCCCGAACACACAAGAACACGTGGATGTCATACGCGAAGATGCAGATGATGCACATCCCTGACACCGTCACCAAAATGACATTAGGCAGGTGTGATTAATGATGTCTGAATATGAAACGGGCCTATCAAACGATGTCAGGACTCCTGAATGAATGACCCTTCGTCCCCATTAATTGAACACATCGAACCACTTCCGAAAAAAGGAAAGGTATATGAAGACATACATGAAAACATGACGTTTCTCAAAGTAAGATCAGATCCCAAGTGGGTCAGACATGGTTCAGAACAGTTACTCCCTCACTGTTTACAGGGATGGGACAAACAGACTGCTTAGTGCTTACACAAATTCCCTGGGCAAATTACCGATTTAAATGATATTTACTGTTAGCTGAAGATGTTCATTTGGAGAAAGAGAGCAGGGGGGAAATAAAAAGGGAAAGAGACAGAGCAAGAGAGACAGAGGCAGAGAGAGAGAGAGACAGAGAAAGGGAGAAGAGAGAAGACAGAGATCCTATCATAGTAGTAACCATGGTGGTCTATTCAGAAGAGTATGTCCATTAAATTTTTTAAATGAAAGGTGTCTCTTCTACCCAGGGTCTTTTCTTTTCTTGTATCTGTCACTTTGTTGATCCAACACTAAAGTGATTGAAAAGGGCCTTCACATTCAACACAAAGAGCCTATTTCCTCTGTGTCTGAACTGAAAAGGGCTTTTCATGATATTTCCTTTAAGAAACATTTGGGAAATAGTCTCCTCTGTCCTTGTCCAACAAATGTTTTATTGGAAGTTAATGTAACATGTCTGTTGCCAACTCAAGACTTTTCATCCTATGAAAGCTTATAATGTTTTGTTTCCATGGAGGCCAAACGAGACGTAAACAGTATCCTACGAGGGAGGGGAAGGGCGATCAGCAGGATAATTGCTCTAGTCATTTTGATTTAGTTATTTTTTGTAGCAAAGCCTCCAACTTCCTTAAATATAAATTACATCAGAGTTTTAGTCTTAGTTATACACTGAGTGTATAAAACATGCTCTTTCCATGTCATAGACTAACCAGATGAGTTCAGGTGATAGCTATGATCCCTTATTGATTGTTAAATCCACTTCAGTGTGGATGAAGGGTGGGAGACAGGTTAAAGAAGGATTGTTAAGCCTTGAGACAATTGAGACATGGATCGTGTGTGTGTGTGTCATTTAGAGTGGGAATGGGCAAGACAAAATATTTAAGTGCCTTTGAATGGGGTTTGGTAGTAGGTGCCAGGCTCATTGGTTTGAGTGTGTCAAGAACTACAATGTTGCTGGATTTTTCACGCTCAACAGTTTTCCTTGTGTATCAAGAGTGGTCTACCACCCAAAGGACATCCAGCCAACTTGACACAACTGTGGGAAGCATTGGAGTCAACATGTGCCAGCATTCCTGTGGAATACTTTCAACATATTGTAGAGTCTATGCCCGACAAATTGAGGGCAAAGGGGGGTGCAACTCAATATTAGGAAGGTGTTCCTACTGTTTTGTACACTCATTGTAAATGCAAAAAGCATATAATGCAGCGTTTCATTAACCTTCTGTGGGCTGTGACCCACCAAATGTCTTTTGAATTTAGACAAAATAGACAAAAACATATTTCTACTAGAAAATCCAGAGGTTCTGACCCTACTTATTGGAAAATGCTGCGCCATAGAAGCTTTTCAAATGCAGCCAACTCCAAAAGCCTTTAAAGCACGCTCAAAACAATCACTATGAGAATGCAACCTTTTCATGAAAATGTAGATTTTTGCTTTGTTTCACCAATATAAATAATACCATTTTCGAATCAGTTATAGCTCTTGAAATGTTGCTGTGCAGAACTGGTGCAGGAGCAATCAGATTTTTTTCCTGAATTGCTGGTTTGAGTGAACTTGGTCATACCTTATTTCGTGGAGGATCTGTTTGTCTGGACAGATGAACGTGTTGCAGCTGACCATAAACCCCTCCCTCTGATGAGCCCCTGTCATCATTAATAAGTAGTCCATTGAGATTGAACATTGATGTTGCATTTTCCTCATCAATCCCCTGCTGCTACAGAGGTTGATAGCTCAGTTCAGACACTTGTTTGAGGCTGTTCGGAATACTGAATACTGACAGCACTGCACTTGTGATATAGTGATGAAAAGTGACTTTATGGCCTATTTTAAGGCATGAGGTCTGCGTGCTGTGATCTGATAAAATGGGAAAAGTGGTAATGGACCTACTGTTGCCACGGTCTCCAGATCTTAGCAATTGATTCATTACTACTGCATACCAGCAGTCTGGACAATAGGCTTCATAGTACACTACATGACCAAATGTATGTGGACACCTGCTCGTCAAACATCTCATTCCAAAATCTTGGGCATTAATATGGAGTTTGTCCTCCCTTTGCTGATATAACAGCCTCCACTCTTCTGGGAAGGCTTTCTACTAGATGTTGGAACATTGCTGGGGGACATTGCGTCCATTCAGCCACGACAGAATTAAGGAGGTTGGGCACTGATATTGGGTGATTAGACCTGGCTTGCAGTCGGCAATCCAATTCCTCTCATAGCTGTTTGATGGGGATGAGGTCAGGGCTCTGTGCAGGCCAGTCAAATTCTTCCACACCGATCTTGACAAACCATTTCTGTATGGACTTCTCTTTGTGCACAGAGGCATTGCCATGCTGAAACAGGAAAGGGCCTTCCCCAAACTGTTGCCACAAAGTTGGAAGCACAGAGTCGTCTAGAATGTTATTGTATGCTGAAGCATTGAGATTTCCCTTCACTGGATCTAAGGGGCCTAGCCCAAACCATGAAAAGCAGCCCCAGACCATCACTCCTCCTCCACCAAACTTTACAGTTGGAACTATGCATTTGGGCAGGTAGCATCTGCCAAACCCAGATTTGTCCATCTGACTGCCAGATGGTGAAGTGTGATTCATACTCCAGAGAACACGTTTCCACTGCTCCAGTATCCAATGGTGGAGAACTTTACACCTCTCCAGCCGATGCTTGGCTTTGGGTGACCTCGAAAATGAGTGTTGCAACTGAGGACAGACAATTTTTACGCACTAAGCGTTTCAGCATTCGGCAGTCTCATTCTGTGAACTTCTGTTGCCTACCACTTCACCACTGAGCCATTGTTGCTCCTAGATGTTTCTATTTCACAATAACAGCACTTACAGTTGACCAGGGCAGCTCTATCAGAGCAGAAATTTTAAGAACTGACTTGTTGAAAAAGTGGCATCCTATGACAGTGCCCCATTGAAAGTCACAAGGCTCTTCTGTAAGGTAAGTCTAATGCCAATGTTTGTCTATGGAGATTGCATGGAGGTGTGCTCGATTTTATAGACCTGTCAGCAGCGGGTGTGGCTGAAATAGCCGAATCCACTAATATGAAGGGATGCAATATACTTTTGTATATATGGTGTTTTACTGACACGTACATAAACAGCGAATAATGATTACTCATGATGAAATATAGACATAAAATAGCAGTGATTGGGTTATCATTCCTATGTGTTATGAGTACGTCAACAAGTGCAAGAGATTGATATGATGATTGGTCATGAATCATTGAGCCATGTTTTGTGGCCATGGGTAACGTTTTGCCAACTAATCAGTCATATGAATGGAGCGCTTATTTCAGCACCATGGAGAGCTATGGTTGTTGGCGCTGAACAGTAAGCAAACCTAAAAAAAAATATCAGTCTAAACATAGAAATTACTTTTAACCCCTTGCGACAGACGGTTTTGTCCTTTAATTGAAATTGTCATCAAATTAGACAATAGGATTGTACATGTATGATAGGGAGATGATAGGGGAGATGATAGTTTTAAATCAGGGAAAATATAAAATGAGGTAACCATTGGAACCCGATACATTTTGGGAACTTGCTGTTATCGCTTCCACACAAGGTGTGGAAACAAAGTGAGATGGCGCGCGCCTGCTTGTCTATGATTATGTCACGTTGGGGTCTGATTTGGTGAACGGTGGGAGTGTGTCAGACATATGTGCGACATGGGCGGGAATAAATATGTGTTTATAAACCCCCAGTGTGTGCTTAGTGGGGCGGAAACACTTCACTGTGGCAACGAGCGGAGACGACGAGGAGAGGGGATGGGAGACGCGTCGCATGAGCGTCGGCTCTGGTTCTCCAAGGGTCTTTGGGGGTTTGGCTAGAGGAGGCGCGTTGCAGTCTGACCCCTCCATACCACCTGTGTGGATGACCACTTCAACCTCATCCGACAGCGTTTAAGAACCACGGTTACTCAAAGACGGAGATGGGCGTAATTTCAGTGGAGAACATGTTAGAGGAGTCAATGGTGCTTTCGAGACACCTGTCCGTGGATCGATATGAGCAAGAGCTCGGCTGCGAGAGGGTGGTTATCAACATTTCAGGTTTGCGATTCGAAACTCAACTAAAAACTTTCAATCAGTTTCCCAAAACGTTGCTCGGGGACCGGAGAAAGAGGATGCGTTACTTTGACCCACTGAGGAACGAGTATTTTTTCGACAGAAACCGACCCAGCTTTGATGCCATTCTCTATTATTACCAGTCGGGAGGGCGCATCAGGAGACCTGTTAACGTGCCCATTGACATCTTCTCTGAGGAGATCAATTTCTATCAACTCGGGGAAGAGGCTATGGAAAAATTCCGGGAGGATGAAGGATTCATAAAAGAAGAGGAACGTGTTTTACCAGATAATGAATTCCAAAAGCAGGTTTGGCTTTTGTTTGAGTACCCTGAAAGCTCTGGGCCAGCTAGGGGAATAGCCATAGTCTCCGTGCTTGTCATTTTAATCTCAATTGTTATATTCTGTTTGGAGACCTTGCCTGAGTTTCGGGATGACAGAGACCCTGTCACTGTGGCACTTACAGTCAACGGGACGGCCTCCTACCACGTAAATCCATTCACCGACCCTTTCTTTGTGATAGAGACACTTTGCATAATATGGTTCTCTTTTGAGTTGCTGGTCAGGTTCTTCGCGTGCCCCAGCAAATCCACGTTCTCAAAAAACATAATGAACATAATCGACATTGTCGCCATATTTCCCTACTTTATCACTTTGGGGACAGAACTGGCTGAGAAGCAGGGTAACGGTCAGCAAGCCATGTCCCTGGCCATTCTCAGAGTGATAAGGCTCGTGAGAGTCTTTCGCATCTTCAAGCTCTCCAGGCACTCTAAGGGGCTACAGATTTTAGGGCAGACACTAAAGGCCAGCATGAGGGAACTTGGACTGTTGATATTTTTCCTTTTTATTGGAGTTATCCTTTTCTCAAGTGCTGTTTACTTTGCTGAGGCCGATGACCCGTCATCCAGTTTTACAAGCATCCCAGATGCGTTTTGGTGGGCTGTGGTCACCATGACTACTGTCGGATATGGAGACATGCACCCTGTGACCATTGGTGGCAAAATTGTTGGGTCATTGTGTGCTATTGCCGGAGTGTTAACTATTGCTCTCCCTGTGCCAGTTATTGTCTCCAACTTCAATTACTTTTACCATAGGGAGACTGATGGAGAAGAGCACGCACAGTACTTGCATGTCAGCAGCTGCGAGCACCTACCCTCAGCCACAGATGAGCTGAAAAGGACTCGTAGCACCTCATCTCTGGGCAAGTCGGAATATATAGAGGAGGGCATCAACAGTGGGTATAAACAGCCCAACTTCACAAATGAGAATAACCAAAACTGCGTGAACATCAAAAAGATATTTACGGATGTGTAAACGCTTTCACTTTATATGGAGTATGACGATAGATAGAATACAGTTGCAACGACTATTTTTTTCTATGATGGCTAATCGTGACGTGTCGGTGCGTACTATATCTGCCAGGTGGCGTGTGCACCGCTATAGTGCACCAGACAGGTTCAACCGTACTGTGATCGTTCGATTCGTCCTTGAGTCAAAAATAGGTGTTGATGTTCGGTAGTTCGTTAGGTTGTAAGTGTTGCATATTTACCCCCCGAATCTAAACAGAGTTGTTGTGGTTTTTTTAGGGGGAAAGTTCAGTTATCAGTGTTCAGTGTTCTTGTCATGAATATCAATATAATCTACAATGTCTGTATGATGTCATTTTCATCGGATGATAACATAGGCTATGGCCGGACTGAATGGGCAACCTATGCGTATTGGAAATATCATGGACATAACATACTGCACTATGAGAGCACTATGAAGCACAATTGGCCTAGCGTCGTCCGGGTTAGGGAGGGCTTGGTCGGTAGGAATGTCCTTGTCTCATTGCGCACCAGCGACTCCTGTGGCGGGCCGGGCGCAGTGCGGGCTAACCAAGGTTGCCAGGTGCACCCTCCGACACATTGGTGGAGCTGGCTTCCGGGTTGGATGCGCGCTGTGTTAAGAAGCAATACGGCTGGTTGGGTTGTGTATCGGAGGAGGCATGACTTTCAACCTTCGTCTCTCCCGAGCCCGTAAGGGAGTTGTAGCGATGAGACAAGATAGTAGCTACTACAACAATTGGATACCACGAAATTGGGGAGAAAAAGGGGTAAAAAAAATATAAAAAAATATAAATGTATCATAAGTACATAGGCTAAAATATTTTTATGTTATTTTGATAGTGGTACTAATCCTTGGTAATCAATGTATTTTATTAAAATTCGATCCTAAGGCTGTCATCAGGACTATTTGGAATTTATTTTCCTACAAAACATGACTTCAAGACTGTTTCCATCATGGAGGATAGTGTGAGCACATTGATGAAGACATGGACACAATGCATAGTGCGAGTGGATAGAAGAATGAAGAGCAGCAGTCACGCCCCCTGGATGTGACTGAGCCTGCAGTTGTGATGCAGTCGCCATGACGACTACCTATTCCTGGGTAAAAGCAACTGCCTCTAAATTGAAAATGGCCTATGTGTCATCTATATGAGTCAGTAACATTTATTCTGTTTTCAAAATTGACTGCAAAGTGTAAATCAGATGATTTTGGTCATAAAGTCAGTCTCATCCAAAATTGAGTTTTTGAATTATAGGAAAAAATGGTAGGCCTAGGTCACAGAATGAAGGTTACCCTAACAGCTTTCCATGGGCTGGGTTCATTTTAATCCTACCCACATGCCCACAACTCGCAACACGCTAGTAATCATCAATCATCAATTGGAGTGCACATAATCATAATGCCCATGGTCAATTTGGTTGGACATTTGATATTCCTATGGGGCCTATGGGGGTATTTAGGCACAATTGGTAAATTACACAATGTACATGGGACAATAGTTTTAAATGTCAATACCTCCAAATTTCAATGACTTAAAAACCTCAAACCAATGAAATTGTAGAAATTCATATACATATATTGGAAGCATTGAATGAGACAACTAAATGATGGGCAACATGAAAATATGGTCCCTTTTACATTGTGTTATATATTGACGGTACTTAACTATCCCCAGAGATTGGTTATCCAAAGTCAAACCAATTTTGCCACAGTTGCACACCAGCCTGCTGAAGCCAATTGCCTAAATAATTTGTTTAACTCTTCCCACCTGCGAACACATACAAGACACTCACATCAAACCACACCCCGAACCTGTTTAAATTCAGTCACGGTCGCTAGCATTTCTAAATTAACCAAATCTAAAACGAAGCCAAATCAGGAAGTGCAGTCCCCCTTTAATGTTATCACTTTGCGACATGACCGCCGGAAAACGTGTGTGTGACTTGCGCAACAGCTCTTTTGATTTAGTTTGATAAGATATATCGACGAAAAGTGTTAAAGGGTCCAAGTGTTGTTGTTTTTAACTGATTTGCCTCATAATTTGTCAACTCGTGTACATTTCTCTATCCTTCACATCGGAGTGATGCTGCAGTTTTGCAATGAAACAAGACTATTTTTGAGTCTGATCAACTGTAGGCTACTAACAACAGTTGATGCCTACTATGGGAGTTTTTCCTAGCCACCGTGCCTCTACATCAGCATTGCTTGCTGTTTGGGGTTTTAGGCTGGGTTTCTGAATAAACACTTTGTGACATCTGCTGATGTACAACACGTTTTATAAATACATTTTAGTTTATTTGGCCAATCCTCAAAAAGGGCTTTAGTTTTTGAGATACCCTTACCTATCCGAGGTAGAACAAAACACAACCACACTTTTTTCACATATCTTACAATATGTCTCCCATTTATGAAATGGATGATTGTGTAAAAATACTTTACTTGCAAAAGAGGTTAAAAACACAAAATGCATTTTTTCAGGCAGGACCATACAGAACTGAATGAGTGCAAATTCTACTTAGAAAGTTGTCTATTATTCAGCTACCAAAAGTTGATGCTTCCATTCATCAGAAATACATCTATGGTTGCTAGCCAAGCCAGCTGGCCATTCATTCTATCGGTTAGGTTGCCAGAGACATGACCCAGTCTTTTTGTTCTATATCTATGGACGCGACCCAGTCATTCTAAATGTTCCGTGCAACACTATTATCATTTCGATTTTAGGCATTTAGCAGACGCTCTTATCCAGAGCGACTTACAGTAGTGAGTTGCAGACATTTGTATACTTCTCCGTGGGAATCAAACCCACAACCCTGGTGTTGCAAGCACCATGCTCTACCATCTGAGCCACACAGCCCAACACGGGACACACGTACTTGCTAACTAGCCAAGCTAGAATAGCTGCATTTTATTTTGTTTAACCTGTTTTTCTATATAAAAAAAATGTTTGTATACATTGACAGAACAATTATGCTGATTCATGATTTCAACTGGTTGAGAAAGGTTGTCTGTCTTGTCCTGAAACATTAATTCTCTTTTGGACAGTGGAGATCGGATTTCAATATTGGAAGCAATGTTGCACATTTCGAGAGACAGCGAGCAATGTTCGTATAAACCGCTGTTGTTGCCAACCAAGTGTTAGGCTAGAAGCAAGGTGAAATAATATCTAGATGCTTTTTAACAGTGGAGATCAAGTTAATCAACTGTCTGGGTGAGCTCATGGGACACTAGATGCACAGGGATTAGTCTGATGGAACAGAAAACAACATTTTTGCATCATAGGCTTACCCGTGCTAAACTGATTTTCTTTAGTATGGCTTAGTGGTAACTAACAATGCTTGTTTTGATCAACCCGTCGTAGAAAACCTGCATGAAGTAAGAGCGACCCTGTCAGTTTTATTGTCCAATCATGTTGCTGTCTCTGTGTCTGTGTATAGGAACCCCCCCCCCCCCTCTCCTCTAGTCCTTTAAAATATAATGAATATGAAGAAGTACAGAGTTTCTGTAGTTTAACAGAGTTTTCCTCCTCCCCAAGGCCAGGTGTATTTCCAGGAGTTTTTTTGTGTGACCTGATTAGAAAAGCTCTGGTCCCATCATAGCCTATATATAGCCTATATACGTCATACCATATAAGGTGCAGAGTTTTACCTTGTTAAGTTACCAGATCAGGAAAGACGATGGCCCCCAGAAACTTTTTTTTCACCACACCACTCTGGGACCTCTGGTGCCACCTCTGCGTTGCGATTCCACAGATGGATTACCAACTCGCCTTGAAGGAGAGAGCAAAGAGTCCTCCTTGAGCCTTAATGTAATACTTAGGTTGACCCATAAACTAATGAAACAAGCATTTACATAACAATCGACTTTATAGAATGGTTTCATAATTTTTGTGGAGCCTATATCCGAGACAACAAATTGATGAGACAATCAATTATGCATTCAATTAATAAACATGTTTTTGGTTGTGTTATTGCATGCAAAAAGAGGATCAACATAAACCTAACACCAAAGAGCAGCAATAATATCATTATAGGTCTACTTCGACTGCCTGTTCGAAATATTACTATGTTATAGCCGTATTTTATTATCTGAAATCTTGCAGTCCTGAGTCGTGCATTACCATTCCTTCTCATTACTAGTAGTCCATGGGCCGGAGAGACACATTTCATTTTTATTCCCACTTAGGGGTGGAAAAGTCTAATGATGCATTTCATTAAGGTCCATATCTGTAGGTTCTATTTTGATCTGATACCCACGTATCGGCGGTAGCTGAATGTGGTTATCACTGCATTATACGTTATGCGGTTAGTTGGGCCAACAGGCTGGGGGGTATGAAATGTCATTTTGTATTATCATGGAACAATCTTTTCATACTAATGTAATTGATAGACAGTATTATTAACTTCATAATACAACACCAATTAAGGTATGAAACAATTGAAATGGTAATGACATCTCTATGGGCCCACCTTGGGGGGTCAAAGGTCATACATGTAAGCATTGTTGGGTACACCGAGACAGGAAGGTCAGATGTGCTCTATTATCACATGGCACCCTAGATGATAACTACATCACATTTCACACAGAACAAGGAGACCCATTGGGATTTTTGTTGTTGTTGTCATTATAGATTTCAGTCCCAGCAGCCTATTTTCAAGAAGGCCACCATTCATTTCAATGGTGAGGGACTGCATTGATTTTTCATGGCGATAGCTGAATACATAATTGGTGTAATATACACAATAATGGTTTAAAATGTGTGTTACAATGAGGATAAGACAACATGATGGCCCAAGTATATCAGTTTTATGTATTTAGCCAAATATGACCAGAATAGTGGTAGAAAAATGCCAGAAATAGCTGTCTGAATTGTTGCGTTTTGTAGCCATTTCAAATGTATTACATTAAAACACTTAGAATATGTTTTAGCAGCATTTACTGATGTCTATTGATGAAAATGATATGCAATATGATTCTATAAATTGTGTTATCAAGAAATGTGATGCAAAACCTGCCCCGTACATTGCACCCTATATGAAATCCCATAGGAATGCATTACGTCCAACAAAGAGGTACCCCAAAATGTCTTCATAACGGGCACACCAAACTTAACATAAAGCTAGGAAAAGTCTAAAAAATGATGCCTAGCTATTGCTGATGTAACCACAGGGTACACATTTTCCAAGATGGCCACCAACAGGCTCCATTGGATTTAATTGGATGGGCAGCACGTTGCCTAGCTGTTAAGAGCATTGGGCCAATAACATAAATGTCGCTGGTTCAAATTCCAGAGCCAACTAGGGGGAAAATCTATTGATGTGCCTTTGAGCAAGTCGCTCTAGATAAGAGCTTCTGATAAATGACTAAAATGTAAATTTCTGACATTGCCACAACTCTTTCAATAATGATAATTCCAAAATGCTTATGATAATACAGATTACACATCCAATTTAGCCAGGTTTTCAAAATAGATTATCTTTGCAAAATATTAGCAGAAATATGCCAAAACACAATTCATACCTGGTTTTGGTCAGTATTTGCATCCCTGATTTTATATTTTATTTTCAAACAATTAAAAAGTATCTTTAATATTCATAAAGGGATATTTCACTGGTTTGTAGTGATTTTAATGATATACAATATTATGTCTTGAATCCACTGTTAACTGTTCCTCTCACAACAAACAGAAAGGCCATATAGGCTTAAAGGACAAGAAAAGGAGGCGGTGGTGGACATAGACAGCCCACACACAAACATCAGCATACATAGAAACAAATGTGCCATGGCAAATGCATAAAAATGAGAAAATGACGAATGTAATAACACATGAACAAATAAAGAAATACATGAATTATTATTATTGTCAATCTCTGTTAACTCATCACTTATAACAACAATGAAGATGAGTAGCCTAATTATACTGAATCATAATTAATCCTGATAATTAGGTCACGTCTTTTGAAAGACAAAATGTGCGAAGGACAGTACATGCACAATGTAATGTCAACAAAACAACGTAAACAACATTTCATTTTCTTTTTCACTCTCACCGTCTGGGGGCTGTAGGGCTGGTCATTTGCACCGTACTCCCGCGGGGTATTGTCCCTGTTCTGCTCTGCAGTCTCCCTCTCCATCCCGCAGTAAGAGCAGCTGTTACGATGAATCAATGCCATCACCAGCCATGGTGCACCGTGCCCTTCCATCAAGGCTGATCAGACCCAATTCACCTAGATTTAATCAGTTACGCACAATTTAGATTTAGTTTAAATCTAAATGGACATAATAGGGCCTGACTATCTCTGTAAAAAAAAGACATCATCCTAGTTGAGAAACCATTTGACATTTGAAAGTGAGAAAATTGTAGTAGCCTAATTAATTGGTTGTTAAAATGGGCTCGAGCAAAATTAGCTTCACAGATCTCTTTTTATGTCCTTATAAATTTACCCACCACTACTTGAAAGGGCCATTAACAAAACAACGCTCAGTACTGCCCTCAAGTGAGAGAACTTATGTAGGACAGAGAGGATCATTCATTGTTATGTTCCACATTATGATAGTCTAGACCCTTTTACTCCCATATCAAACATGCACAATTCAATCAAAGATGAATGAACTGATAACGGCAGTATATGTAAGGATGTATGACTCGACAGAATCCTAAATTCACATGTAATTTCCCCTTTTTCACAGGATGGAAATTTTCATCGCCGCATCTCAACCTGCCAACAACCATCATCCAACCGACAATGTGGCAGTAAAACATCTCTACTCTGGAGGTAATTTATCTCTATATTTGTCTTCCTTATGCAATGTGGTGGATTATGACGTTAGCGAATGAGAGAACATATCGTCTTGGACATACTGTACAGTCATAAAAACTGCCTGAGTTTCGCCCAAAGTATTTTGACTGGCCCATAATAGACTTTAACGTCAGTGTCTCAATCTCTTACCTCCAAAGGCCTACAGGAGGATTGCCCTGACACATCACTATGGGATTCAAGCTCCACCAGCACAACCCTCCACCAACACAAACCTTCCACACATACACACGGTACTGTACTGGCCCGGAGAGAGACGACAGAGGCAAGGTGCCACGGACACAGTGCCTTTATCTGAGACCTCACCTCCCCTCCAATGGACTGCCTGGGGGAAAGGAGCATGTGCTCTACTCTGTCTCTTACCTAGTGTCTTAGTCCTGGAATAAGATCCCAGAGAGTCCCGTACAAGAGGACACATTGTGTATGTTGCCGTTATGTATCTCCCTAGTCTTCAGCAGGCCTGTGTTTGGTCTATAGCTACCCCCAGTGGAGTAGAAGACTGAGGTCATGTTTTGTAACATCACCATGTATTCATGGTGTGTTGTCGTTGTCCCAGGACAAAAATGTAAGCACATAAATGTGTCTGCAAATCAGACAGCGTTTGCATGTTGTCGCTTAAGTGAAAATAATTTCAGGGTCACAAATTGGGATTGTTCACCTCTTTGAGAAAATGTATTTAACACACTCACACACGTGCAAGCACACACACACACACATATATTATTACATTCCTCCACTGGCACCTTAATTGGGGTGGACTACCTTGTGGTAAAGGCTGGAGCGGAACTTGTGGAATGGTATCAAATACAACCAAACACATGGTTTCCATGTTTTTGATGCCATTCCACCCGCTCTGTACCAGCCATTATTATGAGCCGTCCTCCCCTCAGCAGCCTCCACCGCATCCCTCCTTTTTCCCCCCCCCTTCCCTCCTCCTCTCTCTTCCCATTCTACACTCTCATCCCCTATTTCTAATATTTTATCTTCTTCAACAACAGCGACAATAACGGCATGGGGAGTGTCACCAGATGAACTACTCTTCAGAAAGCAGTGGCCAAATAAGGTCACAGCTGCAGGTTGTTCCAGGTGGCTTGATCAGAAGTGCTTGAGTGGCGTTGTTCTCTCTGACTTCTTTCTCGGAACATGGGCCACTCTTCGCTTCTCCCCAATTCCTTTTTTTTTTGGGGTATAGTTGGGTAAATTAAAACTTGTCTGTGAGTTATCCTAGCAATAAATCACTTGTCAGTAAATCTCACCATTACTGCCCATGTGGAAAACCTCGAGCTGCAGTTCAGTGCATCTCCCAAGATTCCTAAATGAGTCATGTGATTCCATTTCTATTTAGTCAACCCCGCACATACATTACATACATTATATCTATGTAACGTGTGTGTGTGTGTGTGTGTTTGTGTGTGTGTGTGTGTGCGTGTGTGCGTGCGTGTGTGCGTGTGTGTGTGCGCATGTGTGTGACTGTGAAAGTGTGTGACAGTGTGTGTGTCGGTGGGAATGTGTGCAGCATGTACAGTACTGAATACATGTACACTTAAGCCGATACCCAGCTGTAAAATGTAGATGGTCTCAGCTGGTACTGTACGCCTGACTGACTGCACTCTAGAACCCTTGGCATCGGAGTGCTGAGAGACACTTCTCAGGAGAGGCACTCTCTCTATTGCCAGGAATGAGGAACAACCCCCTTCATACTGCCACACACACACACACACAAACCACACACACGTCATCCATATCAGAGATTAGTTGCACAAAACGAAGCCAATGCCCCCTTGTTCTCTGTGGCTCGGTAGGGGCTCTGGCTGCAGGCAGACGTATGTGCGTGTGCATGTTTGTGTCATGCTCATGCAGAGGAGGAGAGAAGACCCCGAGCATACTCCTTCCACTCCCAGGCAGACATCTGCCACATGAAAAGAGTGATGCTGTGATGCAGAAAGGAGTGATGCTGATGGGGCGGCAGGTAGCCTAGCGGAGTGTTGGGCCAATAACCTGAATGGTTGCTGGTTCAAATCCCCCAGGCGGCTAGGTGAAAAGTCTGTCGATGTGCCCTTGAGCAAGGCACTTAACCCTAATTGCTCCTCCTGTATGTCACTCTGGATAAGAGCTTCTGCTAAAAGCTATAATGATATAGGGGATGCAGTACATTCTGGGGAGAGTACTTTTATGGTAGTACTAACTTCACCAACTGTATTGATGATTGTTTATATCTGCAAAAAAAAAAACTTTTTCATGTTGTCTTAGCCCTAAAACTGTTATAAAAATGTACATTATATGGCATCAGCCAGTAATAGCATGCTTCAGACATAGTGCTGTTATTACTCTGGGTGCAAACTGCAAAGCATCCATCTACTCTTCAGAGGAGATATTTATAAAGTTCACTCTTCTGAATCATGACTCTGCGTTCAACGCTTTGAGTCAAGACAAAGGGAAGCCCACCAATCATATCATGAGGAGTGTACACATACACACTTTTCTCTCAATGGATCTAAATACCAAGCCAGTCATTAAAGAACGGGTTTTAGTATAAAATGTTTATTGTATACTGTGCTTAGCTCTTTGGCTGTATGTATAACGACGATCCACTCTCCGATCAGTTGAAGGAGCTCAAACAGAGGATACCAGAGGTTACGGAAAATGTATAAATGAATTCATCAATCATTTGAAGGGGAAAGAAGACTCATATTACCTTCATTGCTAAGTATGAATACCACCGTTGCAAAAAACTGTCAATTTCTAACATTGTCATTGCCCCCCCCAAAATGTCCCAGCCAACAAAGTCAGACAAATCCTTATGGTATTGCAAGGCCTGTTTCAATAAACTGCTTTAGTGTTGTTACTGGACACTGTAAAAATGCATTGGTCTCTAAAAAGAAATGCAAAGTGCTGTGTCACTGTGCTTTGACTTTACCTCTAATATCCTAGATGTGAGGAGAGAGGGAGACTCTCCAGGAGTGACGACAGGGCTTCCTCTCCTCTGCCTTGTGAAGCCCTAGGAGCAGTCACCATAGCAACAATATTAGACTAAGCACAAGACTGTTCAATGGTAGAGGAATTTCAGGTTGGAATGTAACAATATAGTCCTATTAAACACAATGGTTAGATCTAACCATGTTATTAAAACCGTCATCATTTAGCGGCTCTCCATCTCGACAGTCCTTAAAACACATTGATGGAAGAGACCAGAAACACAAATAGACTCGCTATCAACAAAGGAACTCGCTATCAACAGTTACCAGGAATTCACTATCAACAGTCACCAGGAATTCACTATCAACAGTCACCAGGAATTAACTATCAACCGTCACCATTAAAACAACCAGATTCAGTTGCATTCTGTTTCAATTTCTATCATTGTCATTGCCCCCCAAAAGGTTGCCCCCGTTCATTGACAGCTGCCCAAAAACTCCCGGCTCGGGGGGAGGGGACGTGACCCAGGGATCTCTAGGTGGCCTCTGTACTCCCCCAGATGTCTACACTGAATGCAAGGTCCAGCTTCCTAGCATCACATACGCACCATCTAAACACACGCTCCTCATTCCTGCTCCTGCAGTACTGCAGGTTCTTGTCCCAAACTCTGCAGTGAAACACCTGACTTAGCTCCTCAACCACAAAATACCTCTTCAGATCCAAATATATCCAAAAGGGCTAGGGGCTAGGAGGTAGAGGAAAGCCAGTTGTTTCTGGCCCATACCCCAGTAACACACATGGAAGTTCCATCATGGAGCACAGGGATTCCCCTGCTATCAGTAGCACTGATTCGTCCCTGCCTCTCACTGACTGGGTCTGAGTCATGCAGCAGCAGAGCCAAACGAAACTTTACATGAGCTCATAGAAAATGGTTCCCTGCAGCAATGGGATAGTTTACTGGTTGGTGTCTTCATTTATTCCCTGTTCGTGCGGTCCCCAGAAATGCAAATTTTACGAATGTGACCTGTTTGAGTGAAATGTCACATTTCCATGGACCATAATCTTTGACCTATGCAAACTTATGATCAATAAAACACTGTTTTGTTTTCAATACAAACTGTCCCTACTGACAGCTTGTTGGTCTATAGCGGCATGTGTGTTCACCTCTGTCTGAGGTGAACTAGTCTGCTAGGCTGAGAGGGAGGCAACTGCTGATGCTGCTGCTGTTGCCGCAGTGATATGAATGCCCTTGTGGTTCTCTCTCCTGGCGTCCTGGCTCGGCTCCAGTGTCTGCTCCGTGGTCACGCCCTCCATGCTGCCTGCCCTGCTGTGGCTGTACGTTGTCCAGGCTGCAGCATAACTGGATCTCTCTGGACCTCCTCTCTCCTGTCCGTGCACACTGCAGCACAGGGACACAGAGAAGGACAAGAGAATGTTCAACTACTGCAGCACTCAACCTTGGGTCTCTTTGAGAACTGTTCACTCAGGGTGTCCACATTGCCAACACCGCTTGTCTCGCAGCACTCTACAGTATGTTTAGGCCACTTTGTTTTCTTTCAGTATCCTGTATGGTGTGTATACCACTTCCCCGAGCTGTAGTCCTTATGGTACCTCAAGAGACAGCCCAGTAATAGTCTCTCTCTCCAACACAGTTGTGTTGAAATGACTCACATCCCAAAGGGATTGGAAATGTATCGGGGGAAACCTTTTTGCTTCAGGGTGCACAATCGCTAGTTGTCCTAGGAAAAAGAATGTAGAACTTAATCTGTTGACAGTATACAGACTATAGGAAGGTCATTTCAGTCCAAGTTGCCCACGAGACTGAAAACGGACCGACGCTAATGAGGGTATTGTTCAAAGGTGGGAATTACATCATCTTATCCAGTAGCAAGATAATGTGTTTTCATGCATTTAACAAATGCAGGGAAGTGGATGATATCATCTGTGCCCTCTCCCCTGGGCATTTCCTGGGTGTGCTACCTGATCTTGGCTGATAAGCTATTACTGTAATACAATTCAGTACATCTTTGAATGAAGGTGTCCTTGAATCTCTCTTTGAACCATTACTGTCATTGAATCATTCTAAACATAAACATTTCAAAGTACATATTTTGAGTACTTCATCAACCAGTTACAGTGATTCTCTCTTTGCATTATGAACAGTATAATTTGTTTATATGCCATTTAGCAGACACTTTCATACAAAGCAATGTGGGCATACATTTCACATAGGGGGGGTCCTGGGAATTGAACCCACTACTCTGTCATTCCAAGAGCCATGCTCTACCAACTGAACTACAGGGTAACATGTTCAATTTATGTGTGTGTGTGTGTGTGTGTGTGTGTGTGTGTGTGTGTGTGTGTGTGTGTGTGTGTGTGTGTGTGTGTGTGTGTGTGTGTGTGTGTGTGTGTGTGTGTGTGTGTGTGTGTGTGTGTGTGTGTGTGTGTGTGTGTGTGTGTGTGTGCGTGCGTGCGTGTGTGTGTGCGTGCGTGCGTGCGTGCGTGCGTGCGTGCGCATGTGCGCGTGCGTGTATGATTAAGCTGCTGAGACTGGGCAGTAATAAGGCTGGCGTCGTCTTATAAGAGGAGGCTGTCAAGCGTGTGGCTGGTGCATTGCGGTGTCAATAGTCCTCCGCCTGGAACACACCACTCCCTGCTCTCTGCTACTTTCCACACAAATAGACAGCTCCCCCAGAGAATTACAACACCACTCAGGCTGTGAGAGACATCAACTTATACTGCCTATTCAATACGTCTAATTAAGCTCACACGAGCTGTGTGCAAATGACAGGAAACAGATGCATCAAGAACATCCACTGGAGTTAATATTGAACGATAGCCACTAACTGCATCGCATATTGTACTGCCATATATGTTAATGGAACAAAGGTCAGAAAACTAGGTTGCACTACCAGACGTTATCTGAAGAAAAAGTGGCCATACTGTAAGTGTCAAAAACAAAAAGCCTTAGCTTCACCACTCGAGATTATTCTCTCAACTCTCTTTTCATGCTACGCGGGGGTATTGACAGATCTGGAGAAGAGGACAGGTGGGGAGCGAACGGAAATCGATGCCCTTTAGACTCCATTCACTGTTGTTGCCCCCCCAGCCCCCTCCTCCACCACCATGTGATTAAAACACACACCATTAGAGCACTAGGTCCCTTCACGTTTAATTCAAGTGACAGCAAATGCAACATGAATTGAGTTTCAGAGACTGCATTAACAGTTTTGTAATGGGCCCCTCGCTCATAAATAATGTCTATGCTGTCATGGAGAACCTGAGAAAGCCTTTAAGAGATATTGGGAAAGGTGTGAGCATGTGTGGCAGCTTTATGGACGGAGCTGCAGGGGCAGACTTGACGGTCCTTCTCCTACAATAGGGGCTGTAGCCAGCAGTAACCTTGATGAAGCCAAGTCTTACAAAAATCACCAGCTGTTCCTTCCCTCCCTAACTCTAACCCTTTCAATTTGTCATGAACACAACCAGTCAAGACTCTTTCATCTTATTGACGAACAAATCGCTTCAAAAAGTAGGCTATGTTTGTCCACTCCAAAATAATTCCAGCATCGAAACAGTGCATTGCGCCATTTGATGAATGAACATCTATCACAAAACACCCAAAAGTGTGTCATGATATTTGGGGATTTTCATTGGGTCTACACTTTTGTAGCCTGAATTAATTGATGTGTCTTGCTGACAAAAAAAACAACTTTTTCAGTAGAAAGAAAAGTTGGGACACCCAGAAACTGGCTGAGATAAGGGACTGTCCTGGGATGACAAGTGCAGCCACATACATTTTTTTCAAATGACAGAAGTGACATATTTACCACTGTATCAGTACAAATGGCATTTTAAACAAATGGGATAATGGTTGAATGAGCATTATTTAGAGACCCCCCCCCCCAAAGTTTGACTTTGTTCCATTTAAGGGGACTCATGTCTCATTAGGGGAGTCTGAGACCCCCCTGGGCCCCCCGTAATTCGCACTCTGATCCTCCCCCTGTGTACAGCATGCATTGTTTTGTAAGATATGAACAAGCGTCATTCCATTGTAATCTATTCATCCTGGTATCTCTCTTAACTTTAACTCTCACAGTCACACAATAATAATGTTTAGTCAATACCACCTGCAAACGTTTTTTTCATAAACGTTTCACTTGACACCATGTAAAGTGTATTCGTGGCCTTGAAATTGTGGAATAAAGCAGACTATAACTTCCTATGAGTCATCACATCCCAAGGGGGCAGAACCAGAGTATACACGGCTAATTCACAAAGGCTGTGAAATTGCAAAAACTAAAAACAAACTCTATGCACTCTCTCAAGGAACACGTCTGCCTTGTCACTCATAATTTCATTAATTGTTATAACTATTCGGGGTTCTGGAAGCCCCTGATTAAATCCTTGCACATGGAATCACAGTTATAGTGTCCTGTTAGTGTGAGTCCTTCACAGTAGCTGGCTCTGTGAGTGTTACAGTGTTATGACTGGCTGTTTTGTTTTCTGCCAGTAGAAACTGTGGCCATACATGTTCACTGCCTTCTGATGACTGGAAAAGCACTCCATATGAGAATGAAAAACTGATAATTATTTAATTGAATCGATATTATGTAGCTCTCTATTTTGAAATGCATTACATCTTTGTTGGATGCCCCTATTGATGACAATATGATGGTGCAGAACAGAACAAAACACTAAATGGCTGCTGTGTCAAGTCAAATGAAGAAATCCTCAATTATGAAACCGCCTCTCCCTAGCTGTCACCCTCATGTTTGAGAAGTGTCACAGTTTCATAGGACAGAATAATTTTGGGGGATTACTTTCATAGCAGAAGCCTTTTGAAGTCATGCATGAGATTGTGTCAGATAACAAAATAGTCGTTTACAGTGTTAGGCCTACAGCGTAATAGAATCAGATAGTTACACATTTACATAGTAAACACTGTTAACTGGGTCGTGCATAATGATAGCCTGCATTTCATATTAATATACAATGATTAGCTATAATTTAAGTCCAAGACCCGTTCCCTTTAAAACCCCCGCTGCAGATAAGTGATGAGTGGCAGGGCTACAGTGTGTTTTCTCGCCCATTCTCCATCCCTAGTCTCTTTGTATGCATATCACTGCACGACTGAAGGTTTGAAGCTTTAGGTTACACCAGGCTAATGGCTACCACTGATCCTTAGAAATACTGAGACCTGGGGTAATTAAGCATGTTTTACCCCCAGCTAAACAGAGAACCAGGAAAGTGATGCCACTGATTCGGGGTTCTGGCACTGAGGAATTGCATAATCTGGCTCTCAGTCCAGGGTGATTCTTCATGCATGTCATCTCAAATCAATGTCGGAAAATGCCGTTCTCTTTACAATGTATAACGAGGCTGCAATGCATGCATGGTTTTAAGAACGATCCTCTCTTCATAGACAAGCACAGTCATAGCCCCCTGCATGTGTATATCTGTGAGCATTCTGCGTTTTAAACGCTGTAGCGTTTTCAATTAAGGATAAAATAATGCACGGATTGTGATTTTCTTATTGTGCACTTGTCTCTTATTGAGCACTTGTCAATAGCCTACGCATTACTTGTAACCCACTAAACACAAACATAAATACAACGTCTCGTTTTGATTTACATTTGGTTGAGTTGTCACCTAATGTGAATTCAACGTCTCATCAATCAACATCTTCACCCTTTAATCTAGTTTAAAAATTGGGAGAAAAAAATACAAAATTCCCTTAAATTGTTGACTTTTTGCAAATACAATCAGTTTGTCATCACATTGACATTTTTGGTTGAAATTACGTGGAAACAACATTGATTGACTGTTTTTCTCAGTGGGAATTTATTTAAAATGAATAGTCTACTTTTAATACTCAAACATGTAGTTAGTAGACTAGGTTTATAGTGATGAGTCATGGTTGCAGATGGAGGTCTTTTAAAAATGAGAAAAATATCGGAAAAATAGATTATCCTTGCTTGGTTACTCAAAACGTATCCATCAACACAATTTATTAACCCCGTTGGGATTCTATCTTTCTCAGTGTTCGTCTGCATGTTGTCCCTATTTACATATATATGTTTTGTCATATCACACGTTGTAATACAAGTCCGCCTCTACGCCACCTCCCTCCTTGCTTTTTTCTTTGCAGATGTTGCCACTGAGTACCGTACGAGGTCCATTACCTGATGCGGTCAACGTCATATAGCGGCTAAGGACACTTAATGATGCATGGGATTCTGCAGATTTTTAGCACATTTGGACATCACCAGAAGTACCAGTCCTCCAGTACGGAACATATCTCCTCCGTGTTTGCCAGTCGCCAACCTACCACAACCTGCGCGAAGAACTAAGACTGTGAGGTGGAGGCGAGGACACACCCGCATACTGTAGCTCTCCAACACCGGTGCACGCGTGGTGATGCTGCAGACAACAGGATTATCTGATTAACCGTGCAGAGAAGGAAATATATTTTTCTTCTTCTCGGGAAATAAAACACACCGCTGGCCGCTGGCAATTTACCCCATTATATCAGGTGACAAATGGGAACAGCAACTAACACCCAGTTTTGAACAAGGTGACTGCTGGTATGTATGGTTTTTAATATGTCTGTTTGTTTTGCTATAGGCTACATCACTTTCATTTAGTAAAGTATAATCGACCTCTGCAGTAAAGGGGATACAGTAACGTTAGATGACCATTGAACAAAACAGCTATTTGATGCTCAGTATTTATCAATTGAATAGTGTTTCTGGGATACTTCGGGATTTTGGCAATGAAGCCATGAATCTATTTTCCCAGAGCCAGATTAACTCCTGGGTACCATTTTTCTATCTCTCTGTGCAGTTTGAAGGAACTTGCTATCTTGCCTTAGCGCAATGACTTGAAGTCTATGGTAAGAGCTAGCTGTTTAGCATTGTCTCGAAACAACCTCTTAACTTCCTTCACACTTGATGCAGAGACATGCAAACGGTAACGACGAGTTCATCTGACATTGGGGAAGTAGATAAAGCACTTTGTTGCCAAAAATCCCAAAGTATCCCTAATAAAGCTATGCATCTTTATGGCAGATACAAGAGATGGTGGTAGAGGGCAGAGACAGAAGAGATTTCTCTTGAAACCTATTTCCTACTTCAGTTTAATAATGTATGGATGTTTTTGAATATTGCAGCGACATGCACCATTTGAGACCAGTCTAAAATGCTTCAACAAAACGGTCTTAAAGTGAATGATGAATAAGTGACATTGAGGGTGTCATGGAACATAAAAATAAATGGTGCATACGTTTCACGATTCAGTTATTGCTTTTCAGTGATCAAATCAAATTCAATTGTATTTGCCCCATACCTCGAATACAACAGGTGTAATAGACCTTTACAGTGAAATGCTTACTTACAAGCCCTTAACTAACAATGCAGTTTTGAGAAAATACCTAACAAAAAGTAATAGATAAGAATAAAAAAATAATTAAAGAGCAGCAGTAAATAAAAATTGCGGAGCTGTATACATGGTGGTACAGGTACAGAGTCAATGTGCCGGGGGCACCGGTGTCGAGGTAATTGAGGTAATATGTATATGTGGGGGGTGCAAATAGTCTGGGTAGCCATTTGATTAGCTGTTCAGGAGTCTTATGTCTTGGGAGCAGAAGCTATTTAGGAGCCTCTTGGACCTAGACTTGGCGTTCCGGTGCTGCTTGCCCGTGCGGTAGCAAAGAGAATAATAATAATAATAATAATAATAATAAATCCCATTTAGCAGACGCTTTTGTCCAAAGCGACTTACAAGTCGGCTGGGGCCACTACTTTTACATATGGGTGGCCCTACCGGGAATCGAACCCACGACGCTTGGCGTTGCAAGCGCCATGCTCTACCGACTGAGCCACACAGGACCAGTCTATGACTAGGGTGGCTGGAGTCTGACAATTTTTAGGGCCTTCCCCTGACACCGCCTGGTATAGAGGTCCTGGTATAGAATCTTGGCCCCGGTGATGCACTGGGCCGTATGCAACGATAAGCTAGATAAGGTCTATCTGTATAGATTTGGTGCCTTTACAGCATAGACATATTCATGCATTATTTCACGGCAGGAGGTGAATTGATATTGTCCATGGCAGAGGATCAGAAAGAGCACTACAATATCTATGCAAGTTGTAAACTAGTTGGCTGCATTGCGCTCTGGGTATACAATACATTTCCCCATTAATATGCAAACGTTTATGTGTGTTTTAGAGTGCCGAATGCTTTGGTTGTAGCCTACAGAAGTATATTTTATTTGATGCCAGTGTTCCATTACAGTATAAAACAGTTGCTCCAAATGTATTGGGACAGTTATTGTGTTGTTGTTGTTTTGGCTCTGTACACCAGCACTTTGCATTTGAAGTGATACCATGACTATGAGGTTAAAGTGCAGGCAGACAGTTTAATTTGAGGTTATCTTCATCCATATTGGGGGAAACGTTTAGAAATTACATCGCTTTTATTTGTGCATAGTCCTCCCATTTTAGGGGACCGAAAGTATTTGGACAAATTCAATTATATGTGTATTAAAGTAGTCAAAAGTTTAGTATTTGGACCCAGATTTCTAGCATGCAATGGTTACATCAAGCATGTGACTCTATAAACTTGTTGAATGCATTTGCTGTTTGTTTTGGTTGTTTCAGATCATTTTGTTTCCAATAGAAATGAATGGTAAATAATGTCATGTGTCATTCCGAAGTCACTTTTATTGTAAATAAGAATGGAATATGTTTCTAAACACTTCTACATGAATGTGGATGCTACCATGATTATGGATTATCCTGAATGGATCGTGAATAATGATGAGTGAGAAAGTTACTGGTGTACAAATATCATACCCCGTGGGATAAAATGCTGACCTCCCCTGTTATTGTAATGATGAGAGGTTAGCATTTTTTTTTTGGGGGGGGGGGGGTATGATATTTATGCCTCTTGTAACTTTCTCACTCATCATTATTCACAATTAATTCAGGATAATCCATAATCGCGGTAGCATCCACAGCGCCAACACAAAAATGTATCACTGTCCCAATACTTTTGGAGCTCACTGTACATGGCTTGAGGACAGACTAACACAAATTCTATCAAATGAATTTCTTATGTTATACCAATATGTTATATTATTTAAATGATCTCTGCTATCTATCCCTTTCAGACAGATCAATCCATGAGGTGACATCCTGTGAGATCCTGTGGCCGCCCGGTCTTTACGGCATTGAATCCCCTCCCTCTCCTCCGTCCCCCTCCCAGCAGATTCCTGGCTGAAAAGCGCAGGCTCCCTGCTCCCCCAGCAGAATGACTGTAGCCACTGGCGACCCCTCTGACGAGGCGACAGCGCACCCGGGGAACCCGGCTGAGTACGACCCTGACGCTGATCACGAGTGCTGCGAGAGAGTGGTCATCAACATCTCTGGGCTGCGTTTTGAGACACAGCTTAAAACCCTCTCCCAGTTCCCCGACACTCTGCTGGGGGACCCCAAAAAGAGGATGCGCTACTTTGACCCACTGCGGAACGAGTATTTCTTCGACCGGAGCCGCACCAGCTTTGATGCCATTCTCTATTTTTACCAGTCAGGAGGGAGGCTACGGCGGCCGGCCAATGTGACCCTCGATATTTTCTCAGAGGAGATCCGTTTCTATGAGTTGGGGGATGAGGCCATTGAGCTCTTCAGAGAGGATGAGGGTTTTGTCAAGGAGGAAGAGAGGCCACTTCCTGACAATGAGTTTCAGAGGCAAGTGTGGCTGCTCTTTGAGTACCCAGAGAGCTCGGGTCCCGCTAGGATTATCGCTATCATCTCCGTCATGGTCATCCTCATCTCTATCGTAAGCTTCTGCCTGGAAACCCTGCCCATCTTCCGCAACGACGACGACGAACCGCACAGTGTCTTTGACACCAATACCAACACCACAATCTACTTCACGTCCACCTACTTCACCGACCCATTCTTCATCCTGGAGACGCTCTGCATCATCTGGTTCTCCTTTGAGTTCCTGGTGCGCTTGTTCGCCTGCCCCAGCAAATCGGGCTTTTTTGGTAACGTCATGAACATCATTGACGTTGTTGCCATCATCCCTTACTTCATCACCCTGGCCACAGAGCTGGCTGAGAAACCAGAGGATGGCCAGGCGGGTCAGCAAGCCATGTCCCTGGCGATTCTCAGGGTCATCCGTCTAGTGCGAGTCTTCCGAATTTTCAAGCTCTCACGACACTCCAAGGGGCTTCAGATCCTGGGCCAAACCCTGAAAGCTAGTATGAGGGAGCTGGGTCTGCTGATCTTCTTCCTCTTTATTGGAGTCATACTTTTCTCCAGTGCTGTCTACTTTGCGGAAGCTGATGAGCCCGAATCGCAATTTGAAAGCATCCCAGACGCCTTCTGGTGGGCTGTTGTCTCCATGACGACAGTAGGGTATGGTGACATGGTCCCGACCACCATTGGTGGCAAGATTGTGGGCTCCCTCTGTGCCATTGCAGGTGTGCTGACAATTGCCTTGCCCGTGCCTGTCATTGTTTCCAACTTCAACTACTTCTACCACCGTGAGACAGAGGGCGAGGAGCAGGCCCAGTGCCTAGGCCCAGTCACCAAAGAGGACTCAAATGAAGAGCTGAAAAAGAGCCGGAGCGGCTCAACCATCAGTAAATCAGACTACATGGAGATCCAGGAAGGGGTGAACAACAGTATTGAGGACATCCCTGAAGAGAACCTAAAGACTCAGGCCAACTGCACGACGTTGGCCAACACAAACTATGTCAACATCACCAAAATGCTCACAGACGTGTAGCCAGCCGGCAGGCATTGTCCTCTCGGTGAGGTTGAGGGGTCAAAGGATAGGACAGGTGTGTAGCCTCCTTTTTCACATGTGCTGCTGGAATATCAAGGCAATAGATTCAGGACGTATACCTGTACTCGTCTCTTGTGAGTGGTGAGAAACACCAGAGACCATGTGCTCACTCCTCCCCTAACTCCCCCTGTTAGCTCGTCACACCTTGCCCTCAAACTGACCTTCTGTCAGATTTAAAATCTTATAATCCACATTTTGCTTGTTGATGTCTGCATGGAGTTGGCTTTGTCAGTGTGACTTTTTCAAATAACCTGTTCACAACAGTAGTTCAAAAAAGAGGAGAAATGTAGTTAAAAAAGGGAATTTATAGTTTCCAGAATAACCACACCACCAACCCTGCTTCAGCCCCCCTGTGCCGGCCCCTACCCTGGTCTCCCTTCATTGCTAAAGGCACACTGCGCTTCTGAAGAGTCTTGTCTGCGTTACAATATGCTGCTTCCTGGAGCAAGCGAAACAAACCCGTTCTGTGGTGAACTACTTGGAGATTACAGCACGTGTGAGCATTCTGCGTGCAGCGCTGCTGAGGCCTGTCATGACCTGAGTCGGAGGAGTGTGATACTGTAGTAGCAATCCACACGATTTACGGGATATCAGCTCCATAAGCTTATGATGGTTTGACTTATTTTCTTCAGTAGACATCAGTATCTGATGAATGACTGAGAATGTCCTTGACTTTTCACTGCTTTAGTCTTACATGATGTATGTGTTTACTGTGCATTGCGATGCAAGCATCCCTCCTCCACTCACCTGCATCAGTCTGAACCAGTCTTACTGCAGCTTTGAAGACAAAGTGAATGTCTCTTCCTCTTTCATAAAAAAAAGTGTACTCATTTACATACAGATAGGTAAGTAGTTGTGACTGTAACCGATACTGTAGCTAGATACGGTAGGTAATGTAGGTAGTAACTGTAGCCAGTTGATTGTTGCATGGAGTTCTTAACTGAATGAGTGTTCTCACTCACACAACTATCATTGCTCCAAAGACACAGCTTATTGTCTTGCTCTCTATAACCTTCTATCATACATGTGAAGGGGTGACTATAAAGTGGGTATCATACATGTAAGTATTCACCCCCCCCATGGATTTTCTCACGTTTTGTTGCCTTACAAAGTGGGATTGAAATAGAATTCATTGTGATTTTTAGCCAATGATCTACATAAAATACTCCAGAATGTCAGAGTAAAAAAAACATTTAAACACAATTTGACAAAGTATTCACTCCTTTTGTTTACTCAAGCCTAAATGAGTTCAGGAGTAAAATTTGTCTTAACAAATCACATAATAATTTACATAGACTCACTCTGTGTGAAATTATAGGGGTTGACATGACATTTGAATAACTACCCCTTCCTCTGTCCCCCACATATACAACATCTGCAACTTCCCTCAGTCAAGTATTGAACCTCGAGCACAGATTCAACTACAAAGACCAGGGAGATTTTCAGAAGCCTCATAAAGAAGGACATGGATTGGTAGATGGGTAACAATAACAAAGTAGACATTGAATATCTCTGTAAGCATGGTCAAGTGAATAATTCTGCTGTTAGATTAGGTATTCAATCACCTAGACACGTCAAACATACAGTCGTCCTTCTAGACTGAGCTGCAGGGCAGGAAGGAAACTGCTCAGGGATGTCACCCTGAGGCCATTGGTGATTTTTTTAAACGGCTACGGAGTTCAATGGCTGTGATGGGAGAGAACTGATCAACAACATTGTAGTGACTGCACAAAAATGACTTAAAAAGAAGAATCCACATTTTCAGAATAGAAATATTCCAAAACATGCATCATGTATGCAACAAGGCACTACATTAATACAGAAAGAAAACATGTTTGAGGAAAATCCAACAGAACACATCACTGGCTGCATCATGGTATGGGTATGCTTGAAATAGGCAAAGACTGCTGAGTTTTTCAGGATAAAAAGAAATGGGATGAAGCTAATCACTGGCAAAATCCTAGAGAAAAACCTGCTTCAGTCTGCTTTACACCAGACAATGGGAGATTAATTCACCTTTCAGTAGGACAATAAACAACAACACAAGTGCAAATCTTACACTGGAGTTGCTTACCAAGAAGACAGTGAATGTACTTAGTGGCCAAGTTACAGTTCTGACTTAAATCTGCTTGAAAATCTATGGCAGTACTTGAAAATTGCAGTCTAGCCATGATCCCCAACACCTTGACAAAGCTTGAACGATTTTGAAAATAATAATGGACAAATGTTGCACAATCCAGGTGTACAAAGCTCCCAGAGACTTACCCAGAAAGACTCATCGCTGCCAATGGTGTTTCTAACATGTGTTGACTTGGGGTGAATACTTGTCTAATCAAAGTACTGTATATTAGTGCTTTATTTTTCATTCATCTTTAAAACATTTTGGAACTTTTCTTCCACTTTGACATTACAGAGTATTTTGCGTCGATCATTGACGAAAAATAATAATACTAATAATTACATCTATTTTATTCCCACTTTGTAACACAATCAAATGTGAAGAAATCCAAGGGGGTGAATACTTATGATAAGCACTGTAGGTTATTATCTAACAAGCTACAAGGGTGTCTAAAAGGTTACCATGCCCCAAACCGGCCCTATAGTTTGAACGATATTGTGTTCCTGACATTTGCCCCAAATATAACATTCCAGCCACACCGCTGAGCTGAAAACATAGAGGTGTTTATATTACCGCAGTCATTGCAGCTGAGCTTTAATTTGAGGCAAAATGCATTAGTTAATTACTTACAGTACTCATGCAGTTTAGTTGCAGCATTAATCTCAGTTACAGACAGACTTGTGTGGCCTCGCCTCACGGCTGTCTTGTACAACTGTGTCCATCGTGTCTTCACGATGAGCTATTGGCACAGCTAATGGGACATGTATAAAATGATGCTTCCTCCCTAAACTGCGATCAATACAAGAAGGCTAACTGAATGCTAACTCTCCTAGTGTTGCATGACCTCAATACATTCACAGAAGCATGTTCAAGGAAACCTGTGAAACAACCTATGAAAACTATTTAATAGGATACCTATATTTATCTCAATATACACTTACGTACTTTTAAATGTGATAACAAAGCAATCTGGAACGTATAAGAAGGGGAATTGACATTCAGCTGACGATTTAGAGATGAGGATGACCATGACGGAGATGATAGCGTTAATCCGATAATCCTTGAAGATATGCAGATCGTTGCTATGTTTGCTTTATGATATGAACAATGACACTTGTTTATTTCGAGCACTGTTGGGGTAGCCCCATTTCAGGGACTTGTCTGTTGGACAGAGTGCCAAAGACATGCATGCGCGTAATACCCTAGCCATTTGGCAGGACAAATGGAGGTACAGTAGTATATCTGTGGTAGATGCATCCCTCAATCCCAAAATATGAGCGCTATCTAAATTCTGTCCTCGTACTCGAAGGAGAGATGGTTTATACATTGCCAACAGCTGAAGTATGTAGCTGTGCGGCAACTCTTAACTACACAGTTCTAGGTCTCTCATGACATTGCTGAGTCTGCTGCCTTTCTACATCTTTTTCATAGTGGTCTTTAGGGCACATGAGAGTAATAGCTGTTTCGCCAGTGCAAATTACATGGTAAATGGATTCAGTCTTATTTACCCTTTGGTAAATATTGGTTTGACTCTTAATGTCTAAGGTGTTTCTAATAAGTCTGATCTGTCGGTTCGGGATGAGAAAGACCCGTTTACGTTTTTAGGCCTAAATGTTTACTACCATTGCCGCAGTTTGCACTCAGGGTGCCTCGCTAGATAGACAGAAGTGAGGTTCTTATCTCCTGGTCCCTCCCTCTGCCCTTACCATGTTCCTTTCCTCTCTTGTGTCTTCAATTGAAATGAAGCGTGTTGGAAAGGAACTTGGCTCTGACAATAATCTGGGTCTGGAACCCTGCTTGTTGATGCTTCCATTTACATTATAACATGATGTTATTGTGTTCTTACTGTAACACACTTCCCCTCTAATGCACCACCTTGTCCACAACACACATCCTATACATTAACTGTACATGATGTGACTATGTAGGTACACAATTATGTGGTGTTTATTTGTGTGTGTGTGTGTGTGTGTGTGTGTGTGTGTGTGTCTGTGTGTGTGTAGCCCACCTCTGAATGTCAGTGTCTTAGCTTGGTTGTACTGCTGCATTAAAGTGACAGTGTGCAACCATTCATGCATGTGTGCATACCATTTTAATTATTTTTTACTGCGCACAGTATGACCAAAAATGACCAAATTGTCGATACAATGCATTTGCATTGTATGTTTTTGTATTATTTTTCTATTTATTTTTCCACACACACTGTCAAATTTAGCAACATATCGAATTAGAAGCACTGTTGTTGAGTGTCAATGATTTGCTTTTTAGATGCTCTAAGCACAAGCACAAATGGAGTATACCCATTTGTATCACTGGCCTTTTCAGATTTACTATGTATGTCAAATGTTTATTTGCAAAATGGAGTGTCACAAAATTGAAAATGTATATTTTGCTTTATAGTAAGCATCTCTATACCATTTTAACT